>NC_138375.1:114698764-114728780 GCF_054177405.1 Leptonychotes weddellii
ACTGTTGAATCTCAGATCTGTACCTCTGAAACAAATAATGCAATATATGTTAAGAAAAAAAAAAAGAAGAAGAAGAAGGTAGCGGGAGGGGAAGAATGAAGCGGGGGAAATCGGAGGGGTGGACGAACCATGAGAGACGATGGACTCTGAAAAACAAACTGAGGGTTCTAGAGGGGAGGGGGGTGGGAGGATGGGTTGGACTGGTGGTGGGTATTGAGGAGGGCACGTTCTACATGGAGCACTGGGTGTTATGCACGAACAATGAATCATGGAACACTTCATCTAGAACTAATGATGTAATGTATGGGGATTAACATAAGAATAAAAAAAAAAACTAGCTTCCCCAAGGCACTTGAGACAATGCCCACAAGGAACTAAGCAAGCAGCTGGTCCTACTGTGCCCTAGGCTAAATTAGCGCCCCTTCAGCTGGACGTAGTAAATACACTACCTGTGAGGTAGCATGCTCACTTCGACACATTGCCTTCAAAAGCTGTGCTCACAGGACCATAACATTCCAGAGCCTTACAAAAAAGAAGTTCTTAAGTCACCATTTTTAGCAATTACCATAATATCCCAAACAGCCATATGGAAAAATAAGATAGCTTTTAGCTAATTACATGGTACTACCTTCAACATATACTGTTAAATGAAGCAAGGGGCAAAACGGATTCCTTTTGCAGAACGAGGATTTATAACTACATTAGTAAATTCCTCCTGAATTCCCAGGAAGACTACTCTCTGACAGAGGTCTACTAGTATCCACTCTCCTCCAGGCAGCAGAGTTGAACCAACATCAACACCTCTGCCCACAATTTTACCTAAGAGCCCATCATTTCTGTTCCATGGTTAGGAAAAGTCCTATAACGAGACAGATACCACGTATCTGCTGTGTGCCCAAGAAGCACTGTGGACAAGATGGTCACAAGCTGAGAACAACTTTTCCCTGAAAAGACATGACTCATTTCCAAATTCCTCTGCACGTGAGTTTAAATTACATTTCCCCATATCATCAGCAGCTACTATGGGGCATACCAACAGCTCCGTCTGATGAGCTCCTTCTAACATTTCTCACGATCCTTCAGTTTTACCCTCTTGGATTCAGCACGTTTCACCAGTTTCCTCCCCATCGTTTCCCTCTAAAGCTGAGTGAAACACGGGTTTCAGCATCATCCCAACAGGAATCCACCAGGGAAGCCATTTACTCGGAGTTCCCTAACGTCAAGTAGCTTCTGATGCCTCCCTGTGCCCTGCGGCTGTTCATGACTGCCAGTCAGCTGCTTGGGAAACATCCCGTTGGAGGCTGTCTTTCCCAATCAGCTGATAATCCCCGTTTGTTAGCTTTCACGAGTCTCCGGAGGTGAGAGGTATGGCAAAGACTCCCAAAGTTTTTTGTTTTGCTTTAGCAAGTTAGAACTTATGAATTAAATTCTTAAAGAATGAGAATTTATGAAAGGCAAAGGAATTAGAATAGCTAAAACAGTTTTTGAAAAGAACAAAGTTGGAGGATTCACGGTACCTGATTTAAATCTTACTGTACGGGCATAGTAATCAAAACAGTGTGGTATTATCAAAAGAAGAGATACATAGATCAGTGGAACAGAATGGTCTAGAAACAGTCCCACACATTTATGGCCAACTAATATTTGACAACAGTACAAAGACAATTAAATGGAGAAAGGACATCTTTTAACAAATGATGCTGGAGCAATTGGGCATCCATATGCAAAATATACACATACACACATATACCTTTAACTACACATCTTACTATGTATAAAAATTAACTCAAAATGGTCATAGACCTAACTGTAAAACCTTAAATTGTAAAATTCCTAGGAGAAAATATATGCTCTAAAAAAATAAAGTCTGTTAAAAGAACACAGAAAAAAAAAAAGGAATGAGAATTTATGCTCCTTGGCATTGTCATCATTATAAAATTTATAAAAATTCTCATTTATATAGAAAAATACCCTTAGGCTTCAACTTTATGCATCCAAACCACTAAAATATATGGAATATCTGGCCAAATACCTTTTTAGAAATCAAATAATAGGCAAAATGGCAGTCTAACTCCCGACCTTTTCTTCTTTATAATCAGCTGGCTCCTTTTAAGAGAGGCAACTACTAGTATTTACACTGTGATTCCAGTATATATCTGACATGAAATTATTCTGCCCTATTATCGTACCTAAGTTTAAAAAGACAGAGAGAAGGCAGAAAAGCTTCTGCTCCAATTGGAGTATTTTAAATTAAACTGCAAGGCAAGATGCTCCAACAATAACCAAAAGGGTTGAAGGAAGAGAACAAGGGCTCAGAGCAGAAAGAACACCCACTCCCCAAGCATGGGGTGGGGAGAGAGGGGACTCAAAAAAAATATTCTAAAGAAACAAAGCAATACGTAATTTGGCCTAACTGTACAAAAAATACATTTTCTATTTTCTACAAGCAGTACACATTTTGTAAAACAGTCTCATCTCACTTCACATCACAAAATATCTGAATGTAAAAAAGGTCTGTCACAACAGCAACAAATTCACAGTCTTTACTTATTTCTAAATGGGATCAATCCTCCTTTTAAGAGATTTTCAGTAGAGTTTTGGCAACATTTGCCAATATTTTCTGTGAGAAAAATACATCACCCAAAAATAGTCCAGCCCGATCAGACATCCTGATAATTCAGCAGAGGACCTCCAGTGATAGACGGCTGCAATGCATCACTGCAAGCCAACAGCCTGCCAGACCCCCTTCTCAGAAAACAGTGCCAATGCAGAAGCAGCCCGCTGAGGAAAGAGACCATCTCTTAAGTCATCTGTATTTATTTGTTTCAAAGTGCACCCACAGGTTGTGAACTTGGAAAGGTCCCTGAACCTGTCAGTCTTCAGACACTGAGCTAAAGCAAACCACAAATATATTCAGAATTTATCCTCAACCTGTTATGAAGAGGCTTAAGGATAGACCTTTCTACGTTTAACAGATTGAAACTAGGGACTTTTTCCTTTCTGTGTTTTAAACCCTATTACTAAAGAATTAAAGAAAAATTTCCGGGCTGGAGACCCACAGAGAGTAAAACAGACTTAGCACTTACCCCACTTTTGGTATCAAAAGACTCAGAAGGTCTGGTGGATGGTGTCATCTCATCCTGAAAGGTTCTAATCCCAGCTCTGTCTCATTCTATGGCCTTGAGCAAATCCTAAACCTCGCTCACCTCTCCTAGTCCCTGGAAATCAGAGGCTCTACTACTTAACTTCACTGTGCGAGGAGATCTCACGAAAACACGCAGAGCGCTTTGCACAGAAAACACGCTACTGTAGAACACTGATAAAGGCCCCAATCTGCTAGAGTCCTACACAAAGTAATTTTATGCCACTTTTTTAATCTAGAAAATTTGCTCCATGTCGCCAAAGAAACTTAGTTGCATCCTGGACACAAATGAAAAAATTTAAGTGTCTGTGATAAAAACTCATGAGTAAGGCAAATAATTCAGGAAACAGTGATGAACAGAAGAAACATTTCAAAGAACAAATGCTTACTTAGGTCAATTCTTTCTGCCATACTCCTATATAAATTACCTTAGCTTCAGCTGTTGATCAAGTTGGGTTTTTTGGGTTTGGGTTTTTTTTGTTGTTGTTGTTTTTTAATCATTCATAATATCCTGAGAGGGGGGAAAAAAAAAACGGTTTTCCTTCATCTAAAGGGGCAAGTTTATTTTCCCTCTTGAGAGCAGGCTCCCACTCGGTTCCAGCACAGAGCTGCGACCTACTCTGTGCACGGGAGGGCTAAGGGCTTACAGGCAGCACACAGCGAAGCTCCATCTCTGTACCGAGCCCTGCGCAGCTCACCTGCAATCCCCACCAGAGGAAAAGAACGCAACTGGCTCTAAAACACCCCGGGACAAAGAAAACAGATACTGATGGAGTGGGAGTGCTCTGCCATCAGATGCAATTCCTAAAGAGAAATTCTTCCCTTTTGTTTTTAAAAGTTTATTATTTCATACCTTATGCAAATCATACTTTATATATTAGGCAATAATATTTTAGAAATACTCAAGTCAAATTAAAGGCTTCGATAGTCTTGCCAAAAGCACCGTGATTTTCCTATAAAAAAATTATTCCAATTTGTTGATCTTACATAGGATGAAACATACTGTAACAATCTTCATAATTTATGTCCTGTTGGGACACAATGATTTAAAGTAACATAATACAGAGCCGCATCATGGCTAATCTAAACCACCTGACCAGATAAACACCAGCTTCCCTTCTCTCTTCAGCAAGGGCATTTCTGTTTATTGTCATATCATTTCCTCATTCTAGGAACATGCAGAATAAATGCAGCCAACCTGCATTTCAGTGGGAGGCTGAGCTGGCCTTTCCCTCGTCGGGAGGTTTGTGCGCACACAGGTACCAATACAATGTCAAGGGCTTACAAGACAGAAAACAACCCAGGAATTCCACCCTCAAAATCATTTACAGCGAAGCAAATATGGATTCATCCAGTACAATCTGGACCAGGTGTGGTGTTATAAACCACAATCTCTGGGTTTTTATGTGTTTTTTTTAATGTCACTGAAGAGGTAATTCTTTCAAACAAATTATGGGGCTTACTATGAGCCAAATTTTTAAAAATGCTTCAATCATGCCTCTCGCTATGTTCACAGGCACTCATGATCTGATTAACTAAACTGAAACTGCCCAAATGAACCAATGTCTTTTTGGGGTGAGGAATCTTGGTGGAAGAGAAAGACAAAGAACCCCCACGGCACTGACCGTGTCCATTTCTGGTGCAAATTTCAGATTGTGAGGTTTTTCCAGGGTCCAAATCTCTTCAACCCTTCTCACATATGCAAACCTTACTGGGCAGAGCGAGGTTTTCAGGGGAACTTAAGGGAAGGGTTTAGAGTTTCAATCGTGAAAGAAAAAGTGCAGGAACACATGTGCATTCGGCAGATAACAATTCACTGAAAATATTTTAAAACAAAACAAAACGCCTGTCTGACCAAATTTTTATAAACTTGGTTGGGGAAGAGGAAAACAAACAATTGTTTAAGGATGGTTTCAAATACTGCTCTCTGCTATTACTGAAAATTTTCAAAGCTTCTCATGCTCCACTGGAAACAGCTCTGCTTCACAAGCTGTTCTTGTCAGTCCTGCCAAAGAAATGGTCTGATACACTTTATTGCAAGTTTATCAGTTTGCTTACCCAGGCAAATATATATAATTATCTCTGCCTATCAAGACTGAGGTACAATAGGATTCCTCCACTGAAAGCAGGGAGATGATTAAAATACAACGGGATGAGATGGGTTAGCAGACATGAGGCACGTGCATTCCCTACCCCAGCTCCACTGCAACATCCTAACCCAGTCCCACCAGTCCCAGAATGCTCAGAACCTGAGCCAACCTGACCAGCAACGTTTTTCATGGAGATGAATCCCCACATGGGGATCAGGAAGGGGGGATTGGACACAGCAAGGAGATACATGTGTGTCACAACCTGGAGCCCTCTGATTTGTGAAATTAAATGGAAAATATACTTTGTGAAATCAAACAGAAAGTATCCTTTTTCAGACAACAGACATTCAGTAACTTGGGTTTGAATTTAACACTGCATATTTGTAAAAAGTTAAGATGACAGATGATAAACCTGCAATATGACTGGTGACATTATAAGTTAGCGCTATCAACAGTGGGTTCTGGTAAAAAGTGGGTCTTTTGCCCAAAAGCACTCACGCCTTGGACTAAAAGCCCACTTGCTTATTCTTGTTTTCATTATGTTTGCACTGTATGTACATCTCCCCACACTTCCCAAACCACTTCAAAATCAGCTCACGTTGCTCTGAAGTCATGAGGATTTAGGTCACTATGGGTTTCCCCAGCCTCATGCACAGATAGGGTTCTCTGATGACGCAGAGCCTTGTCGATGAACTATAATGTGACTGTCCCCAAGCCCTGACTTCTCACAATCCTGTACCTTCATTTTTTTATTAATCTGTATATCACAGAGTTATCCAAGCAATTACATTTTTAGATCTCTACCCTAAGGAAACTCTCACATCTGTACGCAAGGAGACACAAGGATGCTTGCTGTAGAACTGACAGTAATAATGAGCAGTGCCAAGAATCTAAATGTCCATCAATAGGGGAATGGATAAACTTGGTTAATTTATTCACAATTTTATTTGATTTTCAGAGGAAAAGAAGATTTAAAAACAATCTACTAGGGATGCCTGGGTGGCTCCGTCGTTTAAGCATCTGCCCTCGGCTCAGGTCGTGATCCCGGGGTCCTGGGATCAAGCCCCGCATCAGGCTCCCTGCTCAGCGGGGAGCCTGCTTCTCCCTCTGCCCACCGCTTCCCCTGCTTGTGCACTCTCACTCTCTGACAAATAAATAAATAAAATCTTTTTTAAAAATTAAAATAAATAAAATAAAATAAAAACAATCTACTATATGAGAAGCAGTGCAATGGATGGAAAGAGTATTTGTCTAGGAATCTAAAACCTGGGCTCTGTCCCCAAACCTTGAGCAAGCTACATGAGCTGGCTGGGTTAAGACTCCATTTGGACGCAGGAGGTGATGTGTATCAGCCACATAGCACAGTGCCTTCACACAAACAGCAATGCTGAATTCAAAAGAATAGCAGCTAGTAATTACAGCAGGTTGATCGTTCCTATTTTACAGAGGAGAGTAGTGAGGCTCCAAGAGGGTGAGTCACATGCCCAGAGTCAAACATCTCACAAAAGGTGAGGCTGGCATTCAAATCCAAGTACATCCAACTCCAAAGCCTTCATGTGTATGTTTAGGACAAATCCCTGAGGTCAGGTTATACTTTTCCCATTTCTCTCCTCTACCTAAAAGCTAATTATAGCAAAAATAAGCTTCCTGCACTTTTTATTTTCAAAGTTTAACTACAAGAGAAAGATTAAACATAACAAAAACTTTAGAAAAAGGAAAAACTGGGCGCCTGGGTGGCTCAGTCGGTTAAGCGACTGCCTTCGGCTCAGGTCATGATCCTGGAGTCCCGGGATCGAGTCCCGCATCCGGCTCCCTGCTCGGCGGGGAGTCTGCTTCTCCCTCTGACCCTCCTCCCTCTCATGCTCTCTGTCTCTCTTGCAAATAAATAAAATCTTAAAAAAAAAAAAAAAAGGAAAAGGAAAAACTATTATAAATTTTTTTCCTGTGCCCTTTCCCCCTCAACTGTCATGATACTGTGTACCCTGAACCTCCTCATAACATTAAAACAACCTACTCATTTTTCAGTTACTTCAGTTGTCTTCTTTACTTGTTTTTAGAAGCCAAACAATCTCAGAAAGAATGGGTAATCTCTTTGAGAAACTATTTCAGGCACATGGTTCAAGCATGTAGGAGAGAGACATAGATACCAAATAGGTTTTTTTAAGCCAGGCCTTCTGAACATTAAGATGCTTTGAATTCTCTACCAATATATTATGGAGTTTTAGGGGCAAAACTAGAAGAGCAACTGTATAATTTGAGGTCTATGGAATGAATGAGAAGTCTTTCTTTAAATCCTTTTTTTCAACACCCAGTGACAACATTAGATAACATGATAAAGTCCTCTTTAGCTGAGCACCTATTAAAGTAACCAATTAGCTCAGGTACTGTGCCAAAACCATGACAACTGAACCTGTAAAAACAAACACTCCACCCACCAAACCTGAAACGACAGGGACGATGTCACCAAGTCCTCCAACATGCAGGGAGTGTGCACTGTGGAAAGATCCCCAGAACTTCTCTGGGACCCAAGTCCTTATCCTCAAATATTTCTTCCAGCCACACACGTGCCTGGGGCGTGCCACCCAGCCTCCCGCCTCAGCTCCCCTATTAGTTCAGGAGAGGACCACTTACTGATGGGCTGTGGGAAGGCGGAAGCATCAGCATGTGTAACTGCTGTCATGTATTTCTGTCTTTAGTGCTTAGAGAAAAGAGTACAGATCTCAAATGATCTGCGTCTTAGGCTTTCAAAATTATGACCGACCATCATAATGAGGTCAAAGTCTCCATTACTCTCTGGATCAGCCTAATCTTGCTCATACACCAAGGGTAAACTTGGGGCACATGCCTGCCCTGGTGTTCGGAGATGTATTCTTCATTGAAACCTTGAGAATTATAAGCAGTTACAAATCCAAATACAAAAAAAATATGCTGAGCTGTGAATATGGAGAGTGGGCAAGAGGTGAGAAGTAAATTCGGGATGGTTCTGAAAGACGTGTACCATCCAGAGAGCCATGTTTCATGAGACCAACAGGGTTACCTGGCCCAGATCCCCAAGGCTCAGAAAAGCATGCCTTGCAATTTTTAGTTTGATTTCATTTTCTTTACAAAAGAGATGTTCTGCTTTAACTTTAAATCCTTCTGAGCCCATGCAGAATGTTATGGAAAAGTGCCTGAATCGTCCTGTGATACAGAAAGTCCAGAAACTGAGAAGGGAAACGTGTGCTTGAGGTACAAGCCTAGCACTCCCACCTTGGATACTTACTCCTCCCTCCCATCCTTGGCTTCCCCACCATGGCAGGAAGCGGGCAGACCAAGGATGGCAGGGTTCCTCCCACTGGGTGATGTGACAACCAGAATACAAAGGTAAGTGCTATGTTCCCTGATGATTAAAAAAAAAAAAAAGATTCTTCTCAGAGCAAAGAACTGGAGTCTCCTAAGCCAGCAATCACACTATTTAAGAAGTGAGGGTTTGTTTTTTCATGTTACTTAGGGAAGAATCTAGAGTTCTTTGGCATAAATGACGTACGTGGGACCTCAGAAGTGTTTTTACAATATCTAGTAAAGCTTTAAGGTAGTTAAGTATCCAATTTATCTTTCAGTTTCATATATTGGGAGAGTAAACCCCAAGTCACAATTATCTGCCCCATCCTTTCCAGAAAGAGCACCTGTGAACGTTCTTATGTGTTTCATCTATTGCCTTCCTTAGATGCAGTGAAGGTTTTGGACCTGGAGATCTACACGTGGTGGATGCAGCACAGGATTTTAGCAGCCTCTGCTTTTTGGCACAGACTGAGGTGAGGCACTCCTCATTACTCTTTCTCCTGACTGCCTCAGATTTCAGCTAAAACTCCCCTCAAAGATGATGAAGATTCCTATGACTCAGCAGATGACCCACACACATTACATGGGCATAATGGGTTATGGATATAAAGTTCTAAAAACTCCACAATCTCAGAAAAAAAATTGAATAGAAGAAAATCAATGACTGTATTAACATAAGCTTATAATAAAGTTAGAAATCCTGTCTGGCCACTGTCTGTATGTACACCACTTTCTAAGAAGGCAGAGCAATAGTGACCAATGACAGAGAAGGTTCTAGGTTGGTGTTTTCTCTTGAAATTCAATACTATTCAGCACTTTCTTTAAATATATGTCCTTTAAACAGTAAATATGGTCAGGTATATTTCAAATATGGTGGTTTTTTAAAGACTAAAAACACTTTAAGAATGGATTTAACTTGAGACACCTGGGAGGCTCAGTCAGTTGCGTGTCTTTTTTTTTTTTTTTTAAGATTCTTTTATTTATTCATTAGACAGAAAGAGAGAGAGAGAGAGAGCACAAGCAGGGGGAGCAGCAGACAGAGGTAGAGGGAGAAGCATACTCCCCCCAGAGCAGGGAGCCTGACGCGGGGCTCGATCCCAGGACCCCGGGATCACGACCCGAATTGAAGACAGACGCCCAACCGACCAAGCCACCCAGGTGCCCCTGCATGGCCAACTCTTGATTTCGGCTCAGGTCATGATCTCAGGGCTGTGAGATCGAGCCCCGCATTGGGCTCCGCACTGGGCATCGAGCCTCCTTAAGATTCTCCCTCTCTCTGCCTCTTCCCTCCCCACTCCCTCTATTAAAAAAAAAAAAAATGGATTTAACTTAAGAAAAATCTGCTCACAACTGACAATAGAGATAAAGGTTACATTAATATAACTAGTATTTACATTCCCTTTAAGTAAAGCCATTGTTTTTTACAAGTATAGATAGGCCCTACTTCATTGGAAAGCTTAAAAAATTAGAGGTAAACAGATTTTTTTTTGATGCAGCACCTTTCTGTTGCCACTTGTAAGTTTATGAGTAATGAGTAAGTTTGGTTCCATCAAAGCAAATGGGAAATGGTTTGGGCTTTCATGCGATAATTTAAAACCTGTTAATAAATTCCTTTAATAGCATTCTAAATATACATATTAAAAGTAATTAAACTTGGGCAAGACTGTTGAATCTCAGATCTGTACCTCTGAAACAAATAATGCAATATATGTTAAGGAAAAAAAAAGAGAAGAAGGTAGCGGGAGGGGAAGAATGAAGCAGGGGAAATCGGAGGGGTAGACGAACCATGAGAGACGATGGACTCTGAAAAACAAACTGAGGGTTCTAGAGGGGAGGGGGGTGGGAGGATGGGTTAGCCTGGTGGTGGGTATTGAGGAGGGCACATTCTGCATGGAGCACTGGGTGTTGTGCACAAACAATGAATCATGGAACACTTCATCTAAAACTAAGGATGTAATGTATGGGGATTAACATAGGAATAAAAAAAAAAGAAAAAAAAAGTAATTAAACTTGGGGCGCCTGGGTGGCTCAGTCGTTAAGCGTCTGCCTTCAGCTCAGGTTATGATCCCTGGGTCCTGGGATCGAGCCCCGCATCGGGCTCCCTGCTCTGTGGGAAGCCTGCTTCTCCCTCTCCCACTCCCCCTGCTTGTGTTCCCTCTCCGGCTGTGTCTCTCTGTCAAATAAATAAATAAATAAAATCTTAAAAAAAAAAAGTAATTAAACTTTATAAACCTAATGCTTGAATTTCAGACAGCATTCAAGCATTCCTAACTTCACAACCTGCTAACTAACTCTATCCCTTCCCCCTGCCCAGCAGCACCTCAGCACCAGCCCCCCAGCCTCTACTAGCACAAAATTAAGTCAGAGGTTCATTTCCATTAGCCAAACGCCAATCCAAACTCCAGCGCCGTGCTCCCCAACTGCCCTACCCAACACACAAAACCACCACGTGACCGTCTCTGCTCCAAAGGGCGGGGGCTTTGCAAAAGGGTGATGCCACTCAACCGGGAAAATCAGCGGGAAAACTTACGGCGCCACTGAGAGCCACATCATATTACAGAGGCAAAGCGGTTAGTCAGTGAAAAAGCTACCTCAGAGTATCTCTGCTGCCACTTCTCAGTGAGAAAATCTCTTCTAAGAGCTACTCAAAGCATCATGAGAGGGGAGGCTCACAGAGCCACAGCTGGGTTCCCGTCTGGTACCCAAGGTCGGTGGCGATAAGGCCAGAGCCTGAGATGTGCGTGACGATAAATACTGCAAGGCAGCAACATGGTAGGCGCAGAGGCTACAGAACTGCAGACCAAGGAGCAAAAGCTGGAGCCCCCACACTCAACAAAGCTAAAACGTTTCCTCGTGTGAGAAACAGAACCACCACTAACAATTTTCGGAAATAATGTTCGAGTCTTGCCTCAATTGGATAATTTTGTTCTGCACCAAAGACAATTCCATTCAAATTCCCAAAGTCTACGGGTAGATCTGTACTAATTTCAAGACATAGTTTCCTTCCAAGCCCAAAGAAATGAAAGGCAGAAACCAGCAAAAGAAAAAAAAATAATAATAACAACATATATAAGATGGTTTGCCATTTTATGAAAAACAAATGAAGAATTACAGTCACATCACACTGATAAACTGAGAGGCTGCCAGTGGTTTTCAGGGCAGATGTAACATTTTAACAAATGTGATTGTTTGTGAACAAAATAATTCTGATCAAAAACTTAATTGCAGCCAAAGTGAGCCCTGGGCTGTGTCACCATAATCCATTCTGACAGGAAGCAGTGAGTGGAGATTCCTACTGTGAACGGAGCATATGTGAAAGGTCAGCTCTGGCCTGGAACTTCAAAACCGTTAACGTGTAAAACAGTGTGCATTAGAGCCCGGAACGGCTAACCACTGGATTAGCGGATGTCCGCTGTGTGGGTCTGATGTGCTTTTGGCAGGTAATGGTTAATTTGTAAATAGGCAATGTATTGTAACTTTCTTCTGTGCCTCTTCCCAACACTGGTCAGCAGAGCCCATTCTTAATTACAGACCCAGGGTATTAAATATTAGATATATGACATGGGCTCGTTGTAACAAAGTTTTGTATTTTGAAAGTTAAACTTAGTTTTTTAATAATTTGGTGAAGGAAAATTTGCATGTAGCTAAAAAAAATAAATGTCTGCTGATATAATGAACAAAAAAATGTTTCATGTAAAATCTATTTGTTCATCCAATAGCAACTACATTGTAACAGCCAAAATTTGCCAAGTGAGGATTTCATTACTAGAAATCTAAACTTTACTCATATACTATCATCTGAAAAAACAATTATACAATGCTGTTTTGCATGGCTTAAAACAAAATTCTAAATAGAAATGCAGTTCGTACCACAGTTTTCATTTCTCAACATGAGATGTTACTTATGAAAGAACCAAGCTAAACATGCCTTATAAGCCAATGCATACCAAAGTAATTTATACATATTTTGAGCTATAAAGTTGGCCCATTTGACTTTAAATTAGCCATTTCTCCCATATCTAAACCACTTACAGTAACACAGCATTAATGAGTGATAAAAGCTGCACTGTGTGCTTCAATTCAGTGATTATTTTAGGATTTAACTCATTTCTGAGTTGAGGGAAAATACTTATCTTTGAAAATAAGGTCTTCTAAAATAAGCTTTATTTCTGTTCAAAATCAGCCTTCTAAGTTGTGTCTTTGGTGGCTGGACAGATGCAGCTGCTGGGCCCTCTGTAAGCTAAATCCAGGGATCTTAAAAGAGGCTCCATGGCAAGGTGGCCGCATGGCCAGCACTCTCATGATTCCTATCCCCTTCAGAACATCAACTGACACGTTTAAAAAAACACACACATGCTTCTAAAGGCAATGGAAGATGGCGGGGGGTGGGGGGGACTAATTGTGGCCAGCAGAATTTCTCCTGCTTCCACTTTCCATACAGGATCTGAAGCCTTTAACGTATCAGGAAGATTCGGCATCTCCTAAACATTCTGCCCCTGAAAGTCCTGGATATTCACGTATACCAATCTGCTGCTCTGTCCCCAGCACCCCCTGGACTCTAGGCCTGCAACGCTGTCCCTGCCCACCCACCCCCAGGAGCTTACGGTGTGGTGGGAGAGGACAGAAAGGTCAAGCGTGAAGACTTGGTAAGGAAAGGAGGTAGAGCAGTAAGCAACGAGAAAGGCTGTGTGAGAGACTGGTGCTGGGCACACCCCTCTTCCGTCTTCACCCCTCTTTTCCACAGACATCTGAGTAGACACTGCACTGGCAATCCAGATTCACAAGGGGGGCGCCCAAGTCACCCCAGGAGCTGAATTTATCATAGGTATACACATAGGAAAGAGAGGTCATGATTCACCAAAAAAATATTTTACAAGGCTCCAAACTGGTCATTACGGTATTTTTTTTATACTGCTAAGTGACTAATTACACCAGGTAACACACTCAATGTATAATTTTACCCTCACTCAGAATCATTTCTTCTACTCACCACAACCTTTTCAGCCCAATTATTCTTGGCTACCCTTCCTCTTCGTCGGTGAGGCTTAGGCTCAAAGAAGCTTACAAAGGTCCCCCCAGAAAGATGATCAACAAAGCAGAAATGCCTTCACACTGAGTTCCAACCTAACATGGGCATGCCCACCCAGGGTTATGAACCCCATGCTGAGGTCCTGCATGCTGCTCTACCCACACGGTCAACACTTAGGATTCTCTCTCTCTCCCAGGACCAAGATGACTGCTCAGAAACGTTGCTTATTTCTTAATTGGCTTATATTTGTTTACATGTTAAAATACTAAATGTCCAGAAAACTGAACTTATACTTTAATTCAGTTCTGGAGGGATGCCTGGGTGGTTCAGTCGGTTAAGCGTCTGCCTTCGGCTCAGGTCATGATCCCAGGGTCCTGGGATCGAGTCCTGCGTCGGGTTCCCTGCTCAGTGGGGAGCCTGCTTCTCCCTCTGCCTGCCGCTCCCCCTGCTTGTGCTCTCTCTGACAAATAGATAAACCTTTAAAAATAATAATAATAATAATAATTCAGCTCCGGACTGTGAGTTAGTTTTCACAAATACAAAGAAATATGTTACCAGTTTCTTTTTAAGGACCCACGTTCAAATGGGAGGACACCAAAGAAATTAATCATTCAATTCGTATCTGTAGGAGCAGATTCTCTGTAACTTGTAAATTATTTTGATTTACAGTGAATCATTATTGTATCCATAAATGCTGGAAAGTTGGTGAACAACATGATATAATGACACCCCCAAATAATTTTAGAACTGCAGGTGCACAAATCATAACATGTGGGAGATGACTCAAAGGATAATGGGGACTAAAACAGTTTAGGAAGGGTCACAGGAAGGAGGGAAAGGGGTGAGGGCACACACCCCAGTTTTCCAAGATGTCTGTAAAACCAAACTACTCATTTATAGGCAGACACAGTGGAGCAGTCAGGCATGGGCAGCAGAGTCAACAGCTACGCTTCAACAAGCGAAGGCAAAATGCTCCATAATTTACAACCACCCAATCACAATGCTCATTCTTTTGAGGTTAAATGCTGCTGACATAAGCTACACCTGAATCCAATCAATGCAGAGACGTTGAGAAGATTCACACGAAAGGACTAAATTTGTCACAAATGGGTTGGTTTCCGATCTTAATGTAGCCAAGTTGCTTTACTCTGACCTCCATTGAACAAATCAACTTAATGGGCACTAGGAGTGCTATAAAACTTAACAATGGAGTGATTTTTAACTTTTAAAATATAGTTATGAAGCAAAATGTTGGATAGCTTCTACAATACTGGAAATCAAATTAAATCTAGATGTTTTTTAACAGTCTTGACAGATATAATCCTAGTTACCATGTAAATTTATGGTAAGCTGCTGTGATATTAGCCACAGGTGCTACTTTTAATATATGAGCCGCATCTGGCTGGGAATAGAATTTCTCAGAGGACTGAAAATGACCTCACTATCAGACAATGGAAGGGAAAAAAACAAGACCACTGTGGCATATAAAAAGCTGAAGATGTGGTCCACAACTAAATATTTCACATAAAATTCATTTTAACTCTGCAGTTATAGGTTAAAGGATATTATGCTTTCAATATTTAAGAGGCGTAGATGTATTTCAGCCAAATAGCCAAAAGATTAAGAATGTAAGACAGTTATGAATGCCCTGGCTACATACATAATGCTGGTTTTCCAACCTTTGATCAGTGTCAGAAAAATGATGCACCAAGACTTGAAAAGAAAATTTTTTCATGTTTCCCAAGAACACAACATGATTAGACACCACCAAGCATACTAAACCAAGATGTAACAATTACTGATCTCTATGCAGCAGCAACTCTCCGGCGCCTGGCCAACATCACTGGGTGTGTTTTTAAACTTCTTCGGAGTCACTCATCATGCCCAAGAAAACACTCTCATCAAGTGAAATTTTTGAAAAATCCATTCTGAGTTTAAAACCTGCCAATATCACCTATAGACAAATACAGGGAGAAAACACAAGCTTCTCTTATCTATCCAACTCGAAAATTAAAAGACGAATATGTATAAAACATGGAATTGTTTCCTTTTAAGAAACCCTTCCTGAACCATTTGAAAGCCACCATTTGCCAGAGAACTGGCAAGTGTGGAAACGTGATAAAGGATTTACAAAGATTTAATTTCCTATGAAATAACTCTTCCTGAATTAAACAAGCCTTCTTTATCTGAAAATAATCTCTAAAAGAGGAATATTTCTATGAAAATATTCCCTACATCATTGCACTAAGCTGTGAGAATGGTAGCTACAAAGCCCTATAACGTAACATTTTCCTTCTGACCTTCTCAAGTAACTTGAAAGGGCTTGATTTTTTAGCTTCAGGAGATCAATTCAATCTACGTGATGATTTCTATTTTCTTTTTTTTTTAACAAGTAACTGGATCTAAGCCTGATCTGCAAGGGCATCGAGACCCTGAGTATCTTTAACAAGAAGAACCCGGTATGATTCCTTGATGTTTTTGTGACCGACTGGCAGCAGAAATATGGATCATTTAGGAAAGGTAGGCTCACAAAGCCTCATCTGTGAGATGGTTAGTTACTGCAGAAAGGTACTGGTTGAACTAAATATGGCCTTTCTGTGCAATGGAATATTATATAAATATCCCACCATTAAAACTCATGAAATAAAATATTTTACTGACAAAGAAAAATGTTCACTATACATGAAGGGAAAAAAGCAAGTGAGCAAAATACATCTATGACATGACCCCAAATATATATGCATACACACATATCTATATACTCACAAAATACAGAATAACGCATACTGCTTTTTAAGCAGGCAGAAGGATTACAGGTACATTTTGCTTCTTTGTACTTTTTTTGCTTTCCAAATTATAAAACACACTATGCCATCAGAAAAAAATGTTGTATTTTACTAACAAGCTAAACATACCACACGAATGTAACAGGGAGCCATCGTTCCCAGAAGAGTGAGAGAGGCCTGGCTGATGTCTGTGGGGTAGACAAGTCATGCATACATGTTAAACCCTTCAAGTGAAACCTTGCAGTTTTAAATAAATAGGAAGATGGAAGCAACTTGTTCTCAAGCTTACATAGCAGAAACCCACTTTAAGACATTCAGAATTACAATGGCCCTCTCTTCTACACATCTGTATCCACAGCTGTATGGTCAGTGGCTCAGAAAGCTGGCGTCTCTCAGTGCAGGACAAGTTTATGCTCTCTACACAGAGTTCTAATTTGCCAGGCAAAGTTTGCTAATTAGCTGCTCTCTGCAGACCTTCTATCTGGAAGTGACTTCCCTCTCCAGGTACAAGCTGACTTCCAATCTGTAGTCAACTTAGGGCCAATAAGTGAATGATCAAGTATTATAAATGAATGCTATCAGGGAAAGGCATGGGGAACCACAGAGCAATTTATAGGCCAAAATCCAAACAGTACCTGGCTTCTCTTTTCTTCAAAATATACAAAGAACATGTAGCCTCCTTTAGGCCCTCCAAAATAGACATTTTATCCTAAACAAAGAAACAGGTTCAACTTTGAACTCAACAGCAGAGTTGGTCATTCAAAGGTCTAAGACATTCCGAAACACAAAAGGCAATCCACATCCTGAATTATTCCACAAGCCTTCAAAATACAGATTCGCGTTAGACAAGAACTTTGGCCTTAGGGCAGGAAGCCTGGCCTGAGGGTGGGAGACAGCTGCCTCCTTCCTCTGAGCAGGGTCCTTAACTTCCCTGTTTCCACCATGACCAAACTGGGTTACAACACCTAACCCTGTAAGAAGCTTCAATGAAACAAGCTACATTAAAAGAAAAAAAGAAAGGAAGAAACAAGCTACATTATCTTCCAGGTCCCTAACAGAGAGCCACTGTCACCTACTAGATGCTCAAACACTCCTTAGTTTATAAAAATTTTTGTGGGGCGCCTGGGTGGCTCAGTTGGTTAAGCGACTGCCTTCGGCTCAGGTCATGATCCTGGAGTCCCGGGATCGAGTTCCACATCAGGCTCCCTGCTCAGCAGGGAGTCTGCTTCTCCCTCTGACCCTCCTCCCTCTCATGCTCTCTGTCTCTCATTCTCTCTCTCGCAAATAAATAAAATCTTAAAAAAAATCTTTAAAAATTTTTGTGACTCTCCAAACATTAAGAGTTACCTACATAGAGGGGTGCCTGGGTGGTTCCGTCATGATCTCAGGGTCCTCGAGCCCCGCCTCCACACTCAGTGGGGAGTCTGCTTTTTCCTCTCTTTCTGCCCCTCCCCCTGCTCATGCTCTCTCTCTCTCTCTCTCAAGTAAATAAATAAAATCTTTAAAAAAAAAAAAAGCTATCTATATACAGAATGACCTTAAAGCAGCATTTTTCATTTAATCAAAATTTGTAAAAATAATTCCTGAAAAATGTACCCAACAAATTTATAAATTTTTCTACCTAGAGCACCAGGAAGTTATTATTTTTTTAAGAAGTCAGCCAAGAGTGCTAGACCAGTGGACACAGAAAAAGAAAAAAGAAAAAAAAGAGGATCTGGGATTAAAAGGATTGTCTTGAAACAGAAATGAGTGCCTAATCAATATTAGTAAACAGGCCTATGGCAGTCTCCCAGCATGACACTTTGTGGAAGCTTGGAAGAATCTGCCATGGGCTCTCAGGACATCGAAATTCACAAAAGACAAAAGCTGTGGGTGGCTGAAGCTGTGGAGCCAAAATTCCAAGCGCTAACCTCAGTCTCTCATTATTGGAGGCAATTTACTACAGATGCCCATTTGTGGGCATGCCCATCTATAAGTGGCCCATTTCCTTCTCCGATACTTCAAAACTGCAAGTTGAACAAAGACACAATCAATGCTGTTCTTCTGGGAAGTGCACCATGGCATTCCAGATCATCCCACTGTATACAACTACTTAGCTGCCGAAAACACCAGTCACCATTAGGAATCACCTGTGTCCAAGAATAAGGAAATGAGAGAGGGGAAAAGTCCCTGGTGAGAAAGGATTTTCGGTGAAAAATACAACTCCCTGGGGCTAAGGGCACTGGCTAGGATCACCTATGGTGAACCCAATCAAGGGACCTCGTGTATTCAAAATACATGTTAAGTCTATCTAAATTAAAACAAACAAATACACAAACAAAACACCTCAGTAACAGTGGGCTGAGTACTGTGAGAGCACAGTGGAATCTCTGCCCTCAAAGTGCTCGTATCTTAGGTGGGGAGAGACAAAGGGGGGTAGCTACATCTCCCTGTTGCACGATCTAATCTGAATTTAGTCACATCCTAATTCTGCCACCAGTTCATTGTTAATATGGGCAAACCACTTCACCCCTAGGCCTTGGTGGCCTCATCCCTTCTAGCTCTGATGGGCATCAATTCAACATCAAAAAAAGGCTGAAAGGACACCACAAACAAGATGACCCAGGGGCTAAATTCAAAATGGAAGAACAGACTAGTGTCTGTGGCTACAAAGGTCTGTGTAAGGCGCATGAGCTCCACGTCCTGTCCAGGCTGGCCCCCACCACCATATCATCCAAGCCATCCTCGCCATGGTCATTGATGATATGCACAGTTCTAAAGCAGTGGTCATCCTTTGGTATTACTTGGACTCTTGGCAGAACTGACTCCTCTCTCCCTTTTAAAACACCATCTTCAGGATTCTGTGATAGGACACGGGCCTGTCTTCCTATTTCACTGTTAAGTCTTTTCCAGTCTTCTGCTAGCTCCTGCTCTTCCTTCCAACCCCTAACTGGACTGAATCCCGAGCTCTCTTCTCTCCTCACATCACACTTTCTGCCTGAGTGGTCTCTTCTATTACCTTGGCTTTTCTCCACACATACCTAAGACTCCCCAGTTACCCACAACCCAGACCTCTACTCTAAGTCCCTAACTCAGACATAAAACTATGTTCTTGAAGTTGACACTTGGATTTCTCCCAGCAACTCACACTTAACGATGTTCAGACCAGTAATCTTGATGCCAGCACCCCCATCATGTTCCCCTCCCCTACTTCCCCAGCTTAATAAATGCCACTCTGACCACCCAGTTCCTCTGGAAGTCATTTTTAACACCCCCTTCTCTTCTTCCTCATCACCCATCACCACTCCCCCCTAGTCAGAGAATCTTAGGTGTTCCCTTTATAAAAGTAATGTGTGGCACCACTGGTCCCTGCTCCAAAGCACAGCTCCACCCCCTCCAGCTCTGTGCTTGCCCTCGGCCACTGCCCCGGTCCATAATCCCCTGCTGGGTCCACCCGGATGAACGCACAAGCTCCTTCCAGCTCTCCCTCTATGGCCTTTGCTCCTCTTCCCCTTCCACTCCATCCTCTAAGTCCTCTAACTGGCCTTGTTAAGAAAAGGCATCAGTCCTTCACCCTCCCCCACCTACTTCCGCTATTAATCCTTCCCCCTCCACCCCTTTGAAAGTCTCACAACAGCCCTCCCGTTTCCCATTATACCTCGCACTCTCCCCTCTAATCGTCTTTCCGCCATCTTTGCTTGCCACTGTCATGGTGTCTGTGCATGTCCTCACAGATGCTTTCGAGAGTGTCGGCAATGCCAAAAAGAGAGGCAAACGCCACTTTCTTACTAGCCTGTGCTCCAAAGTCATTGTCACGTTTCTGACTGTGAAGATGAAGCATAGTTATGTTTGTGAATTTGAGGTCACGGATAACCACGTCAATCAGAAAATTGTGAACTTCAGGGGCAGGTCAAATCAGTGAGGAGTGATCAGCCCTAGATCCGATGTGCAACTCAAAGATCTAGAAAAAGGGCTGAATAGGGGCTCCTGAGTGACTCAGTCAATTAAGCCTCTAACTCTTGATCTCAGCTCAGGTCTGGATCTCTGGGCCCTGAGTTCAAGCCCAGTGCTAGGATCCACGCTGGGTGTGGAGCCTGCTTTAAAAAAAAAAAGGAAATAAAGAAAAGAAAAAGGCTGAATAACCTACTTTCATCCTTTTGATTTCATTGTACTGACAACTTCAGCTGGCATCATGGACCACTGAGAATCAAGAAGTAAACACAGGAGGGAAAATCCTGGGATTCTTTTCCCAGGAATGTAATACATATGTGCAAATAAAATGCCTCAAGGGACAAAGGGGGGGGCAGTGGAAGAAAGTGCATCAGCTTCTCAGTTCCTTAGAGAGAACTTCCATGATGGCTCTCCTCAAACTGAATTAGGTCTTAACCATTATTCTTTCTTATAACACTCTTTTCTACTGGAGAGGCAGCATCCATTCCGGCAAATGGTTGGGGACTGCCTGAGGTCAAATTCCAACTCCACTGCTTACTAGCTGTGGAGCTTTGGGCAAGTCACTTAATCTAAACCTCAGTTTCCAATCTGTAAAATGAGGAAAATAGTCTCTACTTCACAGGGTTTTGTGAAGATTAAGTGAATAAATACATATAACATCCTTACAAAATAGTGCCAGGCCCAAGGTTTAAGTGTTCATTAGGCATTAGCTACTAGGATTTTCTTTCATGGCAGTTACCATAATTTGCAATTATATAGTCATTGCTTTGTTTATGCTCTCTCTCCATTCCTGTATCTAGTGAGCTCCATGAAAATGGGGACAATATCGGGGCACCTGGGTGGCTCAGTCGTTAAGCATCTGCCTTCGGCTCAGGTCATGATCCCAGGGTCCTGGGATCGAGCCCCGCATCAGGCTCCCTGCTCATCCGGGAGCCTGCTTCTCCCTCTCCCACTCCCCCTGCTTGTGTTCCGTCTCTAGCTGTCTCTCTCTGTCAAATAAATAAATAAAATCTTAAAAAAAAAAAAAAGAAAAGAAAATGGGGACAATATCTACTTTGCTCATCACTGCACCCCCAGGGTCTAGCACAGTGCCTAGCATAAGTGCACAGTAATAGCTTATTAGTGCTGAGTGCGTAAGCGTCAGGAAAAACTTTCTGGAAGTGGGTGAGATGTGGACATATTGACAAAAGATAGGTGGGATGGAACAAAGAAGGTGAAGAACGGCTTAAATAAAGGTAGAAAAGAAATGAACCAAGATGCTGGGAGTCTTGGCTTCAGCTCCAGCATGGCCACTGTTTCGTGCTCCCTCTATCTGAACCTCAGTTTCCCCACTTCTTCAGTGAGGGTGATGACTAAGTGACCTCTTAGTTCTACTCTCTAACAGACTAAAGAGGCCTCTGGCAGAGAACTAATGAGAGGTAGGGTTAAGGGCCAGCCTGTGGGCAGTTCTGAAAACCTCTGAGAAGGGGCGCCTGGGTGGCTCAGTCAGTATCTGACTCTTGGTTTCAGCTCAGGTCATGCTCTCAGGGTCGTGAGATCGAGCCCCGAGTCAGGCTCTGCGCTCAGCAGGGAGTCTGCTTTGGATTCTCTCTCCCTCTGCCCATCGCCGCCCCGCCGCCCATGCACACCCTGGCAAGCTCTCTCTCCCTCTCCCTCTCGGTCTCTCTCTGAAATAAATAAATCTTAAGAAAAGAAAACCTCTGGGATGACGATGTCTTGTAAGATAAAATAGGAAGGAAATGAGATTTTCTGAGCAGAGACCAACTTGGTCACAACAAAGCAGCACGGAGACCAATGCATGCAGGGAGGTGAAAGGCTGTAAGAAAGCTTGTACAGGAACTCAAGGGGGAGACAAGGTGAACCCAGACTAGAGCCCAGTCTTGGGCAAAGACACTGAGGTTTTAGTAACTGATAACCAAGGTAATTCTTCAGTTTTAGGTCTAGGTGCTCAAGAGAATGCTGGTACTGCTGAGAGAAACAAGCAAGCTGGAGGAAAGAAAGATGTTTGTTTTCAGCTACTCTAAACTTGAGACGCTAAACCCAGGAGAGAGAGCCCCACAAGGACCCACCTTTCCAATCTTTAGTCCATCTCACTGAACCACACTTAGGGCCCTCATTTCCCCAACACATTACAAATAAGTAAGATGTGCCCCACCCCCCCCCAACCCGTTCTTGACCTATGTCCTTCCTTAGCTCTTTCACTCAAAAAACCTATCAGACTTTTGTTACCTATTGACCACCTTTCTCCAATTCCCTCTTCCCCCACCATCTCTGGTAACCATAAGTCTGATCTCTTTTAAGTCCTTTTGTTTTTCAGATTCCACATGTAAGTGAGCTCATACAGTATTTGTCTTTGACTTATTTCACTTAGCATAAAGTCCTCAAGCGGTAGGATTTCCTCATTTTTTATGACTGAATAATATTGCACTGTAATATATACCACATACATACCACATCTTCTTTTTTTTATGTTTTTTATTTCCAGTATAGTAAACATATGGTGCTATGTCAGCTTCAGATTTACAATACAGTGATTCAACAATTCTAGGGGCACCTGGGTGGCTCAGTCGGTTAAGTGACCAACTCTTGGTTTCAGCTCAGGTCATGATCTCAGGGTCGTGAGATGGAGCCCTGCGTCAGGCTCCACACTCGGCAAGGAGTCTGCTCAAGAGTCTCTCCCTCTACCCCTCCCCCTGCTCGTGTGCATGCTCTCTCTCTCCCTCTCTAAAATAAAGAAATAAAATATTTTTAAAAAATTTTCTATACATCACTCAGTGTTCATCACAGTAAGTGTACTCTTAATCCCCTTCACCTATTTCACCCATCCCCCACCCCTCTGGTAACCATCTGTTTGTTCTCTAGAGTTAAGAGTCTGTTTTTCAGTTTGTCTTTCTCTTTTTCTCCTTTGTTCATATGTTTTGTTTCTTAAATTCCACATATGAGTGAAATCATGATATTTGTCTTTCTCCGACTGACTTATTTCGCTTAGTGTTATACTCCCTAGCGCCATCCATGTTGTTGCAAATGGCAAGATTATGGCTGAATAAGATCCCATTGTGTGTGTGTATATATATATATTTTTTAATTTTATTTTATGTTATGTTAGTCACCATACATCATTAGTTTTTTTGTTTTTTTTTGTTTTTTATTTATTTGAGAGAGAGAGAATGAGAGACAGAGAGCATGAGAGGGAGGAGGGTCAGAGGGAGAAGCAGACTCCCTGCCGAGCAGGGAGCCCGATGCGGGACTCGATCCCGGGACTCCAGGATCATGACCTGAGCCGAAAGCAGTCGCTTAACCGACTGAGCCACCCAGGCGCCCACATCATTAGTTTTTGATGTAGTCAACACCCAGTGCCCCATGCAGTATGTGCCTTCCTTAATAAAACAATATTTTTTAAATATGTATTTGTACTACATCTTCTTTATCCGTTCATCTATCAGTGGAACTCAGGGTGCTTCCATAATGTGGCTATTTTAAATAATACTGCAATAAACATAAGGGTGCAGATATCCTTTTTTTTTTTTTTTAAGATTTTATTTATTTGACAGAGAGAGAGAGACAGTGAGAGAGGGAATACAAGCAAGGGGAGTGGGACAGGGAGAAGCAGGTTTCCCACCAAGCAAGGAGCCCAACGTGGGACTCGATCCCAGGACCCTGGGATCATGTCCTGAGCTGAAGGCAGACGCTTAACAACTGAGCCACCCAGGAGCCCTGTTGTTGTTTTCTAAGTAAGCTCTACACCCAATGTAGGGCTTCAACTCACAACCCTGAGATCAAGAGTCACATGCTCTACCAACTGAGCCAGCCAGGTGCCCCTAATGTTGCTGGTCTTTTGATAGGGATTGCATTAAATCTATAGATTGCTTTGTGTAGTATGGACATTTTAACAATACTTGTTCTCCTGACCCATGGGCATGGAATATCTTTCCATTTGTTGGTGTCATCTACAATTTCTTTCATCAGTGTTTTATAGTTTATAGAATACAGGTCTTTTACCTCCTTGACTAAGTTTATTCCTAGATATTTTATTATTTTGGGTGTAAATGCACATGGGACTGTTTTCTTAATCTTTCTGTTGCTTCATTATAGTGTACAGAAATGCAACAGATTTCTGTATGTACACTGATTTTGTATCCTATGACCTTACTAAGTTCATTTATCAGTTCTAGTAGTTTTTTGGTAGAATCTTCAGGGTTTCCTATATATAATATAGGCCACAATTTCTATACCTATTCACTCATCAGTCGACACTTAGGTTGCTTCCACGTCTTAGTTATTGTAAAAAATGGTGCTTGAATATAGGAGTGCAGATACCTTTTTGAATTACTGTTTTCATTTCCTTTGGATATATTCCCACAATATATATGTCATTGGAACATATGGTAGTTTTATTTTTAATTTTTTGAGGATCCTCCATACTGTTTTCTAAGGTGGCTACACCAACCTGTCAGACATTTAAGAACCAACTCAAAACCCCCCTTCTCCAGGCAGCCATGCTAGATAGAGTACACCTTCAGTTTATTAGTACTTCACATTTTAGTGCCTCATTAACATGAAAATTTTAAAAATCAACTATCTTGTACAATTGAGATGTACCACCTCCCCAACAAAACTGGCTGGCTCAAGTCAGTAAAGCATGTGACTCTTGATCTCAGGGTTGTGAGTTCGATCCCCACGTTGAGTATAGAGATTACTTAAAAATAAAATCTGGGGCACCTGGGTGGCACAGTCGGTTGAATGTCTGACTCTTGGTTTCAGCTCAGGTTGTGATCTCAGCGTCATGAGACTGAGCCCCGCATCAGGGTCTGCGCTGAGTGCAGAGTCTACTTAAGACTCTCTCTCCCTTTCCCTCTGACCCTCCCCTCTGTGTTCTCTCTCTCTAAAATAAATAAGTAAATCTTTCAAAAATTAATAAAATAAAATCTTTAAAAAAAAAAACAAAACTGGAAGGTCTTCTGGGCAGAAATGGAATCATGTACTTTTTTTACATTGTTCTCCTTCCACGCTCAGGGTGGAGCTAGTCCCTCAGTGGTGGCCAGCTCAAAGACCTCGCTACGTTCACTGATCCCACCAGAGGTAGGCTCTGTGGCTCTCAGTGTGAGCCCAGCCCTGACTGGATCTGTTCCAGGTGCCTGGTACGTGTCCACAGCCAGGGCTGCAATGATGAGGACAGGGCATTTGAAATCAGTTTGATGAATGATATGGTAGAAGGCCACAATCCTGCCTTGCTGGTTGAGAGCACAGAAGCAAACAGATTCATTAGTGGCGTTGGCTGTTTTGATAGGACTGATTTTAACGATACAATTAAATGAACTCTGATTGCTCAACAGTGATACCCGGGTTACTCTTGAACAAGTACAGCTTTGTTTGTTTTAGCTCGTGAATAGTGCCTTTCTCAGGGAAGTGTTGTCAAACCCATTTAAGGTGGAAAGTAATCCAACAGGTAGTCCTTGGAAAAAAGATATCTCCTAGAAAAAAATAAACGTAAAAACAAAAACAACTTTCTGTGTCACAGTGGGATCTAAACATGTTGCTGTAGGAATCGGAGATGTGAGTGTGACACCCACTGTGACATGACCCAGTGTGACCACAAGCAATCCCACGGTCTCGGTCTGGTTCAGGGTCCTTCTGTGAAATGCAGTGAATCAGTTAAAATGGCCCATTCCAGCCTGGATCAGAAGGGCAATATGACGGTAAATTATCTGCAAAATGGGGGAGACGATGTACCATTCCATTTTGTTTGCAAGGATATAGGGCAAAGAGCAGAACACAAAGAGCTCCAAGCCATGGAAGAAGCCCCTTCCCTACCCGTCCACACTGGGGGGCTGAATCCCTCCTGGGGGCAGAGGGCACGTGGTCACCCCCCACTCTCCACCCCCCCCACAGAAACAGTAGTGCACCACTCTATTTGCTGCTAGGGAGAGAAGACCAGCTGCTGAGGCCGCTCCTTCACGTACCCAAGATCCGTATTTAGAAAGAGCTGAACGTA
This sequence comes from Leptonychotes weddellii, assembly GCF_054177405.1. Classification (NCBI taxonomy): domain Eukaryota; kingdom Metazoa; phylum Chordata; class Mammalia; order Carnivora; family Phocidae; genus Leptonychotes; species Leptonychotes weddellii. The sequence continues at coordinate 114,725,055 of NC_138375.1, forward strand.
AGTTTCTATGTCACAGCCCTAATGCTCCAAAACTCTGACAAAACTCTTGCTTTGCAAACCTGCACACTCTTTTCAATGGCTGTATTGAAGCAAAGGGCTGGGACGCTCAAGAAAAACAGAACAGAAAAGAGCAAACCCAAAATACACTGAAGTTGTTATCTGAGGTCTCCTTTAAATTACTTTCTGTAATTACTGAGCCGGCAGTCCATTGTTATTAATTCATATTCAGCCTATTTAAGCGGTCCCAGCGATGCAGGCGGAAAACAAATGCCTCGGTAATTTCCTAACTTTGGAGTGCTATTTTCTTGTCAGTTAAATTTAAAGCAATCCATTTCTGACCACATTATACCAAGTTAATCTCAACCAAAGGGCTTCACAAACCCTAACGGCTACGCTAAGGTTTTGTACTAATGAAAGCAATTTACATAAATGAAATTTATGTCAATGCATTTCATGAAAAATTTTTTATTTTATAATAACTATAGTACTTATATGATAACATCTGTTGATATTCACAGTCTAAAGCTGGCAAAGATTTAAACCCACAACATTTTCCATGCATCATGTACATTATCTGTGAAAAGCAATAAAAAAAGCAATGAATGCATTAATCATACCAATATCATCTGCAATGCATAAATCTGAAATACCTTTCACGTCAGCTCAAACTGCTTTTTATTTTTTACACACCTGATTTTACGCCATCTGTAAAAGGGCAAGACAAAGACTGCTGAGGAAATTATATTTCTTGGCTGTTTGACTTTCACAAAATACTCAGGCTACGTTCTGTAAACAGAAGATTTACTATACGACTAAGAAAAAGCGATGCAGTTAAAAGTCCATTTTTATGAAAGGCCGGGGTAACGGCCACAGCGTTTTCACACTGCACCATGGCGTCGTATTTGCATTTTTGACACCTGTTTTACATTTCCTCTTGTCTGTCCATTCCATGTATTTTCACAAATACACATCAGGTCTAAACCCATTTCATGAGATAAACAGCAGAAGCAAGAGGCCAAATGATACCATTTTAGTCTCTAGTTTCCCTACCCTGAAGGACACCAACACCGCTGTCCCAGCCACCGCCTGACAGCACGAGCATCACCTGCCCACGGCTCCCTGGAGCCCCAGGAGAAACTGCAAAGCGAACACCAGCATGAATACACCACACAAATACTTTTTTTAAAAGATTTTATTATTTATTTGACAGAGAGAGAGTGAGAGCAGGAACACAAGCAGGGGGAGTGGGAGAGGGAGAAGCAGGCTTCCCGCCGAGCAGGGAGCCCGATGCGGGGCTCGATCCCAGGACCCTGGGACCATGACCTGAGCCGAAGGCAGATGCTTAACCGACTGAGCCTCCCAGGCGCCCCACCACACAGATGTTTTAATCAGCCCCTCAAATGTTTGCTCCGGTGTGTTGCTCTCCATTCCAGTGACAACAAAGGACGCTTCTGAGGTTTCGAGTCAACAGCGGCTACAGAGCCCATCAGCGGGCACAAGCGAGGCTGAAGCCACTGTGTGTGATAAGCATACAGGTTTTCACTTGACCTGACAGGAGCCCATACGGTAACAGCAAAGGACACTTTCTAAGCTACATGATGAATCAGCCTTGGGAACATCCTCCTGGGAGTGTTCCCCTACCTTCAACAGAGTACGTTTCCACTTTCAAGAGTGCTCAGATGTGACATTTCTATTATTGCATTACTGACTCATAACTCTGACGTGCACCGACTTTTGGCTTACAACAAGGAACAACGAAACCCGAATTAATTCTTTCACAACGAGAACTGTTGAGAGCCGTGTCCCACTGAGGACTGTTAAGATTTTCATTAACAGTTGTCTTTCTTCTGGTATCATCAAGCTTTTGACTTCACTAAGTGTTTCAAAATGTTAACCATAAGCCTATTATCAAAGTCCTCAATAAAACATTTTTATAAAGCAAGTCAGCAACAGTAACTTTCAACAGCTCTACAGCAGGAGCTCCGGGACACAGGCAGGGAAATACTTCACAAACCCCGAAGTCACATACGGTGCTACCGAGGCTGGACGCACGAGACGGGGCTCCTCGGCACCAGCAGCCTCACGGCCCCGGCCGCTCAGAGGGCAGCAGTTACAGCAGCCCTGACGTGATGAACAAGAGGCCAGACAAACGAACCTCGGGCCTGGCCGGCAAGCTCTACCTGTGATCCGCTATGCAGCTGCAAAGGGCCATTCTTGCAGGTCAAAACGGGCTGTGGGCCAGTTCGTATGATTCACCCTTAGAAAATCAAATGCCTTGAGGGCCGGTCCGCCGGAGACGGCCCAGACACGGTAGAGGAGCTCCTCTGGGAAAGCAGGGAATCCCAGGTCTTTCTCACAAAGCTGCGTCCCTTCCTCCTGAGTCAGAAGTGTTCTCCATTACCAACTGGAAACTCCTTGTATCCTCCTCCTGGAATTCTTCATTCACCCAAAAGATACCAACCCAGGTGTGGTGTCCCACCGTGGCTGCCAACCTATTCCTGATGGCTCACTTCTCGCCACGCTGAACAAGGGAGACTCCAGCATCCCCAAGGGAGAGGATGGGGGAGCCCTCCCCGGGGGCTGTGGCTCCTGCCCTGGAGGGCTCCACCTGCTGGCATCTGGAATAGCTGTTCCCTGGGTTCCAAAGCTTCACCTTCTGCACCTCCTTCCAAACTGTCAAACCGCATCAGATTTTGCAAGCTTCCCACCTGACTCCACAAATGACAATACCTAACAAAATTTACCTTTATGGGACATTCCCACCCGACGTCTTGTTCTTTCGACGCAGGCGCCCTGCAGTTGCCAAATACTTAAGCATCGGTTTGTCACTGAAAGACCTCTCCCTCCCTAAGTCTACATGAAAAGAAGAAAAGCAAAACTCCTTACAAACGCCAAGCCCACCCTGTGTGAGTCCAAGCGCTCTAAACATAGATACTTGCAACTTCAAGTCCTGGCAGCACGATGCTCTGACGGCTCAAGGAGGCTTGCCATGCCCGACACACTGCCCTGCAACCCTCAACACGCTGTGGCTCAGCGCAGTCCTCCCCCGGGGAGATTCAGTGGCTCCCGGCCACAGAAACCTCTGACCCTGGCAGCCACCAACACCGTTAGAACTCCCTGGGAATTCTGCTCTTATAGTCTCTAAATATTTGCACCCATCTGAGCTATCAAATGAATGTGGACTATTTGGAACTAACCATATCCTGGAATAAAACCACTGAGAAAAAAAAGAAGTTGCAATGTATTCTGCTGGCTACTTATTATTATAGTAAAACCTAGAATAACCCAAAGCTTTGAGAAATAGGTTTTTCACCCAAGGTCATAAAAATGTTTTTTTTTTTTCCTTTTTAAGATTTTATTTGAGAAAGACTTTGGAAAAAAAAGAGAGAGAGAGAGAAGGAGGAGGGGTAGTGGGAGAGGGATAAGCAGGCTCCCCACTGAGCAGGGAGCCCGCCTCAGTGGTCAATCCCAGGACCCTGAGATCATGACCTGAGCCGAAGGCAGACGCTTAATCCACTGAGCCGCCCAAGCACCCAGTAAAAATGTTTCTAAAAGGTACAGTTCAGGGGCGCCCGGGTGTCTCAGTCGTTAAGCATCTGCCTTCGGCTCAGGTCATGATCCCAGGGTCCTGGGATCGAGCCCCGCATCGGGCTCCCTGCTCATCCGGGAGCCTGCTTCTCCCTCTCCCACTCCCCCTGCTTGTGTTCCCTCTCTCGCTGTGTCTCT
>NC_138375.1:114728880-114761700 GCF_054177405.1 Leptonychotes weddellii
CATTCCTCCCTGCCACTCCTGCTCATTCTCAATTGATAACCTCACTAAAAAAATAGAAATCATCAAAGAGAATTACCTGTACTTCCCAAGAGCAGGGTAGCAACCAACGTTCATCTGCATTTATACATTCTGCCTTCTTTCCTCAGACAGTGGACACACCAGGTGCCCTGCGCCCCGACCTGCCCATTCCATCTTGTGCCCTCTTGCCAACCAGGCCTGTACTCTCACAATTATCCCCCTGACAATCCTCAACCCAGTACCTCCAGCCTGAGCTCCGACCTCACATACCCAAGTGCTGACCTGATAACACCACCTGGGTGACTAACAAGTGTCTCATACCTGCCACGTCCGAAACAGGATTCTCAACTCCCTACCCTGCCCCATCTTCCTTAACTCAGGAAATGACACCAACAGTACCACCCTTGACCCTCTAGCTCAAACCAAAACCTTGGGATCATCCTTGACTCTCCGTTTCCCCCATATCCAATCTAACAGAAAGCCTTGTTTGCTCTCTCTTCGAAATATATGAGGAATCCTACATTTCTCTCCACTCCGCTGCTAGCTCCATAATCCCCCATCATCTTTTACCTAGCCTGCCACAACAGCATCCTAGCTAGTGGGCCTGGTTCTGCTCTGGCCCTCCTACTGTCTAGTCACAGCACATCAGCCAGGACAGTCTTTCTAGAACATAACCAAATCATGGCACGTCTGTTCTTGAAAGCCCCGCAGCTTTGTACCCAGAATAAAATCTAAACTCCTCACCAGATGGACAAGGCTCCAGGGCTCTGGGCTCTCCCTCTCCTCAGCCCCATCTCCTATCAGTCTCTCCTTCCTGCTCACTCCAGAACACTGGCCTCCTGGCTCTTCCTCAGTCACACCAAGATCATTCCTGCTTCAGGAATTCTGTACCTGCTTTTCTCTCCTTCGGGAATGCTCTTCCTTTGGGTCTTCACATGCTGAGCTCCTTTGCATGATTCAGGCCTCGGATGTCCCGTCCCTAAAGAGGGCCTGCGAGACCACCCCATCTTAAACAGCCTCCATTCCAATATCCTACTTTTCTGCGTCACACTTAGCTCTACCTGAAGTTACACTATTTACTCATTTGCTTCTTGTCTGTCTTCTCCACTAGAACGGAGCTACCTGAGCTTAGAATTGTGCCAAGCACAGTGAAGATGCTTAATAAATATTTGTTGAGTTAATAAATACTACTTTTACAATAAAAGTCAAGCTGATTTTTAAAAGTGTAACTGCATGAACAATTGCTACATTGTGAATAAACTCTATCTGTGGGGAAAGACTAGAAAAGAATAAACGCCAGATGAAAGAAGTTGCAATGAGAATTTTTCTTAATTTACAACATCCTATTCTAGCATTTCCTGTTATTGTTTTATAATAAAAACCAGGATCTTTTCTGTCCTAAATAAAAGGTTAGTGAGGATCTATTAGTGCGAGAGGGTCACGACTCTAAACACCGGTTGTGCAAAAGAGAAAGGTAACTCTGACAACTGGGAGCATGCACACCGAGGCCCTGGGGTTACACACGAACATCAACAGCAGACAAGTCCACTCCGTGAGCAGGATGGATTCAAACAAAAACAAGACCAAGCTGCAAGGTTATGTGAACACAGACAAAACATGAACACTGTCCACACCACAAAGTACCGAACATCCCCCTCTCCCAGCTAATGAGCGAGTGTTGCTTCTTTGCCAATTTCAGCTTTGGCCCCACTTTAGTCTACCCTCCCTACTGGTAAGATTGATTAAAATACTGAATCACAGACCTGCCCATTTTCTGACAGCATCCAATCCAGACCAAACCATCTTTCCAACACCTCCCTGAGACGCCCCACAGTTCCCTGGGATGTGCAGCCTCCCTCGCTGCAACAAGCAATTCAGCCCCAACCTGCTCCACTAAATCCAGGTGTGTTCCTGGTGATGCTGGGTGGGTGGGCACTGACAGGTGTTACAACATCAGATGCAATTACAGGCCACTGTACATGCAGAAGTCCTAAGAGACCCAGCTGGAAAACTGACCCCAGGATATAATCTCAGGGCTGCTTCTCTGAATACATTCCCTGACATTGGCTGATTTTCTTGTCATCTGCCTCTTTCTCCTAAAAACTGAGTGAAGGAAATAAAAAAAAAAGCCAAATTAATAAAATGTCCCAATGCATAATATTACACTTAATCACGGATGCCCTGCACAGCTTCCCTTCCCTCCCACTTCTGAAAGTCACCCCAAGCACAGGGTTAGCGTGGGCTGGATGACTGACTCTTGGGCAGGGCCTGAGGCAACACTACTCAAGTACTTTAAGCCACATGTTCAAGCCCAATAAATTAGCCCAGGCTTAAAGAAGTCAGGCTGTACACATGTAAGAATTTTAATAAGCCTGGAAAATGCTACCTAGAGCTTATGCACGAGCTTACTGTACCAACGGGATTCCAGGCCACCAGCCACGGAGTGCTAAGCCCCTGACAAGAGCTGTCAAGCACATGGGGCAGCAGGGACAGGGAGTCGGCTTCGTCTAGGTCTCCTCAGAAGCTGGAGACTCAAAGCAGAAGGCTGGCAGCCAGACGGATGGAGAACAGAATAGGGCATGCAGCTCAGTGGAGCCAACGGCATTTACTAGGAAAACACGTCGAAGGTTTGTTTGGTGGAAATCTGGTCCTCACACACCCTTCCAGAAACTAGCAAACACCGTAATCAATGTCTGCCTTTATCAAATGCCTGTTTGTACCCAGAACTGTGTTAGGTACAATAGAGAGTTATTTAAGCAAACATGGTCTCTGCCTTCTAGATGCTGACACCTAATATAAATAAAAACAATAAATCTGTCCAGAGGATTACCAAACTCACTGAACAAACATGAAATAGTCAAAAGCGCCGACCTTATATAAATGCAGTGGGGTAAGAGCTGAAGGGTAAGTCATGGGAGATGACTCTCTAAACAGGGTGGGGCCTAATGGACCAGTTACCTTGTTAAGGCTGAGTCTTGGCGGGGGTGGAGGGAGGGGAGCTTTTAAGAAAAGCTACAAGGGCAGGCTCTTGGGCTGGGGGAAAACGAGCTAATCAGAGAAGAGGCTGAAGCTTGGGGCTTGATTTAAAGACTGAAATACATGTACGGGAAGAAAGAAAACTTGACAAGCGTCCAAGAAAAGTAGGGGAAATCAGTTGAGCAGGTGTATGTTTCTCAACTGCTTTTACTCAGACCCTCTTCTGATACACATAAAAAACTCATACGCCCTTTTAATGTTATTTAAAATTTGAAAGGAAACTAAATATCCTAACCCACACCAAACCAGGGGGTTCAGAATCTGATTTTCCAAATGACAAAACCCACTCCCTTCCCCTACAGCTGAGACTCACCCGGCTGGATGGGAGCATCTGTCAACAAGGACAGAGCAGCGGTCACTGACTTCTTAAGGGTCCACATGGGACCAGACAACCAGCAGGATTAAAGAGCTGCAGCGTAAGGTGACACAGACAGACCATGGCACTAGCAAGAATATGTCATAATTACCTGATTAAAATTTTTGAAGGAAAACTCTTTGTAGAGGGCGTCTCTCTCATGTAATTCCGACCATCCTGCTGCTTTCAGGTCAAGGATAACTTGGTTCCTCTCCTCTGCTGTCAAATGGCGAGCATCTGCTGCCTGCGGAAAGAACACATGTAATATCTGAAAGGTAGACGTTCCGTTAAACTCAAACGCATAGCCCTTTACCTTATGGACAGATGCAGAAAAATACCTTAAGGGCAACAATCTGTGACCATTTTGGGTTCCTCTGTTCTCAAAAAAGAGACAAAAATAAGGCTAGCTCCATACAAAAGCAGCTGCTTCCACACCACGGCACTCACACGCCTTACTGCTGCCTCACACTTCACAGCTCTGTCTCTGGTTGATCACAGACACAGCCATCAGCCATTACCGCTGGTCATCTTACCAATGACCGTATTGCCAACCAATACCTCCGACCTTACCTACTTGCAGGGCTACTGAAGGCTCAGGTGAGAGAGGGACTGTCACCCAGAAAGACAAAACATATTATAAGGGCTCCTCATCAAACGGCAACTGGGAGCTGAGCTGGATCTTCCACCATGAAACCACAACTCATTCCCACTTCAGAAATCCTGAAACCCTTTATCACTGACATTGATGTAAGTAAGAGGACAGAGTAAGTAAAATTATTTTAAAACAATTTATTCTGGGGCGCCTGGCTGGCTCAGCGGGTTAAGCATCTGCCTTTGGCTCAGGTCTTGATCTCAGGGTCCTGGGATCAAGCCCCACGTGGGGCTCCCTGCTCAGTGGGGAGTCTGCTTCTCCCTCTCCATCTGCCTCTCCCCGCACCTCCGCTGGTGCGTGCACGCTCTCTAATAAATAAATAAAATTTTTTCTTTTAAAGATTTTCTTTGTCAGAGAGAGAGAGCGCGCACAAGCAGGGGGAGCGGCAGGCAGAAGGAGAAGCAAGCTTCCCGCTGAGCAGAGAGCCTGATGTGGGACTTGATCCCAGGACCCTGGGATCATGACCTGAGCTGAAGGCAGTCGCTTAACCAACTGAGCCACCCAGGTGTCTCTAAATAAATAAAATCTTAAAAAAAAAGCAACAAAAAAACAACTTATTCTAAGAGGAAAAAAGGTTGCTTATGAACCAGTTTTCTTGTTTCTCTTCCTTGCTAGGTCAGCCACCCTTCCCCACAACTAACACAAGAAAAAAATGAAAAAAAAAAAAAACACCTCTTAATTAAATAAAAACATTTGAAGACCTATTATCAAAACCGCTTAAACTATTAAGACTCAAAACATCTATTCATTACTTTTACAGTGACCCACTATAAGAAATAATCTAAATTTTTTTTTTTTTAAAGACTTTATTTGACAGAGAGACACAGCGAGAGAGAGAACACAAGCAGGGGGAGTGGGAGAGGGAGAAGCAGGCTTCCCGCAGAGCAGGGAGCCCGATGCAGGGTTCGATCCCAGGACCCTGCGATCATGACCCGAGCTGAAGGCAGACGCTTAACGACTGAGCCACCCGGGTGCCCCCTAAAATTCTTATTAGCCACTTAAATATGCTAAGTCAACTCAGAAAAGCATGGAAAAAAAATTAAATTATCTGTGTCCACTCTGAGTAGCTGCCAAGAAAACTCTTAGCCACGCTGTGGGCAATGCAGCAGTCACCTGGAGTGAGTGGAACACGCCCGCTGAGCTGTTCTCCATATTCTCCGCCATGCACATCCCCAGTGAGGGCAATGGTGTGCTCACCACAGATGTCTGCCCAAGAACAGGGACCGTGTCCAGGACTGTGAAACGGAACCACTTCACTTACCTAACACAAATGGTCCCCTTGGAGACACACCTGCAGAACCCTTTATAATGCGCTTAGTTTTTTTTCTGCAGGAGATGGGGACAGGGACAGGTGAAAGCATAGGATTTGGAAAGAACGAACTTGATCCAAGGCCTCACTTGGTTACTTTCAGCTGTGGAGATGCTGAACAAATCACTTAGGTTCTCTCAATACCAGTATCCTCATGTCTATGGTGGGGGTATCACCACATCTACCTGTGGAGACTTTTTTTTTTTTAAGATTTTATTTATTTATTTGACAGAGAGAGACACAGCGAGAGAGGGAACACAAGCAGGGGGAGTGGAGAGGGAGAAGCAGGCTTCCCCGCCGAGCAGGGAGCCCGATGCGGGACTCGATCCAGGGACTCCAGGATCATGACCTGAGCCGAAGGCAGTCGCTCAACCAACTGAGCCACCCAGGCGCCCCGAGACTTCTTTTTTTTTAAAGATTTTATTTATTTGAGAGAGAGAAAGAGAGCAGAAGCAGGGGGAGTGGGAGAGCTCGGAGAGGGAGAAGCAGACTCCCTGCTGAGCAGGGAGCCCAAGGACCCTGGGATCATCACCTGAGCGGAAGGCAGACACTTACCTGACTGAGCCACTCAGGCGCCCTGAGATTTTTTTGAAAGAGTTAAGTTAAAGAGATCTTGAATGTGAAGGCACCGGCATAGAGCCTGGCACGTGGCAGCCACTCAAATCATGTCTGTTTATTCATTCCTCTGAACCCCGTAATATTACTTAAACATCAGCACCTTGGGCACAGGTACACCTAGGGACACGCTTAGGTGACAGTAAGCACTCAACTCGTGTTCTCACCTTAATGGCCACGTGCTCACCTTCCTCCATCACCGACCTATTTTAAATGTAGTCTATTAAAGACTTTCAAACTTCCAAAACAAGCAACTTAAGATGAAATGGGAAGTTTAATGCAACATTTCCCCACTAGGTGGTGCTGCGTGTTAAAACTTTCCCTCAAGTTAATTTATCCCACTATTAATTTCTAATGCCAGAAAACTGACGGAACGCCCCGCGGAAGAGGGAAGAAGTATAGATTTGTCACTCCCCCAAAAAAATAATTTATTAATAATTCCTCCAAAAGCATCACAGCAAAACAAGTGAGTTAACTCAGCACTGAGCCAGCGGGTTTCCGGTGAGTGCGCCGTGCGGGAGCCGGTCCCTGCCCTCGGCGAGCGCAGTCTAGCGGCACAGCGCCTTTAGTCACTTCAAGTGACCCTTAGCATCAGAGAGTTTTACAGCTACTTTTCGTGCTTTCTTTAAACAAAACTCGTCCTCGGTTTTTTTTCCGGCGGGCAGTCTCGTAGACACGACGGGATGTGTAAGCCAGGAAAAAACGATGGTGCTGCGGGCCCCTTGTCTCCGGCCAGGCGTCGGGCAGGTGCCCGGCGCCCGAACGCGGCTCCCCAAGGTCCGAGGCCGGAGGCCGGGCCCGCTTCGGGGCCGTCCCGGGTCCTTCCCCCCAGCCCCCCAGCAGGCGCCGCGGGGCCTCGCCCTCCTCCCGCACCGCGAGCCCCGGCACTCACCGTGGCCGAGAAGCTCGGGCCCCGGCCCCGCAGCGTCCCTAACAGGAGCCGCGGCGCCCCCCGCGTCCCTAGCGCCGCCGCCATGGCCGCCGACCGAGGGCTGCCCGGCGCGCTGCCTGCCCGCCGCCCGCAGGCGTCCACCGGGCCGGCCGGGAGCCGGGAGTGGTGCGGGCGGGCCCCAGTCGCGGGCCAAGCGGTCCTGCAGGCGCCCGCGCAGCCCGCCCCGGAAGGTCCCGGGAGTTTCAGGGCCGCCGACCGCGCTGGCAGCAGGCGGGCGGCCGCCGCAGGACCCCGCAGGACCCCGCGCTCCCAGCTCCGGCTCCGCGGCCGCTGCGTCGTGTCGGCCCCGGGGCCGCTTTCCCGGCAGTGTCGGGGGATGGGCCGGCCGGCGAGCGCGCTCAGGCGTGACCCCCGGCTCGGCTTTTCGGTGTCCGGGCTCCGGCTCGCCGCACACTCGCGGACAGTCGGTGCCGAGCTCCCTCCTGGGCGATGGGGCCAAGAGCCCGAGCCGGCGGGAGGACTTCGCGGGCGGGGACGGGAGGAGATGGGCTCCGGGTGGGTGCTCGTGGGACCACTCCCGTCCCTGCTCGCGGAGGGCAGAGAACCATAGGGGTTCGGATCGGGGCTTGTAAGGCAGGGAGCCGTGGGCGCTGATGGAAGCTCTGCTGGGCCCGCCTAGCTGCTGAGGCCTTGGGCACGCTGGTTCATCTGTGCTGGCCCAGATAGGACAGTCTGGAAACCTGGCTCTTCATGCTCTCTATAAAGAGCAGCGCACGATGCGCGCTCCGGAGATGGATGTACCCAGGAATTCCTGATACACAGGAATTTTTTTTTTCTGGAGAAGAGGGGTAGTCTTTTATGGACGTATTTACTAATATTTTATTCTTCCTCTTTTTTCTTGCCTTTTTTTTGAGATGTAATGTCACATGCCAAAAAATTCACCCTTTAAAGTGTACAGTTTACTGGTTTTTAGTATATTCACTTGTACCTTTTTTTTTTACTAGTTTAAACAAATTAATATAACCAATTTTTCATAGGGTTTATCCACATACCCGAGAATTTTTTTTTAATATGAGAGTCCATTTAAGTTCAAATTAGCAGTTGCTAGCAGTTAATTTCATTTCCCATATGGAGTTGGGGAAAAAAAGCTTTTTTTGTCTTAAGATATGCTAAAATTAAGACATGGTTCAATATACATTCTCAGCGTTTGCCCACTTGACAAAAACTCAAAGGAGGACTCTCGCAGCAGACCCTGATCAAATGTCACTGATCTCAAGGCATCCATCTAAGACATTCTTGTTTCCTTTGCCTGATGCTTCAAGTGGGCAGAGACTGGAGATGGAATTTCCAGGGGCGCCTGGGTGGCTCAGTCCTTAAGTGTCTGCCTCGGCTCAGGCCATGATGCCAGGGTCCTGGGATCGAGCCCCACATCAAGCCCCACATCGGGCTCCCTCTCCCACTCCCCCTGCTTGTGTTGCCTCTCTCGCTGTGTCTATGTCAAATAATTAAATTATAATAAAAAAAAGTTTCATTTCCAGTACTTAATCAGGTGTATACAATCATGAAGAATACTCTGCAAACTTGCTTATTAAAGCGAGAACTGCAAAATGGTCGGTGTGAGGTAACAAGAGACTCCTCGTCTTCCTTCCCGAAATTCACTCCAGGAAACCGGCATCCCAGCTGTAGTTAGGAAAAGCAGAAGCAGTAGCATGCTAGTAGGGCCCAGGGGAAGCGGTGTTCACCAGTAGGGGCTGTGGATACTTTGCCTTCACGTGTAGGTCTCCAGTTAGTAGATTTAAGTTCCTTAGCAAAGATTTATTGAGCAAGTCGTCTACGGTGGACACTCTTGGGAAAGGCAGGCTCCTGCTCACAGTCTTTTAAGCCCTGCTCGCTCATGTAAGAATGGGACTTAGGCCTAGAACACCTCTTACAGTCGTTATAAAGAGCCCATACAGCCTGTTCCAGTCTTACCACCTTGTGTGGGAATATCCTTCCCTGATCCAGACTCAATATGTACTCCTGTATTCTGCTTAAGCACATAAGTCAAATAGCCCTGGGGTATACCCCCCCCACCTTCAGTATTACAGACTCCACGGGGGCGGGGGGAGGGGGGGACGGGACTTGTGCTAAGACACTAGAGGGGCACTCTGGCCATTGGCTGCTGGGGAGGATCCACTAGCCATGGGGGACCAATGCACGCTCCTGGAGCTGATCTTGCTGTCTCTTCTGTGAGTACAAATGCTGTTCCATTCAGTGCATGACTGTTTTGTTTTCCGTGGCAACTGATACTAAGCAGGAGTGGGCAGAAGTGTTTGGACTTCTGTCCCTGACGACTGGCACTCTGATGACCTTTGCTGTCTTCCGTTGAGCTGAATCCCCGCCCTCCCCATCCCTGGCACTGGTACCAGTGCCAGGTACCATGCTTGGCTTGGGGCGGTTTAGCTGCTCTTGGACCTTCCTTCCTGCCTCCTACTTGCCGTTCCCTCAGCCCCAGTGCTTTCCAACTGATCCTCTCTACACTTGAAGCTCCCCCTAGGGAACTGCCCTGCTCCACTTTCCCTCCAAGGGAACCCCAGGTAGCTTGTCTCAGCTGAGTATTAGAAGCAAAGCCATGGGGCGCCTGGGTGGCTCAGTTGGTTAAGCGACTGCCTTCGGCTCGGGTCATGATCCTGGAGTCCCTGGATCGAGTCCCGCATCGGGCTCCCTGCTCGGCGGGGAGCCTGCTTCTCCCTCTGACCCTCCCCCCTCTCATGCTCTCTCTCATTCTCTCTCTCAAATAAATAAAATCTTTAAAAAAAAAAAAAAGAAGCAAAGCCATGGATCTGTTGGCCGTCCCAGGAGCCTTTCCTCACCCTCCACACTAGAGTAGGGACCCATGACATATCGAAGGCATGAATATGCCTGCATCTTTGATAAGATAACTTCTCATCTGGGAGTGTGCCCCCCAGGAAATGAGACTATATACAACAATAAATTAAAAAAAAAAAAAAAGTAAGGCTGAACCTACTCAAAGACCTATTATGTAGTCATGGTTAGGAAATCTGTCGACAACAGTGAAATATTTATCATTTGTTAAGCAAAACAAAACAAAACAAAACTAAGGTGCTGGGCGCCTGGGTGGCTCAGTTGGTTAAGCGACTGCCTTCGGCTCAGGTCATGGTCCTGGAGTCCCGGGATCGAGTCCCGCATCGGGCTCCCTGCTCGGCAGGGAGTCTGCTTCTCCCTTTGACCCTCCTCCCTCTCATGCTCTCTGTATCTCATTCTCTCTGTCTCAAATAAATAAATAAAATCTTTAAAAAAAAAAAAAAAAAACTAAGGTGCTAAATGATACCTGTTAGGACTCTAACTATGGGAAAGAAAGGGGAAAGACAAGAGGGAAATGCATTATGATTGTCTCTCACCTCATGGCACAGAGACTCCTCCAATCAGCATGCTTAGGATGGAACCTGGGTCCCACCACTGGAAACTGCATGACCCAGAGTAAGGTATTTGGGGCCTCGTTTATTACCCTTCTGTAAAACAAGGATATTTAATACTAGTGTCAATCTCAGAGCTACTGTACCAATAAGTAAAATGGAAGGTAAAGAACTTAAAATAGTACCTGGAACACACACAGTTATACTCAAGTGTTATTGTTATAAAAGATGGAATCACTGTTAAGTTTTTCTTCTATTTGTAAGTACACACACACATATATGTAAAGGTTCAAATCCCAGCTTCATCAATGTACTGTGTAACCTGGGCAAGTTACTTAAGCTCTCTCCATGCCTCAGTTTGCTCATTTGTAAAGTGAAAATAGTAATAGTCCTGTTCTGAACCAGCATCCCTTCCTGTCAGTGACCACCGCAGCCAGAGCTGTCCACAGCATAAAGTTGTAAACTCCTGCCCAACATAACATTCTGAGAGGGTGACTCAACTAAGGTTCTATTTCCATAGAATTTAAGGTGCGTTATGAAATGAACTACTCTATCTGAAATACTGGAAACAATCACTTTATATTAAAGGTTACTTCTCATTATGTGGTCAGATGTCTTATATCTGAGTTTAAGGGATCTTTTAGAAACAGCTTTTTAAAAAGTTGGTATAAAGGGGCGCCTGGGTGGCTCAGTCGTTAAGCATCTGCCTTCGGCTCAGGTTATGGTCCCAGGGCCCTGGGATTGAGCCCCACATCGGGCTCCCCGCTCCGCGGGGAGCCTGCTTCTCCCTCTCCCACTCCCCTTGCTTGTGTTCCCTCTCTCGCTGTGTCTCTCCTCTGTCAAATAAATAAATAAAATCTTAAAAAAAAAAAAAGTTGGTATAAATTACATGTTGTCTCTTTTCTACCTGTGTCCTAAACTAGACTAGAATCAACTTGTGGGCAAGAACAGTGTTACATATTTCTTTTGGCTCTCACTGAAACTAGCACAGTGCTTAGAACATTTTAAGGTTGAATCAGTGCATGCTGGTTAGGTAATTGTGACTAAAATTTGAGTTATGCTTTAGCCTAGAACTGATAATAAATAAGCTCTAGTTTGATGATAATATTTACTTCTCCTAACATCTGCCCTATCCAGAAATGACTTAAACCACTTCAGATTCCTCTGGTGAAATTAAAGATCACAAACACCAAAGTACTTGACTCTTTTATTTTCCCATCAGTTACTCAGAAGGTCACACTTGCCAATTCTAGTTCTTCTTCCACAACAGAACACTTTGCTACTTACAGGCTCTGAGAGAAAAACTGCAAATGAACAGAAACCAACCTTCTTAAACATATATAAGGAATCAAGACTTTTCTAAAACCATAATGTGAAAAGTCCTACTTCTTCCTTCTATGAAGCCAACTGTCACTCTATCCACTATTCCACCTGAACACGCTCCCATTTGAAACTGGATCACTCCCTTAAAATATTGGATTAGTAAAAACAAGAATGGTGAGTTCTATTGAGTATTTTTGCATTTGCTTTTTGTGGTACTAATTAAAACACCAATTTATAATTTTTTAACACATTCAACAGTTCAACAAATGCATGATTCTTTTAATCTGACTGAAGCTGTAAGTCTACACTTGACTGGAGAAAATGTAAGAAAGTGCAGCATTAATTTCTGAAATTCCTCGTTCCTACTTCTCCTTTCAGTCCATCACTATTCCGCGTGTTCCTGCTCTTGTCCTGGAATTAGCCACCGAATGCTCTCAGTTCGAATGGTAGCATACATAATAAAACTAATCAAAAAGAATAAGGAAAATACAAGCAGCCAGTCCACACTTTTTATCAGAGTGCTGGGAAGAGGGCCTATTTGGTCAGCTTGAGTTACCACCACATTTTTCTTGGCTTCTATACCTGAAAGAGAAATCAGCTGTTTCAAATCAGATAAAAAACACATCCGCTAAAGATCTTTCTGAAGTATTCTGCATGGTATGCAAAAAGATACGCAGTCTTAGAATAAACACCACACTAGTATATCTGGGATGGGTTTCACTTGCCTGTTAGTGTAATTTGTAACTTGCCTTTCTCCCACCACATCAAAGGAACAGGAACCCATTCAGCTGTTCAGAGCCTAAACACTAGAATTTCTGTGAATTCCTCAGAAGGGTCTTCGGGCATGGTTAAGAGTTGTCTTTTGTTCTCTTTGAGACCAAAATTCAACAAGTAACTGGTAAAGCTACTCTCAGGAGTCTACAGAATGTTTTCACAGGTGAAGGAACGCTAAATTCAAAATGCTTTTAAATAATTTACTGAAAAAATTGTTAGAACTAACCACCACTGAGATCAGAGATTACCAAAGATGCTGTGACTCCTCAATTTCTTTTAGGTTCTAAGTTTTCTTAGAGTGTTGAGCAAAATGGCTCCCTCTCTCCATATCAACCTGATTGACAATCAGGGGTCTGGTACTGTAAGACTTGAATAGCTAACTATCTGGTAACAACCCTTTCACTCCTATGAGGTAACTCAGCTCTTTGTTCTTTACTGTGAGATAGAAGTAATTAGATGCAACTTAATATATACGGAAGGTATGTTATAGCTTATTTTTATTTCCAGTGAATATACTTCAGGAAGAAGTGGGGTGCTCATAATTAAGGCATGAAAGCTTTTGTGGAGCAAACTTTTCCAAAGAAGAAAATTTCTTCAATATTCAGTGTTCAAACTTTTACAGAATAAAAAATAAGGCCACATGTTTTGGCAAATATTAAGGAATTAAAATAGCATCTGCATATGAATGAATAAATGGCACACCAGACAGCAACAAAAAGAAGATATAACCATATGCACCATCACAGGTGAATCCCACAAACATAATGGTGACTGAAATAAGCCAGACACAGGGGAATCCATTATGTATGTCTCCATTAATATAAAGTTCAAAACAGGTAACACTAGTCCATGGTGTTAGGAGTCAAGGTGGTGGTTACCCTTGCAGGCAGGAGCAACAGTGCGGAGGGGATGGGCTGGTAACGTTCTCTCTGGGTCGGAGTCCTGGTTACCCAAGGCATTCACTTTGTGAAAATTAATCCCTCAGAACACCAAATATAATGCACACATTTGTGTAACTATTACACTTTAGTGAAAAATGTATATAAAAAGTTATCTACAGGTGTATGGTATGTGAATTATAGAATAATAAAGCTGGTTTTTTAAAGGTATCAATAATCATTAAAATTACCTATTCATGTTAAACTTGCCACTGATTGAGAGACTTTTAACAGAACCACAGTAGTTCACTAGAAAAGACGGTTTACATCTGAAAGCCAGTCTTGACTCCTTCACTTAAGGAGAGCAGACAGAAACCCACAGAAGGCATATACCTCCAGCAATAAAATCCTTTCTATGGCATATGATTTCTACATACCTGTCTGGTTAAAAATGAAGACTTTCAGTGTTTCCAATGTTCGGTCTGTATGATTAAATCTAGCCATTGGTTTAGCTCCTTGAAATAATAAGATGTTAGGAACAGCTACGGTGCCAAATCTGGTAGAAAGGCTATGACAGAAAGCAGTCAGTCAGACAACCTGAACTAACAGTGGGTTTCCTCACACAGTTACCATATCAGAATGGATGGCAATAAATGAGAAAGCATCATTTTCCTGTGACCTACAGAGGTTTCTAATATTCAAACTATATGCTTATAGCTATTTCTGACCTTTTTCCTTATGGGTTGAGATTGGGGGCATTCCTGTTCTGCTGAGTTGCTTTCTATTACAACAAGGAACTACCCCGACACAGTTATTCCACTTTTTTTTTTTTTTTTGAGAGAGCGAGAATGAGAGAGAGAGAGAGAGTACCTGAGAGGGGGGAGGGTCAGAGGGAGAAGCAGGCTCCCCGCTGAGCAGGGAGCCCCAAGCGGGACTCAATCCCAGGACCCCAGGATCATGACCTGAGTCGAAGGCAGTCGCCCAACCAACTGAGCCACCCAGGCGCCCCTCCACTTTTTTTTTAAGTAAACTCTACCCCCAACGTGGGGCCGGAACTCACCACTGCAAGATCAAGGGTCGCATGCTCTACCGACTGAGCCAGCCAGGCATCCCCTAGTTATTCCGCTATTTAAGTTGCAAACTGCCAAAAGAGATCAGACCAGAAAATTCTAATTCATGGACAAAACACACTGTGTCAATTTACTTGACAGAAGAAATTTCAAACTCTCCAGAATGCCCATCTCCATCCCTCATACGAGATTCAACTTAAGTTAAGCAATTAGTTTGGTAAGTCGGCACATGAGGATCTACGGTCTAGCAGACACACCAGGAAGTTCACAACTGGGGCAGGAGGTAACACGATCTGAGAGGGACTGGTTCACCTTTACATAATACAGAGTCACGCTATAAGCTCTGGAGTCAAAACATGCGGGTTCAAGCCTCAGGTCTGTCACTGAACCAGCTGTGTGAGCTTCGGGCGGACTATTTAACCTCTTTAAGCCTCAGTTTCCCCTGTGAGTAAAATGATAGTATTGGATAATCAGGATTTTTGTCTTTTGTAAACATGCTGTCACTTAAATATGAACATATGAGGCAAACACATGTCGCAGGCCATACAACAAGAACAAGTATCCTCCACTCTCCACAGTTAAGGCACCATAGCAGCACTGAGACGGATGCATGGAGAAGACTGACCAAAGCAGATGATAAAAGCCTGCAGGGAATGGAAGCCCAAACCCAGAGTACTAAGCTGGTGCTGGGAGCCAGGCCTGCCGGCTTGGGGGCAGGGGAAGGCCCAATCAAAGTCTAACACTAACCTAGACTGTCCTTCCCATCAGTCTGCTCCCTTGGGCCAGTCCATGTAGATATTTCCCTGAAGCCCCTGTGAGAATTACTAATTTGCTGCGATTTCTTTCTCCCTAAATAAGTTTAGGTAAACATTGGCAGTTACATTACCCACACTGAAGATGAGTGGCGGGCAAAGTTTTACTCCAAATTTTTACTTGAGGGGAGCCTGGGTGGCTCAGTGGGCTAAGCGTTCAACTCTTGGTTTCGGCTCAGGTTGTAATCTCAGGTTGGGGGGATCAAGCCCCACGTCGGGCTTGGCGCTCAGTGGGGAGTCTGCTTCTCTCCCTCTCTCTCTCCCCCTCTCCCTGCTCACTTGGTCCCTCCCTCCCTCTCTCTCTCAAATAAATAAATACATCTTTAAAAAAATTTTTTTTTACTCAAAAAAGTTTTACTCAACTTCGCTTTTACCAATTTGACCATCTTCCAGACTCTCGAAACTGATTCACACACAACCTCCTGTGCCCGGCTAAAGGGCACATGACATAGGGGAGGAGGGTCACGCTTTATAACCCAGACACAGTCACAGCACTGGGGAAATACAGAACATGTGAACAAAGCTCTTTATAACATAGCTCAGTCAACATCTAAAAAAAACAAGAGCCCACTGAATAATATAAAACAAAAGTAAATGTCATTTTAAGGGCCTAAATTAGTTCATTAAATTAATTTACACACTGTCCACTAAGGAACACACATGCAAGAATAAATGTAAACAAGAGGAAGGAAGAACGGGGGAGGGAAAGAAAGAAATCCTGAGCAGACACACGACAGGGTGCTGAGTCAGGCTGCCAGGGGTGGAAACCTAAACCATGGGTGAGTCTCAGGAGGGTCCCACTTGTGACACTAATTTTGCTAATTCAGGCTGGCCAAGACCCTGAAGAGTCCTCTGCCCCCCACCCCCACTGCCATCAGGTGGGGCCACCTTTAAATTCCACCCTGCAAACTGGTGCAGACCGTATGGAAAACAGGGTGGAGGTTCCTCAGAAAGCTAAAAATAGAACTACCCTAGAATCCAGCAATTGCACTACTAGGTATTTATCCAAAGGATACAAACACAGTGATTCGAAGGGGCACCTGCACCCCAGTGTTTATAGCAGCAATGTCCACAATTGCCAAAATATGGAAAGAACCCAGATGTGCATCAACAGATCAACGGATAAAAAAGATGTGGTGTATATACACACACACACAATAGAATATTACCCAGCCATCAATAAGAATGAAATCTTGCCATGTGCAAGATGGATGCTAAGTCAGCCAGAGAAAGACAGATACCACATGATTTCACTCATATGTGGAATTTAAGAAACAAAACAAATGAACATAAGGGAAGGGAAGGAAAAACAAAATAAGATAAAAACAGAGAAGGAGGCAAACCATAAGAGACTCTTAACTCTAGGGAACAAACTGAGGGTTGTTGGAGGGGGCAGAGGGTAGGGGGGTGGCGTAACTGGGTGATGGGCATTAAGGAGGGCACGTGATGGAATGAGCAATGGGTGATATGCAACTGATGAATCACCTAATTCCAGCCCTGAAACTAATAATACACTATATGTTAACTAAATTGAATTTAAATTTTAAAAAAATTATTAACTCAGTCATAGCAACTCATTCATTTATATAATGCGACCTAGGGCTAGATACTTATTTCTGTGCAAAATAGGGGAAAACTTATAGTACATACCCACTACACCTGTTTTGAGGACAAATGACATACAAAATGAAAAGTGCTTTCCCCAATATCTAGCACGTGGTAAGCCCTCAATAAACAATAGATGTAATTAACATAAAAATAGATAGATAGATAGACAGATAGATAGACAGATAGATAGAGATAGAGAGACAGATGATAGATAGATAAATTCCACTCTGCAGAGAACAGTCCCTCCTCTCCAGCGGCCTCCAGAAAGTGAGGCCTCAGCTCCCTGAGGAGTGTGACCACCCTCACCACTCACCCTTGTCTATCCCTCCCGCTAGTCCAGCTTCCATGGTCATACCTATCTCCCTCAGCTTCGAACTTAACTGACGACAACCTCCAAATAACTGCAAGCATTATCCAGAAGGATGACACGTTAAGCTCTACTCAAGGAACATACCTGCTGTGCTGAGATGCATCCAGTGCCAAAAAATGAAGAGCTGGAAATGCCCGGGGCAGAGAATTAAAATGAGGGGCCAAACTGGCAGAAAATCGGCACCACGGGGTGTAAAACAGGACTAGTGTGCAGTCACTACCATTTGGGTTTAGAAAATCCATAAGGTCCTGTGGTAAAAGAAACAAGTGTTAAAGTCAGCAGTAAATGTTCATGTACATTCTTCTCGAAGGATGCCCAAGAAACTGGAAACACAGCTGCCTCCAAGAAGAGGAGGCAGGAACACAGACAGGAGAGAGACTATAGGGTGTCCCCTTAAGAACCTTTTGGGTTTTGAACCATAGGAATGCATGAATCAGCAGAAAAGTATTATCAAATAACAAATCATAAACTTTCCCATAAACTTTCTTGATAGTACCACAGAGCAATTTTAGTATTTTTCATAATGCATTAATTCAAACATTAAGTACCCACAAGGCACAGGCCATCGTCCCGACCTCTGACCTGTGCCTCTCACACACTCTAATGGCATTATTAAAGCACTGAGCTCTCAGGCCCCAATCATCAACTCAGCAGATCCAAATCTGTAAGCAGCTAAATCAATGTATTCGGCCAAAGGCTAGTTCAGTTCAAGGGTGCACCATCCCTGCCACCACCCTAACTCAGACTGCTGAAACTGCTCTCTCCTGGCCAAGTGTGTGACCTACAGAGCTGAGGCACAGTGTTCACCAGGCACTGAGGGGAGGGTGTGAGGCCAGCGCTGACCCCTGCACATGGAGGGGCTCCGGATGCTCAATGTACCACATATCCTCATTTAAAATAAGCAGTCACGGTGTGCAGAGCTAGGATTTCTTCTCGTAGTACATAAGCAGCCTGAACTCATCCTGCTACCTGGCTTAACAATCCCACAGAAACAGTCAGTCATTATCTCAGTGTTCTCTTCAGAATTATCATTTATCCAATGGACTGGAAAAGCATGGCTGTGTTGGGGACAACTGTCTCAGCTCTCACTCCAGAGAAAACAGTGGAGTCAAGCTCTTTGAAGGAAAGAAATTTTTCATTAATATAAATGCTTCCCAGGGGTATCACCACTCTAAACAATGCTAAATCACAATCTTAGTAATTCAGATATTTTTAAGTTGCCTCGGTAATAAATACCTCATTTGGAAGAAGGAAAATGCTAAGATTCTGATGCCAAGTGCCCATCTGTCCACTGGGATTTTTTTTTTTTAAGATTTATTTATTTACTTGAGACAGAGGGCATGAGTGGGGGGAGGGGCAGAGGGAGAGAATCTCCAGCAGACACTGTGCTGAGCGCAGAGCCCGACCTGGGGCTCCATCTCACGACCCTGAGATCATGACCTGAGCCGAAACCAAGAGTCCCACGTAACCTATGGAGCCCCCCAGGCGGCCCTGTCCCCCGGGATTTTCGTCATGAGGCTTGGTGCAGAGAGGACCCCGAGGGGGACCAGGCTCAAGCCGCCTAAAAAGCATAATTGACACTGGTTCTATCGCCTCCTCTCCCTAAACATCATAGAGAGCCAAGTCGGTTTTCAGTGATGCAGCCATTAGATGCTGTCCCACTTGGAAAAGGACAAAGATTCTGACCCTCCATTTGAAAGTTGGCAGAGGGGCGCCTGGGTGGCTCAGTTGGTTAAGCGACTGCCTTCGGCTCAGGTCATGATCCTGGAGTCCCGGGATCGAGTCCCGCATCGGGCTCCCTGCTCAGCAGGGAGTCTGCTTCTCCCTCTGACCCTCCTCCCTCTCATGCTCTCTGTCTCTTGTTCTCTCTCTCTCAAATAAATAAATAAAATCTTAAAAAAAAAAAAAGTTGGCAGAGTATTAAATCGTGAAATCAATATGCGGAAACAGAGAAAAGCGCTAAACCATTCTTTCTTACCTGTGACATATTTAAAATTTTCAGAGTGAAGTTTTCTAGTCCCGTCACATTTCTCTCCTCGCAGTTCACCTTGGGGGACTTCAGACTCTCCGTGTTATTGGCGTCCTCGGGTGGCGCTGGGTCGGATTCGGCCACTTCCGGCTCTGAGTAATACTCGTCCTCTCTGTCCTGGAAACTGGCCCCCCCGCCGTCCAGAGAGAAGAGGTGCTCTCGGAGACTGCACCGCGAGTCCTCCTCCCCTCGGGCCCCGCAGGTGCCGCCGCTGGGCTCGGGGCTCAGCTTGTCCTCGGTCTCGCCGGGGATCACGGACAGCAGCACCACGTGGTCGCCATCAGCGTCCAGCCCCAGCACAGCGCCGGCCTTTCCTGCGGGCTTTTGGTGGCCCGCGGGGCCGCGCGAGGACTCCTCCTCACTTGCAGACACAGCTCCCGCCTGCAGAGCGTGAGCACGCTGCTCCTCCGACTGCAAGTGACCGCTCTCCTCTGCAACTAAAACATGCCAGCATGTTCACGCTCCTAAGTCCCTTCCAAGTATATGAACCCAAAAAGGAATTACAGTTCCCCTACAGAGGAAAAAGGTACCCTTCCCATGAAGCTACCAGAGGGCCACCCACCATTCTCCAGATCATGAAGGAGGTCACCAGGAGGTACCAGGTTAATGAATGTCAAATACAGTGTGGACCAATCCATATCTTCATGTGATACCTGCTTTCTTGCCGTGTGGATTATAAGCAAAAACATTCCAGTGCAGACATCCAATGAGGAAAACAGAACACAAACACCTTAACAATTCCATTTGTTTGATGAGAATATCCAACAAAATAATGATGCTTTTATAGAAGATTCTACTATAGCAAAGCATCCTTGCACACATTATAACAGCCCTGTGAGCCCAGCAGGACAAAGGTTACCATCCCCTCTTAACGGAGGACCAAGCTGAGGCACAGAGAGGCAGTGGAATGCCCAACAGCACACAAGCTAGTAAGCAGCAGAGCCAGGTCTCTGAGTGAAGTCTTCCGGCTGCTACTCAGATGGGGCCTTACCCTCCCCATGATACCTCAGGAGTTGCTGTGCCTCCTGGCCTGAGAACACTGCCCCACCCATACAGCATATCCAGCCTGAGGTGGCCTCTCCTGCCTGCAGCCCTTGGGAGTGCCAGGAGGTGCACCCCACAGGGCCGGGGCAGCAGCAGGGCAAAGGAGGACGTTCCTCCCACTCTGGAGCCACTAGATAGGGCTTGGGCAAAATGCTCTGAGAAGGGAAGACTCTGGGGAAGTCTCATACATCCAGGGAGGAATCTCCACTCACCTCTGTAACAGTGACTCCTGCCTCCAACTCCCATTAACCCAACCAGAGCAGCCAGACTCAGTGCCAGGCACTGACCAGGGAGAACCAATGAGCCCAACTGTACTCAGACAAGCTCGCCATGTGGCTGGAAAACCCTCAGCCATGCCAACAGCATGTCACCGAAGTGTGAAAAACCAACTGGCTTTCAAGTTGGGGAGGGGTCTGGGAGCTTCCTAAGGTATGCACCTTTGTATAAGGTCTCAAAGAATATCCGCAAAGAGATGCACAGATTCATTCAGCAATTCAAAAACCTTCTCTGAGAATTCTGCTTCTGGCTAAGCTGGAGTAAGAGGGACCAGATTTACCCTCCCTAGTGAAACAACCCAAAAACGGCCAAAAATGTGAACCAGTTTCAGGAGACTAGTTAGCAGGCAATGAAGGATAGGGATCCCTGAGAAACAGGAAGAGAAATAAACAGGAGAGCGTTACAAGTGCTCCAGCTTACCACCTGAGGGTATGCCTGCCCTGGGGCTCAGGGAGGCGGAAGGAAGCAGGCAGAGTCCAGCACTCCTCAAGTTGAGGAGACGGTACTAAGGGTACAGAGAGACCAAGAAAGCTAGAGTCTGTGGGACAGAATAGTACAGGTGGGCAAGCTGCAGTGAGAGGACTCCAGAGACCTGCCGAGTAACCCCCATCGAGTACACTGGTCAGCATTTACATGTGAGTAAGTTCCCAAAGCTAGGCAAAGAACCGCCCAAAAGGATCAGAGACAACAGTACCCAACCCTCACACAGAGCTGGGAAGCGTACCTGTTCCCACCCGCTAGACTGGAAAACCTCACAATTCACAGAGCGCTGGGGAGAGTACACAAAAGTAGTGGGGCAAAATTAATCCTACAGTAAATACAGCTCTGCTCTCGTCTAACAAACCTTAAAAGCCAGGATCAAACCATGCTCAGCTAACTTAACTGTACCCTAGAACAAACTCATGAATATTTAGAGGAATACTAAAATATCCAGCACTCAACAAGGTCAAATTTATGTCTGGCATCCAATCAAAAGTTACCAGGCATGCAAAAAAGCAGGAAAATATGATCAATAATGAGAACAGTAATTAACTAATTAAAACTGACCCCCAGCTTGCAGATGTCAGAACTAGGAGATAAGGATATTAAAACAGTAATTATAATTCCATTACATATGTTCAGAAGGTTAAGCAGATAAAGGGACATAAGATATAAAAGACCTGCATCAAAATGCAAATCAAAACCACACAGATCTTACCTCACACCTGTCAGATTAGCTATTATCAAAAAGACAAATAACGAGTGCTGGTGAGGTTGTGGAAAGAAAAGGAAACCCTTGTGCACTCTTGGAAGGAATGTAAATTACTACAGCTATTGTGGAAAACAGTATGGAGGTTCCTCAAAAAATTAAAACTGTAATTACCATATGATCCAGCAATTCCATTTCTGGGTGGAACAAAAACACTACTTTGAAAAAATACATGCACCCCATGTTCACTGCAGCCTTATTTACAAAAGCCATGGAAGCAACCTAAGTGTCTACCAAAGGATGAATGGAAAAGAACATAGAATCACACAATATTATTATTATTATTCAGTCACAAAAAGAGGAAACCTTGCTATTTGCAACAACATGGATGGACCATTACGCTACATGCGATAAATCTCAGAAAGACAAATACCATATGCTCTCACTTACATGTGGAATCTTTAAAAATAAATAAATAAATAAATAAATAGCTTATAGATGCAGAGAACAGACTGATGGTTGCCAGAGGTGATGGTGGGGGGAGGGGATGAAATGGGTGAAATGGTCAGAAAGTACAAATTTCCAGTTACAAAATAATTCATGGGAATGTAAGGTACTGTATGGTGACTCTAGTTAATAATACTGCCTTGCATATTTGAAAGTTGCTGAGAGTAAACTAAAAGTTCTCATCATGAGAAAAAAAATTTAACTAGGCATGGTGTCAGATGTTAACTAGACTTACTATGGTGATCATTTTGCAATTATACACAAAGATTAAATCATTATGTTGTACACCTGCAACTAACATGTTTATGTTAATTATAATTTTTTATAATTTTTTTTAAGATTTTATTTATTTATTTGAGAGAGAGAATGAGAGAGAGAGAGCATGAGAGGAAGGAGGGTCAGAGGGAGAAGCAGACTCCCCGCTGAGCAGGGAGCCCGATGCAGGACTCGATCCAGGGACTCCAGGATCATGACCTGAGCCGAAGGCAGTCGCTTAACCAACTGAGCCACCCAGGCACCCTATAATTTTTTTTAAAAGACCCAAATTGTACTCTGGCAACGAAAACTACAACATCTGAAATGAAAACTGCACTGGGTGGGATTAACAGCAAATTAGGCATTGCAGAAGAAAAGACTAGTGAATTTGAAAGCATAGCAACAGAACCTATCCAAAATCAAACATACAATGAAAACAAGAATCCAAAGAAACGAAGAGAATCAGTGAGCTATGGGACAGTTTCAAGTGGCCTAACGTACAGATCATGAGAATACCCAGAAAGGGGGGGGGGGGGGCGTGTGGACAGAAAAAGTATTTGAATAATAACCAAAAACTGCACAAACTTGATGAAAATCATAAATGCACAGATCTAAGAAGTTCAGCAAACCCCAAGCTCAATGAACTACACCAAGATATTATCATAATCAAATTGCTCAAAACCAGTGACAAAGACAAAAATCTTAAAAGCAGCCAGAGAAAAAAGACATGCTATGTACAGAGGAAGAAAGATAAAGATGACAGCAGATTTCTTGTTGGGAACAATGCAAGCAAGATGAGTAGCAACATTAAAGTACTGAAAGGAAAAAACTATAAACTTAAAATTCTATACCCAGGAAAATATCTTTCAAAAATGAAGGGAAGGAGTGCCTGCGTGGCTCAGACGGTTAAGCGTCTGCCTTCGGCTCAGGTTATGACCTCAGTGTCCTGGGATCGTCATGTCTCACATCAGACTCCCTGCTCAGCAGGGAGTCGGCTTCTCCCTCTCCCTCTACCCCTACCCCCTGGCTCATGCTCTGTCTCTGTCTCAAATAAATAAAATCTTTTTTAAAAAAGAAAAAAAGAAGGGAAAATAAATACCTTTTCAGAAATATTAAAAGCTAAAAGAATTCATCACCAACAAACACCCAGAACAAGAATTTTAAAGGAATTCCTTCAGGCCGAAGAAAAATGATACCGGATGGAAATATGGATCAACACAGAAGAATGGAGAGCACAAGAAACAGTAAGTACACTGATAAATATACACAATCTTTCTGAAAGCGTAGCTATGAAGGGGACAAGAAAGCCAGGGTAGGTGATAGGGGGCCAAAGGAGGTTTCTGTTTCGGCTTTTAGGACAGAGGAGAAGTTTAAGGATATATCAAGTTGATGGGAACGTGGGCGAGAAGGGCACGAGAACAACAGAGGTTAGACAGGGCAGCCAGAGGCTACACATCTGGAGAACAAAGGATGCCGGGTATGGGGGCCAACCCTCCTCCCAAATGCCCCAGCTCCACAGACATCTGCTCTCTCGGAATCTAACCAGCATCTTAGGTCTCACAAGTACATAGAAAATGCCAAGATCCCGAAAGAGCCTCAGGAGAAAAAAAATCAGGGCAGAAATGAGAACCTGGCTCTCTCTGATCACCCTCATAAAAATGGATAGATGTCCCCTGCAAAAAATCAAAAGGGAGTCTGAGTGAAGCACAGAGCTGGTATTTTCAGTTCAGGAGGGTTATTTTTCCCTCCTGTGAAAGAGTTAAGTAGACAGTACACATTAGGAACCAACACATTCTTATGCCCTCAGGTACCGGTGTTTTCACTCAAGTATTGGGAAGAGAGGAAACTGTGAAGTATCCCACACCAAGACAGAAATGACGTACTGTGTGAGAGTCGCTGAACCCTTGCAGCGTCACGTGCCTTTAAAGAGACTGCTTCTTAACTTCAACACGCTGACTACAGTGTGAGCCACGCAAAAACGACAATCACTGCATCACTGGCAGCAAGGAAGATATCTGGAGATCGCTGCCAGGGAGCCCTGGCCTAGGTCAGATCCTTCACACCCTTCCAGTTTTGCTCAGAAGGTTCTCTACCAGCCGCAGGTTTTTCACAATGGCTTCTGTGGCAGCGATTCCAGGCCCCACATGGTGTGGCCACTGTCCACACTCTGAACGAGTTCCACCAGACATCTCGGTCCCCGAACACTCGCGATCTCCTCCATCTACCTCAGTGTTGTCCTGAGGGCTGTTTCTCTGCCAGGGAAGCCCTCCACTGGCTCCCTTGATGGCTAATCTGACTCAACGTTCAGATCTTACCCTAAACTTCACCTCTGTAAGGTGAACTTCACCCTGCCTGACCCTCAGACCAGAGGGGTCTCCCATAAGAGCATGCAGTAATACCCTGGGACTCTCCTTGAAGCATTTTCCACTGTTGGAATTTACTTAATTATTTGTAGTCATTTAATGCCTGTCCTCCCCAGCAGATAGGAGGGTGGGCCTGTTTCTCTATCTGGCTCACCACTGTACCTCAAGTGCCCAGCAGAGCATGTGACATGTGATGGGTGCTAAGCAAAAATCTGCTAGTTGACTGCCTAGTGAAGACAGGCATGGGGGTGCTGAAGCCAGGAGGGGGTTCCTGTGCCTTGACACCTGGATAGCACTGCTACATCCAGTTGCGCATCTGCCAGTGGGGTCCACTACAGACCAAAAAGCCTTGGATTTTCAGCCACCTTAAAAAGGACCCAGGTGGTGAAAGTCCCTCTGTCCTCACCCCATCATGGCCTCGCCATGATGACCAATGGCCCACCAATGGCTGGTGTTATCCGCAGGTCTGCGTGCACATGGCCCAGACTGCTAGGGGGGCTCCCATCACACTGACTACAACAATAAGTCAGTGCCCTGAATCAACAAGATTCTGCCTGGAAACAGCACACTCAACATGGGCAATGTGAGGAAAGATGCGTAAAGAGGCCCCCGACATGTGTGCTGGATGTCAGAGAAACCAAAAGCAATGGTAAGGAACTTCAGGGCCAGTAACGGCCGAGAGCGAGCCAGTTACCACTCAAAGACCTTAAGAGTTCAGAAGCAGCAACAGTCACAGAACCTTGGAACAGTGTGCTCACCCTTCTAGAAGCTGTGACTGGAAGGACAAAGCCAACCCATGATAACCCCTAAGGGAGGAAGCTGAGAGGATCAATATCCTGACCTCACGCTCCCTTCATTGCAACCCACAGGAAGCCAGAAGGCAAGACGGCCAGTTGTCACGCCATACAGGACAGCCACTCGGGGCACAGCGCAGGGTAGGCAAGGCTAGAGAACGATCTGGGGAACAAACAAAAGCTATCCAGCACATGCTGGCCCCTCTCTGAAGCTGGTGGTTAAGCATAGTGACAGAAATGTAGTACAGAGGTTTGACCGTGAAGTAGGCAGGCATGAGCTTGAATCATGGCTCCTCAACTTCTGGCTGTTGGAGACCTTGGCAGAACACTTACTGACACTGAGTCTCGGTTTACTCATCTGTAAAACGGGAACCAGAGCAACAGCTACTTCATAAATATTTGAAGATTAAATAAGATGATGCTCATAAAGCACAAAGCACAGGACCTGGCACATAACCAGTCCTCTCATCAACGATAATTGTGTTACTATTCTTCCCCCTTCCTCCTGCTCAGCCACCCAGCTGCCCTGCCTCCTTCCAGGACACCTCACGCAAAGCAAAGACCTGCCTGCCCCTGTAGTGAATGACAAGCAAGGCCGAAAGGTCTAGACTTTAACAAACTGTGAGGAGTGGGGTGACGCAGCACTGAGGATAAGGCCCCACTCCTGGCCCGAGCCCTGCCTCCAGGGTGGCTGCCTCCCCGCCTGAGGATGCCGGAAGAGCATGCCACGGCAAGCAGCGGGTTACCCGGGGAGTCTCGTACGTTTTCTCATCTGTCCTTCGTGCAGGCAACCTGAGCAAGAGCGGCCTTCTTTAAAAAGTGACCCATCGAGGTACCAAATAAAGCGTGGGCTCTGCAGGCAGAAAGACAGGCTCTGCCATGACCTGAAGGGCAAACTCAGGCTCTCTGAGCTCCGCGCCTCCACCTGTAACGTGAAGATAGTCTTGCAGCCTCTCTCCTACGGTGGGTGCGAGGGCTAACTGAGATAAGGCACAGTTCCTGCCTCCGCGTAAGGGCACCGGAAATGTCGGCTATTCGTGATGATTTTTATCATTCATAATAAAGGCTATGCCTCAGTAGGCGCTAAGACACTGTCACTCCCGCCGGACTGACGCCTGCTGCGGGGGCCTGGACGGGCTCCCCGCCACCGCGGACCACCACTCGGGGCCACCCAGGCGGAAAGAGGTCGGGACGACGCGCGGCAGGTGCCAGGAAAAGCCGAGGGGCGCGCCGCGGGCCCCCGCGCAGGTGAAAGCGCCGCCCGAGCGCACCCCCACCGCTCCCTGCCATTTCACTCGCCGCCGCCTGCCGCCCCGGGCCACGGCCCCAGCCCCAGCCCGCACTCACCCTCCAGGCCGCGGGCGGGAGGCCCCAGCACCCACAGCAGGATCTGCCACCAGCCGAGGAGCCGCATGGCGCCGGGCTAGAAGCGGCCGGGACCACCACCCAGGCCGCAGAGCAACCGGCGCACGGCGACGCGCGTCGCGCTCCCGGCCTCCCGGAGGCCTGGGGGGAGGGGAGCCGCGAGCGCGATCCCGTGCCGCCATCTTGGCAGCTGGCAGCGGCCGCGGGCGCCATCTTGGAATCGGGCGGCCTGCCTCTGGCCTTTGGCTTCCGGTGCTTGGGATTCGCGGCCGTCCTGGAGCCGAGAGCCAGACACCTGGGGTCGCCTCGAACTTTCCTGACCGCCAACCCCTTGACGGAGTTCCAACAGAAGCCAGCGGCCCTCTTTCTTCGCGCGCCAGCCGGTCTGGCTGCTGGCAGCACACACTGCGCCTGTGTGGCGCTTCATTCCGGGGCCCAAACGGCCCGGAAGCCTCCTCCTTCGAGCGCCCCGAATCTCCTGCCTTACCCCTGTCCCCCTACCTACGGTTGCCAGGTGAAATACAGGGTGCCCAGTTAAATCTGCATTTCACAGAAACCACGAATAGTTTTTTTTCCACTCCAAGAAACAGACGAATTTTCCAACGTAACTTTGTCCTGTAATTGTATTTGCTGCGTCTGGTCACCCTAACCCTACCTCCTGTGCACTCAGGGCGGGCAGTTTTGGGATGGTGGTTGGTGGATTTGCAGGGCAATCTCCCGCTCCCTGATCCACCGCCCAAGACCCGGGCCTGGAGGAGGCTGGGCCACCGCCCGCGAACAGCTCGGGAAGGACCTGGAAGCAGGAAGGCCTGGATGGGGAGGGGAGGTGTGCGGCAGGGCTGGGCTCTGCATTCCGGAGCTGGGCGGGGGCGGGGGAGGGCGGAGGAGGGACCTAAGAGACAATGCTCAGAGGTCGAAAGAAGGACTCTTAGGTCTGCAGTTAAGAGGAAGGGCCTCCTAAAATCAATAAAGCGAGTTTCGAGCGGGGGCCCGGGCTACATCAATGCAGACAGTGCTGCTGTCAAACTTTAAGAGGTTGGAAACACAGAAATGGATTTCAAAGATCTTTACATCAAATCATTGGTAGTTACAGCAACGTAAAGAGGAACCTAGGCTTTTTTTGGCCACGTGGGGAATCCCAAATCCAACATTTATAGGAGTGTATGGTCGGTCAGCAAATTATGTTAACTTAAGTTGTTTCTTTTTTTTTTTCTTTTTGAGAGAGAGAGAGCAGGAGAGCAGGATGTGAGGCAGAGGGAGAAGCAGGCTCCCCGCTGAGTAGGCCCCCCCCCCTCCCTTCTCCCCCGAGGTTCGATTCAGATCCCGGGACTCCAGGATCATGACCTGAGCCAAAGGCAGACTCTTAACCGACTGAGCCACCCAGGCGCCCCAAGTTCAGTTTTTTCATCTGTAAAGCGGGATGAATTTATACAGAGTTATGTGGATTAAATGAGATGTAAAGTGATGAGCACAGTGCATAATGCACAGTAAGCACATCAGAGTGTTAGCCATTATTATTTGGATCATACAATTCTAGTGGAGTAACCATAGTCCCCTGGTGCCCATCAAAGACTGTTAAACCAGAAAGATGTATCATCAATACGACCTCACTGACTATTCTTCTCTTCTAAATAAACCGCCAGGGTTTTGCTTTGGTAAGTTCTCAAGTGCCCGTGGGTCCAGGAGACAATGAACAACACGGAGTAAACAGCCCACATTTCTAGAGCGGATCACTACAATCATCATTTTGCTGAACTACCTCCCTTGCCCCCTACCCAGTAATAGCAAACCTTTTTTTTTCTTTCTTTCCTTTTTTTTAAGTAAAACTCACCACCCCGAAATTGAGCAGCATGCTCTACCAACTGAGCACGCCAGGCGCCCCAAACCTTATCTTCTTTAACTTATTCTCTCCCACACCCTTCATACCTAATTTGAAGGTGCATAAAAGCCAAAAGGACAGAGAATTAAGAGGGTTTAGGATTTATAAAAAGGAGAGTGATTTGATTTGTCCGGACACTCCGAAGTGGATTCCCTTCTTACTACTTCCTTTTTATTAAGTCCTTTCCCTCGCTGTGTTTGTGCTTTGGCTGTTTGTTTGGACAAATACTCTCGCAGATGTTAGAATTGTTGTCTTTCCTTAAATACTGTGTATACACTCTCAAATGACAACTCAGGAAATGCTGTCAACAGGACAGAATGCACATTTGACTGTCTCACCACCAGGTGGCACCTGCACTTATTTTCAGCAAGAAAATTGCCTTCAGGTTTGTCTTGAAACTTCTATTTTACTTTCGTTTCTGAGGGAAAAACGTTGATATCATCTTCTTTTGGCTGAAATGAACTCTGTGTACCAACACCATTTGGCCTGGGATCGTTCATTTGTATGAATGATAATAATTTGATAATAATTAGAACTGTTATGCATAACTACACACTGCTTGGCAGGTGTTTAGTTTGTCCCTCTTGATCGGTTTGCCTAATTTGTTTTTAATCTGATGAATCATGAGAGCTTTTCTTTCATGGTGTTTCTGTCTCTCTCTCTCATGAAAAAATAAGTATTTACATTCTTTTAGATCACTGTAGCTAAGTATATTTTCCAAAGACTGCCACAATCATATCCCTCCTCCCACATGCTGTTCTACAAAGTAATTTTGCCCCTGCCCCATCAATAGGTAGAATCAAATTCCCCTTCCCTTGAATCTGGGTGGGCCTGTGATTCACAAGCAACCAACAGAATGTAATACTGCATGAAGCCATCCTGTATAATTTCTGAGGCTACACAGCCTTACCTTTCTGTGCAGGAAGATTTTCCCTGGAGCTCTGAGCCACAAAGTAAGTAGTTGGACTGTCTAAAGTTGCCATGTTCTGAGGAAGTTCAAAGCAGCTTGCTGAGAGAAGCCCAGACACTACCTGAAGAGAAGTGCCCACCATCACTCACTGATCCAGTCCCACTCTGTTTCGCCTTCGACTATCACTGGACTACTCCTGCCTGAGAGACCACAGCCACAAATGCCCTGATCCACGAATACAGAGACTTAAAAATTATTATTATAAGTCATTAAGTTTAGGGTAATTTTATTTTAGAATAGATGACTGGATCATTTTATTTTGTAATTTAATAACTTTTAATCTGAAAAAAAAATAACTTAATCTGAAGAGACTGTGAATTAATTTAATAAATCAGTATTTTGGGCATATATCCATATACTTATTCTGCCAAGTTTCTTTCTCATCTTTATGATTTTAATGTTATATTTTGATGGACTTAAGTTGACCCACTGCACTCATTATTATTTAATCAATACTGAATATTCTGTGCAGTTATAACAGACTGATTAAACTGAGCTCCTTTAATAATTCAGTTTCCTCCCAAGAGAGAGTTCCATCCTCACAGGGCAGATCAGAGTAATGTATAGTAGTTAAGAAAACCGTAACAAAAATCCACAGGCTCTTTCCCAACTTTACCTACTCAGGGCATGTATCCTAAATTTCATTCCTAATTGAAATCATGCTTTCGTTTGATATATATGAGGTGCTACCTCATATACTCCTAAGTATGAACCTCAATCATAATAGGAGAGCTCTGCATTTCTAATCTGAGTAATAAGCCCTTGGCATTTATGTTTTCACTCAGATGGTTTTCTCCCAAAGATATTCCAATTTGACTTACGAGAAAACTAAAGCTCAGAAAAAAAAAAATGGTTTGGTATCACAGAGGGAGTTTCTGACAGAGCTAAGGCTAGAATACCAATCTGAATTCAAGACATTGTATACTCTGGTATACAATCAGTAACTCATTTCAAATGCTAGCACACTGTTAATCAATACTTCTGTAATGGCTCTTGTAAATAAATACGAGATTTAAATAAATTGATTATATGCAACTAATGAGAAGGCTCCTGTTGGGAGAGGTTGAAGATCTAGGAGAGAGGAAAAATTCTGAGAAGGAAATAGAGAAGGGGATCTGGAGAGGGATAAACCTGAAACAGTAAGAGGAATACTGCCTCCTTTGTAATAGGAGGAAAGGGTGAAGGCAGATAAGCTATTTTCTCTGTCAGGAAGGTGGTAGGCTGAGAGAGAGCCTGTGGTGGTATCTAAGTATCTTAAGAGCAGAGAATGGAAATCTGAAATACCTAAATGAGGAGTGCCATGAGAGCTGACTAAGGATACAAAAGAACTTCCTGGTAGCATTGGGGATCAAGCTGTGGTTGGAAAGCAAGAATTTATAGTGGCAAATGGCCCAGGTGTTTTTCTCCATTTACCATTTAGCAGCCCAGGAGTAAATGGTAGCCAAAATTAGCCCAGAGTTAGTGTTTTGCCACGCTTGAGTGATGTATAGACCAGGGGCAAGTTAACCGAAGATAATGATAGTTGCTAATATCTTTATGAGCCTAGTTGAGTCTTGTTTTCACCGGTTTTTTAAATTTTTACTGTTTTTTTTAAATTCCAGTATAGTTAACTTACAGTGTTCTATTAGTTTCAGGTGTACAGTACAGTGATTCATGAGCATAGTTGAGTCTTTTTTTTTCTTATGTTAATCCCCATACATTACATCATTAGTTTTAGATGAAGTGTTCCATGATTCATTGTTTGTGCATAACACCCAGTGCTCCATGCAGAATGTGCCCTCCTCAATACCCACCACCAGGCTAACCCATCCTCCCACCCCCCGAGCATAGTTGAGTCTTAACATTATCTTGAAATGGAACTTTCATGAGTTGGCCATTCCTTAGGTAGAAGAGTACTTCATACAACCTCGTAATTATTTATAATCAGTGTATTAGTTATCTATTGCTACATAACAAATTACATAAAACTGGGTTCTTAAAACAGTAATAATCATTTATTATCTCACACCATTTATATGGGTTAGCAAACCGGGCATTGCAATATCCCTGGCTTAGTTGGGTAGCGGTGGCTGAGAATCTCTCATGAGGTTACATTCAATAGCATGGCTAGTGCTACAGCCATTTGAATACTTGACTGGGAATGGAAGATAAGCTTCCCAGATGGCAAGTTGATGGTGACTGATGGCAGGAGGGCTCAGTTCTCAACCACGTGGGTCTCTCTATAGGACTGTATGTTCTCATGACATGACAGATGGCTTTCCTCAGACCAAGTGACATAAGAGAGCAGCCCTAAAGCTGCAATGTCTTTTATGTCCTAGCCTCAGAA
This sequence comes from Leptonychotes weddellii, assembly GCF_054177405.1. Lineage (NCBI taxonomy): Eukaryota > Metazoa > Chordata > Mammalia > Carnivora > Phocidae > Leptonychotes > Leptonychotes weddellii. Next base: position 114,761,006 of record NC_138375.1, read on the forward strand.
ATCACACACCATCGTTTCTGCAATACCCCATTAGTTACACATGTCACCACGTATAATGTAGGAGTAGACTATACAAGGACATAAATACCAGGAGGTGAGGATCATTAGGAGCCATATTGGAGGCTGGCTTACCACAAGTGAGTAATAGTACATGGATTCCTATAGTATTAACACTAAAGATGTTATAAATAATCCTGTGTTAATAAAAACTTTTAAAAAAATAACTGAAAAAAATGCTGTGTTATAAATAGTATGAAAATAACATAAAAAATACCTATCCAAGCCATTACCTAATGGTCAATTACCTACTTATCTAATATGTTCCTCCTTCTCTTTTCAATTCATTGAATCTGATTTTGAGAAGTACTTGACCTTACAACAGATTTGTGAAGTTCTATTTAGGAAATACCAAATCCTCAAGCGATAAAGAGATCCTTAAATTGTGATTCACCTTACTATGTTTTATAGTGTATCCTAAGTAGTATTTGGAGAAACTGATTGACTAATCCTGCCTTCATAATATTAAAACTGGCATCAAAATGATTACTATAAAAAGAAAGGCCAATAGGCCATATATCTTTTGTCTTATTCATTCATTTATTTATTTAAAGATTTATTTATTTATTTGACAGAGAGAGACACAGCGAGAGAGGGAACACAGGCAGGGGGAGTGAGAGAGGGAAAAGAGGCTTCCC
>NC_138375.1:114762200-114791809 GCF_054177405.1 Leptonychotes weddellii
AAATAAATAAAATCTTTAAAAAAAAAAAAAAACTTTAAAAAAGTAAATAAAATAAAATCTTAAAAAAAAAACAAAACCCTATCATTACTGTAAACCCTGACACACAGAATAGAGATAGGTAGATGAAATGGGAAACTTCAGATATTCAGAAATACATTAGCCTAATGAAGATTAAAATTTCCAGTATCAAAAACAGTATTATTATGAACCAAGGGTCATGTAAACATAGAAACTAGGATTTTCGAAAACTAATTAAAACTATTTTCCTTGATGAGACTGATAGGTTGAGGCAAATTAACAAAATTAGCAAGTAAGATCAATACAAAAATGACAATGAGAAAGACTTGCGTCTGTTGTGAGGGCTAGCCCAAAGATAAAGGGACAGCTGATAGACATTATATCACATACCAACTTCTTAGCGGTCACTAACTAGTACCAGGCAGCTTAAAGACAAAATGGGCAGATTGTACACAAAAACATGCCAATTCATATGACAATAAACACCTAACAAAAAGGACTAAAGATTTTAAGAGTAATGAAAAAGATAAATTAGTAGGGCACCTGGGTGGCTCAGTTGATTGACTGCCTTCAGCTCAGGTCATGATCCCAGGGACCTGGGATCGAGTCCCGCTTCGGGCTTCTTGCTCCTCGGGGATCCAGCTGCTCCCCTCTCCTTCTGCCTGCCGCTCCCCCTGCTTGTGCTGTCAAATAAATAAAATCTTAAAAAAAGAAAGTAGAAGACAAATTCGAGAAAAAGAAAAGTCTAACTTTTTCTGTCACTCTCCTTAAGAAGCTACTTCAGAGCCCCTAGGTTCTCAGAAGAGCTACTGGCATGAAGACATAATGAATATATTAGCTTTCCAAAGCAACATTTATTTATCTCAGGCCAGTACAAAAATCCCTACTACTAGAGAGAGATTAGAGGCAGATCTGTTTAAAATACCATTTAAAAAATTTTCCAATGGTGAGTAGAAGATCGTGGTTAAGAGCCCCAGCTGACTACTTACTGGGTGTATAATTCTGGGTGAATTATTTAACTTCCATGGGATTCAAGTTTTCTTACCAGTAACCGGGGTGTTCCAATTCCTTTGACACCATTCAATAAAACTGCAGTGATTTAATGAAAGCATGTAAAGTGTTTATTATTTATGCCAAGTACTATACTAAAACCATTACCACTGTACCCTGTTATACTTCCACTCCAATGGGGGTTTTGTGCTTTGATTTTTAGAAAGGATTTAAGTTTGGCATTAATTTTGAAGCAACTAGAAGTTCCTTTAAGGGTGACTTTTTACAATGCTATCACCAAAAAGGCCACGTTGTATTCTGCTTGCCAACAGTTTACCCCACTTCACCTCTGTCTCTTCACCTCTACTACTCTAATGTCCTTACAGAAATCAGGTATTAAAATTCCCATGTACTTCACGAGATACTTGTGACGCACATCTTGAAACAGGACTGACTGGTGTTAATGATGAAATCCTTATAAACTCAGAACAAAGAAATTTGGGTGCTAAGAAAGGAAAAGGTATGGTGGCAGCAGACCTACTTTCATTCTAGTAGGACATTCTTAGCAAAAGTGTAATATTCTATGCATTTGTTCCAAAATTCATGCTTCTATGTTGTTATAAAACTATCAAATGCCAATTGATTTACATCTTCCCAAAGGTTGTGATTCTCACACACCACTGGAGACTAATGGGATCAAAACCACAAGTGTTAATTATATTCAAGGCATAAATTCTAGGTGGTAAATGGAGACTGCCTTCTCTTCAACTACAAATCTTCAGTTGGCTGGCTTTTCAACCAACAGGACACTGATTTGCTCTCTGACAACCGCCAGAGAATGAGAATTTTGGCAAGTATAATTACAATGAACAAATACGTTTTTACTATAAAACTCTATTAAAAAAGACCTACAGAAAATGTGGTATAAACATTGTGAATAACTAAGCAATCCTTCGAGCCATAGTGAATGATCCAGTACTATGATGGTGTAGATCTCTTCCCAGATTAGGAACAGTACACCTAACCAACGGCACATTCTCATGTAGAAGTCCAAGTACTTCAACAATTTGAGGAAAAGCACACATAAAAATGCTTTTAAGTATAATTTGAAGAGGGGCACCTGGGTGGCTCAGTCGTTAAGCGTCTGCCTTCGGCTCAGGTCATGATCCCAGGATCCTGAGATCGAGCCCCACATCGGGCTCCCTGCTCGGCGGGAAGCCTGCTTCTCCTTCTCCCACTCCCCCTGCTTGTGTTCCCTCTCTTGCTCTGTCAAAAAATAAATAAAATCTTAAAAAAAAAAAAAAGTATAATTTGAAGAATATTTAAAACAATTCAAAAGCAAAAAAAAAAAAAAAGCCATCATTCATTCAGGTTTTGAAATTCAACTTCAAATTTCATTTGTTTCCTACTCCAATTTATCCTTCTAAATGAGGGGTCAGCAAACTTTCCCATAAAGGAGTAATTAGTAAATAATTTATGTCTTGCTGGTCTTATGTCAAAACTTCTCAGCTCTGCCACTGTATTACAAAAGCAGCCACAGATGGGGCACCTGGGTGGCTCAGTTGTTAAGCATCTGCGTTCAGCTCAGGTCATGGTCCCAGGGTCCTGGGATCAAGCCCTGCATCGGGCTCTCTGCTTGGCGGGAAGCCTGCTTCTCCTTCTCCCACTCTCCCTCTGCTTGTGTTCCCTCTCTCGCTGTCTCTCTTTGTCAAATAAATAAATAAAATCTTTTTTAAAAAGTTAGGATTTTAAATTACAGATATACAAATATTACTATTTTGAGAAAAACAAAAGTACAGAGGGGCAGATTTCAGAAAGCACAGCCAGGAAAATACGAGATCCAGTCATGATAAAGATTTACTACTTACCATTCCTCTACTTCACAAATATTCTGCTAAGAAAATAAAGCAGTAAACATAGTTGGTTTTAAAGTAATGACTTTATTAATAAATATACATCCATATGATGATGTAGATACAAATCATGAACACTACTCCATTCCCATACACATAATTGCACACGAGTAGCTCAAGTTCATGGACATAAAAACATACACAGTATCTATTCAGACTTTTTACAGCAGAGGACAGCGTGCTTGTATCAGTTAATTGGTAATTATTTTCTCTGTAATTATCTGTGGAAAAAGGAAACCGTGAAACTTAAAGAATCAAAGTGGTCTGATTACTATAAATCACACACTTGATTTACTATAGCATTAAAATTTCCAAAAATTAAATACATTGTATGTGAGAGTACAGATTTACCTACTTTGGAGGAGGGGGAGGGAAAAGCAAAGGAAAGATTTAGATACATCCTAGAGTTTAATAGCATATAGGTAAGCCATAATAAAAACAAAAATATAATAGCATCTAAATATTTTATGTCCAAGGAAAAAAATGTTTTTAACTGTTGTGAATTTTTATATCATAAAGGGATCATAAAATTTCACTGCATATCAGAGACAATGACCGACAAGAGCAGCAGGTATCGCCAACATCCCCTGAATTATTTTTTTAAAGCTTCTTAGAATATAAAGGAGAAGGTTTTTTTTTCTTTAGCCCATACACTGGTTTTTCTTACACTGGCTGGATCACCTTTAACCTAATAAATGGATCCAGATAATTGTTTTTTCCTCCTTAACTCAAAGAAACTCTATTACATCATGAAAATATACATGTAAATTCACACAAACATCAGTTTGGAATGAAGATTACTTTTATTACTTTAACAGATGTTTTCTTTAAAAAGTAAATAAAAAATATAAAGAATATTTTAGTCTAATTGAACACTGATTTTTAAAAATGTCCCCAAATATTAAAAATTAATCAGATACTTATTTTCTTCCAATACATTATGCCAGTATTTTTTTAATATCCAGTGCAAAACTCCAAAGATAGTATCAAAATCATCCCATACTAAAGATTAGTTATGCAAGGTTATATCTGTCAAAAAATGAAAATTTCATCTGTATTAGCTGCTTATTTGTTAATATGATAATAAATAAGGCATGTTAAAATAGTTTTCAAAGAAAAAAAGTAAAGCCAACTTACTTGAATAGCAGATCATTTTCTGACCAACAGTTTTAATATAGAATAGTGAAACCTATTTTATGAAGAACAGAATTATACAATATAAAATTAGCAATTTACCTTTCAAGGAACAATCACACAGTTGGAGGAAAAGGCCAGTTTTCCCCAACTGATTATATTAAGTATAGGCAATTGTTTAACATGCTATTTCAGTGTTTATCATGACAAGAGACAGTGTTACAAAAGATGCACAATGTAGTCTTTATAGAGAAGTAAAAATATTTTATATTTTAAGACTTCATGTTATCACTTAGATGTCTTTCTCTTCAGCATGGCACCAATAAACTGTTCACAAGGAGAAAAGTGGAATCAGGAGATGCTCACCACCATACAGATCTAATTACTCCAGGTAAATGCTTACATGAACAGAAAATTCAGCTTTCTAAACAATGTTAACCATTCACAACTGTAGCCATTTGCCTCCTGATATTAATAAACACTGTTATGAACAGAATTCCTTTAGTTGATTTCACCATTTCATTAACATGTATACAAAATTCATTATACAATAATACACCTGCTTTATCTTCTGACACATAGCACAGCACCACTGAGTAGATGTGCTGAAGGATGGGAAAGAGGCAGGGCAATGAATGAATGAAGCAAAGGCAAGAGAAAAAGGGAAGGGTATGTACAACAAAATCAGGAATGAAAATAAACTTAAAGGGAACTGTCAAATGGACACAGTATAAAACAAGAGGCAACCAAATCCTTAACGGTGATATACATTATCCTACGGTAGAACATTTAATTAAACAGCTATTTTCAGGAACTCAAAAGAGGATTTTTAAGTAGCCAACTGCTGAACATCACCTTGAGAAACAGCTAAATGACAGATACATATCAAAACTGGATAAACATATGAATAAAGATGTAAGCATTTGTGTGTGTCAGAAGTTATACTGTTCTGAGTAAATTATTCAAAGTTTTATATCTTAAGCTTCTGCAAGGAGAAACTCTTGTAACAATTTAGCTGCCAGAATGTTACAACTTATTATATAGTCATCCAATATTGTTCTCTATGGTTTGTGCAAAGCTGAAATTGCTGAGGTCATTCACTGTCTTAGATGCCAGTGCACACACAGTCCCCACATACAATGCAACACCTCCTACTATAAAGAGCAGCATTAAGTCCAGCTCATTGTGTCAGGCATCACTGGAACGCCTGAAGGCTTGCTGCTTTTTTCCTGATGAAAAGGTACGAAACATGACATCCATTTGCAATAACGAGAGTTTGCATTAACTGAGGGCAAGCCCAAATAACACAATGTGCTCCCTTTTAAAATTCTAATTATTTTAAAAGCTTTTGGGTCCTGCAAATCTACACTATAGTCTCAAAGGCATTTAAAATTCCACAATTTGAGTGGAATTTTTTCAAATCCAAAGTTTGTAATAGTTTATTTTATTTAGAACAAACTCAGAATAAATAAAATGTATATTAACGAAGACTATTCCTTTCAGAAAGGGGAGAAGAGTGATTTCTCTCTGTCCCTACCATACACATCTACCCAATACTTTTTCTTTTCTATCTTGCTTCTAAAGCAAACACTGTTGGAAAAAATTTTCTTTTGGATGAAGTGGTCTCACTGGAGCCACAATTAGATGTTTAATTAAACTAATCAACATATTTTTATATGATTCATGCATAGATGGATTCCTATATATTTCTTAATATTTGGGTTCTGACAGACAATTGCATTTTGTTTATACCAGTTTTAGACTCTACCATTCAATTTGTGTCCTTTAGTAGATATAAACCTGAAACCACTGTAAGTGCTAATGCAATGGGACAATTTCTCAGGAAAAAAACTAATAAAATTTTGAATAAATGAACAACATTAATAAATGTTTTAAGTATAATGCTTTAAAACTAAATATATGAAAGGCAAAATGTAGTGACTACAGCTACATGCAGACCTTAAGAATGTTTCTTTTTCTATTACATTATGTATGCTATTCTCAGAATGCATATTTCACCAGAAATGTAATGTGCAGTGTTCATTAAAAAGTTTAATTTTTGTGTAAATATGAATTGTTTGTAGTGTTTGGTATATATGCTCTTAGGCAATTAAAAAATACACAACGTATCATTGTTGAAAGGCAAACACTAAAGAATTCTTTTAGGAATGATGGTTAAATCAATTAATACCATGTAGATCAATGAAATAAAATAAATAAGCTTCTGCTGCTTAAACCTAGAACATTAAAAGATTTTTAACATCTGAAGTCTATGCAAATGCCAAAGCATACAAATATCTGTGTCCTGTCTCATGAAAATAAATGTTACAAAAACTCACAGCCATTACCTCAAGTAATCCTGAATCATTAGTTTGCTTTGTTCCATCAGTTAAAAATACCTTGGATATTATCTTTATTATATTGTAGGCTTACTTCACAAACTAACAGGTATAATGGTTTCAGTTGTTTAGCACATAAAGCATCTATTTAAAATGGCCCAAAAGGAGTAATGAAATATGAGACACAACCAGAACTCTAAAGAAAAAGCAAAAATGATTTAGTTAGGTATTACACTTGAACCTATATACAAATACAATGCCACTGCTCATGCCCTGAGTGCATCTGTCAGCATATGGCAGTTTCTAAGCAAAGGCAGGAAAACAAATCAAACGGGAAAACAAATTTGGAAAGCCCAGGCCATAGTATCATGTATGTCAAAGTAAAACCAGAAGCTTTGGGATTATTCACAATATTCCTTCTAAACCTGGCCCTCCTTTCCTGCCTCACTCACTCATTGGGTGGCTTGACTTCACTGCTGGTTTCCTCTACCCCATGAACTGCTCTGCCATGCATCATAGGGTAAGGAAAAGCAGCAGTGCCACAGCCATAACCAAGATCGGCAAGACGGGACAGAGCTTTAATGCTACCTGGAGGTCTCCCTGGACTGACTTTGTATCCCGCAGCTTTGGTTGTACCCAAAGGTCTGCCTGGACTTGTCTTAAATCCAGCTGCTTTGGTGGTTCCCAGGGGTCGGCCTGTGCTGGTACGGTATCCTGCGGATTTGGTGGTTCCTGAAGGTCGGCCACGTTTACCGGATCGGTTGAGATTCTTCTTTTTCTTTAGTTCATCTTTTATCTCTAGACTTCTGCCACTTGTAGTCTGCAAGTGTGTTTCATTTAATGGGTCTTGCCTCTGACAAGCCATTGGTTTGTGGCTGACTGTGTGGCTATATTTGCTTTGCTGGGAGGAATATATGTCAAACTGATCAGCAGCTCTCATGGCATCTTCATTGAGGCAGGAAGGCTTGCCAGGCCCACAGAAAGCCGGATTACTGCTGGCAACAGGATGCATCATTTTCTACCAAAAATAAATAACAAATATGCATAAATACACATATACAAATATATACCTGTATGACAGTATTCAGTGGGAAAATAGTCTGTCTTCCAAAAACTATGCAGGCTACCTAAAATTAGGCCGACAGGCAGGACTCCAGACCACTTATAAACAAACACACATCAGCAGATTCAAAGATACTTGTTTTCCTCAACTTAACCAAGGGTATGGACATAAGTCACACAGGATAACTCAACTATAATACTGCATTAGTAGCCATAATGTTCACTGCTTAGGAAAAGGAAAAGTGGATAATTAGAGAATAAATCTATTACATTTTTTAAAAAAGATTTTATTTATTTATTTGACAGAGAGACACAGCGAGAGAGGGAACATAAGCAGGGGGAGTGGGAGAGGGAGAAGCAGGCTCCCCGCCGAGCAGGAAGCCCGATGTGGGACTCGATCCCAGGACCCTGAGATCATGACCTGAGCTTCCGAAGGCAGATGCTTAACGACTGAGCCAAGCCACCCAGGCGCCCCTAAATCTGTTACATTTTACAGGTTCTTTTCTTCTAGATTATGAAACCCTAAAAGGATAACAACAAACACAAGAACTCTATTAACATTATTCTTTTTTTTTTTTTTTTTTCCATTTGCCTAACATTCTTAGAATGCCTTCTTTTGGCCTTTTATTTCTCACATATACACATCTGATCTGGCCATAGTTGCCACAAGGTGGACACTTCCTCCTTATTATAACTTATTATTGATATAGAATTCTCAGTGTTGGGGCACCTGGGTGGCTCCCTCAGTTAAGCATCCGACTCTTAGTTTCGGCTCAGGACATGATCTCAAGGGTCGTGAGATAGAGCCCTGCTTCAAGCACCGCGCTCAGCAGGGAGTCTGCTTGAAGATTCTTTCCCTCTGCCCCTTCCCCCACTCGCGCATGTGCTCTCGATCTCGCTGGCTTGTTAAAATAAACAAATCTTTAAAAAAAAGGAAAAAAAAAAGGATCCTCAGTGTATGCTACACTTTACAAAACACGGAATGTGCCAAGCTAAGAACACAATCTCTCAAGGTACTGAACCCCTTTAAATTAACTAATCTATAAAAAACCCCCAAAAACAAAAACTTTTAATCCAAACTATCCAAACAGGAGGAAGTACTCATAAAGGGTGAACAAAGGTTTCCATTAGCTAAAATGAACCAACACTTACACAATTGAGAATTACACTACAAAAATATAGGTAACAATCATAATAAAATATTTCTATTTTGAAGGTATGATTATCAAGACAAAAAGCTGAATGTGCAATTTCTTCCTGATCATAAATGTGTGAATCTTCTTCCCTTAAAAGAGCCCTGTGACTGACTAATTAACAAAGAGTCCAGTCTCTGTTCTGTCTGTGAAAACATCCCCATGATTTTTTTTTCTTTATAAAGTATATATTACAACCACTACCATAACAGGTCAGCACTGAACAGCCATATCATTTAGACACACAGAAAATGAGTTTATTTTTTTTTTAAAGATTTTATTTATTTATTAGAGAGAGAGAGTGAGAAAGAGCATGAGTTGGAGGAAAGGCAGGAGGAGGAGGGAGAGGTAGACTCCCGGCTGAGCAGGGAGCCCGATGCTGGGTTCAATTACAGGACCCCGGGATCAATGCCCAAGCCAAAGGCAGATGTTTAACTGACTGAGCCCTCCAGGTGCCCCAGAAAATGAGTGTAGTGAAACTAAAGTATTATATTCCAATAAGGTAAGAAAAATAAAGATATGAGTTCCAATTCAGATTTAGAAAAAGAGTCACAGGTATATAGTAAGATCTAGCCCCTAAGCTGTTAATGTTTGCCTACACACACCATACATGTAAAATTGCACCAAAACCTCAGTTATAAAGGCAAAAGGAAATGGGAGTCAAGTCACAGAATTGAATTTGTTAAATTACTAAATATTTCCTGTAAATCAACAGATACAGAGCTATTCGCCAGCTGGCTTAAAGTCTTAACCATAAAGGAAGAATATCTACAATGATAAGCTATTTGTTTATGGCAGAAGCCTTACAGACTTGAGAACATAAAACAATTTAAATGAGTTAACACAAATATTAAAAAGAGTAATTCTTTGCTCAATCCCCAAGGATATAATAAGAAATGTTATTATCACTTCACCAGCTCAAATTCTAATTTCAGCTCAGAAATAAAGACAGATCAAGATGTGTTCCAAATGTAGTAATATTAGCTGAAAGTTAACAGTTTTTGAACATTTTCTATGTGCCAGGTAATAAGCTTGGCACTCTGCACATTATCTGATTTAATCCACACAACTCTATGAGGAACATACTATTATTAGCCGTATTTTACAGAAAGGAGGGATTTTTACCAATTTGCAAGGTCACACATTAGGAAATGGTAAAGCCAAATAGGAATTCAGGTAATCTCACATCAGAACCAACAATTTCAGCATAATACACAACTACATCAGGGTTTCTCAATAATAGCACTGTCATTTAAATCAGATAATTCTTTGGGGGGAGAGGGTGTCCTGTGTATTTTAAGATGCTTAGGAGCATCCCTAGCCTCTACCCACTAGATGTCAGTAACCATACTCTCTTCTCCCTCCCAATTTGACAACCTAAAGTTTCCCCATACATTGCCCAATATTCCCTGGCAGGGGGCATGGGGGCAGGTGGGGGGGTGGGGCAAAACTCACCCCCTACCATGAGAATGACCCAGCTATACTAAAATGAAAACATAAGACCCACTTTAAAATATTCCTGTTTTTTATTCACCTCTTTTGCTCATACCTCTCCAAATATCCACAAAATCTTTCTGTTGATAATACCTACAAAGTCAAACAGATTTGTTTTCCAAATTGAAGAAAAGCTAACGTTGGAATCTGTGAAGGGACTAACCACATTCCTTTCCCCTTCAAGTTATAAACTAATTGAGACATATAAACAGGAATTAGACAGGAATCAAAATACTAGTTTATTGCCAATAAAGTTGGACTAGAGACCACATGCAAAAACAAAGAGAAACACAGACCTCTGAGAAGATTTTAAGAGAAAAAGTTACCCCCTTTTCAATTTTATCATTCAGAAATCACCCTGCTGCAAGGAAAGCTCTAGTAAAATGAGGTAGAAAGGTACAAGTTTCCTTCCACAACCAGCACTGACAGTAAAGGAAGAAAATGTTTCTTCCTACAGTCTATTTCAGTGCTTTACATTTCATGCCTTTTAAGTTCCTATCATTAATTTACCAAAACCTTTCCTCTGGACCTTACTTCCCTTAACTTTACTTCCTCTTAATTTATCAGAACATTCACCATATATTAGCACTCAGGATACAGAGCCAGTTTACATTACGTTAGGCTCTTAAAGGCAAGATGGCCAGTATCTTCTACTCAGACACCAACAAACACTGAAAAAAAAAATACACTATTTAAAAAGTAGACCTGTAATTAAAAAAAAAAAAGAAAGAAAGAAAGAAAGGCACCTTTCACCAATTCCTTTAATCTTCTCCAGGAATTTAGGGATTTGGTTTGTATTATGTTAATTTACTTCTGACACGGCTCACATTTATTGAGAGCCAAGTCCATGCAAAACACTGTTCTAAGCACTAGGACACAAAACAGGAGTAAAGTTGTTTATTCCAATGGACAAACAATGAGACACTGACCTAAAGAACATTTCTAAGGTCACGTCTTCTATATGTTCTATGTTTTTCTTCCCTGCTACTGTCAAAAAATCAATACAGTATTCTACTTACTCCATAACTGATTAAGAAGCTAGAAAAGAGGGGCACCTGGGTGGCTTTGTTGGTTAAGTGTCCCACTCTTGATTTCAAAAGGGTCATGATCTTAGGGTCGTGAGACAGAGCCCCGTGTGGGGCTTCAAGTTGGGTGTGGAGCCTACTTAAGATTCTCTCTCTCCCTCTGCCTCTCCCCACTCTGCTCATCCACAGCCTGAGCTCTCTCTTTAAAAAAAAAAGTTGGAAAAGAAATTAATCTACTATGACAGTTACTGATGTAGTTAACTAAAAAGGAAAGAGCTAAAACGCATCCTTTCTACTTTGGGATTTCAACCTCTTAAGATGGGACTCAACAGCATTAGATCCTTTTGTGCATTATCATACACACACACACGATATATATGTTTGTAAGCAGTATTTATATATACAAGCATTAATAAATCCTACACTTAATAGTGTCTCCTACTTCAGGGCTTGGCAGCATACTGTTCTTTCTTGTTAAGACTCTTCCCATAATATAGTACAGAGTTCAGTGAAAGTATGCAGGCCACACTTCTTAAAGAGAATGAGAATGAATACATTTCTATAGTTTGGACTGAATGAAAGCCAAGAGTTACATAACACAATGTGTAACCTATCAAAGGTTAATTACCTTTAAAAATGGTTCACTGAATATACGGGAGTCAACTAGGAGCTTCTATATATTTTAACTATGACTAAATTAGAATTTTTAAAGCACACACTGGGGCGCCTGGGAAGCTCAGTCGGTTGAGAGACCGTTGATTTCCGCTTGGGTCGTGGGACTGAGCCCCCGCGTCCGGCTCCAAACTCAGAGGGGAGTCCGCTTGGGATTCTCTCCCTCTGCCCCTCCCCCCGCCCCCCTAAAATAAATAAATGAATCTTTAAGGGAAAAAAAAAAAGGCACACACTAAAACTTGCTATCCTTGAAGCTGTTTTACTGTATTTAAACATGAAAGTCCCTGGATGAGCCGTTCTTTATGAAATAATTATTTTCCCTTTTCTTGAATGTGGTACTCATTACTGCCAACATAAAGAACTACAACTATTTTTAGTAACTTCACAAAGCATTCCTGAAGCTTTCTAAACATGGAGAATATCTTTCTTTCAAGAAATCCCAAGTTCTGTTCTCTTCCGAAGATCAAACATCACCTAATTCTCAGAGATTTATTTTAGGTCATTTGGGTTGCAACGATTATACAGAATCATATATATTTTTATAATTCTAAATGAAAGTCCATTTGTGACCCACGTCACTCAGTCTATTCAGCGAGGGCCAAAACAAATGCCAAAAGCCATGCATCCTGTCCCACCACGGAAAGTTTTGATACCAAGACAGATCATAAATAACGGCCTTCTTTGTCTTCTTTCCACCCCTTAATTGTGCCCCACGGCGCAGTTTCCCCCGTGCCAGAATCCTTATTTGACAAGAGGCGTTTGGAAATGTATTACCTGTTGTAACCAAAAGCGATTATTAATGCATTAACAATAACAAGTTTGCAGAAGATACACGCCCACACCAGAGAAAGAGTCGTATACCCTCCAACCACCAAAATTCATAGCCCGCTATCCGTGCACTTGGGAGTTCTGCAAGCTGCAGAAGTCCACAGATCACTCCATCTAGATGTCCATCTCGAAGCCGGCAGGCTTTAATTTAACGGGGGACAGGGAGGACTGCTAATTTTGACCTCTCAAAGAAAAGAAAAGGTGACCCCTTCCCCCGCTCCCCGCCGCAGGAGGCATTTTCCCCCCAATAATGGCTCCACGCCGAGGGACGAGCAGGCTACGTCCGGGGCCCCTCCTCTCGCTGCGGGCTGGGCCAGAGCCCCTCCTCAAACGTGGGTCGGAGACCTCTTCGCACCGGCAGGCTGGGCCCCCTTTCTCGCAGCCTCCTCGCCTTCTCCACGAGCTCCCGCCGCCCCGACTCTGCTCGGAGCCAGAGTGACAAACCCCCGCGCGCCCACCTACCTCAGCCGCTGGTAGCCCGGCCCCTCAGCGCGCCCAGGGGTTGCCCATCAGCTGGGAATCTCACGCCGGCGCCGCTCCCTTCCCAGCCTGTCGCCTCGGCACTGAGCGAAGAGCCCAAGTCAGACGGGCAGGCAGCGAGGGCGGTGGCGGCGAAGCGGACGCTGGGCTCAGTTCTCGCCGCGGCCACCGCTCAGGGTCCTGCCCCAAGCGCAAGAGGAAGAGGCCGCCACAGCCCAGTATTGCGAGGGGAGGCGTGCGCGAGCTCGCAAGGATCGCGCACGCACACGCACATCGCGAGACCCAGTCTCCCGCCGACGACCAGCACGCAAGCCTGGGCAGGGTCGCCGGCGGAGCCAGGCTGCGCTTGCGCGTGGTGGGGACGGGCAGGGGGCGGGGCTTAGGCCGGTGTAGCTCAGGCTGTGGTGCAGACCGTACGCTGCAGATGGGCAGAGACCGTCCGGGAGCGGAGTAACTTCGTTACAGGATTGATTTTCACCCCGGTTCTGTGATGTTGGAACTCCTACTTGACCCCATTTCTCAGATTACAGGACTAATGTGATGGAGTCAGGATTTGAATCCAGCTATCTGGTTCCAGAAAGTGTGCCTTTAATCGCTGTTGGTAAAGATTAATGCCTAATTGTGTCAGATGCTTTCCAAAGCATATTGAAAGGGCTCAGCTTCTGTCCTTTACTGGTTATGGACAGGTAGGATGAGACCTCCACCTGCTAACAAAATGGGGAATATTCAAATAATATAAGGCGTTTGGACCCTCAAGGCTAGAATCATGTGATAATGAAGAGCCGCATTTTGTGGGACATGCTATAATTTTTAAAAGATTTTATACTCATGGAGGCGCCTGGGTGGCTCAGAGGTTAGGCCTCTGCCTTCGGCTCAGGTCATGATCCTAGGGTCCTGGGACTGAGCCCCGCATCGGGCTCCCTGCTCTGTGGGAAGCCTGCTTCTCCCTCTCCCACTCCCCCTGCTTGTGTTCCCTCTCTCCCTGTGTCTGTCAAATAAATAAATAAAATCTTTAAAAAAAATAAAAGATTTTATACTCAAGACCTCAGAAATTGCCATATTCTTCATTACACCATCACAAGAAGGGATGGGACTAGACGTAGTTTGCTTACAAAATCCCCCCCTTTATGTAGTTATTGTAAAATTTCCAGCGTATCAGTCACCCCATACAAGCCACTTAGCAGAAGGGATTGGTTTCCCCAGTTTTCCCGCTGTGACTTTGAATATGTGAGAAAGGAAAGGATCCAGAATTAAGAAGGTTGCCTAAAAGACCCTATTAGGTAGTGCTAAGAGGCTAGGGGCGGTGTTTCTCCTTTTTGCCTATGCAGTGAAGACTGTGTCAGGAGGTAATTCTTAGCACTGAGTTCTGCTTTGAGCGCAGCATTTACCCAGGCACTGCTGCCAGTAGCAAAGACAGGAGCAACAGGAAAACCAAATGGAGTACATGAAACAAGGTAACCTATTCATTTTCCATCAAGCATAGTTCCCTAACAAGATTCTAAATATTCTGACTCATTTCTATAAAATACTACAGAACAGGACTGATTATACCAGTACTGTTCATTTATAAAAGGAAAATACCAATGTAGAAGACAGCTAAAATATGTACACAGTTTGAGGACATATTAAGTACCCTTCCAAAAAACGTTAAAAGAGGATTTCTCCACGCAAGTCCTCTTTTTTATTCTTCAAGTGGAATTTGAAAATGCACTGTAGCACTCCCAGACCATGACTATCCGAGATCCGTAACTCTGTATTTTTTTTTCTGAAATGTCATTTGTACATAAAACCACTTAAGAAACACAAACTTTTGTCTTAATAAGGTCCGATGATTTGCAGGCCTAATGGAGAGAGAGCCAGAATAAGACATGGAATCAGACATTCCTGGGTTTGAATGCCTCTCTGCCATTTGTCTCCTATGGTACCTTGGGCAAGTCACTGTTCTTTCCAGAAGTTTCCATATGTGTGAAATGAAGACAATGTCCTCCTTGCAGGGATAAGAAATTAAATGAGCTAATGGGTAAAGATAGAGGTGGATTTAAATCTAGGTCTACCACTTACTAGTTATATGACTGTGGACAAGTGACTAGTCAATTCAACATATATTTACTGAATGCAAAGTCCTGGGGGTACGGGACTAACATGGTCCCTGACCTCAGGGAGTTTAGATTCTGGTGATGTAGACAAAAACTCAAGTTGATAACCAGAATACAGTGTTAAATGCAGTAATCTGTTTTCTGAGAATCATCTCAGGTTGGCCTTAATGAGGTGCCACACAGATAAAACGTGTAACTAGTCCTGAATGTAGAGGCTTTTTCAAGAGCAGAGCCATTTATCATCACTTCATGTGCAACAAGAGCACACTTTTAAATGTCACACTCTGACTTATCAACCAAAGTTTCTTCTTCAAAGTATAGATCCTTGAAATACAATTTGGACCTGATCCAACATTCTTCATTCCTTCTCCAACAGCTTCAGCCTGGCTCTGGGCAGGCCAGATCAGACAGAGGACCAGCTAATAAGATTTTTTGAATGATAAATGGTGGTTGTACACATGCAAAAGGAAGGCCATAAAAGGAATATTTGTCTAGAGCCAGGAGCTGGCTGCCTTTAGAGACCTTTGAACTACGGCAACAAGTGTTCCTAAATACTTTCACTTGAACTGAAAGATACACAAAGAAAAAGTGAATCTCACTTTCTAGATTTTAGTTTATCAGTAGCCATGGACTGTTCTCACTAGGTATACAGCTTATAGCAATACTGAAAATAATAGCAATATATAAACAGAGCATGAGAAAACCTACACCCATTGTAATGATAATAGTACTGATACTTATTGGATGCTTATCATATGCCAGGCACTATCTTTATATGCTTTAAATGTTCTATTTCACCTCATCCTCACAACAACCCGAAGATAGGTATTACCACATCTATTTACATAAGAAAAAGCAAATGTTTTAAAGCATTTAAGCAACCTGCCTAACGTTGTTCAGGTACCCCCAATATAGTAAATTTAATTATAATTATGTACACATGAACTGTTTTACCAATATTGTAATATTGTATTTAAACACAAGTCACGAAACAACATATTATAAAAGCTACCAAAAAAAAAAAAAATTAAAGAATGGGGCGCCTGGGTGGCTCAGTCAGATGGGCATCTGGCTCTTGATCTCGGGTTCTTGGGATCAGCTCTGTGCTCAGTGGGGAGTCAGCTTGAGGATTCTCCCCTCTCTCTTTGCCCCACCCCCAGCTCACACATACTCTCTAAATTAAAAAAAAAAAAATCTTAAAGGATGAGATTTAAAAAGTAACACAAATAGCTCTAGTATTTTCTTCCTGCTTTCCAAATGGCTTACTATACATGTGCCCCACTTTGAAGATCACTACGTTAGATCACAGGCAGTCAAAATCCAAGAACAAAAGAAAAAGTGAAGATTATCAGTTTTCAAACTTGAAGTGTATCACAGAATCATTACCACCCCAGACACACTTAAATAGCACCACTAGACCCCTAAAATTTTAGAGGAACTTGTATTCTCCTTGGAACTCCCAGGCATTCACCCCCCTGCTCTTTCCATCAAGCTTTCCAAATCGGTGACTTGGGCCCTGGGCTGGCCTGAGAGATAAAAAGGACTCTTTTTGCAAAAGTCAACAATACAGTTCTGGGGGTCTCAGCTTTCAGAAGACTTCCATAGGCAAAAGCACAGACAGAAAATAATGCCTTCAAGGATCCTTGAACTGCAGGATCCAGGCACCTGAGAGCCTACTAAGAATTCAGAAATAAAGGCCACAGACATGTTAAATCCGAGGCTGCTAAGAAGTGCCTGGAGTTGATAAGCTGCTAGAAATCCATCTACTACCAAGTGCCAAGTTAAAATGATATGCTTCTGGGCGCCTGTGTGGCTCAGTCATTAGGCCTCTGCCTTCGGCTCAGGTCATGATCTCAGGGTCCTGGGATCGAGCCCCGCATCGGGCTCCCTGCTCGGTGGGAAGCCTGCTTCTTCCCCTCTCACTCCCCCTGCTTGTGTTCCCTCTCTTGCTGTCTCTATCAAATAAATAAATAAAATCTTTAAAAAAAAAATAAAATGATATGCTTCTTCTGTGGACAAAAAGCCCATTTTTCATACTGAATCCTCACATATTCTTTATTCCATAATAGGTTAAACTGTGAAAAGGGTCTAATATTCAAAACATGAACTATCAGGTATTTCCATATATTAAAAATGATGTAGGAATTTTTTCATTCTGAAACTCTAGCTTTTACAGTAATCCTAATAATATCTGAAAGGGTAACTCTGAGCTCCAGATTTCCAAAGCGTTAAAACTTTTATTTCATACTTGTTTTTCCTCCCCAAGGTTAATGCAAAGTTAGAATTTCTTTTGAAAGGCTAGAGCTTCAAAATCATGAACTTCTATAAGCTGAAGCCATATCTGGAAAAGAATAAAGTCAAGAAAAATAATCAAAAGTAAATTCCTCAGGGCGCCTGGCTGGCTCAGTCCGTAGAGTATACAACTCTTGATCTCGGGGTTGTGAATTTGAGCCCCACACTGGGTGAAGAGATTATTTAAAAATAAAAACTTCAAAAATATAAATTCCTCTCCAGTCATGTGATCTGATAGTATGTACTTACAAATGCACAAATACCAGCTAAGCAAGAAGGCACTATAAAGGTGAGATCACTGATATGGTGGAGATTTTGCAAAGAAAATGTTTGTTTACAATTTTTCTTCACATTTCTACTTGGGATTCCTGCCTGAGGAAAATTATAAGTTGATAGAGAAGGGGGAAAAAAAAAAAAGACCTTCAAATACCTGCAATTTAAAACCCCAGACGATCTTTAACTAGGGAGGGAAATGTAGCCATCTTTAGCTCTGGAGAACTTGCCTAACATTAAGCAGTAAGATGATGATTATATTCCTAAGCCAAAGAGCCCACTCAAGTGAGATTTTTATTATTGTTTTCTGATGATTATATCACCTAAACTGAATAAAAAGATAAGACATCCCTCCACACATATTCATTCACTCTGTCTTTATATTTACACACCCATCTTAACTTCAGCTTTTTATGCCAGAAGCAGAAGGCATAAAAAAATGCCAGCAGATTCCAATCCTTAAAACTATGTACCAAACTGTGAAGAACTAGTAGCTCCAGACTCAAATCTAAGAGGAAGCATCTGATCTCAAGGATCACACTGGGCTAGCTACTTAGAACTCCTGCCCACTGTAAGAGCTTAGCATCCATCATCAACAAAACACAAAACCAGAACATTTTAATAAACTAAGTTACAACTTTGGAGGTTTTGCTTTCTAGCTTGTGATCCTTACAGTGCTGATATGCTATTTAGAAACAGATCCCACAGCTGGCTTTATAAGATTTATAAATCCCAGGTACTCAAGAGCTGGTTCTGCTCAAACAAACAACTTCACATGTCGTGGCTACCCGGCTCAGAGGAAGGACTGCAGTCTCAGGTGCAGCTGACCACCATCTGTACACCAATGAGGCTGAGAAGACATGAAACATATCAAATAATAAAGTGTGTACAATGACTTGGAAATAACTTAGCCATCACTGTTAAAGTCTATACTCCCATTTTGTAAAACGAGTGCACTGTGGCAAAATGCCAACTGGCACATGAACTATTATTTCACCTATCGCCTATCTGTCTTATGCCAAATACAAACACAACCTAAGACTAAGAGGCTTCTTCAGGAAGATATTTTTGGATAGAACCATATATTCTGGGTAGCAGGGTTGCTAAAATTTTTAATAAAGATACAGAGAGTACAATACTTCTCTCACATGCCTACCAATGTAAACAAAATTAGAGCAACAGCATAAAACATTTCAGCAGAGATAATTTTAGGAAAGTGTAGGTTGAATTAACTTTATTTTATAAGGAATTTAGAAAACATGAGCAAATATTGATATTGCATTAAAAAACAATTTAGTCTATACATCATTCTGATTTTAAAAATCAAAGAATCAGTGTGATACTAAAAAATGTTGTAACAGAGAAATGTGTTTCACTTTAGGACAAAATACTATCAGTGGTTTATTACATCTAGATATACAAACATAAAGGTAGTAATGCTAAAATGATGTAAAACTCTGAATCTCAAAGTGATCCAGGAGGCTGAAGGGAGCACCAATTGTCACCAATGTGAGATTGCCATATATTCTATCAAAAGAAACAAACTATCACTAGGTAATAAAAATAAGCAAATAAATAAAAGGAAAAGAAAAGGAGCCCAAGATGCCTGCATTTTAGAGTAAATGGTTTATTTGGTTCTCCTGTTACATGTGTCTGGTCTGTTTTCTTCTTCCAAGAAAGAAGGTAGATATGGAAAGGATCCAAGAATATTTCCCAGTTATATCCATCTTAGTTTTTCAGTAAGAATAACTATATTGAAGAAATGACACTCCTTGTCATTTTAACCACTTAATGTCTTATTAATATGATTTTAGTATGCTTTATTTTCTTCTTTTTAAAAAGCTCTTAAGTCAAGAATATTCAGAAACTTCTGTGTCTCTTAATTTAAGAAATATATCTATTTAATTCCTGGAAATTTTCTTTTTTCAAGAAGTGACAACAATACAAAGTTCTAATACACCAGGAGTCTTGAAAAGAATATTGGGTGATCCAATCATAACAATTTAAATTAGAATATTCAGGAACTATATCTGAAGGGTCAAAAATATAATTTATGACTCCTTGTGAGCTAAATTTCACTGAGAGATGCTTAAATCTAAGTCTACAACACAGGTACCATTATGCTTGAAATTTTTAAGAAAGAAAATTCATAACCTACTCAATAATCCTGGAGAAAATGTGGATTAAAATCAGTAGTCTGTTTTTATGTACAGATGTATAAACAAACACTTTCAGGGGAAAAAGGAAACATTAATATCTACAGGCTACAAATCACTTTCTTTTAAGGAAGAGTAAAAAAGATTTAGTATCTAGACCCAGAGCTAGAGATTGTGAGGGGAACCTAAAAGGAGTAAATACTAAAACTCTTTGCAGTGTAAAGAAATGCAAAAAACTCTTAAACTACAAATCTTTAATTTTACAAAACCAAAAAGCAGTCCAACTATTGCCCATTTATGATGATAAAAATTGAAACAAAAACTGAAACATTTTGTAAAAATTCTATTATAACATTCTTAAGTCCAGTTCATATTGTTCCACTGAGTCAAGTAAGATTTAAGCTCAAGGAGGGTGGGGGGAGGACACAAAATGAGAGAATTTTACCTTTTTTTGAGGAGATGATCACAATTTCATTTCAAGAGGATAAGGTAAAGAGCCCCTTAGTGACTTGTATACTTTATTACTGTCAATAGAAAGTCCAAATATTTCCATTTTTTTTAAACTTCTGGAATATTATCCAGATATTTAAAATATTGATATTTAAAGTTTACATTAAAGGACATCATATGCTGAAAACAGGTCTGCTTTAAATACAGTTTGATAATTCTGGTGGTACTTACTGAAAGAAGATTTCTTTAGCAAATACTGGTTTCATATATTTAAAAAAATCAGCAAGACAGAATTTTAAAAATCTTAATTTACAATACATTGTAAACAAGACAACTGCCACATGTGTCACAGACCAGCACAAGTAAGAAGTTTTCTCCAGATGTTTTATAAGACTTTGTATCTTCCTTTATTTGTTGGTTGGTATGAATTTTGCTACAAGAGAAAAAAAAAGATACATAGTCAGAAAAAGTAAAGAAAAAAATAAGAAAAAGAAATACATGTCAAAGAAATTTCCTTTCCAAACTTATAGCATTACCAGATATTTAGAACAGAAAATGTTAGTATTATTATACTGAGGAAGAATAAACTCTTCAATAACCAATCATCTGTCTGTGTTCATGTGACTACTCTTGGACAACAGTTTTGAACCAACTAATGGTGGTGGCATCAAGGTTCTTTCTCTATTACTCCTTGGTGAAACAGTCTTAAAAGCCCTCGATTTAAAGTTTTAAAAAAAAAAAAGAAAGAAAGAAAAAGAAAAGGTTGTTTTTCTTCTTCCTTCCTGTTTTGTGTAGCTTCTATTCTTTAAACTTTTTATCCCCCCAAAGAAAGTTCTGTAAGGGGAATTTTAGGAAAGACCTCAAACACACATTTGTAGAGAAAGGACAAAGTGTACACATGATAGGGAGTTTACAAGCTTCAGCTGTTACTAAAGACACAGGGATGGGGGCAACCGGGTGGCTCAGTTGGTTAAGCATCTGGACTCTTGATTTCAGCTCAGGACATGATCTCAGGGTTGCGGGATGGAGCCCCGACGACGCCAGCTTCACATTCAGCTGGGAGTTTGCTTCTCTTCCTCTGCCCCTCCCCCACCTTGTGTGCACTCTCTAAATAAATCTTAAAAAAAAAAAAAGACACAGGGATGTGTTCACCTTCTTTGGGAAGGAGGTCTATAAAAAGATGCCTTTTCCATGGCATAACCTCTTTGGAAAATTATTTAGCAAAACTTATGTAAAGCTAACTACGTCTACACTATAACTAGCAATTCCACCCCAAGGTATACACCCAAGAGAAAAGCATACTGTATGTACAAACGAGACATGAAAGAATTCTCAGAGAAGGGTCACCTGGGTGACTCAGTTCATTAAGCATTCGACTCTTGGTCTTGGCTCAGGTCGTGATCTCAGGGTTGTGAGATCTAAGCCCTACATCGCTCCAAGCTCAGCGCGGAGTCTGCTTAAGACTGTCTCTCCCTTTCCCTCTGCCCCTGCCCCTGGCACTGTCTCTCTCTCTCTCAAATAAAAGAAAAAAAAAAAAAAAAAGAGGAGCACCTGGGTGGCTCAGTTGGTTAAACGTCTGCCTTTGGCTCAGGTCATGATCTCAGGGTCCTGGGATTTAGCCTCACATAGGGCTCCCTGCTCAGTGGGGAGTCTGCTTCTCCCTCTCCCTCTGCCTCCTCCCCCCTCCTCATGCTCTGTCTTTCAAATAAAGAAATAAAAAATCTTAAAAAAAAAAAAAAAAAAGAGGGCGCCTGGGTGGCTCAGTTGGTTAAGCGACTGCCTTCGGCTCAGGTCATGATCCTGGAGTCCCTGGATCGAGTCCCGCATCGGGCTCCCTGCTCGGCAGGGAGTCTGCTTCTCCCTCTGACCCTCCCCCCTCTCATGTGCTCTCTCTCATTCTCTGTCTCAAATAAATAAATAAAATCTTTAAAAAAAATAAAATAAAAAAAATAAAAATAAATAAATAAAAAAAAAAAAAGAATGCTCAGAGAAGTGTTATTCATAAAAAAGAAAGTAAAACAGTCCCAAAGTCCAATACATAGATTGTGGGTATATTCACAAATTAAATACTACACAGCCACGAAAGATAATTAATTACTGCTACATGCAACAACATGGATTTCCTCCAAGTAATGTTGAGTCAAAGAAATTAGATACAAAAGAGTACACAGCAATCGATCCCACTTATACGGAGTTCAAAAACAGGTGCAACTAATCTACCATGTTGAAAGTCAGAATACTGTTACATTTGGGTGAGATGAATAGTGACAGGAGGGGCACGCGGGGGGCTTCTGGAATGCTGGTATTGTACTATGTTTCTTGATCTGGGCAGTGATGACATCAGTGTGCTTCCTTCATGAAAATTCACTAAGCTGTATGTTTATGACTTGTGTACTTTTCTGAATTTTTATTATAGTTCAATAAAATATTTACTAAAACAAAATTAAGTAAGTCTTTGAGGTTTTCACTCACCAGCCGAATCAGTTCTTCTTTTATAAGCCTGGTGATTTCTGCCTTTGCTTTCTGCACAGCCAGTTCATTGGCACCTGATGAGTAAGAGGAAAACATTATTCGTATTACTAGAATTACACTGGATGTTTATCCATGTCATGGAGATCCAGTAGGAAATACTGTAGATGACTTTTAGAAACACTGTACTGCCTGCCAAGATAGCGTTTCAGAACCTGGTGGAACATCATCCACATTATATAATGGCTGCTTATTATTCTGGTTACTTTTAGAGTTTCAAATGTAACCAATGAGATCACATTACATGTAGCGATAAGAGTTCTTCGTAGGGGGGCGCCTGGGTGGCTCAGCGGTTGGGCGTCTGCCTTCGGCTCAGGTCATGATCCCAGGGTCTTGGGATCAAGCCCCACATCGGACTCCCCACTCTGCGGGAGGCCTGCTTCTCCCTCTCCCACTCCCCCTGCTTGTGTTCCCTCTCTCGCTGTGTCTCTGTCAAATAAATAAAATCTTTAAAAAAAAAAAAAAGAGTTCTTGGTAGGCGAGCGCCTGGGTGGCTCAGTTGTTAAACGTCTGCCTTCGGCTCAGGTCATGATCCCAGGTCCCTGGGATCGAGCCCCACATCAGGCTCCCTGCTCAGCAGAAGCCTGCTTCTCCCTCCCCAACTCCCCCTGCTTGTGTTTCCTCTCCCGCTGTGTCTCTGTCAAATAAATAAATAAAATCTTTAAAAAAAAAAATTTTTGGTAGGGGGGCACCTGGGTGGCACAGCTGGTTAAGTGTCCAACTCTTGTTTCGATTCAGGTCATAATTTCAGGGGCATGAGATCAAGCCCCTCGTCCTGCTCCACACTCAGCAGGGAGTCTGTTTGAGATTCTCTCTCCCTCTCCCTCTGCCCCTCCTGCTTGTGCTCTCTCTCTCAAATAAATAAATAAATCTAAAAAAAAAAAATAGAGTTCTTGGTATGATTAAAAAGAGCAAAGAAAAGATAGATGATTAGCACTTTGTCCAAAAGAGACTAAGAAAAAGTTGAAGAGAAATATAAACTCCTTGGTTCATTTATTTAACAAATATTTATTGGACACTTATATTCCCTAAGGTGGAGGACTACCCAAGTTGAAGAAGTGATGCCATGGAAAATTTTGTGAAGGGAATCCCATGTGCAATGGTACAGATTAAGAAAGGCATGCTTAGGGGTGCCTGGGTGGCTCAGTTGGTTAAGTGTCTGCCTTCGGCTCAGGTCATGATCCCAGGATCCTGGGATCGAGTCCCCCACCAGGCTCCCTGCTCAGTGGGAAACCTGCTTCTCCCTCTCTTTCTCCCTCCCTGCTCGTGCTCTCTCTCTTAAATAAGTAATATAGGGGAAAAAAAACAAGGAAAAAAAAGGCATGATTACTGAAGAATAAGATAAGTAGAGTGTGGTTGGAAAAGAGTGTAAAAGAACACAGCAAGATAGCCTAGAGGATGAGGCAGTCTAGAGACATTCATTCATATAGTTGTAAAGATATTACAACAGAATGAGAAGGTAGGAAGTAGTCTATCAAAATGACTTCTACATACCATTCCTTACAAAAACCTCTCCCTCAGTTCTCCAGGCAGATTTAAGTGGCTAAGAGTTGAGAAGCAAAAAAAACTAAGGAAAAACAGGTATTATCAGCAGTCATCATGGTAGATGAAATTCAATTCTGAGATGGCTGTAGTTGAAGAGCTCATGTGACATCCAGTTGGAAATGTCAGTAAGGTCAATGGAAATATGGACCAGAAGTAAAGGAGACATGGAGATGAGAGAGCCATTAAGGGTAGTGTGGAGGGATCTAAAGCCAAGGGACAATGCTAGGAGCAGGTAAGTCTAGATAGGTAGCATACACCAAAAGAATAATAAAAATAAACAAAAGTTAAAAAGGGGGGGCGGCTGGGTGGCTCAGTCAATTAAGCATCTGACTCTTGATTTCGGCTCAGGTCATGATCTCACAGTCTTGAGATCAAGCCCCACGTTGAGTTCTGCACTGGGCATGGAGCCTGCTTAAGATTCTCTCTCTCGGGGCGCCTGGGTGGCTCAGTCGTTAAGCGTCTGCCTTCGGCTCAGGTCATGATCCCAGGCTCCTGGGATCGAGCCCCGCATCGGGCTCCCTGCTCCGCGGGAAGCCTGCTTCTCCCTCTCCCACTCCCACTGCTTGTGTTCCCTCTCTCGCTGTATCTCTCTCTGTCAAACAAATAAAATCTTTAAAAAAAAAAAAAAAGATTCTCTCTCTCCCTCTGCCCCACCACTCCCCTCTTTCTCTTTCTCAAAAAAACCCCAAATAAACAAACAATAAAATAAAAATTAAAAAAAAAGTAGATAGGTAGCACAATGTGCACTGATAAAAATGCAAGAGCTGAACCAATAGACTAGAAATTAAGGACTAGGAGTGAAATGTTAAACAATATGAGAACCAGGGATGCAATATATAAAACTATATATTTATCATTCTATGTAAGAAAATGAAATGAGGAAAACAAGCCACAAGAATTCCCCTTATTAGACATGAATAACCTTTTCTGATTCCAGAAGGAGCAAAGGAAAGGAAGAGGGGAGGAAGGGAAGGAGATGAAGGAAAAGGAAGAAGAGAGGAGAAAGAGCAAGGGGAGGAGGAAGAAGAAACAGTTTAACAATAGGAGTATGGCTGTGAAGTAGCAACATATCTAATTTAAATCCTACACCTCCACCAGCCAGCAACCACACATTTTAAAGCTGTGGGTGCTGGAAGAGAAGAGAGGTTGATGAAAGTAAACAAAAGGGTAGAATCAAGAGCTAAGCCAGACTAAAAATTACAACCAAAATGAAATTCAGGAGAAAAATATACTACTTGGCATGAGTTGGTGTGAAGCTTGTTGATATCCTGTGCTGTTTTTAAAAAAAGAAAATGACACTCTCACCTAAATCCAAGTAGAAGAGTAATTTTCCTACTTTAGTTAGAGCCTGACCATTTGGACCAGTTTAAAGTTTTGACTTATAAAGCTTCTTTAGGTAATAGGTTACATATGTTTATAAGCTGCCATGGAAAAGAGGCATTTCCTTTCATTGGTCCTAAAACAACTCTGGCTGTTTTTAAGGGATTCTCCACTAGTAAAAAGAGAGGGTCACAAAACAGGCTATTAATTATATAGGATGGCTAGGCACATAAGTCCTTCCTGTTCTCCTTCCCGCTGCCTGGTGGGAGGCCTGAAACTGCTGAGCCACAGAGAGCCTCCAAGGAGCCAGGCAGTAGGGTCCCTCCAATTACAGAACTAGAAACAGATGACAATAGGCTCCTTCCAACACCTGTTTTCATCCTATTAGAGTTCAGTTGATCTGGCTGACGTTTCAAAAACTAAAAAATCCTTTAAAAAACTAATCATCTATGAAAATCTCAAAGCTCTGGATCACTTTAATTACTAATCTCCAGTTCTTAACCATCACTATGGCTCTAGAATTCTAAAGATTCATTTTTGACAAGATTATCTTACAACATAGGAGGAAAAAAGCTGGTTTAGATTATAAAAACTAGACGTTATTTCCTAAGTACAAGTTGACAGTGGAGAGAAATGACCAGAAGCATTCTAAGTGGATGGAAAAGTCAAGCAGAAGCTGTGGGCTTCTCACTTCACTTGGCAGTAGAGGAGATATGTTCTGATAAAGTTCTATGTAAGATGAACCTTGATATATTATACTATACTAAACATAAGTACCTTTAAATTCAAGAATTACATAGAGGATCCTTTCTCAAAGCAATCAATTGTATCTGATTTATGTCTTTATAAGGCAGGCAATTAAAAGTATTGGTTTTGCTTAAACGACACCCATGATATTCAAGCTGAAAATAAAAGGCTGATTACATGTATACCAAGGGTTTTATCATCAGATTCCACTGGAAGACACTGTGTCTCCATCCTGTATGGCCTAAAGAACACTGGAGTAGGGGAGACCTGTCCAGTTCCAAGTGCAGAAAGATGTCAGTGTAATTTTCTCTCCTTGAAGAACTAGGTGCCAGCAATCCTCATTTTACTACACAGTAAGGAAGAGTATCACATGATTTAAAAACACACAGTCACTGGTAGAACAAAAGTCTTTCAGGACACATAAAAGGATGCATTTAAATACCTGACTTAATAAAAGTCACAATCACACACACACACAAAAAACACATGCAATTTGTTTAGTTCTAGCTCTACATCCTTTGTACACCATTTTAAAACATGCATGCATTTTAAAATATGCATGAAATAATGGCAGAATGGCAATAACATGGAACATATAAAGGCTGCATTTGAGTTTCCCCATTGCCACAATTCATCATTAACTTTAAAAAGTCCAATAGTGACAGTGCCATCAGTAAAAATGGCAGAGCCTGGAACTCCAAAATCCTGTCCTTGGACAAAAAGTGAATAAATTTGCAAAAATCTGAAATCAACTGTATCAGAAATCTGGAAACTAATCAAAAGTTTATAGCACCAGGCAAATACTTACTAAGGGAAAAAAACAAAACAAAACAGCATAACCTTGGCAACAGCACTTTTCAGTGCTTTAACTTACTCTGACCCTATCTCGCACTTTTAGCCAGGAAATGATTTCTACTTAGGGGTAGACGGGATACACACAACACGTGTTTCTCTTCTTGTGTCTATGCTAAGATGCCACACAAAAACAACTGAGGTTACCAATTCAAAGGAAAGTGACTAAACAGGCACAGCACTAATTAACTTTTAGTCATGTTTGTGGGATTCCTTGTTTGGGCCAGGAAAGAATCAAATCCTAGTATGTAAGCAAATCATCTGTAGATTATATTCAGTAAAGAACTTGCCTAAAATTATACAGTCTTCACAGAATCAAAGAAATGCCAAAATGTAACAAGCACTAACACTGTCACTAACAGCAACAAACCTCATTTACAATATACTTTCAATGGATCTAAATACCTTCTACTGATCTTTCCAACAATAAACTTTAGAGAAAAGCTAACCATTACAGTAGCCACCAGCCATGTATGTGGCTATTTAAATTTAAATTAATAAAAATTGGGGCGCCTGACTGGCTCAGTCAGTAGAGCATGCAACTCTTGATCTCATTGTCATGAGTTTGAGCCCCACAATGGGTGTAGAGATTACTTAAAAAAAATAAAAAATCAAATATGAATTCCTTTACAAAAATTAAGTAAAATTTACAAATGTCAGTCACACTGGCCATATTCTGAGCGTTCCACAGCCATCACAGAGCGTTCTCTTGGACAGTGCAGCTTTAAAGAGATCAAATAGAGGACATGCCTGTCAAGTAATACTTCGTATCCTGAAGACAAGTGACTATAGGGCTTAATCTGATGCATTACTCAGAAAATTTATCAAGTGTTTACCATCTGCTCTGAGAATAGAGCAGATGATAAAGTCACCACACCCACAGAACTCTAGTAGGGGAGGGACACAGACAAGTAAAAATATATTACAATTCCTGCGATGAGTACTGTGAAGAAAAACAGGTAAGCTACAGAGTGAAGAGGGATGAGGTAATAAGGCTTCTTTGTCAGAAGTGATGTGTGCGCCTCAAAGTACGCTAGTGCCCAAGATAATACGTGATGTGAGAGGCTCCTCTGGAGCCATCAAAGCCATTTAAAGCACTATGTATGTAGACTCTGAGCTTACAGAACACACAGAATCAACCTCTCCACAGCTCCAAAACCAGTATGCAACAAATACTTAGTTCATTAAATAGATGAAGTGGATCTGGCTGGTCTACACTTGTAAGTCTATTACAAAGATATTCAGATTAAATTTAAATGAAGGGATGCAAGTTGTCCTACTCTACAGTGGAATAATACATTAGGGGAAAAATAAAAATGGAAACTCTTTTGAACTCATTCATGAATGTGTGAAATAAAGTTAAAAAGCAAATCTGACTGGGGTGCCTGGGAGGCTCACTCAGTTCAGCGTCCAACTCTTAGTTTAGGTTCAGATCATGATCTCAGGGTCATGAGATCTAAACCTGCGTCAGGGTCCACGCTCAGCAAGGAGTCTGCTTGAGATTTTCTCCCTTATACTCTCCCTCTGCCACTCTCCCTGCTCCCGTGCACTCTCTCTCACACATACAAACACAGACACACACACAATCTCTCAAATAAATTAAAATCCAAAAACAAAACAAAACACAAAAAAACCCAAATCTGATCACTCTATATTATACCTTACTTATATACTTTGTGTTATGGTATTATCTGTCCACTTCTACTAGTTTTTTTTAAAGATATGCATGAACTTTTATGGGCATAATTTCACAGGGAATACTTGCTTGGATAAACATTCATTAAGTGAACTAATATACTGATTTACTTTCTAACCTTTGGCCAGAATATTCTACTTATTACACATCAGTCCTTAAAACACATGTTTTCTTTTGGAGTGATTTTCTAATTTGACTGAATAGTCAAGACTAAAAGAGTTCCATAAACAGATCATTCACCTTTCTGTATGTTCTGAATTTCTAAATAAAGACCTTAAATGATATATGAAACTATTTTTTTTCTTATACATGTTCCTTATTTTTATCCTCTCTAGAACTGACCTTATATTCTCTCCATGTCTGTTACATCTCTATCAACTCACCTAACTCAAGACTGCAACAGACCATCGACAGATGAATGGATAAAGATGTGGTATATATATACAATGGAATATTATGCAGCCATCAAAAGGAATGAGATCTTGCCATTTGCAACGACGTGGAT
>NC_138375.1:114792309-114812455 GCF_054177405.1 Leptonychotes weddellii
GGGCACATTCTGCATGGAGCACTGGGTGTTATGCACAAACAATGAATCATGGAACACTTCATCTAAAACTAATGATGTAATGTATGGGGATGAACATAAGAATAAAAAAAAAAAAAAAAAAGACTGCAACAGAACCAACAATACATACTTTCAATTGCCAAGTAAATTTTCCGCTCTCCTTCCTTAGGTTCTTTGCCAGGTGGGAAATATGTTCCTCTGATTGTAATTGCAGCTTCGGAATATTCACTGATTCTCTGCAGAGCTTCCTTAGAGGTAACTTTCCACCTAGCAGTCTATGGAAGAAAGGGTGGGGGGAAAAATCACTTCACAACAGGACAAGAACCTGGTATACTGACAAAGAACAGGCTGGTTAAATAATATTATGTTCAATATTAAGAATATAATTAACACCTTCACATAAAATCATTTAGATCCTAATATAACTAGAATATATTCATAAATATAAAATTTCTATTGTTGTCTCCCTCATCTAAATAAAAAGTGAGGTAGCTATTAAAATGTTCATGGGTTTTAAAGAAATTATTTTTGCTCCTAAAGAAGTAAGAGTTTTTACTCCATGATTCAAAAAGGTTTAAAACTGTTACTTGCCTGTGGGAAGTCATTGATCTCTAATTCTTCCTCATATCTCTTAAAAGATTCATTCTGTCCACCATCCTGTCTCTCTTCTTCTTGTTTCTCCAAAGGCACATAATTGAGCTTGGCATTGATCTTTTCAGCAAGTTGCTCTGCAATGGTTTTGGCAGACACGGTGGGAGCCAGAATGGTGCCACCTCTGAGAATTGCATTGGTGGCCTGTTGCATCACATCCTGTAGTTAAGAAGACCTACAGTCAAATCTCAAATGAGGGCAGAGACAGGATCAGGGATCCTACCACAAATTATTCTGCAAAGCCACTAACTAGAAGCATCTTTCTAAAGCAGAGTCCTACTCAGGTGCAATTTAGCAGTACATATTAAGTTTAATATATCTATCTCCCTTACTTTGATGAGAAAAATAAAGAACATTCAACTCTATATTATTAAAAATTCTACTGGATCATAGAGAATTAGGTAACTCTTGATATCAAACATAGTGAAATACTTCTAAAATCATTTATATAACTTTGTGGCTCCTAAGAATTTCCTCTAAATTAGAATCTTTGCCCACTACCACCACTGAGCTCTCCTCCTCTCATAGCCCAAGCCAATGTACAGTAAATTAACTTACCCTGTTACTTTATTTTGTACTTAAACCTTTTTAATTTGAACTTAATTTTACTATGTGCCTAATGTGGACAGAATTCTGTAGTTAATACATAACTCAAACCTCAAGCTTTTCTAACAATGAGACGGCGTGGCTATTTGATTTCACTTGTAAAGAGTTATTAGCAATAATAATCCCAGAGAATATTAGATTAGGCCCTATAATCCCTGTTTTCAGAGGAAGTAAGGCCCAAGTATAGCAGACACTTCATGGTAACTCACTGGCTAAACACCTGATCTTAGCCAAGCAGGAGAGAAGTGATCCTCACTGGCTAAACAAAAACAGAAACCTGAGCCTCTAAGCCTTGATTGTGGCTGCCTCACTGAGTCAGTCCACTAGTGTCTGGCTTGGGTCTTTCCAGCTTGGGTGTTACAGTCCTAAAGCTATCCATCTACTGGGCACAGGGCTCTACAGATCCACAAACTCTCAAAATCCTCAAAACACTG
This sequence comes from Leptonychotes weddellii, assembly GCF_054177405.1. Taxonomy (NCBI): domain Eukaryota; kingdom Metazoa; phylum Chordata; class Mammalia; order Carnivora; family Phocidae; genus Leptonychotes; species Leptonychotes weddellii. Next base: position 114,794,019 of record NC_138375.1, read on the forward strand.
TTAAAATAAACAAACTATTCTTTGGGAATGCTATGAAAGTTTACTCTTAGTTAAAAATTAAGTTGATAATTTCTTAAAAATTAAGTTAATAAAAGAGATCTCAAGAGAAAGATGGCATGTGAAATATTTAACACATTTTACACTGTTTAAGCCCATGTTAGTTTGAGTTATGTAACCAGGTATTATACTTCCAAGGAATTGCTTGTGTGCCTAATAAAAGCAGATCAAAAAAGAAAAAGCCGGGGCCGCCTGGGTGGCTCAGTCGTTAAGCGTCTGCCTTCGGCACAGGTCGTGATCCCAGGGTCCTGGGATCGAGCCCCACATCGGGCTCCCTGCTCAGTGGGGAGTCTCCTTCTCCCTCTCCCTCTGCCCCTCCCCCCACTTGTGCACTCTTTTCTCAAATAAATAAATAAAATCTTAAAAAAAAACCAAAAAGGAGTTATTTCCTTAATATTTTGGTAAGATCAATCAGATTATTACTTTATACAACTATCAACAGCTAAGGGGCGCCTGGGTGGCTCAGTCAGTTAAGCGTCTGCCTTCGGCTCAGGTCATGATCCCAGGGTCCTGGGATCGAGCCCCACATCAGGGCTCCCTGCTCAGCGGGGAGTCTGCTTCTCCCTCTGCCTCTGCCTGCCGCTCTGCCTACTTGTGCTCTGTCAAATAAATAAATAAAATCTTAAAAAAAAACTATCAACAGCTAACATGCTTCAGTTAGGAGTTCCAAAACAGGCATTAAGATTTCAGTCAACCATATAAGAGGAATTATCCAAATGCAGTAATTGAAGAATTCTGTATTCAGATTAATGTTAAATTCCCACTAACTCAATGTCTAGAACAACCTGTTCCTTTGTGCTGACATAAAAAGTAATGACTAAAACTTGGAACAAATTACTTAATACCTGAGACTCAATTCCCAAATTCTTCTGAGCATTGATTCTAAGAGCCAATCTCTTAGCAATTTCTAATTTCTCAGCATTTCCTGCAGTTGGAGCAGGAACACTAGATGTTCCAGGAGCAGCCATATCTTTAACTCTCTTCTTTGAATTAAACATACTTTCAATTTGTTCATCAATCTAAATAAGAAAAAGAAAGATTAATAAAAATTGGATTAAAAATACCAATTTAGATATATCCACAGAAACTAATAAAGACTATTTCTATCAAATGGCTAGAATTAGACACTTATATATGTTAATTCAACCACACAGATCAATAGGAAAATAGACCAGCTATTTGTTGAGGGTGGCACATTTTTAAAAATCAGTTACCTATGGCAGGAAAAAGAAAGAAAAGAAAAAGAGAAAGAGAAAGAAAACAGATACAATGCCACATGAACCAAGTGAGCACACTCCTAAGTGGTCCAGAAAATACATCCCAGTTTAGCAATTGAGGAACATGTGCTGTCAAGACAGAGCACCCAACATGATGCAGCTGAGATATAAGTATGACTTGCGGATAAATTAAACTGCAATGAAAAAGGCTGGAAAAAAGGGCAGTATAACTCAAGGCCAGTAGGCCACTAAAAATAGTCAACAGTTCTCATGGGGAATGGTCCATGTTCCTAAGATGGGAATCCCCAAAACCTTCCCAACTTCTAAAGTGTAAATGGGTTTGCCTTAAAAACTGGGTAACAGGGGCGCCTGGGTGGCTCAGTTGGTTAAGCGACTGCTTTCGGCTCAGGTCATGATCCTGGAGTCCCGGAATCGAGTCCCGCATCGGGCTCCCTGCTCAGCAGGGAGCCTGCTTCTCCCTCTGACCCTCCCCCCTCTCAGGTGCTCTCTCTCTCTCATTCTGTCTCAAATAAATAAATAAAATCTTTAAAAAAAAAAACAAAAAAAAAACTGGGTAACAGAAGGGCACCTGGGTGGCTTAGTTGGTTAAGCGTCTGCCTTCAGCTCAGGTCATGATCCCGGGGTCCTGGAATAGAGCCCCACGACGGGCTCCCTGCTTAGTGGAGAGTCGGGCTTCTCCCTCTCCCTCTGCCCCTCCCCACTCATGTTCTCTCTCTCTCTCCCAAATAAATAAAATCTTTAAAAAAAAATTGGGTAACAGAATCAGAAAAGAAGGCTTTATTGTTTTATTCCTTTGAACCAAAAAAGGAAAAACAGTAAGGCTGTTTTCCCCATCAAAGCAAGAACAAAGGGTGAATACCTCAGCTCTTCCAGGAGCCATATGAGTCCAGCTGCAACTGTGTCATTCTAAGGCTGGAAACATCTACCTCATAGGCTATTTGCATTTCCTTTTAAAGATGCCTTCTGCCCAACAATGACTACTGACAATGCCAACTAAAGAGATACAAACCCCTTTATATACTTAAATTAGGCTAATAAGGCCTTATCTGCTAAAACTCAAATGCAGAGAAGAGCTTGTGTAGGGTTTTAAAAATTAATTAGGTGGGGCACCCAGTGGCTCAGTCAGTTAAAGTGTCTGAATCTTGATTTCAGCTCAGGTCATGATCTCAGGGCTGTGAGATCGAGCCCCGCATAGAGCTCCGCTCAGCGCTGATTCTGTTTAAGATTCTCTCTCTCCCTCTCCTTCTGCCCTCCTCCCCACTCATGCGCACTGTCTCAAATAAATAATCTAAAAAAAAAAAAAAACCAGAGAAAGAACTGATATATTTCATATAATGAGATTCAAAATAATGTTCAAAGTAACAAAAAAACTGAGGTGGTTTTTTGGGGGGCCTGGGTGGCTCAGTTGGTTAAAGCATATGACTTTTTTTTTAAATTATTTTTGAGAGAGAGAGTGAATGAGAGAGAGAGAGATCGAGCACGAGCAGGGGGAAGCGGCAGGAAGAGGGAGAGGGAGAGGCAGGCTCCCCACTGAGCAGGAAGCCTGACATGGGGCTCGATCCCCGGACTCCAGGATCATGACCTAAGCCAAAGGCAGCCGCCCAATTGACTGGGCCACCCAGGCTCCCCTAAAGCATATGACTCTTGATTTCTCCTCAGGTCATGATCTCAGCATTGTAAGATCGAGCCCTCAGTTGGGCTCGGCGCTGGGTGTGTATCCTGCTTAAGATCCTCTCTCTCCCTCTCCCTCTGCCCCTATCCCCCTAAAGAGAAAACAAAACTGAGGTGTTTTCAAAGCAAGGCCATAATTTCTTTAATAGTCTTCCCCTTCAAAAGGTGGAGCCTCTCCTTGAGTGTGGGCTGGACTTAACGACATATTTCTAAGAACAGAATAAAGTAGTAGTGCCAGTGTGTGTCTTTAGACATTAGTCATAAAAGGCCTTAAGGCTTCCTCTTTGCCCACTCCTTCAGCTCACTCACTTTGGGAGAAGCCAACTGCCATGTTATAAGGACACACAGGCAGAGAAAAGAAAAGAGGTATCCTGGGCGCCTGGGTGGCTCAGATGGTTAAGCGTCTGCCTTCGGCTCAGGTCATGATATCAGGGTCCTGGGATCGAGTCCCGCATCGGGCTCTCTGCTCCTTGGGAGCCTGCTTCTCCCTCTGCCTCTCTCTCTCTCTGTCTCTCATGAATAAATAAATAAAATCTTTAAAAAAAAAAAAGAAAAAGAAAAGAGGTATCCTGACAAAAGCACAGTGAGTGAGCCATCTCGAAAGAATATGATCCTGTATCAGTCAAGCCTTCAGAAGGCCATGCCCTGGGACAACAGCTTTACTGCAACCTCAATGAGACCCTAAGACAGAACTACAAGCTAAACTGCTCCTGATTTCCTACCCCAAAGGAAATGTGAGATAATAAATGTTTGTTGTTTTAACCTACAACATTTTGACTGATTTGTTACACCATAACCAATAACTAAAACACTGACTTAATTAAATTTTAAGCCAGTATGGTATATTAGAAAGAAATGGTATAGGGTTAATGAGAGATCTGGGGTCTGGTGCTGTCTGTGCTTAACAGCCAATGTGGCTGTGGGCCAAATACTTTTTCTGGGCTTCAAATTCCTCAAACGACAAGATCAGATTGAATTCCTGATTCTAAAATTATGTCCTAAGCTCAGGTTTAATACAATATAATGTATGTACAATATTATATATATATATATATATATATTTAAAAAAACACCTTCTATAATCAATGACCAAATGTGTTAGAGGATTTCTGAGTTAAAGTGAAACACGCTTCTTAGGGAGGATTTTACACATCCTTTGATACGCTAATACCACTACTAGTAGTATACACTAGGGATACTTTCCAAAATTATTGTATAATGGAAACATGCTCTTCTAAAGCTCAAGCTTCTTTGGGTTCCAAAGGATACTCTGTGAAACCCTGAATTTGCTGAGTCCTCAGTGTCCCTCTCCACTGGGTCACAAATAATGCCATTAGCTAAGACCATGGGCTCTGAAGTAAGAATGGGTACAGGGCCCAGTTCATCCCATTAATTGCTATGTAAATCTGAAAAGATTCTTTCTTTCTAAATCTCAGTCTCTTCAATTATAAAATGGGAATACTCTTGAGTATCTACCTTGTCTGGATAATGTGCAGAAGTAAATGAAATAATCCCTGTAAAACATCTGACACAATGCATGGCACTCAGTAACACTCAAAAGTGCTATTATTGTTTTTGTTTTTCAAGGAAACTCTACTACACCCAATGTGGGTGGAGCTTACATTCACTACCTCAAGATCAAGAGTCGCATGCTCTACCAACTGAGCCACCCAGGGGCCCCGCTGACTATTGTTAATGACGATATTCTGTAGTGATTAAGTTTAACACAATAAAAATACTAGTACTAATATTATTAAAGACATGGGGAGCCAGGTACTCTTCATACCACTACAGGGGATGCAGACTAGTATTCACTTTGCAGGAGGACAATCTGACAATGTTTCAGAACCAAATTAGATAACCCTTTTGGTCTAGCAATTCTGTTTACGCTACTCAACCTCAAAACTTAATCTGATGAATGTGCAAAATTAAATGCACAAGGATAAGCAGTAAAATACAGTTTATGATAATATATTCCAAATATGAATAATTGAAACAACCCACACATTCAAAATTAGGGTTTGATTAATTAAACTGTGGAATATCCATATAATGAAATATTATGTAACCAGTAAGAATAATATAAGAATGAGGAGTGCCTGGGTGGCCCAGTCAGTTCAGCATCCTACTCTTGATTTCGGCTCAGGTCATGATCTCAAGGTCATGGGATTAAGCCCTGGTAGGGCTCTGTGCTCAGCAGGGAGTCTGCAGGAGATTCTCTCCTACCCCTCCCTCCACTCGTGCACGTTCTCTCTCTCTCAAAATAAATAAATCTTTAAAAAATTCATTAAAAAAAGAACGTAAGAATCAATTTACTAAAACGAGAAGATTTCAACCTAAGACTATTGTTGTAAAGGGTTATAAAGCAGTATGGCCTCATTTTTATGAAAATACATATATATGGGTAGGACATTATGAGACTATACAGAGAGACAGAGAGAGGGAGAGGGAGAGAGAGAGAAAGGTTTGGGAAGTGCACACATCAAAAAGGTTTGCAATAACTGGCTACCTCAACAAGCAAATGGTAAGACCTCCAGGACGAAAGCAACAATGCTTCAACTGACACGAATGAGGCTTAGAAAAAGGACACTTACGTCAACTGCAGCATCCTCATCATCTGAATCTTGCAGACCAAGAGCCGCTTTTTGCAACTTCTTCCTCTCATTAGCCAAAGCTTGTTCTGTTTCATCAAACTTGAATCCCTTACCAGAGAACCCACTACTCTTTTTAATTATTTTCCCTTCCTTTCAATGAAAAACAAAAAAGTTAATTTCATACTAAAAAACGTTAGTGTTCAGGAACTTAGGAGTAATTAAGTATTTTTCAAAGCAGTGCATACCAATGTAACAAAAACACTTCATCTAGCACATGAACAACAAAAAAAGAACTCTACATAATACTGGGTTGAAGCAAAAGAAAGGATTTTGTTTTCACTCCTTTTCCCCCCTCTCTAAAGAGATAAAATAATCCTATCAAGGTTTACAAGTATTAAATATTCAAGATTTACAACACAATAATGAGCTGCATAAAAATAATGGGAGTTAAAAAAAAACTCACAGCTTTCTGCTGATCTTTGAAATCACTCCAAAGTTTCTCCAGATCAGGAGGCACTGCAGTTCCTGACAATTCAAGAGCTTTAATTATGTCACCGGCATAGCGAGCTTGATCTTCTGTGATAAAAGTATACGCATAACCCTAATGAATGATGAAAAAGTGGAACTATTAGGCACTAACAATAAGACTCTTACTCACATCACAAGATAAAATCTGACCCACCTAATAAATCCTCTTAAGACTAACTTCATTACTAAAGAATTTAAAAAAACAGAAGAGTCCTACTAAATTCTTTAATGCTTCAAAGTGAAATATCTATGTTTAATATTTAAAAATAAGCAAAACCAGAAAATTTCTAATTTCTTCATGTATAAATAGAAATATATGATTTTAGATAAATGCACAAATGCACTGTCACATATATGGATTTTAATATAGCACATTATCTTTCCCCCTTTTTTTTGCATTCCCTTCCTACACTACCTACTGCACCACTCTACCCCAACTAACTTATATTAACTTTCTAGGATTTAGCTTTCCATATAATTTTTCCCTTACATAATTTTTTAAGACCAGTAAAAGATAAAAAAAACAATTTATGGTGTGTGTGCATATATGTATATGTATGTGTATGTATACATGTATGTACAACTCTAACCTTTCTCTTGCCTGAACCAAAAAGCTCCTGGAGGGACGCCTGGGTGGCTCAGTTGGTTAAGCGTCTGTCTTCAGCTCAAGTCACAATCCCAGGGTCCTGGGATTGAGTCCCGCATCAGGCTCCTTGCTCAGCGGGGAGCCTGCTTCTCCCTCTGCCTGCCGCTCCCCCTGCTTGTGCTCTCGCTCCCTCTGACAAATAAATTAAATCTTAAGGAAAACAAAAAGCTCCTCGAGACATGTGAAACCCTAGGCTTTAGAAAACCCCAGGGAGATGATGTAGCTGACTTCATCTTTTTATATATGTATATGTGTGTACAACACATGTATATATACACACATGTGTATATATACACAACATACACATATACCCAACATGCATACATATATACATACACATATACAAAAATTTTTTATATACAAAAATGAAGTCAACCTAAGGTTTCACATGTCTCCAGGAGCTTTTTGGTTCAAGCAAGAGAAAGGCTAAAGCTGGGAGTAGAGGAACAGTACACCACGATCAGAATGTCATCTCTACAACTACCCTGCCCCTACCAGAGAAATGTGACAAATTTTAAAACATGCCTTAATATAGTATTCCAGGTATATCTAACTACCACAATTGACCCGTGGCCTGCTTTTGTACTGCCCATGAACTCTTTAAGAATGGTAACACTTCTTTTTTAAGGTTTGTGTACACACACACACACAAACCCAAATGACAGAGACTGTATGTGGACCAAAAAGGCTACAATTTTTACTACATGCTCCTTTTATACACTTTCCCAAATCCATAGAATAACTCAGGTTAAAATAATAAAAGCCATCACTACTTATTAGCTATGCAAGCTTGGGCGTGGGCACCTAATTTAACTTCCATGTGCCTTAGCTTTTCTCATCTATTAACTGGAGTAATATTATTTACCTTAAAGGGAAACTGTGAGGATAAAGTAAGACTATGTATGTGAAAAGCACTGAAAACAGCGTCTGGAACTCAGTAAGTACTACATAAATATATCCTATTATTATTAATATTGCTTCACAATATAGAAATGTCCAGGGTTGGAATATCAAATATATCATCATCAATGCTTCCAACAACAGAATATTCTGCTACCTTCAAAAAGAATGACTTAGACTACATACTTACCAGACTACAGGTGAGTTTAAAAAGCAAGTAATATACATAGCATATGGAGTGGGACAGGGAAGTAATGAGAAAAAAGGGTGATAGTTTTGGGGAAGTATATTTATGATCCTACATTTTAAAAACAGTAATGAAAGGGGTGCCTGGGTGGCTCAGCTGGTTAAGCATCTGCCTCCGGCTCTAGGACAGAGGATCCCGGCTCAGCAGGGAGTCTGCTTCTCCCTCTCCCTCTGACCCTGCTCCCTGCTTGTGCTCTCTCTCTCAAATGAATAAAATAAATAAATTTTTAAAAATCTAAAAAAACAGTAATGAAAGATCCCAAACTATATGCATGTATGTATATACACACACAGAAATTTTAAGGTAGGGTAAAATAAAAAACCCTAAAAGAGGATATAAACAATTAACACTATCTGCCTAAATACAATGGCTAGTTATCTGATAATTTTAATACTACTACATATAGAAATGAATATCAACTAGTCCCCATACTCTGAGGATTGATCATTTTCAAAATGTCCCCGTAACTCCTATTATCTACTCCTTAAAATCCTTAAAAAAAAAAAACAACCTATATTTTAAATATAATGGAAATCAACTTTAAAAAATTCTTTTTACTTTATTGCCTGCTCTTCCAGTCCGTCCTGCTCTGTGCACATAATCCTCATAATGGTTGGGGCAGCTGTAATTCACTACAAGAATCAGATGTTTTACATCTAGACCTCGGGCAGCAACAGAAGTAGCTACGAGAAGTTTGCAGGTCCCATTCTTAAAGTCATTTATGATGCTATCTCTGTCATATTGATCAATACCTGCAAGTAAATTAAAAAAAAAGTTATAAAACCACAAAATGCAATTAAATTTTTCATTTCCTCCAGCACAGAAATAAGTGCAGAGTTAAGAATAAATCCAACGTACACTGACCACACGTCCACCAACAATGGTATAAAAAATAAAACACTAAGGAAATTTAATGGCAAGACCAAAGGCTACTGCTATCAACTCATTTATGAATCTTCCAAATCTGCCCTTGTTTGGCACCCTTTCTTGCAGAAGCCCCACATCAGATTCATTGACCTATACCTGTTTAGGAAATAAAAGAAGAAAAAGCAGGTACATTCAGCCTACATTAACAGGATTCAGATCTTTCTCCTTCTCCTATGAGTTAATTAGAGCCTTGATCATTTTTTTCCCAAGCAGCAGAAGCATCAATCACATGGGACACTGTTAGAAATGCAAAATCTCAGGTCCTACCCATAACTACTGAATCAGATTCTATATTTTAACAAGATCCTTAGGTGATTACACATTCCTATTAAAGTTTGAAATACAATGGTTAAAAAGTATACACCCAATTGGGTATCTCTTAAATGTTACCCAAAGAGCCTCGAGATGACTGATAAAGGAGAATATAAAAGAACATTTTAGCAAATGTTCTAGTACAAGATACTCAGACCACAAACTGATTTTATGATGGAAAATTTCTAGTAATTACAAAATGGAATGGGGTAAATTCTCAAACCGTGAAATTCAATTCTGCAGCAGGACATATTCTAAGGCTTCACATATGATCTGAGTTTAAAATACAAAGAATACTTAGTATCTAAGTATGTATCAATGTTAATTAATATTATTACCTAAAATTTAAATGTACTATTCAAAGACTGAATAAAAGAAAGTATTTGGGGGGCGCCTGCGTGGCTCAGTCGTTAAGCGTCTGCCTTCGGCTCAGGTCATGATCTCAGGGTCCTGGGATTGAGCCCCACATCGGGCTCCCTGCTCAGCGGGAAGCCTGCTTCTCCCTCTCCCTCACTTGTATTCCCTCTCTCGCTGTGTCTCTGTCAAATAAATAAATAAAATCTTTAAAAAAAAAAAAAAAAGAAAGTATTTGGATCTAATGTGAAAACAAGTGGAATCTAACATTGAACCCAAAAGTCTTGTAAAAAAATTAATGGAATCAGTATCAATATAAATTTAAAATTAAAAGATACCAAAGCTTTTACTTTAGACTGACGTATCCTGACTACCTAACTCAATGGCACACACCTTATTCCATGAGCTAAGTGAAGTATATGGAATACCTGCCCAGCAGCAATTAACCCTCTTCCTTTTAAACATACCTCAAGTTTGTTCAAATATCCACCCAACACATAGTCATGTATATCAAACCAGAGATGAGCCTCATTCTCAGTTTTAGGAGGTGAATGAACCCCTCTCAAATGTTCTGTGCTAAGGCTGCCTTTATAGTCTTAAAATCAATAAGGATTAAGGGGCGCCTGGGTGGCTCAGATGGTTAGGCATCTGCCTTCAGCTCAGGTCACGATCTCGGGGTCCTGGGATCGAGTCCCGCATCGGGCTCCTTGCTCAGCGGGGAGCCTGCTTTTCCCTCTGCCTGTCGCTCCCCCTGCTGTACTGTCCCTCTCTTTCTGGCAAATAAATAAATAAAATATTTTTTAAGATAAATAAATAAATAATAAGGATTAAATCCAGAGAGGTTGGGGCACCTGGGTGACTCAGTTGTTAAGCGTCTGCCTTCGGCTCAGATCATGGTCCCAGAATCCTAGGATCAAGCCCTGCATCGGGCTCCCTGCTCAGCGGGAAGCCTGCTTCTCCCTCTCCCACTCCCCCTGCTTGTGTTCCCTCTCTTCCTGTGTCTCTCTCTGCCAAATAAATAAAATCTTAGAAAAAAAAAAAGTCCAGAGAGGTTTACTTTACGTAAGTCATCTCTATCAATATTTAATGTATTGGAAACTAGAACTGGAGCACCTGGGTGGCTCAGTCAGTTAAGCGTCTGGCTTCAGCTCAGTTCATGATCTCAGGGTCCTGGGATCGAGCCCTGTGTCAGGCTCCACTCTCAGTGGGGAGTCTGCCTATCCCTCTCCCTCTGCCCCCCCTACCACTCATGCTGTCTCTCTTAAATAAATAAAATCTTAAAAAAAAGAAACCAGAACAGGGCACCTGGGTGGCTCAGTTGGTTAAGCAACTGCCTTCAGCTCAGGTCATGATCCTGGAGTCCCGGGATCGAGTCCTGAATCGGGCTCCCTGCTCAGCGGGGAGTCTGCTTCTCCCTCTGACCCTCCCCCTTCTCATGCTCTATCTCATTCTCTCTCTCTCAAATAAATAAATAAAATCTTTAAAAAAAAAAAAGAAATCAGAACAGAGAAAAAATTTAAAGTACTTATTAACTTACTTAAAAATAAAAATAAAGCAATTACATATTACAATTGAAAATTTTTTGTGAAAAATAACCCTTCCAAAATAGTAAAATAATTTATTAAGATGCTTCACAACTTTGTAAATCTCTTTAGTGTCTGGCTTAGTAGAGGAGAGTTGGCATGTCATATCTTTTGCATCCAATCTGGTGCAATATAACATGCCACAAAACCTTTAGAAAACTCCTCTATATACACTCCTAAAAGAATGAAAGTGGAAAAGGCAAAGATCGTGGTGAGGTTATTACACAAATACTTGTGATCTCATGAACCCCTGAAATTCTCAGAGACCCTCAGGGGTCCCAGTACAATACTTTAAGAACCATTAGTCATTCGCCTGGCTTACAAATGATTTAGGCATAAGCATGTGATGCAGTTCTGATGAAAGAGATAAGAGAAGTACAGAAAAAGGGATTATGGGGGAAAATGTCCTTACAGAAAAAACACATTTCTGGGGTGCTTGGGTGGCTCAGTGGGTTAGGCGTCTGCCTTCGGCTCAAGTCATGATCTCGGGGTCCTGAGATCGAGTCCTGCACTGGGCTCCCTGCACAGCAGGGAGTCTGCTTGTCCCTCTACCTCTCCCCCCACTGGTGCTTGCTCTCCCTCTCTCCCAAATCAATAAATAACATCTGAAAAAAAAAAGAAAAAGAAAAAACACACATTTGCCCCAGTGAAGGAAAGGCTATTTATTGGACCAACCCTCCTGCAGAAAACAACTATGAATTCTAACCAAAATGTTAAAAAAAAAAAACTACTTGAAGGCACAAGACAGTGACTAAAAGCAAGCAAAAACTGGAATTTCTGACATATGGAATAATATAATGGCACTCCCTGAGTTCAAAGGATTTTATTTATTTACTTTAAAGATCTTGCTTGGGGAAAGGCCCCGGGATGCCAAGGAGGGAAGTCAAACTTAAACAGAAAGGCTTACTGACAAGAAGAAAAAGAAGAAAGAGTTCAAGACAAACTCAGGATCAGAAAAATAGGAGATAAATCCAAGAAAGAACAACAGAGTAGGCATGCTCCAATATGTGGCCGCTAAACTATGCATGCATGGGACAATCCAAGCAGCCTAGCTATAGCTAAAAGAAATGAACAGAGATTTCAGATGTTGCCCATTAAAAAAAGACGAGTTTCAAATAAGGGTTCAATCAAGTTATCGCCTTATTAAAACAAAACACAACACTCTTAAAGAAAATATAAGAGAATTCAGACCGAATAATGTATCATTCATAAAGCCCAGTACACAAACCAAAACTACTGGACAAAAAAAATTTAAAATATATAAAACAAAATCAAAAGAAAAGACAATCAATAGAAACTGACTTCAGATGACCAAGATGTTATGATTAATAGTCAAAGATTTTAAAGCAACTGTCTTAACTATGGTCAAGGAAAAATTTTCAAATGTGCATAATGGATGGCCAGGAAATCTAATTAGAGAAATAAGAAAATATAAGAGAGCCAGGTGTAAATTCCAGAACTAAAAAAATGCATTATCTGAATATAAAAATTCACTGGATGGACTTAACAGCTGGTAAGAGATGGCAAAAAGGAAACCGTGAACTTCTTGAAGATAGAGTTAAGAAATGACCCAATCCTGGGGCGCCTGGGTGGCTCAGTCGTTAAGCCTCTGCCTTCAGCTCAAGTCATGATCCCAGGGTCCTGGGATCAAGCCCCGCATCACTCCCTGCTCAGCGGGGAGCCTGATTCTCCCTCTCCCACTCCCCCTGATTGTGTTCCCTCTCTCGCTGTGGCTCTCTCTGTCAAATAAATAAATAAAATCTATTAAAAAAAAAAATGACCCAATCTTAATTAAGGAGGGGAGAAGAAGGTTGAAAACCCAAAGTGAACAAGGATCAAAGATATGTGAGACAGTATTAAAGGACTGAACATACACATAATTGAAGTCCCAAAAAGAGAAGAAAAATAGCACAGGAAAAAAACCCTGAAAAAATAATAGTCAAGATTTCCCCAAATGTATCACAAACTATATCCCAAGGAAATAAATTTACAGATTCTATAAGCTCAGTGAACCACGAGTAGACTAAATACAGTAAGTACATACACTTACCATATGACCCAGCAATCCCATTCCTGGTTATCTACCCTACAACAACAAAAACTGTTCACACAAAAATCTGCAGCTGAACATTCAATAGCAGCTCTATTCATATTTGAATATGAATAGTGGCTGTCGGCTGGGTGACCAATTCTTGACTTTGACTCAGGTCATGATTCTGGGGTCCTGGGATTGAGCCCCGTATCCAGTTCCACACTCAGCAAGGAGTCTGCTCCAGGATTCTCTCTCTCCATCTTCTGCTGCCCCTCCCCTGCCCATGTTCGCTCTCTCTCTCTCTCTCCCAAATAAATAAGTAAATCTTTAAAAATATAAATAAATAAAGTTAAAAAAAAAAAAACTGGGAACACCCCAATTTCTTCAGCAAATGAAGAGATACACAAACTGGTACATCCACAATAAACAATGCTGGGTGATAAAAGAAATGAACAAATTCAGTGGGTCTCAAAGTCATTATGCTGAGTGAAAAAGCCAAGTGCATAATGTATGTCCTATATTTACATATATTCTTATAAGAACACATCAGTGGTTGCCAGGCGTTATAAACAGGATTTTTTAAATTACTTTTTAGTTACTTTTAAAGGTACAGGACAAGGGAACTTTGGGGGGTGATGGAACCATTCCATATTCTGATTATGATGTATCCTGTGGGATGACTAAAGTGGCAATAAAACCGAGAAACAGCCCAGGTGTCAACAGAAATGAACTAAGCAAACTGGGGTAGATTTATATAAAAGAGCATTAACAACAAAAGCAAGAACTCAGAAACACATGCTGACTGAAAAATAACATGACACAAAAAGGTTCAGAAAATATGATTCCATTTATCTCAAATTCTAAATACAACAAATATATGTTGGGAAAAAATACACAAAATGGTTGCCTCTGGGGGTGAGAACAGGAATTAATAGAGGAAAAGTTCTAAGGTATATCTGAATAGAGGTTTGGATTTCACAACTTATATACATTTTTCAAAACTCATCAAATGGCACGCTTAAGATATGTACATTTCACTACAGTTTACTGATAATTTATTAAAGAAAAAATGTGGGGGGCACCTGGCTGGCGCAGTTGGGAGAGTATGATTCTTGATCTCAGGGTCATGAATTTGAGCCCCACACTGGGGGTAGAGTTTACTTAAAAAATAAAAAAATAAAATGAACTTGTGTTAACCATCTACATATTGAAGTGAAATGCACTGATGCTAAAACTTAAACTTACTTACAAACTTATCAAAAAACTAAGAAACAGGGGCGCCTGGGTGGCTTAGTTGGTTAAATGTCTGCCTTCAGCTCAGGTCATGATCCCAGGGTCCTGGGATCCACCCCACATCTGCACTGGGCTTCCTGCTCAGTGGGGAGCCTGCTTTTCCCTCTCCCTCTGCCTGCAGCTCCGCCTGCTTCTGCCCTCTCTCTCGGTCAAATAAATAAAATCTTAAAAAAAAAAACAAAAAAAACCTAAGAAACATGATGAGTAGGTAGAACAGATGGCTAAAGCTATGAAAGAGGAATACAAAAAAATGTTGGTTGTAGAATCTAATATTGGAATTCAAGGGTGTTCCTTATATAATTTTGTCAGATTTTGTGTTTAAAAATTTTGGTTATAAAAATAAGGGGAAAAAAGACAGACATATGGAAAAGTCTTCTTCCTCTGCAAGTTGCTTGGATACAAAAGTGATGATTAAAACTGCAGAAGCCTTTTGGAGTCATGAAAAAAGTTGGCTTAATAACTAAGTTAACACACTCAGAATGGCAGTACAGAAACTACAGTGACAGTGAGCCACTGAAGGAAACAATATGGAGTCTACTTCGCCATCAGATTTCATGTTTTGTAAAATAATAAAAATTTCTCATGCTTTAAGGCAGCTGAGCTAGTTTTGTTTTGTTTTGTTTTTTTCTTGAGAGAGAGAGTGAGCACAAGCGGGGGGGAGGGGCAGAGGGAGAGAATCTTAAACAGGCTCCACACCCAGCAGACGGCCCTTGCGGGACTCGACCTCACAATCCTGAGATCATGACCTGAGCTGAAATCAAGAGTCGGACACATAGCCAACTGAGCTACCCAGGCGCTCCCTGAGTTTTTTCTGTTATTTGCAGAAAAAATAAAAAACTAACTGGTATTAATACTACAAGTACAAGGCCTCAATGAAGCACTCTACCCTATAAAAAAATGCCTCTGTTCTCATATATCATAATTACCCAGAAGTAGAAACCAGTGTGTTGCTCTAACTTCATCATTATTTACTCTATTAGATGCATTATGGGTTTCATTATTTTTTAAGATTATTTTTTTAAAGATTTTATTTATTTGACAAAGAGAGACAGCAAGAGAGGGAACAAAAGCAGGGGGAGTAGGAGAGAGAAGCAGGCTTCCCACCCAGCAGAGAGACCAATGCAGGGCTCAATCCCAGGACCCTGGGATCATGATCTGAGCTGAAGGCAGACACTTAACAACTGAGCCACCCAGGTGCCCCCGATTTGAGACAGTGAGAGAGCGAACGAGCGGGGGGAGAGAGGCAGAGGAAGAGACAGAAGCAGACTCTACGCAAAGCAGGAAGCTCCCCTACCTCCGGCCTTCACTCCTCCCCTACTAGATCTGAAATCTTGAAGAACTACAGGTACCTCTACAGAACACAAAGCATGCAGACCATCTCTGAGCTTCCTTCTCACTATGCATCACACTACGTATTAGGTATAAAATGCACATTAATTTCATGTGGAGATTAGGAATTTTGTGGTTATACCCTTTAATTCTTAAAAAACCCTAAATACGCCTGGGTGGCTCAGTCGTTAAGCATCTGTCATCAGAGAGAATGAAATCCATCTGCAACAATGTGGACGAAACTAGAGGGTATTACACTAAGCGAAACAAAAGCGAAATAAGTCAGTCAGAGAAAGACAAATACCATATGATCTTACTCATATGTGGAATTTAAGAAACAAAACAGAGGACCACAGGCGAAGGGAGGGAAAAATAAAACAAGACGAAATCAGAGGGGGAGGACAAACTATAAGAGATTTTTAATTATAAGAAACAAACTGAGGGTTACTAGAGGGGAGGGGAGTGGAGGGGATGGGGTACCTGGGTGATAGACATTAAGGAGGGCATGTGATGTAATGAGCACTGGGCATTATATAAGACTGATGAGTCACTGACTTTTTCCTCTAAAACTATTAATACATAATACGTTAATTGAATTGAAATTTTTTTAAAAATCGCAGAAGACATCCACATGGTCGATAAACAACTGAAAAGATGCTCAACATCACTTATCAGGGAAATGAAAATCAAAACTACAGTGAGGGGCCCCTGGGTGGCTCAGTCATTAAGTTTCTGCCTTCGGCTCAGGTCATGATCCTAGGGTCTTGGGATCGAGCCCCGCATCGGGCTCCCTGATCAGCGGGAAGCCTGCTTCTCCCTCTCCCACTCCCCCTGCTTGTGTTCCTTCTCTCACTGTGTCTCTCTGTGTCAAATAAATAATAAATAAAATCTTAAAAATAAAAAACAAACAAGCAAAAACTACAATGAGATATCACTTCACACCTGTCAGAAAGGCTAAAATCAACAACACAAGAAACAAGTGTTGGTAAGGATGTGGAGAAAAAGGAACCCTCAAGCACTGTTGCGGACAGCATGGAGATTCCCCAAAAACTTAAAAACAGAACTACCCTAGAAGGCTAACAAGATGGCGGAGGAGTAGACCTAAATTTCATCTGGTCCCAGGAATTCAGCTAGTTATCAAACCATTCTGAACACCTATGAACTCAACAGGAGATCAAAGAAAAGAAGAGCAGCAACTCTATGAACAGTAAAGCAACCACTTTCTGGAAGGTAGGATATGCGGAGGGAGCCTCCGTCAGCCGGCTACCAGCAAGTAATAGAGCAGCAGTGCACAAAATAGGAACTTTTAGAAGTCGGCTCCAGTGAGGGACGTCGCTCCAGTGGCTAAGCAGGGGGGTGGAACCCTCGCTGGGACAGTGTGGTCTCAGGAAGCTCAGGGTCTCAGGAAGACAGGATGCCTGAGTGTGGCAGAGCTCCCAGGTATCAGAGGGGGCAAAGCCAGCTGCAAACAGTGAGCCCACGAGTGGGCTCTCAGCTTGGGGTTGCCACGACCGTGATCCCCAGCACAGTCGGGCCACTGCTCTTTGAGCCGGGGCCCAACAAGCAACAGAACTGGGGAGATTCCCCTTCCTCCCACAGAGACAAGCGGCACGGGAGCATGCCGTAGGAATCTGCTGGGTTTGGAGACTCCAACTGGGGCCATGTGATGCTCGGTCACAGGCCAGGAGAGCACAGAGTGCAGCCAAAGACCAGGGAGACAGGAATGACTGCTTTACTCTAAGGTCACACCAAGGAGTGGGGCCCCAAGAGAGACAGAAAGCGAGGGAACATAAGCAGGGGGAATGTGAGAGGGAGAAGCAGGCTTCCCCCTGAGCAGAGAGCCTGATGCAGGGCTCGATCCCAGCACCCAGGGATCACGACCTAAGCCGAAGGCAGACGTTTAACTGAGCCACCTAGGCACCCCTTCGCATCTTCGAAAGCTGTATAGACAGCCTTCAGAGGAAACCCGAGCTGAGAACCTAGCCTGGCCCCTGGCAAGGGCAGTTCAATTCTGCCTGGGGCAAAAACACTTGAGAATCACTGTAACAGGTCCCTCCCCCAGAAGATCAGCAAGAACATCCAGCAAAGACCAAGTTTACTGATCAATGAGAACTGCAAAACTCCAGCGCTAGCGGTATATAGCACATAGAATTCATGGCTTTTCCCCCCATGATTCTTTAGTCTTTCAAAGTTAAGTTTTTAAATTTTCTTCATTTTTTTCTTTTTCTATTTCTTTTTTTTTAAATTTTTCTCCTTTCCTTTTTCAACGAACTTATCAATTCCTTTTTTAAATCTTTTCTAATTTTCATTTTTATAGTCATACTCCATCCCTTCACTGTATTTACCCTTATTTTTGGATATATGTATGTTTTTCTTTCTTTAAAATTTTGGGAGGCAGTTCCTTCTAAGAGACCAAAATACACCCAAAATCTAGTGTGTGGCTCTGTTCTATTCACCAGCCTGATCATTTTTTTTTCCCTCTTCCCCCCAGTTTTGGGTCTCTTCTGATTTGTTTGGTGTATGTTTTTCTGGGGTCGTTTTTACCCTTTTAGCATTTCATTCTCTCATTCATCTATTCTTCTCTGGACAAAATGACAAAATGGAAAAACTCACCTCAAAAAAAAAGAACAAGGGGCAGTATCGACTGCCAGGGACCTAATCAACATGGACATTACTAAGATGTTGGAACTAGAGTTCAGAATGACAATTATAAAGATACTAGCTGG
>NC_138375.1:114812955-114839081 GCF_054177405.1 Leptonychotes weddellii
AAAATGAACTATTGGGACTTCATCAAGAAAAAAAGCTTTTGCACAGCAAAGGAAACAGTCAACAAAACCAAAAGACAACTGACAGAATGGGAGAAGAAATTTGCAAAAGACATATCAGATAAAGGGCTAGTATCCAAAATCTTTTTTTTTTTTAAGATTTTATTTATTTGACAGAGAGAAGGACAATGAAAGAGGGTACACAAGCAGGGGGAGTGGGAGAGGGAGAAGCAGGCTTCGTGCTGAGTAGGGAGCCTGATGCAGGGCTCAATCCCAGGACCCCAGGATCATGACCTGAGCCAAAGGCAGACACTTAACGACTAAACCGCCCAGGTGCCCCTAGTATACAAAATCTATAAAGACAACACCCAAAGAACAAATAATCCAATCAAGAAATGGGCAGAAGACATGAACAGACATTTCTGCAAAGAAGACATCCAAAAGGGCGACACGTGAAAAAGTGCTCAACATCACTCGGCATCAGGGAAACACAAATCAAAATCTCAACGAGATACCACCTCACACCAGTCAGAATGGCTAAAATTAACAAGTCAGGAAAAGACAGATGTTGACGAGGATGCGTAGAAAGGGGAACCCTCTTAGACTATTGGTAGGAATGCAAGCTGGTGCAGCCACTCTGGAAAACAGTATGGAGATTCCTCAAAAAGTTGAAATAGAGCTACCCTACGACCCAGCAATTGCACTACTGGGTATTTACCCTAAAGATACAAATGTAGTGATCCAAAGGGGCACGTTCACCCCAATGTTTATAGCAGCAATGTCCACAATAGCCAAACTATGGAAAGAGCCTAGATGTCCATTGACAGATGAATGGATAAAGAAGATGTAATACATACACACACACACACACACACACACACACACACACACACACACACACACACACTGGAATATTATGCAGCCATCAAAAAAATGCCATTTGGAACAATGTGGATGGAACTAGAGGGTATTATACTAAGTGAAATAAGTCAATCAGAGAGAGACAATTATCATATGATTTCACTGATACGTGGAATTCGAGAAACAAGGCAGAGGATCATAGGGGAAGAGAAGAAAAAATGAAACAAGATGAAACCAAAGAGGGAGACAAACCATAAGAGACTCTTAATCTCAGGAAACAAACTGAGGGTTGCTGAGTGGAGGAGGGATGGGGGTGGCTGGGTGGTAGACACTGGGGAGGATATGTGCTATGGTGATGCTGTGAATTGTGTAAGACTGATGAATCACAGACCTGTACCTCTGAAACAAATAATACATTATATGTTAATAAAAAAAAAAAAAAAACTACCCTGCAATCCAGTAATAGCACTCCTAGGTATTTACCCAAAGAATACAAAAACACTAATTCAAAAGGACATGTGCACCCCTAGGTTTACAGCACTATTATTTAAAATAAGGAAGGAGCCCAAGTATCCATCAATAGATGAATGGATATCGATGTGGGGTATATATATAGAATGCAATATTATTCAGCCATAAAAAGAATGATATCTTGCCGTTTGCAACAACATGGATGAAGCCAGAAAGTATAATGCTAAATGAAATAACTCAGAGAAAGACAGATATGATACGATTCCACTCATACATGGAATTTAAGAAACAAAACAAAGGAGCAAAGGAAAAAAAGAGAGAGAGAGAGACATACCAAGAAATAGACTCTTATCTAGAGCACGAACTGAGGGTTACCAGAGGAGAGGTGGGTGGGGGGATGGGTGAAATAGGTGATGGGATTAAGAGGACACTTATGACAAGCACTGAGTGATGTATACAACTGTTAAATCACTATATTGTACAACTGAAAGTAATATAGCACTGTATGTTAACTATATTAGAATTAAAATACTTATTAAAAAAATAAGAAATTCTGATACATGATAAAACATCAATAAGTCTCAAAGACAATTATGCTAAGTGAAAAAAAAAAAGGCACAAAAAGACAAATACTGTATGATTCCACGTGTGTGAAATACCTAAAACAGGGAAATTAACAGATGGAAAAATTAGAATACAGGTTCTCAGGGGCTAAGGGGTGGGGATAGAGATGAAGTTATTACTTAATAGGTAGAGAGTTTTTGTTTGGGATGAAAAAAACTTCTGGAAGTAGATAACAGTGATATTACACAGCACTGTGAATGCACTTAATGTCACTGATTTATACACTTAAAAATAGTTAAAATGGTAAATTTTATATAATGTATATTTTATCCCAATAACAAAAAAAGGAGAAAATATGAGGCATTTTCAAACATTAAAAGTTAACCAAATACACACCCTCAAAGTACCTAAAAGCCCTTTTAACTGCATCCACAATGACACGTGGTATGGTAGACTGTATTTTCCAAAGATGACAGCAAAAGCATGGCCTATTCTACATACTCTTCTGCATAGGGAATGACCCTCATATCAAGAATTAGGAGTCTACGCCTCCATCCCCTCTAGTCTTAGCCAGTCCTGGGACTATTTTGACCTACAGTATATTGTGAAAATGAAAGTACCATCCTTAACCAGCCTTGTCAACTTTCGGTTCTTGCCTTCTAGCCAGGTACTTCCACAGAGAGATCCGCAAAGGGAAGAGCCATCACCCCAGGCCAATAGCCTGAGTTCAGTGTCAACATGCCAGCCACCTAAGTTAAGGCAAGTTGGAAATGGATCCCCAGTCCCAACTAAGCCACCCCAGTAGACACAGCATGAAACAGAAACTAGACAGTATGTGCTGAGCTCCACCCAAAGTGCACATTTATAAATAAATGACATTTGCCACTAAACTTTGGCATGGTTCATTACAAAGTCACAGACTGCCAGAACACTTAGTGACGATAATTCAAACGGTCTCTGTTCCATATGTTTAGTGTTTTAAGTCCCACATACATTTGACAATGGAGATGTTACATTAAAATTAAAAATTAAAATGTTTCTTTCTTTCTTTTTTTTTTTTTTTTAAAGATTTTATTTATTTATTCATGAGAGATAGAGGCAGAGGGAGAAGCAGGCTCCCCGCGGAGCAGGGAGCCCGATGCGGGACTCGATCCCAAGATCCTGGGATCATGACCTGAGCCGAAGGCAGACGCTTAACCGACTGAGCCACCTAGGCGTCCCTTAAAATGTTTCTTTCAATTAAAGGTCTAATGCGAATCATGAAAACATCTAAGTAGCATGGCACAATGGAAAGGATTTAACATGAAACAAAATTTTAAGTTCAATTTCTCCTTATCTGATTAATGGCTATAGGGTTTGGTCAAACCAATGTACTGTTGTCTTCTTTTCTTTATCTCTAAGATGGAACAATAATAATACTTACCCTTCATAGAGTTGTTGTGAATAAAAACTGAGATAGATAATACAAAATCTGGCTCTAAATCACAGTACACAGTAAATATCATTCAGAAGACAGCAGCGCTTGGCCAAATTAAATATTCAACAGATACTTCACTAAACATTACCTCCATGAAGAGACATGCAAGGATAAGATGCTCTCATTAAATCTTTCAGAAGACCATCAGCATGTTCCTGCTTATCCACAAATATAATGACAGATCCCGATTCTTGATAATGGCCAAGAAGCTCAAGTAACTTCAAAAATTTCTTTTCTTCTTCAATAACAATCTGAAAATCCAAATTGCACCAAGTCAATGGAATAAAAATGCAAATATATCTCTTAAGCAAAAATATTCATTTTATTTGTGGCAAATGGCTAAATGACAACATCTTGCTGTATCTTTAGGAATCGGTAGGAAAATGTTGATTTTAACTGATAAACCAGTAAGACCAAAAAAAAATTTCTAACTGAGAGAAGGGGCTTGCAAATGTGAGCAAACCATCATCTAGTACTCTCTGCCTCTTGACCTCACATCCTATTAACTAAAGAATAAAATAGGTATGTGATATTTCCATCCACCAGTCCCACCTCTTCTGGTGGGAGGAACTAAAAAGAGCATTTTAAACACGCAGTTCCAAGGAATAGCTTGAGTTTATCAGATAAAATATTAATGGCTGAGCTGTATCCTATTTAAGATTAGATAATTACCTGCCTTCATCACAATGATCCCCAAAGGATCACACACTGCCTAAACATCCAGGGAATTGAGGATTTCCGAAAGATTGTACCCACCACTTGTTGTTCCACATCTGAGCAAACCACACTCCTGCCTCCAACCTGCACTTCAATGGGTTTACTCAAGATTCTGCGAGCCAAAGCCTCCATAGCTCTGGGAAAGGTAGCTGAAAACATAACTGTCTGTCGATCAGGACGGACATTATCCACAATGCGCATGACCTGAGAACACATTGCAAATAAATATGGTGAGTACAGGCTCCAAAAATCATACGATGTTAAAACCAACTAGAAAGGGGTGCCTGGGCTGCTCAGTTAGTTAAGCATCTGCCTTCAGCTCAGGTCCTGATCTTGGGGTCCTGGGATTGAGCCCTGCGTCAGAATCCCTGTTCAGCGGGGAGTCTGGCTCTCCCTCTGTACTCTCTCTCTCAAATAAATAAAATGTTTAAAAATAACAAAAAGGAAAAAGGGGCGCCTGAGTGGCTCAGTTGTTGTCTGCCTTGGGCTCAGGTCATGATCCTGGGGTCCTGGGATCAAGTCCCACATCTGGCTCCCTGCTCAGCAGGGAGCCTGCTTCTCCCTCTCCCTCTGCTCCCCCCGCTGGTGCATGCTTTCTCAAATAGAAAATCTTTAAAATAAATAAATAAATAAAAACAACCCCACACACACAAAAAAAGAAGGAAATTTTGAGAACATCTATTCAGTGACTTTTAAACTTGTTACCTTCAAATAACTGATATTACCCCATAATTTGCTTTGTTCAGTTTCCCCCTCCTAAGAATGGCAACTATGGTTATTCACCTATTTAGGGCAAAGATGGAAGAGCCATCTGTCACCTCTCTCTCTCTCTCACTGATCTCACACTTAATCCACCAACAAATTCAGTATTCTCAATCTTAAAACTTTATCTGGGATACAAGTATTCTCCTTTGGTATCACTGTTTTCCATCCGTTATTCAACACATTTTTGTTGAGCAACTATATGTGTATAAGGCATTGCTCTAAGTGCTTGCAATATGCAATAAAAACAGACAAAACCCTGTTTTCATGGAGTTTGTATTCGAAGGAAGATGGACAGATAAATACATTATGTGTCAAAGGTTGATATGAGCAACAGAAACAAAGAGAACAATGAAGGCAGACATACTGTTGAGGGGATAGGATATGGGCACCTCTATAGAGCCCTGGAGAAATCCTAGGACTCTTGTGATGACTACTATAAACAAGAAAAATAAAAATAATGAATAAGATTATTAATGATAGTTTCAAGGTAGACAGTGGTGAGTGGTTGGAAATTGGGATGGGTGAAGGTCTAGCTAGGAATATACAGAATTCTAGGACCACACTTTCACTCCAATCAAACATGATGTGAAATCTGTGAAAGGGGCAGTCCTAACCAAGGCACTTGGAAATCCTGGGTTCCTGGCCTAAACCTCAACCACCTCTCATCTGGATTATTCCAACTATCTCTCTTCCAACTTTAAAAACTGCACAAACCAACAAAGACAGTAAGAAAATAAAACAGGAGATGATAGCAACATTTTGATTAAGTTGGTACCCAGACCCAAGAAAACATAATCCTAAAATGAGAATGAACTAGATTTTCAAGAAGCACCCTAACCTGTCCCTCCTCCACAGAAGGGTTATTCTTCACTGCCCAATGTCTAACTTTTGAGAGTCAACTTAAGATCTCTGTAATGTTTTCCATTAAAGCTTCATAATTTTCTCCAAAAGATCTTATACATCTTTTGTCAGGTTTATTTTTTCATGCTTTTGTAAATTATATGTTTTTTTTAAGATTTTATTCATTTGAGACAGAGCAAGAGAGGGAGCACAAGCAAGACCGAGGGGCAGAGGAAGAGGGAGAAGTAGGCTCCCCGTTGAGGAGGGAACCCAACGTGGGGCTCAATCCCAGGACCCCAAGATCAGGACCTAATCCGAAGGCAGATGCTTAACTGACTGAGCCACCCAGGTGCCCCGAATTATATGATTTTTAAAGTACATTTTCTAACTTACTGAGAAAAGAAATGTAAATGATTTCTGTTTACTGACTTAGTATCCAGAAACTTTATGGTCCTCTTAACAATTTATCTGTAGATCATTTTGAGTCTTCTACAAAGACAGTCTTAACATCTGCAAAGAACACTTGCTTCTTCCTTTCTAAACATTATACACTTTCTCCTCTAGTAAAATGTTGAATGGATGTTAACTACTTTACCTTTTCATGTTAAAAGTTTAAAAGTTCTACCGCTAAGTGTAACATCTACTACAGATTTTTTTGTAGATACTGTTCATTGGATATGGAGGTTCCCCACTAGTCTCTGCTGAATTTTTTTAAAGATTTTTTATTTATTATTTGAAAGAGAGAAAGAGACAGAGAACTCGCACAGGGGGCGGGAGGGGCAGAGGGAGAGGGACAAGCAGATCCCTGCTGAGCAGAGAGCCCAATGCGGGGCTCAATCCCAGGACCCTGGGATCATGACCTGAGCCAAACGCAGACTCGTAACTCACTGGTCCACCCAGTGCCCCATCACTGCTGAATTTTTAAATCATAAATGAAATTTTATCAAATGCCTTTTCCACATTTTAAATAATAGTATGGTTTTTTTCTCTATTCTGATAACAGGGTAGATTGTATTTTTTGACTTTTCTTTTTTCTTTTTTTAAGAAAAGATTTATTTATTTATTTATTTGACAGAGAGAGTGAGAGAGGGAACACAAGCAGGGGGAGTGGGAGAGGGAGAAGCAGGCTTCCTACTGAGCCGGGAGCCCGATGTGGGGCTCGATCCCAGGATCCTGGGATCATGACCTGAACCTAAGGCAGATGCTTAATGACTGAGCCACCCAGGCGCCCCTTTATTTTATTTTTAAAGATTTTATTTATTTATGAGGGAGCGAGCAGGAGCAGGGGGAGGGGCAGAGAGAAAAGCAGACTCCCCGCTGAGCAGGGAACCCAATGGACGTGGGGCTCGATCCCAGGACCCTGGGACCATGACTGGAGCAGAAGGCAGACGCTTAGCCAACTGAGCCATCCAGGTGCCCCGGTTTTATTTTAGAGATAGAGAGTGTGTGTGAGTGAGGGAAGGGGCAGAGGGAGAGAATTTTCAAGCAGACTCCCCACTGAGCACAGAGCCCATCGCAGGACTTGATCTCAGAACCCATGAGATCATAACCTGAGCCAAAATCAAGAGTCAGACACTTAACCAACAGCCACCCAGGAGCCTCTTACTTGATTTTTCTAACTTTAAACTAGCCTTTGCATCTAAAGAATACTAACTTCAATGTGATTTATTATTTATTTTAAGCATTACTATATTTGGTTCCCTAATACAATTTTTAGGGTTTTTGCATCATTGTACATTAAACTATACCTTGTTTGATTTAGATACCAATATTATATTGGCCTATAAAATGAAATTGCCACTATGGAAAGTTTGACAGTTCCTTAAAAAGTTAAATATAAATTACCACACAATTTAGAAATCCTACCCCTTGGTAGAAATAAAGACATATGCCCACACAAAAACTTGTATGCAAATGTTCACAGCAGCATCATTCATAACAGCCAGAAAGTGGAAATAATCCAAAATATTTATCAAACAGTTCATGGATAAACAAAACATGATACACATCCATATGACAGAATACTAACCACTCAGCAATAAAAGAATGAAAGATATGCTATAACATGGACAAAGCTCGGGCGCCTCAGTGGCTCAGTCATTAAGCGTCTGCCTTCGGCTCAGGGAATAATCCCAGGGTCCTGGGATCGAGCCCCCCATCGGGCTCCCTGCTCGTGGGGAAGCCTGCTTCTCCCTCTCCCACTCCCCCTGCTTGTGTTCCCTCTCTCGCTGTGTCTCTCTCTGTCAAATAAATAAATAAGAAATCTTAAAAAAAAAAAAATGGACAAAGCTCAAATACATTATGCTGAATAAAATAAGCTAGATGTAGAATATATGAATTTTATATGAAATGTCCAGAAAAGACAAACATATTAAGACAGAACACAGATCAGCAGCTGCCTCAGGCTGGGGTGAAAACCGGAAATGAGTAAAAATAGACATGAGGCATCTTTCTTGTGATGGAAATGTTCTAAAACTGGATTGTGGAAAAAAAATAAAACTGGATTGTGGTGATAGCTGCACAAATGTGTATGTACACTAAAAACCATTGTATTATACGTTTAAAACAGGTGAATTTTATGGTATATAATGAGGACTGAGAGCCCTTTTAAAAATAAAAGATTACAAAGATCTTATGAATTGTTATTTACCCTTTTTTATACTTTGAAATAAAATATGATTAGGAATACAATTATCAATTCCTGGAACATCTGGTAGAACTTGCTAATAACAAATAGGAACTGGTGGCTTCCGTGTGGGAAAATTAAAAGCTGATTTCTTTAATGAATGTAAGACTACTGCAGTGTTCTTACTTCTGAGTCTGTTTAAAGCTTTCAAATGTACTGGCATACAAAGAAAGATAAAAGCAAGAAGGGAGGAGTGCCTGGGTGGCTCAGTTGGTCAAGCGTCCAACACTTGATTTTGGCTCAGGTCATGATGTCAGGGTGGTGAGATCATGAGACTGAGCCCTGCACCTGGCTCCAAGCTCAGCAGGGAGTCGCTTAAGACTTTTTCCCTCTCCCTCTGCCCCTTTCCTCGCTCACATGCACATTCTCTCTAATCACATGCTCTCTCCAATAAATAAATAAAATCTTTAAAAAAAGAAAATAAAATAAAAGCATTAGTTTTATAGTATATAAATGCCCCTTTATTTGTCAATAAAACAAAACAAAAAGCTATAAAATGTTTTAAGATGGTAAAAGATTAATCAAGCTCAAGGAAGCAGAATCCCATGCTAGCAGTAAGTAAAAGTTGAGAACAAAGCTGTCCTCCCTACATGAACGTGAAAGGTGGGGTGCCAGAATAAGAATTGATACAAGGTCTGCTTAAGAAGCAATCAAATCACCCAACCTCCACCTGCTACTCAGCCAGGCAATGGGCCTTTCTCTCATCCTAGCCAAAGACCTAAAGGTTTAGCTTCTGCAGAGAATAAAACAAGAGCATGAATGGATGAAGCAAAGATAAAATCCTAAGAAGAAAAGCATTAAGTAAACGCATAATGCTCGAGGCTGAGTCTCCCACCTCTCCATCAAGGCCTCTTTCCCAACCCAAAACAGGAGACAGACCTTCATATTCGAGGCAGAAGACTGCCAATATTTCTCCAGGCACAGTCTGCCCAGCGCAAGAAGACAAGCAGAAGATAGTCCCCAACCAAAAGAAAGACCCAACCAGATCACAACAGTGAAAGTCAAAGTCAGTAAGTCCTGCTCTGGCACAGAGAGCTTTGAATTTTAAGCTGCCCTTTCTCCACCCCTTAAACACAAGTAGATAACTACAGATTCCCAGACATCTACAGAATGCAGAAACCAAAGCAAATAGAAAATCAACTCAGAGGACACAGATCCTATGTAGGTAGAAGGCAATCTTTAAAAATGAGTCATTTAAATGAAATCTTGCCATTTGCAATGACATGGATGAACCTACAGGGTATAATGCTAAGCGAAGTAAGTCAGAAAAAGACAAATACCGTATGATTTCACTTATACGTGGAATTTAAGAAACCAAACAAAAGAACAAAGAATAAAAAGAGACAAACAACAAAAAAAGCAAACTCTTAAATACAGAGAACAAACTGGTGGTCGCTAGAGGGGAGGCAGATGTGGGGATGGATGAAATAGGTGAAGACGATTAACAGTACACTTATCATGATGAGTACTATTTTACTGAATATTGTACACCTGAAACTAATATAATAATGTATGCTAATTATACTTGAATAACAATAAATTTAAAAAAGTAAAAATGAATCACTTAAGTGCTCACTTTAGCAACACATATAATAAAAATAATTGGAATGATACAGAGATTAGTACGGCCCCTTAATGCAACATTGACATAGAAATTCCTAAAGTGTTCTATTAAAAAAAAAATCATTTAAGAAAAGATTTAGTCTTGGGTTACAGAACTCTGGGGATCCTAATACGGTGAGAAACAAAGGGGACTCTGTTGATCCCAGGATGATGGATCCCAGGACAGTAGTTGTATGTCAAGCAGAGAGAACAACAAACCATGACTGGAACAGGTCAAAAGGCTCTGAAAAAAACTCCTTAAGGAAGATGAAACAAACAGAAAACTTGACTATTTCAACTACTTGATACATTTATATAACTAATAGAGTTTGGCATTTAATTAAAGTATATAGAAATCCAGCCAACAAACATAAAAAGACAATTATCTCTAGAGAAAACAAAAAGTTATAGAGGAAATTAATCATCAGTTTAGGGACGCCTGGGTGGTTCAGTCATTAAGTGTCTGCCTTCGGCTTGGGTCATGATCCTAGGGTCCTGGAATTGAGCCCCGCATCGGGCTCCCCACTCAGCGGGAGGCCTGCTTCTCCCTCTCCCACTCCCCCTGCTTGTGTTCCGGCTCTCCCTGTCTCTCTGTCAAGTAAATAAATAAAATCTTAAAAAAAAAAACTTACTTTAAAAACATAATAATAATAATCAATTTAATACACTGCCCAGCTCTGAATAACATTTAGATTGCCATAATGTTATATTCTGATCCAATTAAAACAGCAACATAAATCTGAAAAAATAAAGGATGAAAATGATGCAAGAATGTAACAGGAGGAAGGAAAACAGAGAAATTACATTCCCCCATGGGAAGTCAATAAGTAGTATCAAAAACAGAAAATTAAAAAGGAGAAGTAAAAGCACTCTATTTAGAGAAATAGAGTATCAAAATAATCAGCTAAGAGACTAAAGAGAAAGTAGAGAAGGGGTACCATTAAACCTATGTGCACGTGTGACCGTTAATTTAAGACTAAAAATGTAAAAAAATTAGATCAGGTATTCCTCTGCTCAAAACCCTCCAATATAGGTGTGCCTGGGTGGCTTAGTTAGTTGAGCATCCAACTCCTGATCTCAGCTCAGGTCTTGAGCTCAGGGTTGTGAGTTCAAGCCAAAAAACAAAAAACCCTAAAAGCCTCCCAATATAACTCATCACATTAAAATTAAAACCCAAATTCCTAGGGGTGGCTGGGTGGCTCAGTCATTAAGCATCTGCCTTCGGCTCAGGTCATGATCTCAGGGTCCTGGGATCGAGCCCCGCATCGGGCTCCCTGCTCTGCAGGAAGCATGCTTCTCCCTCTCCCACTCCCCCTGCTTGTGTTCCCTCTCTTGCTGTGTCTCTCTGTCAAATAAATAAAATCTTTAAAAAAAACAAAATCCAAATTCCTAGCCCTGCTATACAGGGTCTTACATGTTCACCACACCATCAGTACATCTTTCTGTCCTCATCTTCTACTCTCTCCCAACACATTCCCCATTCTTTACTCTGCTCCAGGGACACTGGCCAAGCAAGCTCCCACATCAGGACATTTGTACTGGCTCTTCGCCTGTAACAGTTTTCTACCAAATATCCCCATGACTCAATCTCTCACTTTACTCAGGTCCCAGTTCCTATGTCATCTTATCAGGAATGCTTTTCTTTAATTTCCTATATAAAATGACATCCCTTTTGGAATGACTGAAGTACATTACTGAAAATTAGGAATCATTAACCACACTTGGTTTGATAATATGAATTTGATAGTAATATCACTGCAAATTCACATTAATGTGTCCATCTTTTAAGACATTACATACAAAGCTGATCATCTTAAACAAGTCGAAGGACTGTTCATTGAGCCTCAACTTCTCATTTTATACATGTATAAACAAGGATCACACAATTCACATTCAAGTGCCACTGTGGCCTTGAAACTCTTCAAAGAATAATAAACATCCTGCCTTCCTAGACTATTCACAAATAACCTTTCATTCTCAGCATATGCAGAAAGACAATATCAAAGGATAAAAGTTTTCTGGAGAACCAGACCTAACTCCTTTTCTTAAAGATTTTATTTATTTATTTATTTATTTGAGAGAAAGAGAGACAGAGAAACAGCATGAGAGGGGAGAGGGTCAGAGGGAGAAGCAGGCTCCCCGCTGAGCAGGGAGCCTGATGCGGGACTCGATCCCAGGACTCCGGGATCATGACCTGAGCCGAAGGCAGTTGCTTAACCAACTGAGCAACCCAGGTGCCCCTAACTCCTTTTTTTGTCATAGTGCAGAGAAATCTTCCTGAATAAGCTACAAACCCTGTGCTTCCTGTAACAGTGTACTGCACATGGGAGCTTAGATTTACCCTATGATTATCTATTACTGCTTAGAGTCATGAAGATGCCTACAGAATGACCCTAATGATCACATACTTTTTCAATGATGACTGGTCTGTGTTTTAACTGCCTTGGCTATCAGACTGGAAGCTATCAGACTGGGGGCTACTGATTAAAAGCTGTTCCTGCAATTTTTCAATATGTTTCCTCTTTCACACTACACAGATACTTCAAGTCAGCTGTGGTCTGCCAAGTAAGTACATAAACTTCTTTCACACTCATAGGCTAAAACTAAATTCATCAGGCCAGTCACTAACGTTTACAAAGGTAGTAGTTTTTCCACTTTTCGCTGATTCAACTCCTGATCACTGGCATATGTTCGTTTTAGAGACGTTCTAAAAGATTAACACATTCTGTCTTGTATTTCTCTTGATGATGCGCAATGCTTTTCTTCACCCTCAAGAAAATAATTTGCTACCAAGTTAATGATTTATTTATTCACCAATGTAAATATCCCAATCCCAATTTTTAAATCACCAATAGGGTCCCTGAGATGTTGCTATCTATGTTGGTAAAAATTACCCTGGACTAGATCATAGTATGAAATAGTAATAAAACGTGGGGCGGGGCGGGGAGGGGGGAGGCAAGTGTCATTACATCTCTGAATCTGTCTCCTCTAACGTAAAGTATTACATTAGACTTAAAAAATAAGTTTTCAAAAATCTGTCTTTTTTCAGTACCTCAATTTCCTTAAGTAGTAGCCATGTTATTCATCTGTAACTGCTTATGCACCAAACCCTTCACCACTGGCCTCAAGAGAGAGACTCAGAGATGCTGAGGTGTCTAATCATCTATCTAGTGACCTAATTTTGATGTGAATTTGAAGACAGTCTTCAAAGTACTGTAATCTCACATGAGATACTGAGCTCCTTAAGATGACTGATGCAAGCCTGGTGCTTTACAGTGTACAACTGACAAGCACATTTACTCTCTCATTTTACTATGTGATTGGTATTTTTAAGAAAGTGAAAACTCGGTGGGGCGCCTGGGTGGCTTGGCTGGTTGGGCGTCTGACTCTTGGTTTCAGCTCAGGTCAGGATCTCAGGGTCGTGGGATAGAGCCCTGAGTCGGGCTCCGCGCTCAGCAGGGGGGTCTCTTTGGGATTCTTTCCCTCTGCCCTTCCCCTTGCTCTCTCTCAAATAAATAAATCTTAAAAAAGAAAAAAGAAAAAAAAAAGAATGAAAGAAAGTGAAAACTTGGGAGTAAATGTCTTCAGAATCTTCAGCTTCATTCATTTTGTATTAGACATAGGCATGAATAAATTTAGGCCAATTACAACATTGTCTTTCTTAATAAAAAGAGAACACATAAATAATATTTTTTTAAATAAGAGGAATATTATTTACATACTTTTACCAAAGTATGTATGTCCAGCTCCAAAGTGGCTAACTTAAGCTAAAGATTAATTTCTGTATCTAACTGATTTCTTCTCTTACTCTTTATTTTTACGAAACTAAAAAAGAACAAACCTAGAAACTATAGACCAATTTCTCATGAAAACCACTTTTTAATATTCTGTCAAATGCTACTTTTAATAGATTTCAATTTCGGTAAAGGAACAAAGGGATTCCTAATCTACTCTTCTATTGCCTTTGGTTCCAAAAGGAGTTCACATTCTGTTGTAGCCCTTAGGAATATGTCCACTAAGAAGTACAAGTTTTTCTTCAGTAAGTTCTTAAAAAAAAAAAAAATCAGTAAGGTTTAAGAAAGAGGTACACTTTTATACTGGTCTTTTTAAGAAATCCTGTTATCTGGGGCGCCTGGGTGGCTCAGTCAGCTAAGCACCTGCCTTCAGCTCAGGTCATGATCCTAGGGTCCTGGGATCGAGCCCTACGTTGGACTCCCTGCTCAGCAGGGAGCCTGCTTCTTCCTCTCCACCCTGCTCATGCTCTTTCTCACTATTTCTCTCTCAAATAAATAAATAAAATCTTAAAAAAAAAAAAAAAAAGAGGGGCACCTAGGTGGCTCAGTTGGTTAAGGGACTGCCTTCAGCTCGGTCATGCTCCTGGAGTCCTAGGATCGAGTCCTGCATCAGGCTCCCTGCTCAGTGAGGAGTCTGCTTCTCCCTCTGACCCTCCTCCTTCTCATGCTCTCTCAAATAAATAAATAAAATCTTAAAAAAGAGAGAGAAGAAGAGAAAAGAAAAGGAAATTCTGTTATCCTTCACCCTAAAAACTCTTCTTTTGGCGCTAAAAGTGTTAAGTTTAAACAATACACAAAGATTTTCCCGAGCACCTTTCGACCTGCCAGCCTGTTCAAGCTTCAATGTGGAAAAG
Source organism: Leptonychotes weddellii (assembly GCF_054177405.1). NCBI lineage: Eukaryota > Metazoa > Chordata > Mammalia > Carnivora > Phocidae > Leptonychotes > Leptonychotes weddellii. Next base: position 114,827,584 of record NC_138375.1, read on the forward strand.
TAGAGTCCTGTACCTTCTGCGCATGCTATTGCACAACACGTACACTTACTGTACATTCACACTCAGAAAGATATACATTCAGCGGCCATGAGTTAATTTAGTTCCCAATTTTCATTATTTTCTTCAGTACAGAATCATGTCTGGAGGCGTACTGCCTGCCCACTCTTCTCTAGATAGAAGCCATTGTGCAGATGTGCATTCATAATACCAGCTTTGATTCAAATGCAAATGCGTTTACTTGCTTTACACCCAAACAGTGCACTGTGACATTGACCCCAACCCAGCACTTTCTATACTACAGCTCACAAAATAATCATTAATTTACTCTAAAATTTCTTCTCTTCAACAGGTTTTAGTGATCAACAAACTATTCCTCAGCATCTCTCCCTCAGGTACTGACGGAGATGTAAGCACTAATGGCAAGGGATGATTCGCACTCTGCACACCAATGAATGGGAAATGTTGTCTGACCTCTTTACGGCAAAGCTTACTGGATCAACCAGAAAGGCCCAATCACCACACCTACCTTAAACACTACCATAAAGTCTAAGATTTCCCGGGATTAGGAAAGACATTAAAAGGATCTAATTAAAAAAAAAATCTTTAAAAAAAATGGGGCGCCTGGGTGGCTCAGTTGGTTAAGCGTCTGCCTTCGGCTCAGGTCATGATCCTGGAGTCCTGGAGTCCTGCATCGGGCTCCCTGCTCAGCGGGGAGTCTGCTTCTCCCTCTGACCCTCCCCCCTCTCATGCTCTCTCTCTCTCTCATTCTCTCTCTCAAATAAAAAAAAAGAAAAAAAAAATCTTGAAAAAAAAATGCATATGTTTAAAAAAAAGGATCTAATTCCATCTTCCATCTGATTCATCAATTCCCTCTACTCTCTTTCCACAAATGGACCACCCTGCCTCTACCCGAACACATGGATGAAAAGCATATTCAGTATCTGCCCTCCTCCCACAACGTAACTTGTTTCATCTCCAAATAATGTGTTTTTTTGTTTTTTTTTTTAAGATTTTATTTATTTATTTAACAGAGAGACACACAACGAGAGAGGGAACACAAGCAGGGGGAGTGGGAGAGAGAGAAGCAGGCCTCCCGCTGAGCAGAGAGCCTGATGCAGGGCTCAATCCCAGGACCCTGGGATCATGACCTGAGCTGAAGGCAGACGCTTAACGACTGAGCCACCCAGGCGCCTCTCCAAATAATGTTTATCCAGTCCTTTCTCACATTATGCTCAGATCCAGCTTCATATAACTTCACAAGTGGGTCCCAGGTCTACTCCTCAATGATTCCTTCATGTGACAGACTTTTTTTTCAAAGGGTTAAAGGATGCTATCAAGTCCTCTATTCCAAGCTAAATATTCCTCTTTAACTATTTCTCACATGGTTCAGGCATCATCATAGTCCTGTTTACTCTTATGTGCTCTTCTGTATCTTCTATATCTCATTTAGACTGTGATCCCTAAATCTAAACACACGCACATGACAAGAAATACATTTCTAGAGACTTACGTGAAAAGACTAAAGGCCACTTTTACTGTGTCCCTTTCTAATACCCCATTTCAATTAATGCAGTTTGCAATAGAAAATAAATCTTGGGTGCCTGGGTGGCTCAACTGGTTAAGCGACTGCCTTCGGCTCAGGTCATGATCCTGGAGTCCCGGGATCGAGTCCCATGTCAGGCTCCCTGCTCAGCAGGGAGTCTGCCTCTCTCTCTGACCCTCCCCCCTCTCATGCTCTCTATCTCATTCTCGCTCTCAAATAAATAAAATCTTTAAAAAAAAAAAAAAAAGAAAAGAAATCTTTTTGGTATCCATAGCACACTGATAACTTGCATAGTTTATCTCAATAAAAATACCACCTCTTAACATGTGTCCCTCTAAGTTTTTATCACTGAAATTTTGTATCTGAGCAAAGAGTGTGTATGAGGAATATGAAAATCTAAAGCAGACAAATGCTCTGGGCCTCGTTTTTACATTCGGAGAATATAAACAGCATGTGCTATATTGATCATGAGGTAATTAAAAGCATGAAGTAAAGGAATTTGAAAGGACAATGAGGGGGGCCTGAGTGGTTCAGTCAGTTAAGCGCCTGTCTTCGGCTTGGGTCATGATCCCAGGGTCCTGGGATCGAGTCCCACATCGGGCTCCTTGCTCAGCGGGGAGCCTGCTTCTCCCTCTCCCTCTCCCCCTGCTCGTGCTCTCTCTCTGAAATAAATAAAATCTTAAAAATGTATAGAAAAAAGGGACAACGAAAACTATAAAATATGAAAGCTTAAGCTTCTATTATCAGCACTCCAATTCTAATTTTACCAATGATGGTTTTAAAAGACCAACAGAGAAAGCCTGCACAAATACCTTCTGAACCAGTTTTATGAGGAATTCAAAACATAAATATCTATTTCAATTTCATATGTCCTCAACTTACTATATTACAGCGCCAACAAAAATGTGTGTGAGAATTTCAGACCCCATAAGAACATTTCATTCTCACGGCAATTACAAGGTTTATTTTATAGTTCAAAACACTAAGACATTTAGTGATTACCTGTGGTTCAAAACCCATGTCAAACATTCTGTCTGCTTCATCTAAAACAACATATGTCACTCTTCGAAGATTTGTGACCCGACCTAAGATGAGGGAAAAAAAATAAAGACAAAACGAAAACTAAAAATCAGTCACAATTCATTTTATGACTACCAAGAACTTTAAAAAACTGTAAAGGGAACTAAAATGCCTGACTTAACCAGAGGGGTAAGTTAGGTATGTTTAAACAGTGAAACGAAATTTTGGTCTACAAGATCTTAATCTAATGGCAAGTACTTTCTGACAATGGGTATATGAGGCCCTTTATTTTGTCAAACTCGTCTCTTGCATACCATCATAGGGCCTGAAGGACCTGTAAAATTCAGAAAACAGCCCTCTCCAAAACACATCATAAAACTAAGACTGAGATGAAGCATCGAGCCACATCAGCCATTATCTGACAGCATCACCTAGGAAAAAACATATTAGAGATTACAGCGCATGTGTGGAAAGCAAGTTCCAGTGCTAACTATTTTAGATGCAGAAAACCTTTTTATATTAATTTATAAACTACTTCCACAGAGTTAGAAGCTTCTAATGGGCATGTCAAGATATTAATGAGAAGCTATTCAACATCATTAGGTAACTAAAGTACTACACAAAAACTTCAAATACCAAATGTATTGCATATATACATTTTTCCATACAAAGATATAAATTCAATTTTATTAAATGGTCCCACTGGTTTAAATAGTAGCAAGGCGTTTCTTAGCCAGCAGAAACTAAATACATACACAGGAAAGCCTTTCTAAAGGATTAACACAAGCATTTCTATCAACTGATGAATCAATCACCTGGCAAAAACATGTATAAAATAGTTATTCAATATAAATCAAAAAGACAGATAAAGGAAAAAGGTAAAATTAATCAAGATGAATTTCAGGAGACTTAATCAATGCAGCATTGAGAAAAAACAAGGGATTATTTTATCAGTATTCAACCCAAAACTTTTTATGCTGTACAGGCACAGAGATTTATCAAACAACTTCAGTGTCACTTCACCAACATCATGGAGAATTAGAAGTAAATGTATACAGAAATTCAAGCAGAATGCTATGAGAAACATGCATTACTCACAGTTTTTAATACTCTACTATGTATATACTGAATATTGCAATGGAAACCTTTGAAAGCATTTTCTTCAAAAAACTAAGAAATGAAGCCAAAATAAATGCTTCCTAATATTTAAGTATTCCATACTAACATCTGCAGCCCCCATTAGTTCTGCAAAGTTGGGAACAGCATTAAATGACCTACCTTGGATGGCTTACGTCTCGGAAGCCCAGTTCTATAAATCTTGAAGGGCCTTTCTCCACAGAAGTTAAATAATGTCAACAGTTTAGTAACAGTTTTGATAGGGAATAATTTAACAAAGCACAACATATGAGCTAAAAAACATGCAATATTTACAAAAGATAAAATTTCTTGAAGCTGCAATACCTTAATTTATCCAGTATTGTAAGAAAATACTAGCTCCTGTGGTAGAAAAAGTCTAAAGCTTAGAATAATAATAATAATAAAAGGATAGTCCACCCCCCCGACCCATTAAAAGCAAAGCTAGGCCAAAATTTGATTAAGAATCCACGTTAAGAGCTAAAAAGATCAGATGGAGTTAGTTCTGAAAAGAAGTTGTGAATTAAATTGCAATAATATTATGAACGCTTGCAACAATAAGCTTATTGCAAAATTTTAAGATATTACAGCTTTAAGAAGAAATATAAAAACATTTCAGTGATTTCTTGTATCTGCTTTAATAAAAATGTACAGAATTCAAAAAAGAGAAACAAGAACAAAAAAAAAAAATACCCCTGACTTACCACTGTTAGCTGCTAACATGTCAATCATTCGACCAGGTGTGCAAACAATAATTTCAGCACCTCTTTTCAGCTCAGCAATCTAATGAAAAAGATGAAATTTTACAGTCTATTTAACACTATTACTTATTTAAACAAATCTGAAAATACTGCCCAGGGTCCCTGCACAGCTCCATAGGGTAAAGACAGTGAGGTCTGATTAGAAGCCTCCAAAACTTCCTGCTTAATTCTTTGGAATGCTGATGTACAACCAAAGTAAGAGGAAGCGGCAACATGACCACATGGTGCTGTAACTTTGAACTCAGTGAAAACCAGAGAATTTTACCAATTTTAATTTGACATGATCCCTCAAAACAAGGAAAGGAGCATGAGAGAGCAGTAATTAAAGCAATTATACAGACCAATTATTTCAAGTTAGGAGTTGTTTCCATTAGTGAATCATTATGTAAGTAAGTCACAACCAGTGTTGTTGTTGTTTTTTTTTAATTTTTTATTTATTTATTTGAGTGAGAGAGAATGAGAGAAAGCACGAGAGGTAAGAGGGTCAGAGGGAGAAGCAGACTCCCTGCTGAGCAGGGAGCCTGATGTGGGACTCGATCCCAGGACTCCAGGATCATGACCTGAGCCGAAGGCAGTCGCTTAACCAACTGAGCCACCCAGGCGCCCCCACAACCAGTGTTTTAAAAATGAAATAGAATGGTAAAAACAGAATGGACTAGAGATCATAAAACTTTTGTTTGACTTCTATATAATATTCATGCATATATCAAGTTATTTTTGTAAATATCATTTCTTACAATAAACTGTCATCAAAACAACTGAGGAAGATAAGCTCAGAAAACATAAAGTGTTTAGTAATAGCAACTATTCCTCAGAAAGGGTTTTGTGGTTAAATAAGTTCAGAAAATGTCACTTAATTTATCCCATTTTTCTAGTATCACAAGATATATTTGTTATTAAAGACTAAGAAGTCCTGCAGGAAAAAAAAAACCTACTTTAACATTGTATAACGTGACATTTCCAAAACTTATTTGATCACAGAACCCATTTTTTTTCCTCCTTCTAGTTAAAGCAAAATATCTAATGACTATCATTCTTTAGAAGACACTTGGAGGGGCGCCTGGGTGGCTCAGTCGTTAAGCGTCTGCCTCCGGCTCAGGTCATGATCCCAGGGTCCTGGGATCGAGCCCCGCATCGGGCTCCCTGCTCCGCAGGAAACCTGCTCTTCCCTCTCCCACTCCCCCTGCTTGTGTTCCTGCTCTCGCTGTGTCTCTCTCTGTCAAATAAATAAATAAAATCTTTAAAAAAAAAAAAAAGAAGACACTTGGAGATGGGTACCTACCTGCTCACTGATTCCTGTTCCTCCATAAACACACACCACTCTAAGTCCCAGGGTCTTCGAAAACTTCTTACATTCTTTAGTAATCTGTAAAGCCAGTTCTCGAGTTGGAGTCATGATGACAGCTGAAAAGATAAATATGTCAAAAGACTAACCACCAAAATTCTGGAGGCTATGCTTTAAAGTGTTAAATTTAACCTCTATAATAACATTCAAATTTCTTAGTCTAATTTTTGTTTTCATTTGTTTTATGGACCTTGGAAAATCCTATTTCAAAAGCTTTATAACAGCAGATGTTGTGGTATATGATAATTTTAAGTAGATTTTAAGAACATGCTATAGAAAGATAAATGAGAGTTAAATGCCTCACTCAACCATCAGGAAAATACTTGGTTGCAAAGAATGCAAATCATTCTCAACTGCAAATCACAGAGCAAAGATAATCAAGTGACTCACTGTGCTGCAGAGCCATACCTCGGTTTCCGGGAAACAACCTTGGTCTGAGGGGCAGACAGAGTAGGAATATATTGTGCCCTCTTTTTCCAAGAGAGGAGCTGAACAAATTTCCAAAACCCTACTCAAATTTGCAAAACACATTTCTGCCAAATGAATCAAGAAATGAATCTGAAGACCTAATCCTGAAGGAAATGCTGGCACTATACAGCCTTTTAAGGCCAAAAATAAAAAAAGGAAATATATTTCCCTACAATCTTCCATGTTGAGTTTATTGATCCATGATACTCGCTAAGCACAAACCTCAATATAAATAAACAGATAGATGCACGAGGAGTCTACCTGCCGGGTCAGAGTTTAAAAATTGAGCTGTGCCAGGAGAGGCTGTTTTTGTACTTCTGAGATGTCACTCCAGAGCTCTGAAGATTCTCACTCCACCTGCTGGTAAGGGGAAATCAGCCCCAAAGTGCCAAATTTATAAAGGAAATGTACATAAAGACATCTTTATTGTTATAATAGAACATTATAAAGTATCAGGTCTTTCTGATTAACTGACAACAAAGGTGTTACCTGAAAAAACACTTTAATGAAAGGAATTGTACCTATTGGCCCCTCTCCTTCTTCTAATGACCTCTGATCCATGATGTGTCTAAACATGGGTAACAGAAAAGCAATGGTCTTTCCGCTTCCTGTCTTGGCAATACCAATCAAATCTCGTCCAGACATTATAGCAGGAATCGCCTGGGTTTGGATTGGTGTGGGCTTTTCATAGCCATGCCTTAAAAAGCAAACCAAAGGAAGACAAGGTAAAAAGTGAGATCTCTGGGTCTCTCAAAGTCCCATAATAAGGTTTTCCAAAATGTGGCATATCCGTACAGTGAAATAATATTTGCCAAAAAGGAATGAAGTACTGAGGCATTCTACATCATGGATGAACACTGAAAATGTTACGGTAAGTGAAAGAAGCTGGTCACAAAAGACTACATTAGTACAATCCCATTTATAGGAAATGTCCACAACAGACAAATCTAGAGACAGTAGATTCGTGGCTGCTTAGGAGAGGAGAAGGGAGAAGTGTGACTATGAATGGATACAGGCCTCCTCTGGATAATGAAATGTTATAAAATTAGATTATGGTGATGACTGTTTAACTCCATAAGTATACTAAAAATCACTGAACTGTATACTCAAAGAGTAAACTTTATGACATGTAAATGCTACCTCAATAAAGCTGTGTAAGAAAAAAATAGTAAGTTTTCCTATTAGAATAAAAGTATAACAGAGTTAATTGTATAAAAGAACCATTCTGAATAGAAAGACATTGAAAAATGTAGATAATTGCTAACCACTTACTTTTTGAGAGAATTTAAGATCTTCATGGAAATTCCACACTGGACCCAAGATTTAATTGGTTTGGGGCAACCTTTTCCCTTGACAGTAATGCCCTCCATTTCCAACCGAAATACGTTCACCTCTACAAAACAAAATCCAGATTAAAAGCTGTTAAATATTGTTTCATTAATGCCTTCTACTTTTGAGTCAGGCCCGGTAAGATTAAGAATCTTCAAATCTTTTTTTTAGTGCTACTAAAGATACCGCCACAGAAAAGCTACAGGACAAAATACTGAACAGCTCACGGAGACAGTTAATACAATCAATGCCACAACTAACTGGAGACAAAAAGAAATACTCCAATTTCTATAATTTGCTTTTACTATGTCTTATATTATGACATCAATAAAAAAACAATGATTGACAGGTAATACAGTTTTTCTCCAAGCAAAAGTTGTACAGATTATCCTTATTCTACCAGTATTACAAGATTCACATTGGTTCCTAACCCTCAAATCCCAGAAGGAAAACGTTAACAATACCTAATTTGGTAACTTCACATAAAGAGTACTCTCAACCCTAAAAATCTCAACTACATGAGCCAAACTAATTTTTGCTCATTTTTAAAAATACTTCCAAAACTACATTGATTTCTCACTGGTCTGAATCTTTGCAGATGACGTTCATAACTCTCTAGAATGACTTCTCACAGTCTAGTTTCCTTTCTCACTTCTTCAGGTAAGCCATGCAAATTCCTCCTACTCAAGCATCAACTCACACACCTATCCAATATTCCTCCTGAGCAAAGCAAAGCATATCCCCCTCTGTTCCCACAATAACTAATAAATGAATGAAAGAATTTTACCTTCTTGAGACATTTTTGCTAATTCTGGAACTTCAACATAAAAGTTTTTTCTGAATGGTTCATATTCAATTTTTCCATGGTCCACTGGTTCTAGAAGCTTTCTCTGTTTTGTCTGATAGCCTGTAAGAGCTGTCTGAAGATCAACTTCTTCCTCCTCTGAAGAATACTATTTAAAAAAAAAAAAAAGTAAAAAAAGCTAAAACAATTACTATTTTCTCCTTACGGAAGGCAGTATTCCTAGCTTTTAAAATCCTCCTCTCCTGGGGCACCTGGTTGGCTCAGTTGGTTAAGCGTCTGCCTTCAGCTCAGGTCATGATCCCAGAGTCCTGGGATCTAGTCCCACGTCCAGCTTCCTGCTTAGCGGGAAGTCTGTTTTTCCTTCTCCCTCTGTCCCTCCCCACCCCTTGTGCTCTCTCTCTCTCTCAAATAAATAAAATATCTCTAAAAAACATTTAAATAAAAAAATAAAATAAAATCCTCCTCTCTTAAAAAAAAAGAGATAGATAAATAGATAGATAGATAGATAAATAAATAAAATCCTCCTCTCCTAGAAAATATTCTTTGGCCTTTACTTTTTTGCATTCTGAAATTCTTCAACTTAGTTTCTTTATTCTGGGCCCTCACAGAACATCCGAATGACAACATAAAGCTAAAATAACAAAAATAATTCTAGTATGGCTTTAAGGAAGTTTTGATATAATTCTCTCCACACAAATCTTTACAAGGCATGTTAATAGGAAGAAATTCAGGCGCCTGGGTGGCTCAGTTGGTTAAGCGACTGCCTTCGGCTCAGGTCATGATCCTGGAGTCCCTGGATGGAGTCCCGCATCCGGCTCCCTGCTCGGCGGGGGGTCTGCTTCTCCCTCTGACCCTCCTCCCTCTCATGCTCTCTCTCTCTCATTCTCTCTCAAATAAATAAATAAAATCTTTAAAAAAAAAAAAAAGATACCAAGAAATTCAATTCATTCTGTCACTTTTTTTCTTCTCCCACCTTATATGTCTGAGGTGAATTGATGAGGGGCAGAGGGGAAGCAAAATGTGGGCATACAGAAAAAGGTCAAAGATTCCAGAATGTTCTATCCACTGGCTAGGCAGCAACAATACTATTGAGAATAACAAGAATTCCTTGTAACATTAGTTTCTATAATTGAAAAGCACAACTCTACCAACGCTTTCTAATAAATACTTCTAGAATACTATCATGAACAAAGTCAAAATTAATGAAGAATTACCTCCATGGCATCCTGATCATTCTCCATCAGCTCACCTTTCTTCTTATCAGAATCTACCACTGCTTTTTTGGTTGTCACAACAGTGACAACTTTTGTGACCGTTGGCCCAGACTTCTAAAATAAAAGAGGGATATATAAAGTATTTGTAAAAATGAAAAACAAATTGTATGCAAATGAAACACAGTAATAACTGTCACAATTTATAATTCAAATTAACTTAGTTACTACTGAAAACTTAACTGACAAAAAACAATTCTCCTTATGAATTTGTTTAAATTTTAAAAATGTAACGTAACTGCATTATATAATATAGTTTACTGTATATTTTATATAATACTGTGTAGTTTAATATCATTTTATATAATATGTAAAGTTATATAACATCTAATATTTTAATATAGTTCACTTTAAAAATACTACTAAATGGGGCGCCTGGGTGGCTCAGTTGGTTAAGCGACTGCCTGCGGCTCAGGTCATGATCCTGGAGTCCCGGGATCGAGTCCCACATCAGGCTCCCTGCTCGGCGGGGAGTCTTTTTCTCCCTCTGACCCTCCCCCCTTCATGCTCTCTCTCTCTCTCAAATAAATAAAATCTTTAAAAATATATATATATATACTACTAAATGGTACTTTTCACTCACTGGACAAGCCAGACACTGTTCAGGGAACTTATAATAAATCAATAAACAAAGCAGATAAAGGTCACGGCTCTTAGGGAGCTTTTATTTTACAAAAAGGGAAAAACAATAAAGACAGTAAAAAGCTAAACTATTCTGTCAAAAGCTAACAAGTATTATTAAAAAAAAGAAACATACACTATGGGAAAGGGGCTCAAGCATGAAAGATAAAAGTGGGGAAGAAGTCTGGAGAGGACCTATTGAGAAGTCAACAATAAGCAAAGATATCAAACAAAGATGGTGGTGATAAGAGTGATTTCTCAAAGGCTTACAGCTAAAACTCCCAAGCAACTACAGTACTGAGAAAAAGTACTAGCATTTTTGAGATGGGGGAAGAAATAACTTTCTAAAGTCAGGCAAGTCAGCAGTAGGTCAATGCGACAGTAATTTAAGTTACCCAATTAGGAATACTGGATAAACCCTTAAAAATAAGAGAAAATGGCATACCTTTTCATTTCCCCCACCACCTTTCACACTTCTCATATTAAACTTCTTTACTTCCTCTTTTACTTCTTCCATGTAAGCATCTAATGGATCTAACTCCTCACCCTCCATTTCATTTCCTTCCTTTTCAGCCTCTGCAGGATCATCTTCATCATCTAAAATAGCAGAAACACTTTTCTGTACACACGTTTCCAAAGGAAATACTTCATAATCAGGGGCGCCTGGGTGGCTCGGTCGTTAACCGTCTGCCTTCGGCTCAGGTCATGATCCCAGGGTCCTGGGATCGAGCCCCACATCGGGCTCCCCGCTCAGCCAGGAGCCTGCTTCTCCCTCTCCCACTCCCCTTGCTTGTGTTCCCTCTCTCACTGTGTCTCTCTCTGTCAAATAAATAAAATCTTAAAAAAAAAAACAAAAAAACTTCATAATCAGATCGCAGCCCACCACTACCCGTTCTCTCCCTGCCCAAATGCCCTCCCTTCCAATCAACCCAGTGCAAATACTCACACTTATGAGTTTCTTAATCAAGCATGTTATCAGTTTTAAATAGTAATAATGATAAATTATAAGGTAAATTGAAAAGAGCTAGGAATGGGCGCCTGGGTGGCTCAGTTGGTTGGGCGACTGCCTTCGGCTCAGGTCATGATCCTGGAGTCCCAGGATCGAGTCCCGCATCGGGCTCCCTGCTCGGCAGGGAGTCTGTTTCTCCCTCTGACCCTCCCCCCTCTCCTGCTCTCTCTCTCTCATTCTCTCTCTCAAATA
>NC_138375.1:114839181-114905424 GCF_054177405.1 Leptonychotes weddellii
CTCCATCCCAGGACCTTGGATCATGACCTGAGTTGAAGGCAGACACTTAACCAACTGAGCCACCCAGATGTCCCAGAACAACCTTTTTTTAAAATCAGAGGAAAAACTCATATTTTAAATTCAAGACAATCTTTTTTTCATATAACTAAGACATCATTTCCCCTTAAAGATACAATCCCTTCATCTATTTAAACTACTCTGTGAAACTTTCACAAAAACCGAAAAATTCACCGAATTTTCACAGAAAAATGGAAAAAAATTCCAGTTTCCTATAAAATTTCACACTCATCTACTTCACTATAACCTCAAGTCAAAATCACATATGGCAGGGAAATATTTCTGAGTTATGAAAAATCAGGAGGGACCTGAAAACATGCTTTTAATTTACCTTCATTACTAACAATATTTGTAGTTTAATAATTAAAAAGCTATTTACTGACTATGCCCATAAGAACCCAACTATCCAGTCTAAGGTAAAATCAGTAATCCTTATTGAACAGTACCCTATAATTTACATATTAACATATATATTTACAAGAGATTGAATATCTCAATACGAATCCAGCAATTCCACTTCTAGGTAAATATTCAAAAGAACCAAAAGCAGGTATTCAAAGAGATATTTGCACATTATTCATAGCAGCATTTTTCACAACAGCCAAAGGGTAAAACAATCCACATAGCCAACAGAGAAACAGGTAAACACAAAATGGACTCAGCCATAAAAAAGGAATGAAACTGTGATACATGCCACAACATGGAAGAACCCTGAGGACATTATACTGAGTGAAATAAGCCCAGATGCAAAAGGACAAAGACGATATGATTGCACTTATATAAGGTACCTGGAATAGGCAAACTGACAGAATTACCAGGGATAAGGAGGTGAAGAGTAGGACAGGATGGGGAGTAATCTTTATTGGGTACAGGGGGCACCTAGTTGGATCAGTCAGTGGACCATGCAACTCTTGATCTCAGGGTTGTGGGTTCAAGCCTTACATTGGGTATAGCAATTACTTAAGTTTTTAAAAATCTTAAAAAAAAAAAAAAAAAAAGAAATCTGGGGATGCCTGGTGGCTCAGTCGGTTAAGTGGCTACCTTTGGCTCAGGTCATGATCCCAGGGTCCTGGGATCGAGTCCCACATTGGGCTCCTTGCTCAATGGGGAACCTGCTTCTCCCTCTGCCTGCGGCTTCCCGTGCTTTTGCGCACATGCTCTCCCTCTGACAAATAAATATTAAAAAAAAAAAAAAAAAAGAAATCTATATTGTGTACAGTTTCTGTGTGGAATGATGAAAAAATTCTAGAAATGGATAGTGGTGACGGATGATGAACAACACCATGAATGTATGTAATGCCAAAGAACTGTACACTTAAAAATGGTTAAAATGTGGGCTCCTGGGTGGCTAGGTCGCTTGAGCGCCTGACTCTTGATTTCAGCTCAGGTCATGATCTCAGGGTCCTGGGATCCAGCCCTGTGTCAGGCTCCTCACTCAACGGGGAGTCTACTTGAAGTTTCTCTCTCCCTCTGCCACTCCCCCTGATCACTCGCTCTCGCTCTCTCTCTCTCTCTCATTCAAATGGATAGATCTTTAAAAAAAATACTGGGGGGGCACCTGGGTGGCTCAGTCGTTAAAGCGTCTGCCTTCGGCTCGGGCTGTGATCCCAGGACCCTGGGATCGAGCCCCGCATCGGGCTCCCTGCTCCACGGGAAGCCTGCTTCTCCCTCTCCCACTCCCTCTGCTTGTGTTCCCTCTCTTGCTGTCTCTCTCTGTCAAATAAATAAATAAAATCTTAAAAAAAAAAAAAAATATTGGGCACCTGGGTGCCTCCATCAGTTAAGCGACTGACTCTTGATTTTGGCTCAGATCATGATCTTGCAGTTGTGGGATTGAGCTCTGAGTCCAGCTTCATGCTAAGTCTGCGTCAGATTCTCTCTCCTTCTCTCTGTTCCTCCCCCTACCCATGCACACTCATGCTCTCTCTCAAATAAATAAATAAATAAATAAATAATCTTTAAAAAATATATTAAAAAAAAATGGTTGGAGTGCCTGGGTGACTCAGTCGGTTAAGGCACGTGCTCCTGAGCCACCTGAGCTACCTTCGGCTCAGGTCACGATCCTGGGACCCTGGGATCGAGCCCCGTGTTGGGCTCCCTGCTCAGGGGGGAGTCTGCTTCTCTCTCTCCCCTCTGCCCCTCCCCCCGCTCATGCTCTCTCTCTCGCTAATAAAATCTTAAAAAAAAAAAAAAAGGTTAAAATGTTATGTATATTTTCCACAGTAAAAAATAGCCTAAAAATTCCCAGCATGAAATATTACTCATATTTCTAGAATATGCTACATGAATTGTTATATAGGCTATATTAGTCTAACAAATGAATATACCATCATCATCTTCTAAACTCCATTTTTTCCCTTGTTTCATCTCTTCAATTTCCTTTTTCAGTTCCCCTATGTTTTCCATGGCCTTTTTACGTTGCTCTTCTCGCCATTTTTCTACTCTTTCTTTTCTCTTTCTCATTTCTTCTTCCAGCTTATTCTGATCAAAGTTCTTGGGGAAAATGAGAGATACAGAGGGAAACAAAGATTAACAACTTTATTCCAGAGACATTCCAAAAAAATTCTCCAAATTATAAAAAAGGAAAAGGAAAAACAGCTGTATTTACAAACTCCTCAATTTAGACCAGATTTAGATCACACATCCTTTTTTTTTTTTGAGTGTTTATAGTAGCTTTATTTATAATAGCTCCCAAATTGAAACAATTGCCGGGACATATCTTTTAAATATACCCACGAATATACCAGCAAAATGAAATCACAATGAAAAGCATCTTCAACTAAGAAAGCAGACAGACTTCAAACATGATAAACTAATCTCATTTTAATTTCAGGCAAGATGCTAACATGAATCCACTTTCTTCCTCAAACTAGAAACTAGATGAATTAACAAGGAAAATTCCCCAGTTATTATTCTCAACTTTAAATCCTCTAAACTCCTCAAAGATTGCCTCCATAAAAAAGAAATTTTCTATTACAAATTAGTGAGTAAGTGAAAGCTATTTATCAACATGATTAAAAAGTTATGGTCTTTAAGTCTAAGTTTCCTGGAAACAGCCATTCCAAAGACTTTATCAAGATGATTAATAATTCTCTGAAAAGGAGAAAGCAAACCATTTTCACAGGCATAAGCAGGAACTCAATGACTAAACATCATAGAAATAAAAAATTGACATATGCTGGGGTGCCTGGGTGGGTCAGTATGCTAAGAGTCTGACTTCGGCTCAGGTCATAATCTCGGGGTACTGGGATTGAGCCCTGCTTTGGGCTCCCTGCTCAGCAGGGAGCCTGCTTGTCCCTCTCCATCTGCCCCTGCCTCAGCTCATGCTCTGTCTCTCTCTCAAATAAAAAAGATTTTTTTTTTAAATTTACATATGCTATCATTATAGATACGGAAATACATACATCAAAAAACAGTCAAAGAAAATACCACAGAATTTTAATGCTGACTTGAAACTAATATAACACTGGATGTTAACTACCCTGGAATTAAAATTAAAAACTTAATTAAAAAAAAAAAATTTAGGTCACCTGGCTGGCTCAGTCAGAAGGACACGCGACTCTTAATCTTAGGGTCGTGAAATGGGTATAGACCCACATTGGGTGAGGAGATTACTTAAATAAATAAACTTAAAAAAAAAAGGTATACAACTTTTTTGGAGGGTACTTTGATACTATTTATCAAAATGTTAAATGCATATACCCACTGACAAAACCATTTCACTGATTCTAATTTACCCTATTCTATATTTACAAAAGACATGTCTAAAAGGATTCATGTACCACTGTTCATAATGAGACTGGAAATAACCTAAATGTCCATTAAAGGTGATTTCTTTACCTTGTTTCAACAGAACACTATGCAGGCATTAAAAACAATGAGCTATATCTATATATGCAGTTACAGAAGATCTCCAATATATAACAAATGAAAACAAGGTACTCTAAGTTGGATGGTGGGTATACCACTGTGTATTCTTCCTCAGACCATATATATTGATAAAATAATGCATAATTTAAAAACGAACAAAAGCAGGTCGCCTGGCAAGCTCAGTCAGTGGAGCCTGCAACTCCTGATCTGGGGGTTGAGTTTGAGCCCCACAATGGGAGTAGAGATTACTTAATAAAAAATAAATAAATAAATAAGGAACAAAAGCAAGGAACAGAATAGTACATACAGTATGATCATATTTTGTTAAGTAAAAACAGTAACATATATAGATATGCAATACTTTTGAGAAAAAAAATCTTCTAATAGGGACAGCTTTCACTTTTTTATTTTACATACTATCATTTATCTCAAAATAAAAATAGGGATGCCTGGGTGGCTCAGTTGGTTAAGCATCTGCCTTCAGCTCAGGTCATAATCCCAGGGTTCTGGGATCAAGCCCATGTCAGGATCTTTGTTCAGCAGGGAGTCTGCTTCTCCCTCTCCCTCTCTCTCTGCTGCTCCCCCTGCTTGTGCTCTCTCACTCTTTCTCAAATAAATAAATAAAATCTTTAAAAATAAATAAATAAAATAAAAATAAAAATATTTAGGGGCACCTAGCTGGCTCAGTCGGTAGAGCATGGGGCTCTTGATCTCAGGGTCGTAAGCTCAAGCCCCAGGTTGGATGTGGATCCTACTTAAAAAAAAAAACAAAATAGGGGCGCCTGGGTGGCTCAGACGGTTAAGCGTCTGCCTTCGGCTCAGGTCATGATCCCAGGGTCCTGGGATCGAGTCCCGCATCGGGCTCCCTGCTCCTTGGGAGCCTGCTTCTCCCTCTGCTTCTCTCTCTCTCTCTCTCTGTCTCTCATGAATAAATAAATAAAATCTTTAAAAAAATAAATAAATAAAAATAAACTATATAGCAATAAAAAACCCTGACAGTTTGTGATCACAGACACAAAAATCTGATATTATACAATTATTTAGTTAGTAAACATACGCCAGCATCTTTTTCTTTTTCATCCTCCTTGTCATCTTTGTCTTTTTTCTTCTCTTTAGAACTTTCCCCACTATCTGTTTTTTCTTTGGACCTAGACCTACCAAAAAAGAGAGAAAGAAACATCATCTATTTATGCTTGGAAACATTCACATTTAAAATACATTTAAAAGGGGCGCCTGAGTGACTCAGTCAGTTAAGTGTCCAACTATTGATTTCAGCTCAGGTTGTGATCTCAGAATCATGGGGATCAAGCCCCACGTCCAGCTCTGTGCTGAGCATGGAGTCTGCTTAAGATTCTCTCCCTCTGCCCCTCCCCGCACCCCACTTACATGCGCGCGCACTCACTCTCTCTCAAAAACAAAATAAATAAAATAAAATACATTTAAAGACTTGCATTTTACTTTTTAGGTAAGAAACTTCCAAAAGTCAACTTTACTTTTATACTAATAAACACCTTGGAAATATAATGAAAATTAAATCCTATAACGTTAGTTACAAATATTTATATTTGGCAATTTGGCCAAGAAAAAGTAGACCTATCATATAAAAATGACAAAATTTAGGGCGCCTAGGTGGCTCAGTGGGTTAAGCGACTGCCTTCGGCTCAGGTCATGATCCTGGAGTCCCCGGATCGAGTCCCGCATCAGGCTCCCTGCTCAGCGGGGAGTCTGCTTCTCCCTCTGACCCTCCCTCCTCTCATGTGCTCTCTCTATCTCATTCTCTCTCTCAAATAAATAAATAAAATCTTTAAAAAAAAAAAATGACAAAATTTAAATAGAAGAGGTAAAATTTAACACACAGCGAAATTTACCAAAACATTAACATTCTCCAAGATAATTTTTAATTCATTTAAAAATTAATAAAGTTTAGAGTGCCTGGGTTGCTCAGTTGGTTAAGCATTTGCCTTTGGCTCGGGTCATGATCTCAGGGTCCGGGGATCGAATCCCGCATCAGGCTCCTTGCTCAGCAGGATGTCTGCTTCTCCCTCTCACTCTCCTTATATACTCTTTCTCCCCATCAAATAAATAAAATCTTAATTTTTTTTAAAGATTTTTTTACTTATTTATTTGAGAGACACAGAATGAGAGAGAGAGAGCACAAGAGGGGGGAGGGTCAGAGGGCGAAGCAGACTCCCTGCCGAGCAGGGAGCCCAAAGCGGGACTTGATCCAGGGACTCCAGGATCATGACCTGAGCCAAAGGCAGTCACTTAACCAACTGAGCCACGCAGGCGCCCTAAAATCTTAATAATGTTTAAAACCCCAAAAGGCCTTGCATTTCACCCCCATGTTTGGTATCTTGTAAGTAAAAAAGAATTTCTTGGGGCGCCTGGGTGGCTCAGTTGGTTAAGCATCTGCCTCCGGCTCAGGCCATGATCTCAGGGTCCTGGGACTGAGTCCTGTGTCAGGCTCCCTGCTCAGTGAGGAGTCTGCTTCTTCCTCTCCCTCTGCCCCTCCCCCTTGCTGATGCGCTCTCTCTAAAATAAGTAAATAAAATCTTTAAAAAAAAAAGAAAGAAATTTCTTAATTTAAATGCAATCAATTCAGTCTTCTTTCCCCCCCTTTAAAAAAATTGGTGCTTTTTAAACCTTCCAGATTTGATGAAGATATCCAGAGGTAAAGAAGATATTCTCTAGTATAAACTTTTTTAAAAAGTTTACAATTATGCCATCGAATTTGGTCTTTAATCTGCTTTTATGTACAGAATGAGGTAGGTGGTCCTATTTCATTATATTGTAGCAAATGTCCCTAGTAGCACTTTTTTTTTTTTAAAGTAGGCTCCACACTGAGCTTGAACTCACAACCCTGAGATCAAGACCTAAGTTGATATCAAGAGTCTGATGCTTAACCAACTGAGCCACCCAGGCACTCCCCCTGCACCCCAAGTACTACTTACTTAAGGAAATTTTTCCCACTAATTACACTGTCACCACTGTCATTTATTAAATGACCATATATGTGGGGATCTGTTTCTGGGCTCTTTATGTGGTTCCAATGATCTATTTGTCTATCTCTACACAAAAATCACATTTAATTTGACAACTTTACGACAAATTTTAATACCTGGCAGAGCAAGCCCTCCTATCTTGTTCTTCAAGATTGTTTACGCCCTTGCATTTCTGATTTTATAATCAGTTTGTGAAACACTTTTCACGTATGCTAAGAACTTTTAAACATGAATATGGTTTGTTTTTTTGGTTTTTTTTAAAGATTTTATTTATTTATTTGACAGAGAGAGACACAGCGAGAGAGGGAACACAAGCAGGGAGAGTGGGAGAGGGATAAGCAGGCTTCCCGTGGAGCAGGGAGCCCGATGCGGGGCTCGATCCCAGTACCCTGGGATCATGACCTGAGCCGAAGGCTGACGTTCAATGACTGAGCCACCCAGGTGCCCCGAATATGTTTTGAAATTAATAAAATGCTTTTCCTAAATCTACTTAGACAAGCATGACTTTTCTCCTTGAATCTTATTAATATAAATAATTAGGGGCGCCTGGGTGGCTCAGTTGGTTAAGCGACTGCCTTCGGCTCAGGTCATGATCCTGGAGTCCCTGGATCGAGTCCTGCATCGGGCCCCCTGCTCAGCGGGGAGTCTGCTTCTCCCTCTGCCCCTCCCCCACGGCTTGTGCTCTCTCTCTCTCATAAATAAATAAATAAATAAATAAATAAATAATATAAATAATTACACTGATTGATTTTCACTCTCTTTTTTGAAGAAGATTTTATTTATTCATTTGAGAGAGAGCACAAGCACAGGGAGGGGCAGAGGGAGAGAGAAGCAGATACTCCGCTGAGCAGGGAGCCCACCACAGGGTTCAAATCCCAGGACCCCAGGATCATGAGTTGAGCCGAAGGCCATCACTTAATGGACTGAGCCACCCAGGAGCCCCTGGACTGACTGATTTTCTAATGTCAAACCAACCTTCCATTCCTGGAATAAATCCAAATAGTTCATAATTATTTTCTTTATATATTTTTTGATTCGGTGTAATAACCTTTATGTTTAGGTTAAATATAGCCTATAATTGTCTTTTCTCATACTGCCCTTCTCAGGTTTTAATATCTAGGGTTCTCCTCAATACATAACATGAATTGATGTTTCTTCTTTAAGTCTCTGTTCATCAAAAGTATCATTACAGAGCAAAAAGACAAACCACAGAGTAAAAGAATATATGTGCTATTCATATAAATGAAAATCAACAACCATCCAGAGTATTTAAAAACAACAACAAAAACCTCCTCCAAGTCAATTTTTTTTTTAATTTTAATTTTTTTTTTTGGAAGATTTTATTTATTTATTTGACAGCGAAAGAGCAAGCACAAGCAGGGGGAGCAGCAGAGGGAGAGGGAGAAGCAGGCTCCTCGCCGAGCAGGGAGCCCGATGCGGGACTCGATCCCAGGACACAGATCATGACCTGAGCTGAAGGCAGACGCTTAACCAACTGAGCCACCCAGGCACCCGTCCAAGTCAATTTTTAAAGAAACAACTCAACAGGAAAATAAGCAAAAGATTTTAACATACTTCAGAAAAGAAGAAATACAAATGACCAATAAACATATGAAGAGATGTTCAATCTCACTGGTCATCAAAGAAATACAAATTAAAACCACAATAATACTATGTCTAACCAATTAAAAAAATTAATGGGACTGACAATACCAAATACTGGGAAGGGTATGGAACAACAGAATTATACTGCTCACTGGAATACAATTAGTATACCCCCTTTAGAAAGCATTTGGGATTATTCAATAAAAGTGAAGCTATGCTGGGGTGGCTGGATGGCTCAGTCAGTTGAGCAAGCGACTCCTGATTTCAGCTCAGGTCACAATCTCAGGTTTGTTGGGCTCCACACTCAGCAGGGAGTCTACTGGAGATTCTCTCTCCCTCTGCCCTTCCCCCTGCTCGCGTGACTTGCGCGCACTCCCTCCCTCAAATAAATAAATTTAAAAAAATAATAATAATTAAGCGGGGCGCCTGGGTGGCTCAGTCGTAGAGCGTCTGCCTTCGGCTCAGGTCATGATCCCAGAGTCCTGGGATAGAGCCCCGCATCG
The DNA here is from genome assembly GCF_054177405.1 of Leptonychotes weddellii. Lineage (NCBI taxonomy): Eukaryota > Metazoa > Chordata > Mammalia > Carnivora > Phocidae > Leptonychotes > Leptonychotes weddellii. The sequence goes on from NC_138375.1 coordinate 114,848,219, forward strand.
GGCTCCCTGCTCCGCAGGAAGCCTGCTTCTCCCTCTCCCACTCCCCCTGCTTCTGTTCCCTCTCTCGCTGTCTCTCTCTCTGTCAAATAAATACATAAAATCTTTAAAAATAATAATAATCCCAACAGGCATTATTATACTGACATTGGTAAAATAAAATTTATAAAATAAAATTAATGACTTGATAAAAACACTCATGATTAATATGAAGAATATACAGAAAACAGATACAAATTCATATATCAACTATCCTCTGTCACCACTTTAGAAACAGGCAAAAAACAAACCATTGAAAAGAGAAATATAAAGCATAAACATGCTCTAATAGATATAAATAATATCTTGAAATTGAATGGTACTAGCATTCTAAGGAAACATGTACATTTAACTAAACACAAGCAAAATTCACATCTATCCTGAAGAGCAATTCAGCAATGCATTATCATGAGTAAAAAAGTTGTCAGAAATCCTAGAACATCATTTCAAAGGAAAAACAGAGTTCCTAAAAAGATGTTTATACAATATATTCCTAACCATTAACAGTAGGTATTAAATAAATAAGAGAACAATGTATTACGAACGTTAAAAGTAACTGAATCTAGTATTTTCCAACTGAATTACAAGCTTTATAATCTATTAAAACTCAATCAACAGTTGATGGTAGGAGCCAAAGTTAGTAATTATTTATAAAAGATTTTTTTTAAAAAAAGGAAGGAATAGGGAAGAGTCAGTTCCCAAACTGCATGAGAGATATAGTCCAACAATAACATTACCTATTCTCAGCTTTCTTGCTTTTATTGCCAGGACTAGAGGATCTGGATCGCCGGCCTCGGCTTCTACTCCTTGAGCGTCTCCTGTCTCGACTTCGAGATCTTCTTCGCTCTCGACTTCTGTCTCTCTCTCTACTTCTGGAACGCCTGAAAGGAGGACACTTTTCACTCATTTTATGACCAAGTAGAGTTTCTTTCAGATAATCGTTCTGTCCCATGTTGAAAGAAGCTTCTTTACCATTATTAAAGGCTGAGATTTCAATTAACCATCAAATCAGGTAAAAAGGGAACAAGTAAAGCCAATTCTTAGAAGTGGTTAATGAAAAAAATGAGGATACTAATTCCAAAATGATTATTTGTTGAAAAACATAGCAAATCTGTGAAATAAATCTGTCTTTTTGAAATCTACGCTCTACAGTAGAAAATCTAAATTTCAAAGTCAGCCAAAACCTAAGTATAAGGACGGGTACAATTGGGCTATGGAAAGATCACATATGAAGACTAGGAGACAATTTATATTCTAGAGCTGATAGTGACATGACACATAGGGCAGATCAACTCTCTGGGTCACAGTTTTCTCATCTATATAATACGGAGACTCCACTTAGATAATCTCAAAATCCTTCTTGCTCTAAAACCTTGTAATTCTACTTTCACTCCTGAAAGTCAAAGACCAAATCTTAAAAAAATCAATTTCACTTAACACGTACTTGACTGAATTATATGAAACTGTTCCTGGGACCACATAATATGAAACTAAGCACTATCCACATTTTCATAAATGAATATTTTCCCTGAGTACCATGTAATACCTTTGCAATTTCTCCTTCCAATGTTTGCAAAAGAGTTTTTTCTGTCATCAGCTCACAGCACCTATACAACCTTGTCTTCTTTCCTATTATAGTAAGAAACTTAGCAACTAATCTTTTGGTGTGGGGAAGATTATTTTTATTTACAGACAATGTTCTCCACCTCTAGAAAGGTTATAGCTGCTTGACTCGTGCCAAGGAATATGTAAGCAAGTAAAAGCAAAATAAAAATTAGGAGGTCCTTTTGTTTAAAACAGTTTTTTTTTTTTAAGGGCACCTGGGTGGTTTAGTCATTAAGCATCTGCCTTCGGCTCAGGTCGTGATCCCAGGGTCCTGGGATCGAGCCCCGCATCGGGCTCCCTGCTCGGCGGGAAGCCTGCTTCTCCCTCTCCTGCTCCCCCTGCTTGTGTTCCCTCTCTCTCTGTGTCTCTCTGTGTCAAATAAATAAATAAAATCTTTAAAAAAAAAAAGTTTTTTTTTTTAAAAGTGTCAAACAGGGACACCTGACTGGCTCAGTTGGCAGAGTACATAACTCTTGATCTTGAGGTTGTAAGTCAAGTCCCACATTATGTGCAGAGATTACTTAAAAATAAAATCTTTAAACTAAATAAACTAATAGAATCTTTTTTAGAAATTAAAAAATGGGGGGGAGCATGCAACTCTTGATCTCAGGGTTTTAAGTTTGAGCCCCACGTTGGATAGAGATTACTTAAAAATAAAAAGCTTTAAAAAATACCTTTTTTTTTAATGTCAAACAGCAAGCAGGGCTTTTCCTTCTCCTGTTGGCTTTAGTGGCTGCTCTGAACACAGTGGTCAGCTCTCTTGGGACAGAATTAGAACAGAACCGCCTTGATGACATATTACCTCTGAGAGTCTTTGCTCCAGGCAAAGCACCTCTGGACCTAATCAAACGAGCTGGGGTCAAAGCAGAGTACCCACAAAAGGGCCACTAAATTCCAGTCCAAGTCATACTTTTGAACAAGCCCGACTTAGCTGAGAAGGCCCAATTTATCATGAGTCTTTAGGAGACTAATGTCTTACCTCAGGCGCTTCCGGTCTCTTGACCGAGATCTTCTTTTATCCCTGCTACGAGACCTCTCTCTCCTTCTATCTCTATCTCTGCTTCTAGACCGTCTGTCATCTCCACGTTTACTTCTTTTGTCTGAGGGTGAGCGACTTCTAGAACGACTTCCAGAGCGCCCCCTTGATGCTGATCGCTTCCGATAGTGGCTAAAAGGTTAAGTTTAAGATTAAGTTTAGCAAACACAAGGAGTAGCTTCTATTATATTTTAATCACATTTTCCCAAAAGATCTCAGCAGACAAACAATGACAGGACTTTTATTCATCAACTCTTAAAATTACGGGAAGGTGGGCGCCTGGGTGGCTCAGTTGGTTAAGCGACTGCCTTCGGCTCAGGTCATGATCCTGGAGTCCCTGGATCGAGTCCCGCATCGGGCTCCCTGCTCGGCAGGGAGCCTGCTTCTCCCTCTGACCCTCCCCCCTCTCGTGTGCTCTCTGTCTCTCTCATTCTCTCTGTCTCAAATAAATAAATAAAAATCTTAAAAAAAAAAAAAAAATCGAAAAAAAAAAAAAAAATTACGGGAAGGTAATGACCCCTGCAACTATAGTCCATGTAGACAGGGGAAAACTATCCTGAAAGGGAAGCAAGGACAGTAAAAAGAACAGACCAAACTCCTGCCTTTGAGCCCCAAGCAACTTGCATTCTGGTAAAGGAAGAGATGACAGACAAGTAAAAAAATAAAAACATAGTATGTCACATGGTACTATGGAGAGAAACACATCAGAGTAAATGAAAGAGAAATGATGGGAGGTAGGAGGTTTGCTATTTTATACCAGGTGTTAAGAGAAAAACTTGCTAATAAACAGACATTTCAGAGGTTTGAAGAAAATAAAAGGAACCGCGTAGATACAAGGGGGAGAAACTTTTCAGGCAAAAGGCATCACAAGTACAAAGTCGCTGAGGAGGAAGCTTGGCTGGTGTGTCCAAGGAACAGCAAGGAAGGCAGACGTGGCTGGAGCTGAATGACCAAGAAAAGTGCCACGAGATGAGGTCAGAAATACAGCAGGGTGGCCAAACAGGGAGGGCTCTGCCGAGTCTCATGGGTCATTCTAAGGACTTCTTCTTTCACTCTGAGTAAGTTGAGAAGTTATTGGAAGATTCTAAGCAGAGGAGTAATGTTACCGCACTAATATTTTTAAAGCATTAGTCTGGCTGCTGGGGGAGAACAAACTGAAGGAAGGCAAGTGCAGAAGCAGGGAAAAGAGGTGGGAAGCTATGGCAACCATCCAAGTAAGAGAGTGGTGGGTTGGATGAGAATGTCAGGAGTAGAGTTTCTAGGAAGTGTCAAAATCTAGATATTTTGAAACTAGAACTGACTAAGTATTAATTCAATGCCAAGTGTGACAGCAAGGGAGAAGTTGTGGGTGTCTCTGAGATACTTGGCTGGACCAAGTAGAAAGATGAAGTTGCTATTTACTAAGATGGGAAGCCTGAGGAAGGATCACATATTGGCGGGGTGGGGATCATGATAGTAGGCACTCACATGGAGATGTACAGTAGATAGTTGAAATATGAGTCTAGAGTTCACGAAGGGAGTCATCAGTGTACAAAGGCTACTTAAAGCAATAAATATGGATAAGATGGCTCAGGAATGAGCGCACCTCATTATTCCTCAAGCACCTGAAATTCGATGTGTAGAAACCCAAACTTATTACCTTTGCCTCCCCAAACCATTTATCAACCCAACTACCAGTCAATAGTCTCAAAATATGTTATCTTCAATATTTTTCTCATTCTACACAACCAGTAAAACACCAAGTATCACCAATTTCACCTCTGTAATTCTCTTCACATTATATCACCTCCTCAGAGTTCCCACTGTCACTACTCCACATCAGAACTATGTAGTTACGGTATTTTAGAAGACCCCTGGTCTCGCTTCTATTCCTTTTTCCCTGAAATCTGTTTTACTCATTGCTGCAATGGTAATCTTCATAAAGCAGAGTGCTGACCACATTATATAAACATACCCACACATTTCTTCTCAAAATCTTCAAAGCCTCTCAAATTCTTACCTTCAAGATTTTATTTGACAGAGAAAGAGAGAAAAAGTAGAAGCAAGGGGAGCAGCAGAGGAAGAGGGAAAAGCAGGCTCTCCACTGAGCAGGGAGCCCAATATGGGGTTCGATCCCAGGACCCTGGGATCATGACCTGAGCCAAAGGCAGACACTTAACCACCTGAATCACCTAGGCACCCCTCAAAGTTCTTAACTTCAGAACTAAATCTACAGGGGCGCCTGGGTGGCCCAGTCGTTAAGTGTCTGCCTTCGGCTCAGGTCATGATCCCAGGGTCCTGGGATCGAGCCCCGAATCGGGCTCCTTGCTCAGCGGGAAGCCTGCTTCTCCCTCTCCCTCTCCCCCTCCTTGTGTTCCCTCTCTCACTGTCTCTCTCTCTCTGTTAAATAAATAAAATCTTTTAAAAAATAAAAAATAATAATAAAAAAAACTAAATCTACAATCCACCCACATTCTGGACCCAACTTCCTTTTAGAACCTACCTCCTACCACTTTTCTTCAACCCTTCATGACACCTACATACGTACGCAAACTGGGCTCTTATTTCTGGAACACCTTGCTCCATCTCATCTCTGAGCCTTTCATAAGTTCCTGAACTAACCTAGAGCACAAACCATGCAGACAGGGGAGAAGGCTAAAGAGCTGGAAGAGGCTTCCTTGTCAAGGGCCCTGAAGGCTGTGCTTAAGAGTCTGACTTTATCTTGGAAGCAGTAAGAACCAACAGGGATGAAAAGAAAGGAATGACATAATCTTTATTTCAGAAATGTTACTCTAGCTGCAGTGTGAGGAATCTATTAGGAGAGCAAGATCACAGGAAGGTAATCAACTTGAGGCAAGTGCAGCAGTCTGAGCACTAAATGATTAGGTCCTGGATTAAGTCAGGGAGAGCAGAAATGGAGACAGGGTGTAGAATCTTACTGGGTTAAGACAGTTTGAGAGAAAAATTAATCAAATAAACTATCGCTTCCAAGTTTCTGGTCTGGTAGCCGGGAATAGCAATGCCTTCAAGGAGATTTAAAAGACCTGCACAGGAATCCTCTGTAAATATGCAACTACTCTTTATCTTTATCCAGGTGATGGTTACTCAGTTTATGGATTTGCTAAATTTCATCTAGCTCTACCCTTAAGTTTTATCCATTTCCCTGAACATTAACTGTATCTCAATAAACTATTACTTATTATTTATAACCCAGATAAAAAAGATCTTTCATTCACTGCTAAATATAAAGCAAATACTCATCTTTAAGATAAAAACCTCAAGGTCCCAAACCACGTAACAACCTAAAGTTTTGAAGAGATATCAGAATTTTTTTTTTTAAGATTTTATTTATTCATTTGACAGAGAGAGACACAGCGAGAGAGGGAACACAAGCAGGAGTGGGGGAGGGAGAAGCAGGCCTCCCGCTGAGCGGAGAGCCCGATGAGGGGCTCGATCCCAGTACCCTGGGATCATGACCTGAGCCGAAGGCATACGTTTAACGACTGAGCCACCCAGGCGCCCCAAGAGATATCAGAATTCTAGTAAGACCTCCCAATCCACAGTTTTAAAAGGACAGAAAACACATAACAAAGAAATATACCTATCTGCGAAATAAATCTCCATGCAACAAGTATTTATTGCAGCCCACTAAAAGCCTAATCATTGTTCAATGTTGTAGGTGATGTAAAAATATTTAGCCTCCAGCTCCTTTCAACTGACTTGGGAAAATACCACACATGCACAAAGAACTAAAATAGACAGCAACAGGCGCCAAGGAAACTTGGCAAACCCGAACTGGTAAGAAATTCAACTGGGATCACTACTGAGGGATCACGGCGGGCTTCGTGGAAAAGGCGGGATGTGGTGCCCAATCACTGACCCCCTGGAGGAATGGTCCCGTTCCAGGGACTGCAACGGGTGATGGCAGTGCAGGGAACCCTGTGAGCGTCACCGGCCCAAGTACAGTCACTTCCTCGGCCGAGGTCTCCCTGCCTCTCCGGTGGCCGCGGGTAGCGCCGGCCGCACGTGGGGCCGCACCGGTTCAGGCCTGGTCCCGCTGCCACCTCAACTCCCGCCTCTTTCCCCCAGCCCGAGGAAGCCGCCCGCCCGCTCGCCCGCTAGGCGCGCCGCCTCACCGTGATTCCCGGCCCATGCTGCCCGCCGAGGGAAAAGCGGCGCCCTTTGGGACAACGCGCAGAAGGACCGGACAAAGGAGGAGGCCGCGCAGCCCTCGGCTAGCCGGACGAGGAGCAGCACTACGGGGAAACAGCTGCTACAGCGGCGGCAGCCATCCGAAAACAGCCAACGAAAACAGGACGTGCTGGTGCCCGTGGCAAAGGGAAGGAAAAAGCGGGCCGGAAGCTGCTATCTCGCCACAGCGCCCCCTCTCGGCTGGAGGCCGCCCAGCGCCGGCCGCGCCGAAAGACGCGACTTTGGCGGCGTTTTCCCTGCAGTGCCTTGAAAGTTTGTGCCCTTTGGTGCGGTGGAGAAAGGCGCCTTGGCTTTGCAGGCCCTAGAAAGGTCTTTCCTGCAAGGGCCACCGAGGCGCCATATGCATTCCGTCCCCCTTAACCTGAGCTGAGTGGTGCTACCAACATCTCCATTCACTCTCATTTATACATTCATTCATTTATATGTATTGTTATGTGTGGGGCAAGTCTTAACATCCGGGGAGCTTACAAGTTAGTGGGGGATACAGACATAACTAAAAACACAAGCAAATGTAATACAAAAAAGAGATTGCGGCATAGGAGAGGAGTTCAGAAAGGGTTACCTGAGGATGTCACCTTTGAGGTGACATGTGAAGACTGAGTCGTAGTTAAGTTGGTGGAGAAGAGGAAGAGGCAAATATATATTCCTAAGATTATAATGGTTCTCAACATTGCCTGAGCTTGGAAGCTCTAAAAAAATACATGATGGGGGGCTCCTGGGTGGCTCAGTTGGTTAAGCGTCTGCCTTCGGTTCAGGTCATGATCCCACGGTCCTGGGATGGAGCCCCTTCGGCTCCCCCATCACTGGCAGTCCGCTTCTTCCTCTGACCCTCCCCCCTCTCATGCTCTCTCACTCACTCTCGCTCTCTCAAATAGTCTTAAAAAAAAATACATGATGCAGTATCTGGTTGGCTCAGTCTATAGGACATGCAGCTCTTGAACTCACCCCCAGGTCGGGTATAGAGATTACCTAAAAATAAAATCTTAAAAATATATGTATACATGGATGCATGTGTTCCATATGGATATTGATTTACTTGGTCTGGAGTGCTGCCTGTGCACTGGGAATTTTTAAGCTTCTTAGGTGATTTTGAAGTACACTTAAGGTTGAGAACGACTCACCTAGTAGAACATACTGAAATGTTAAGAGTTGTTTTGACGCAAAGCTGTAACGCAGTGAAGAAAGAGGCTCTCATAGTTTACATGCCTCTGTACTATTTTACATTCTTATACCTAAGAAAGAAAAGTTCTAGATCATGATTGTGGTGGTTGAAAACTCAATGAACTGTGAACTTTAAATTGGTACATTTTACTGTATGTAAATTTCACCTCAATAAATTTGATTTAAAAAAAAAAGAAGAAACGGAGTTAAGACTCCACGATGAGCTTCTGCTCTTCTTCTCTGCCTTCCTGCCCATCTGTGGCAGCAGAAGCGTCCGTGCCCAGGATAAAAGAGGCTTGGGCTGATACCTGACAGAATGGACAGCAAGTATCAGAGCCACTCTACATTGCTTCTATGTGGGCTAAAGGTAACAAGTATGGGTTTCAATGTAAGAGAAATAGGAAACCACTAATGACTTAAACATGGTGACACTGAGAAGTGGTCAGATTCTGGATGTATTCCAGAGGCAGCTCTCTAAACACTAACTGGTAAATTGGATGTGAACTGTGAGGGAAATGGAGGCATAAAGATGACTCTGGGGCTTTGAACAGAGCTACTGTGGGTTTTGGTGATATTCTGGAGAAAGACATGGAAGCAGCAATTTTGGCAGGGGATGGAGAGAAAAATCAGTGGATCTGGTAGAGTGATGGGATGTCTGAGCTGCCTGCTGGATATCCAGGGGATAATGGCCACATAGGAGATACAGGAGTCTGGAGTCCAAGGGAGAAATACAACTTGTCTGAGAGGGGTGCCTGGGTGGCTCGGTCAGTTGAGCATCTGCCTTCAGCTCAGGTCATGATCCCGGGGTACTGGGATCGAGCCCTGCATCAGGCTCCCAGTTTGTGGGGAGCCTGCTTCTCCCTCTCCTTCCCATTCGTGTTCTTTTTCCCTAACTCATTCTCTCTCTCTCAAATAAATAAATAAAATCTTAAAAAAAAAAAAAAAAGGAACTTATCTGAGACACAGGGGTCATAAGCATTTTATAGAATGTTGAAGAATGTGGGGGTCGCCTGGGTGGCTCAGTCATTAAGCGTCTGCCTTCAGCTCAGGTCATGATCCCAGTGTCCTGGGATCAAGCCCCATGTCAGGCTCCCTGCTCGGCACGAAGCCTGGTTCTCCCTGTGCCACTACCCCCTGCTTGTATTCCTACTCTCCCTATCTCTCTCTGTCAAATAAATAAATAAAATCTTTAAAAAAAAAAATGTTTAAGAATGCAAATAAATAAAATCTTAAAAAAAAAAAAAAAGAATGCAGTATTTGAAGCCATAAAACTGGATGAGGCCAAGCAAAACTGAATGTTACAGCTTGAACAGATTTTTTAAAATCACATACTTGAATGTCTTTATTTTAATTGAGAAAACTGAGACTCTGGAAACAAAAACAAACTTAATCCTAGGTCACTAATCTTTTCGGAATCTAAACTGGAACCAGTAACCCACGCATCTGATACCCAGGCCAGACCTGTTTTCAAGATACATCATTTCTAACTCCCTCTTTAAAAAACAAAAGATTTGGGCGCCTGGGTGGCTCAGTTGGTTAAGCGACTGCCTTCGGCTCAGGTCATGATCCTGGAGTCCCGGGATCTAGTCCCGCATCGGGCTCCCTGCTCGGCAGGGAGTCTGCTTCTCCCTCTGACCCTCCCCCGTCTCATGCTCTCTCTCTCTCATTCTCTCTGTCTCAAATAAATAAATAAAATCTTTAAAAAATAAATAAATAAAAAACAAAAGATTTACTTGAAACAGAGGGAGAGAGACAGGGTGCAAGTAGGGGGAGGAACAGAGGGAGAGGGAGAGAATCTCAAGCAGACTCCCCACTGATCATGGAACCCTACCTGGGGCTGGATCTCATAACCCTGAGATCATGACCTGAGTAGAAAACAAGAGTCCAGACACCCAACCAACTGAGCCACCCAGGTGCCCCTATAACTCCTCTTTAAGAGAACCCATTCATGTGACAATCCTGAAAGGCTTTTTATATTCACAAGATGTTTATGTAAAGTTCACAGCAATTCTATGTCCCAGAAAAAGCTGTTTTTAACTATTAGGGTGGGTAAAAGAAGTAATTATAGTCCAGTATGTCTCCAATACATAACTTTGAACAAAATGCCCTGACTTCCAAAGCAGATTTTGATTTAATTAACCCAGTTCTGTCTCATAACCCTCTTGCTGTTTTTAGTACCAATGGTGATGCACATACATCCATTTACACAACTAATCAGACTAGAAAGCTACTGGTTGAAGATGTCACTTTTCAATCTAGTTTTAACCCATATACATTTCAAGTCCTTGAAATTTTTAACTAAAAAATTATTCCCAACACTAAGAAACTGCCATTTCTGTGCAGTATTATTAAACATTCTTACATTATTAGGAAGATGCCAATTGGCTGAATAAAGAAAAATGGCACCAACAGACAGATATATTATAGCTAGCTCTTCTCTCTGAAAAGATTCGATAATGATCTGTAAGTACTAAAGCTTCGCATTTGTCAACTGGCTAAATGAGGCCTTTTTTTTTTTTTTAAGAAACAAAAGAACAAAAAAAATAAAGTAAGAAACAAAAGTAAATATGTGCAATTGAAGACCACTAGTGTCTTCCCAGGGACTGGGAGGGGAAATGACAAATCCAAGGGTGCTTTCTAATTCTCCTCTAGATACTAGATTCATTAGGGAATCAGGAAGAACCTGTGTTTGTAATCTTATCCTAAGTCAGAGGAATACACTTAATTATAGTTATATTCTATTATTTTGGGTCAAAGTAAAATGACAAAAATAAAGGCTTTGGGGGCACCTGGGTGGCTCAGTGGGTTAAGCGTCTGCCTTCGACTCAGGTCATGATCCCAGGGTCCTGGGATGGAGCCCCACATCGGGGTCCCTGCTTGGCAAGGAGTCTGCTTCTCTCTCCCTCTGGTGCTCCCCCTGCTTGTGTTCTGTCAAATAAATAAAATCTTTTAAAAAAAATAAAGACTTCGGGAATAATAAAGAAAAAGGTACATATATTTATAATTTCACAAGGATTAATCAAATAGGCCATACAAAAATTTTAAGGAAATGTAATATTAAGCAATATAATGCTTAATGTTTTATAACCTTCCAAATATGATAGTGTTACCAAGTTATTTAAAAGGGTATTTATGATACTGGGTTGCATACCCCAGTCAATTTTCAATTCCAATTTTTATATGTACTAATCATACTATTCTAGTTTGCTTAAAAACCTTACTCCTGGGCGCCTGGGTGACTCAGTCGTTAAGCGTCTGCCTTCGGCTCAGGTCATAGTCCCAGGGTCCTGGGATCGAGCCCCGCATCGGGCTCCCTGCTCTGCAGGAAGCCTGCTTCTCCCTCTCCCACTCCCCCTGCTTCTGTTCCCTCTCTCGCTGTGTCTCTCTCTGTCAAATAAATAAAATCTTAAAAAAAAAAAAGTAAATAAAAATAAATTAAAAATCTTACTTCTAGAAATTGAGCACTCAAAAGTGAAAATTCCCATTTATGAGCTTGATAATAAAATAATTTTTATAGGGGCACCTGGGTGGTTCAGTTAAGCGTCTGCCTTCAGCTCAGGTCATGATCCCAGGGTTCTGGGAATGAGTCCCGCATCTGGCTCCCTGCTCAGCGGGGAGCCTGCTTCTCACTCTCCCTCTGCTGCTTCTCTGCCTACCTGTGCTCTCTCTCTCTGTCAAGTAAATAAATAAAATCTTTAAAAAATTTAAAAATAATTTTCCATAAATAAAAATTAAAATAAATACCTTCATAAATGCTTTCTAATTTCACATGTATGAATGTTAATAATTTCTTTCATTACTCCTTTTTTGCACTGGAGTAAAAATTAAGATACTCGACAAGAAAAGATAAAATTGGCTACCTTATTTAGTCCTTATAAGTTAACACATGCAGACTTAACATTAGACCATTCAGTTTCTTTCATTTTATTTTTAAGATGGCTCCATTTTTCGGGACAGAACAACACAAATACAAGTTGCAGCCCTTGGGGCTGGCTGAGACCATGTTCATCTGCTCTCCAAAAGCAGCAGCTCAGCTCCCAAAAGAGGAATTACAAATCTCAGAAGTTAGAGAAACGTGGAGACTAGGGATTCTAATTAAACAAAGAAAAGTCAATTAATGACAATGGAAGTCTATTCTTCACATCAGTATTAATACAAACTCAATGCTTTTAAATCAGGGTACCTGCCATTCCATTCCTAATCAAATGATTTTACAACCCCTATCAAGTACAAGAATTACATAAAGGTGTAAACCCATTTGCCTCCTTTAGAGACACTGCACTATAGAAGAGAAGGTGCTTTTTGGTAAGCTTCTCCTGCTGAGTGCTGCAAGCTTCATGGTACTTCAGAGCCCCAGTAATTAAGGAGTTCATGACAAAAGATAAACGTGAAAAAGTAGACACAGAGATCTGTGAAAACTTCGCCCATTTTGCTATAGGTATCCATTGATCGATTTATCACTTCAGCAGGAATTCCAGATAATAGAAGGGCAGCTGTTAGTACAGTTGTCTTTATCTTCTTTTCACCCTGTACACAGAAAGACTTCAATAAATCTTACAGCTTTCAGAAGACTACTTAAGCTCTATACAAATATTATCAGTGCTGCTATTTTTGCCTGATTCAAAGCCGTTAATGAAGTTTCAGAACATCAATCAGTAATATATCAACAAACATTTACTAAGCATATAATATGTAAAGCAGCAAACTGCTAGGCATTAGGGGAAAGACACCATTCATGTTATCAAAAGTGAAAAAAAGTCTTATCTTGAAAGGCAAAACATAACTATTTAAGATATATACAACAGCACAAGACAAAAACAGGAAAAACATTACTACAGGGAACATAACTGCTAAATGAAGGACATGAATAATATATGGCATAGTGGCTCAAAGAAGGTAGAAATTAGGGGCGCCTGGGTGGCTCAGTCCTTAAGCGTCTGCCTTTGGCTCAGGTCATGAACCCAGGGTCCTGGGATAGAGCCCCACATCGGGCTCCCTGCTCGGCGGGAAGCCTGCTTCTCCCTCTCCCACTCCCCCTGCTTGTGTTCCCTCTCTCTGTGTGTGTCTCTCTGTGAAATAAATAAATAAAATCTTTAAAAAAAAAAAAGAGCAAGATTTAGATGGACAAAAATGAGAGGAGAAATCTTATTGGAGGTAAGTCTTAGACAACAAAAGTCAGAAGAGTGATAGCCATACTAAAATACAGAGCTATTTGTGACAGAATCATAGGAACATTCTGTAGAGCTCTAGCGGTCATGCAAAGGAATTCATACTTGTTACACATGCAGTAGGGTATCAATGAACATCTATTTCCTGATGAAATTTTCTTGTCTAATTTTTATTTTTTATTTATTTTTATTTTTTAAGATTTTATTTATTTTTGACAGAGAGAGAGAGAGAGAGTGTACAAGCAGTGGGGAGCAGCAGTCAGAGGGAGAGGGAGAAACAGGCTCCCTGATGTGGGACTCGATCCCAGGACCCCGGGATCATGACCTGAGCCAAAGGCAGACGCTTAACCGTCTGAGCCACCCAGGTACCCTTGTCTAATTTTTAAAGGCATTTAAGGCTGAATTTTCATTTACTTAGTTGATCTGGTATCACCAGATCCAGTCACATGATTAAAAAACCTATTTAAATATTTTTTTTTAATTTTACTTATTTTTTGAGAGACTACGAGCAAGGAGGAGAGGCAGAGGGAGAGGGAGAAGCAGACTACCCACTGAGCAAGGAGCACAACACAGGGCTCAATCCCAGGGCCCTGGGGTCATGACCTAAGCCAAGGGCAGCCACTTAACCGACTGAGCTACTCTGGCAGCCAAGAAACTTTTTAAATATAAAAAGCTGTTACCCAAGAGAAATCAAAGCTTATATACAGAAAAAGATTCATACAAATTCTCAGCTGCTTTAGACGTAACTAAAAACTGGAAACAACCAAAATGTCTCTGGACAGGAGATCAGATAAACAAATGGATACATTCATACAACGGAATATTACTCAGAAAAAACAAAGGGGGGGATGGCCCAATACACTCAACAACATGGATGAATCTCAAAATTATGCAGAATAAAAGAATCCTTGTACAAAAAAGTATGTATAAGAATGATCCCATATATATGAAATACTAAAACGGGGGCAGCTGCTTTAGTCAGTGGAGCAACTCTTGATCCCAGGGTTGTGAGTTCAAGCCCCACGTTGGGTATAGAGATTACTTAAAATCTTTTTTTTTTTTATTTATTTTTTTTTTTAAGATTTTATTTATTTATTTGACAGAGAGAGAACAAATAGGCAGAGAGGCAGGCAGAGGGAGAAGGAGAAGCAGGGTCCCCACCGAGCAGGGAGCCCGATGCGGGGCTCGATCCCAGGACCCTGGGATCATGACCTGAGCCGAAGGCAGACGCTTAACCGACTGAGCCACCCAGGCGCCCCATAGATTACTTAAAATCTTAAAAAAAAAGTGAAGTACTAAAAGAGGCAATAACTAATCTACGGTGGGAAAAAGGAAACCAGATCTGGGGCACCTGGGTGGCTCAGATGCTTAAGCGTCTGCCTTCAGCTCAGGTCATGATCCCAGGGTCCTGGGATCGAGCCGCGCATCGGGCTCCCTGCTCTGCAGGAAGCCTGCTTCTCCCTCTCCCTCTGCCTCTCCCCCTATGTGTGCTCTCTCTGTATCTCTGTGTCTCAAATGAATAAATAAAATCTTAAAAAAAAAAAGAAGAAGGAAACCAGACCCTCAGGTTGTAGGGGCTGAAGCTGACTGGAAAGGGGCATGGTGGAATGTCCTGACAGTCACGTTCTAAACCTTGAAAGGATCTGGGTTTCACAGGTTGTCAAAACTCATTAAATGGTACACTAACAGCTTGAGCATTTCACTGTATGAGAATTTTACCTTAAAAAAAGGAAAAAGAACCAAAAAAAATAAATAAATAAATAAAAATAAAAAAATAAAAAAAAAAGGAAAAAGAACCACAGATCACTATTAAATTGAAGTCAATGATATGTAGGCCAAAATGTGTAGGGGTAAAATATACTGACGTCTACATCTACAACATATTTTGAAATACATCAAAAAAAAAAAAAAGATGGGAAAAAAAGATGGATTGAAAATGGATAAACTGGATAGATGCATGATAGTATAACAAAATGTTAATTACAGATTTAGGTAATAAGTATAAACGGGAGTTCACTGCACAATTCTTTGAACATTTCTGTGAGTTTAAAAACTGTCATAAGGGGCACCTAGCTGGCTCCATTGGTGGAACATGCAACTCTTGATCTCAGGGTTTTTTTTAAAGATTTTATTTATTTATTTGACAGAGAGAGACACAGCGAGAGAGGGAACACAAGCAGGAGGATTAGGACAGGGAGAAGCAGGCTTCCCGCGGAGCAGGGAGCCCGATGCGGGGCTTGATCCCAGGACCCTGGGACCATGACCTGAGCCGAAGGCAGACGCTTAACGACTGAGCCACCCAGGCGCCCCTGATCTCAGGGTTCTGAGTTTGAGCCCCATGTTGAATGTGGAGATAACTTAAAAAAAGAAAAAAATCCTGGGGCACCTGAGTGGCTCAGTCAGTTGAGCACCTGACTTTTGATTTTGGCTCAGGTTGTGATCTCATGGTCCTGGGATCGAGCCCCATGATGGACTCTGTGCTCAGTGGGAAGTTGGCCTGGGATTCTCTCTCTCCCTCTACCCTTCCCTCCCCACCCCCTACACGCACTCTTGTTCTCTCTGATATAAATAAAATAAATCTTAAAAAATAAAAAATAAGGGGGTGCCTGGGTGGCTCAGTTGGCTAAGCGACTGCCTTCGGCTCAGGTCATGATCCTGGAATCCCTGGATCGAGGCCTGCATCGGGCTCCCTGCTCGGCAGGGAGTCTGCTTCTCCCTCTGACCCTCCTCCCTCTCATGCTCTCTGTCTCAAATAAATAAATAAAATCTTTTAAAAAAAAAAGAAAAAAGAAAAAATAAGGGGTGCCTGGGTGGCTCAGTCAGTTAAGCGTCTGCCTTTGGCTCAGATCATGATCCCGGAGTCCTGGGATCAAGCCTCACATTGGGCTCTCTGCTCAGCGGATATCCTGCTTCTCCCTCTCCCTCTGCCTGCCGCTTTGCCTACTTGTGCTCTCTCTCTGTCAAATAAATAAATAAAATCTTTAAAATAAATAAAGTTTAAGCAAATCTTAAAAAAAAAAAAGTTACAACAAAATGTTTTGTTGGGCGCCTGGGTGGCTCAGTTGGTTAAGCGACTGCCTTCGGCTCAGGTCATGATCCTGGAGTCCCGGGATCGAGTTCCACATCGGGCTCCCTGCTCGGCAGGGAGTCTGCTTCTCCCTCTGACCCTCCTCCCTCTCATGCTCTCTCTATCTCATTCTCTCTCTCAAATAAATAAATAAAATCTTTAAAAAAAAAAAAAAAAGTTTTGTTAAAAGTATACAGTAGTCTCCCTTCCTTTTCTCCCCCCCATTTACCTAGTAACACATACACATTCCTAGCACAAATAACCATTGTTAATAATTTCATGTAATATTCTTCCAGAGTGTATGGGGCATCTGGCTGGCTCAGTCAATGGAGTGTGCGACTCTTGATCTCAGGGTTGTAAAGATTTTTTTTTTTCTTTTCTTTCTTTCTTTTTAAAGTAGGCTACATGCCCAGTGTGGAGCCCAACATGCGGTTCAAACTCACAACCATGAGATCAAGACCTGAGCTGAGGGGCGCCTGTGTGGCTCAGTTGGTTAAGCAGCTGCCTTTGGCTCAGGGTAAGATCTCAGGGTACTGGGATTGAGCCGTGTTATCAGGCTCCCTGCTCAGCAGGGAGTCCGCTTCTCCCTCTCCCCCACCCCCAACTTCCACATGTGCTCTCTCTCAAATAAATTTAAAAAAAATCTTAAAAAAAACTTCCAAAGTTTCTTCATACATATAAAAGAAAATCAAATATGTATTATTTTCCTTTTTTTTTTTTTTTAAAGATTTTATCCATTTATTTGAGAGAGAGAGAGAGAGAGACAGCACGAGCAAGAGGGGGAAAGGGAGAGAGAGAATCTTAAGCCGACTCCATGCTGAGTGTGCAGCCTGACACAGGGCTCGATCCTAGGACCCTAAGGTCATGATCTGAGCTGAAACCAAGAGTCAGATGCTTAACTGTGCCACCCAGGCACCCCTATTTTCCTCCTTTTTATGAAAAAAGTAGCATACTATAGCTCCTACTCTGCATTTTGTTTTCTTCTCTTAATATTTCTTGGCAAGCTTACCATTATCCATATATCAGAGCTTCATCATTCTGAATGGATATGCCATAATTTAATGAGTCATTTATTAGTAGACATCTTTGCTGTTTCTGAACGTTGCTATTGCGGGGCGCCTGGGTGGCTCAGTCGGTTAAGCGTCTGCCTTCGGCTCAGGTCATGATCCCAGGGTCCTGGGATCGAGCCCGCATCAGGCTCCCTGCTCAGCGGGAAGCCTGCTTCTCCCTCTCCCACTCCCCCTGCTTGTGTTCCCTCTCTCAATGTCTCCCTCTCTGTCGAATAAATAAATAAAATCTTTAAAAAAACAAAAACAAAAAACTTTGCTATTGCAAAACTATCAATCTTTCAATAAATATACATCTGTATCATCCAAAAAAATTCAATTAAATTTACAAATAAAAGAAAATTACATTTCTTTTTGTATTCTTTTACTTTGTATATATAACCTACTTGACTCTTCATAAATATGTTTCAAACCCATTGAAGACACACATGAGGTCTATCAGTGCATTATAAACGACTAAGCAAATGACCAAGTAGCTGTTTTTCAGTAAGAAACTCACAAGGGGTGCCTGGGTGGCTCAGTTAAGCGTCTGCCTTCAGCTCAGGTCATGATCCCAGGTTCCTGGGATTGTGCCCCGCATCGGGGTCCCTGCTCAGCAGAGACCCTGCTTCTCCTCCTCTCTCTGCCCCTCCCCCCCGATCATGCTCTCTCGCTCTCCCTCTATCTCAAATAACTTAAGTAAAATCTTTAAAAAAAAAAAAAACAAAACCCTCACACAAAACTCAATTATATCAGTGAGGTTACTTTTTATGCCAGCCAAGTCCCATAAAACTGTGTATACATTTGTAGTTAAGCAGACTAGGTAAACACTGACACTCTCCATGATTCTGTTCTGCAACTTGGGCCAAATAATTCTTGGAAATACCAGGCCCTTGGACATTAAAGATACAGTGCATTGTTATTAGGCATCCAGTAAGGAGCATAGTAAGCTAAATGAATGCATTTTAAAATTAATTTCCTTTATTACAGATAAAATGTATTAATAAATTCACTAAGTAATTAAACTGAACATTTTCTCAGAAAAGTATTATTCAAACTCAGTGGTTAAGTTTTCCCCCCAGTCCATGATGGACCAACATTTTTGTAAAATATGAAAAAAATGTTATGGCAATGTCAAATTGCCAAAAAGTTTCTAATCACTCACGTTCTGAACTTAACTTGTTACAAACAGAAATAAATAGTTTTTAAGATCAGCAATGGTGGGCCAATGACACTTCTAGTAGCACTGATTCAGAACATGAGTATGACTAATTTTTTTTAAGTTCTTAAAATTATCTAGTCATCAATCAGTCTAAATACATCATCAATAATTTAGAAAAAGTTTTAATTTACCTTGGGAAAATATTTGTATAGTCCCATGTATGCAAGTTGTAAAGTAAGAAACGGAGCAAATATGGACTGTGAAGATAGAAGATAAAATTATGTCTTTCCAACATCATCATTCAAATCACAACAAATCAAACTAACAGCAGCTATAAAATTCCAAGCAAAAAAATACACATATATTTAATTTTAGTGGCTGAAAGCAGTCTTGTTTCTGCACAAGGGTGAAAAAAATAAAGGGATTGGATCTCCTTATCATAAAACATGTTTCTCAAGTCAAGTCACATTCTTTCGATGTTCCCCAAAATGTCTACTCTCACAAAAACTTATTCTTTAAATGATTTAGAGTATTCAGTGGCAATAGATGTATAATACATTATGCAGTAACATCTCTCTCATCTAGACGTAATCAACCAACAATTTCCAAGCACACAGAAAAGGCCCAGTACTTACTGGATGCCATACATTCCCAGACACTGGGACAAGAAATTATCTCATTAGCTATACTGCTGGCATCCAAAGGACAAGCTATTCTTACTATAGATAAAATGGTGTGGTTGTCTTGCTTCTTGCACAAGAAAATCGAAAAGACCCAAACAATAATTGATTTAGGGGGCGCCTGGGTGGCTCAGTCGTTGAGCGTCTGCCTTCAGCTCAGGTCGTGGTCCCAGGGTCCTGGGACTGAGCCCCACATTGGGCTCCCTGCTCGGCGGGAAGCCTGCTTCTCCCTCTCCCACTCCCCCTGCTTGTGTTCCCTCTCTCGCTGTGTCTCTCTCTGTCAAATAAGTAAATAAAATTTAAAAAAAAATTAATTGATTTAGATTTATTCCTAAAATTAAAAATATTATGAAGGGAGAGAAAGAGCAAACATTACCAGATGGACATATAGTGAAAGCAGTGAGAAATAACATCTGAAAATCTGATAGCAAAAAAACTAAAAAAACAAAAAAACCTCACACATAAATACGACATAACTTTAAAATCCTAAAAGCACAGAACCCTTAAAAAAAAAAAAGCAGCTACACATCTCACTAAATGCTGAAAGCTATGACAATTTAGTGTCAGATCTGTACAACAGATTCTCTTTAAAAAAAAAATGTGCATAAAATAGATTTAAAAAAACTTTCCTGCTGAATAATATAAACTTTAATTATCTGAAAAATTTGCTATATGCCCGGTACTTGGTAGGTATTCTTAAAATGTCTAGTGAATGGAAATACTTCTAAGAGCAAGACACTGAACTATGAGTTATGCTTTTCTTCATTTCTCCTGGCACGTGAAGGCACAAAGAAGACGGACTGCCATTATGATGATACTACATTATAAAATGCTGAAGTGCTTGCTGAATCACAAAAAAAATTACATCATGTTCAGGACCACAGGAACTGTATTTTAAGGTTTCAAATTACTTGAAAAGTGGTAATTGGGGCGCCTGGGGTGGCTCAGTCCTTAAACGTATGCCTTCGGCTCAGGTCATGATCCCAGGGTCCTGGGATCGAGCACCACGTCAGGCTCCCTGCTCGGCGGGAAGCCTGCTTCTCCCTCTCCCACTCCCCCGCTTGTGTTCCCTCTCTCGCTGTCTCTCTCTGTCAAGTAAATAAATAAATCTTTTTAAAAAGTGGTAATTAATATATAGTACATGTAGATATTTTACCCTTTGGTTTTGGAAAGAAACTGTGTTAAAGCCCAGCTGTCACTTAGTAACTATGTGACCTTGGGCAAATGATTTAACCTCTGGGTCTATATTCCCTCATCTATAAAACACAAAGTCAGAAGGATGAGGTTCAATAAATTAATACATGTAAAGCATCAGAATGCTACCTAGAATACAGAAAGAGTTAAGCAATTATTATTGGGCTCTGTATTTAACCAGAACATTTCATCTATATCTAAGGTGAACAGCAGTTTATATCTCCAAGCAGCCACATGAATCTGGTAAATATTAATACTGGCAATCAATTCCATGGATTTAAAGCACTCATTCTATGGCCAATTTGCAATTTCCATTATGTTTCTTACCAAGTATTTGCAAACAAAAGCTCTGACTCCAAAGGCAAGAAGAGCACATCCCACCAATCTAAATATTCGAAAAGAGTCAAATTCTTCTGTTGTATTTCCATCTTCTTGATTGGGTTTTTCACTAATCAGCTGTTTCCGTAGCTTCATTGCTTCTTCAAATCTGGAGAGGTACTGTTCAAGGCCATGGCGAGAACCCCTCTGGACAGTGTCTGCTGTCAGGTCCCCTCTATTCCGCTGCCGGAGCTCAAGGTTTACATCATTATTGCACTCCGGTGGTTTAATGAGAGAGTCCAGTTTGTCTCCCAGTTGAGTCCCCTTTACTTCGGCCACACCGCTTTGCTGGTCAGTTGTTCCTGTACTGACCGAATCCCCTAGCACTACTCGCTTTGAAACTGAAGGAATGGTGAGGGGGTTCAGTTTGTCACTGTCCTGCTGCTTTGATTTTGTTTGACCTTCTTCTTCTGAGAAAAGAAATTTAGAAGCCTTATGTAGTACATACTGGCAAACCCCTTTCATATTAATATTAAAAAATATGCTGCTACTGCTGGAACTCTGCAGTCTCTGAATCTAAAAACTGATTCTGCGTAAAACATAAACTGGTTCCTTCCTCTACACCCTCAGAATATGTATCACCCCAAAACGGTATTCTTGCAGAGGATACAACCCAAACTGGGAGCAGGAAGATAAGACTAGCAGACAACTTGGGAAAGACGGTCATGGAGGGAGCAAGCTATAAAGACCAGGTTTTCATGGATAATATATCCCAGAAGAATGACTAGATTGCCTGCTCTAGCTTATTTGATTAAAAATATAAAATCATTAAAGCTTTTCAAAATCTGTATTTTAATATTACATTTCTGAATCCAGAGTCCTGTCAGCATAGGGTGTGGCATATCCTACAGAAGAGCTACTGTTCCCTATCGTAGTGAGGGAGCCATTAGTAGGTAATTAAGCAGTTTGAGGATGTTGTTCTGCTTTAAAAGCAAAACAAAACCTTTAGTGACAGAATTTTCAAAGCAAAAGAACACAATACAGAATACAGCTTGAGAAGGACAATAAATGCCTTTGGAAGAAATATCCTGCTGTTAATCATTAAAGGGAGAAATGTGTCTTCTAACTATTGTTTAGAAGAAATTCAAATAGTGCTTCTTACCTTTCCTGGTAACTTGTAAACTATCTGAAAAGTTCAGGGCTGTCTACCTAAAGCCCACAGAAATCACAAAGCTTTAAGTAGCTTGCAAACACTCAATAAAGGTCAATTACTAAAGGCAATCAATGGAAACTTAGAGAACACTAGCACCTACTAAGTGCTCAATAAATATTCACATGAATATTCATTGAATTGTACACGCACTGGGCGAGAAATGAGGAACTCTCTTTAGGGTTAAAATGCGGTTCCTTGGGGCGCCTGGGTGGCTCAGTCGTTAGGCGTCTGCCTTCAGCTCAGGTCATGATCCCAGGGTCCTGGAATCGAGCCCCATATCGGGCTCCTGGCTCAGCGGGAAGCCTGCTTCTCCCTCTCTCACTCCCCCTGCTTGTGTTCCCTCTCTCGCTGTGTCTCTCTCTGTCAAATAAATAAAATCTTTAAAAAAAAAATTAATTACTTAAATAAAATGAAATGCGGTTCCTGACATCAATCACATCAATCTCAGCACACTAGGAGAGAAGACCTTTAGGTGGGCACGTCCCACTTGTTGGGGGTACAAATAATGGTCATCCAGTGTTATTTTCCTGTTGTAGAAAGCCTGCAGATGACAGTGTTGAGGGCACTGACACAGACCAGGATAGGACCATAAGAGTCCCATTTCCACGTAGGAAGGACTAGGGAGCAGTTCAGTAAACACAAGCTCCGGAGGGCCGACAGAATAACAGCGAAAGGCAAAAGGAAGAGAGACGCTAGGAAAGGCACTGGAAGGGAAAGCATTTGGAAGAGAAATAAAAGAAAGCCATTTTCCTGAGGGGTACAATAGAGCAATCTGACAGGGGATAAAACGTGCGCCCTTCAAGAAGGGAGGGCGTGGGGAACGAAAAAGGGGCTCTCTAGCATAACCGGGTGGAGGGCACCATGGCGTAGGTGGGGACTCAGGAGCCAAGGCTTCGCAGCCTGGGGCAGAGATGGGGACAATCTCGGAGCGAAGCCCACGGAAAATTGAGGAGAGGGACTAGAAACGTCCGGGGGTTAATAAGTGAGAACTTGTGGCATCACCTAAGAAGCGGAGACAAGAGGGTAGGTCACAGAGCAGGGCTTTGTCAAAAGGCCAGCGGGGCGTTAGAGGGAAAGCAAGAATAATCCTGAAGACTCAAAGCGGTGGGCCGGGGAGTGAGGGGAGACGGGAGGCTCTCACCCGCGCCACTCCCGGGCCTGTGAAAGCCCATGATGCGGTTGATGCGCTGTTCCGAGTTCATAAGCAGCTTCCTCCGCCGCAGCTCTGCCCGACGCTGGGAAGCCGACAGGCCTGAGGTCGCCGGAGCCCCCGGCCTGTCGCCGCTGTCAGGCGCGACGGTCCCCGGCTCCATCTTCCCCTCCAAAACCAAGGAATGCTAAAAGTGGCGCCAGGGGTGGCAACCGCGGCGCAGATGACTTAAGGCCAGGCCGCAGGGCGCAAGCCCACCCCCCGCCCCGCCGTAGACACGCCCCCGAGCGCCAAGCCCGAGAGGCGGGCTAAGCACGTGCACCGCCGACCGGACAAAGCGCGAGGTTTGCGCCGCCATCTTGGATGAGGGCAGACTGGACAACCCTAGCTCCTTCTGCAGGGGCTGGCCCTCGCTGCTCCTCTACCCCCGCCACCGGGCTTTTCTGATGTTCATTCGGACGGGAAGAAAACCGGCCTCCATGCTGACGAGAGGGAAAAGAAGGTGGGCCAGGCGTAAACCCACCTGGGTAGGTGCCCAAAAGCAAAATGGAGGTTGCTGCGGCGGGCACTTGTTTCTAGTGACCTTCTGCGACCTCGCTTGTAAACTCCGGATATACGTAACTCGGGAGCGACGCTTTAGGGAGAGTTGCGTTTAGGATTTGTTCTTTACGCTGATTTCTTCATTCTCCTCAGTCGCTTTTCTCCCAAATATACACCTGGCATGTTCCAATCCTTCTTCATGTCTTTGTTCACGACTTTCCCAGTGAAGATTTCCCTGTCCATTCTACCTAAATCGCCACTCTTCTCAAGACTCCATATTCTCCTTCTCTGTCTTATTTTTCTTAACCGACTCGCAAGCTAAATGTACTTATTTTATTGTCTGTTTCTCCCTAGCTACACTGTAGGCTCCAGGAAGAGTGTTTTGTTTGCAACTGCAACTCCTGGAACAGCGTGAGCACTCAGCAGGGCTGACTTAAAAGGCGGTGTTGAGAGCCATGATAGTATTAGGGACCCGAGGAAATGTTCTAAAATTTTAATTTCTTTTAAAGTCAGAAGAAACGTGTAATGATAATTAACATAATAATGAATCCAGCGTGGATTATAGTTATCCTTACACCAACAGTCATAAAATATAATTTAAGAATGCTATTATGGGGGCACCTGGGTGGCTCAGTTAAGCCACTGATCCTTGATCTCAGCTCAGGTCTTGATCTCAGGGTCCTGAGTTCAAATTCGGGGTTGGGCTGGCACTGGGCCTGCAGCATACTTAAAAAAAAAAAGCCTCTTTGGAGGAAGGGGCCCAGTAAAGCAAAGTGCGTAGGGTACATGAAAGTCATAAGGCAGCACTGCATTTGCTATGCAACTATTCGTCATAAAGACGAAGTGAATGAATAAAAGAATGAAGGAATTCAATCATCCGTCAACCCTTTGTGAGAGGGCGCCGTGACCACTTGACACCTGAGGCTGCAGAGGGTGAAGCAATCTAGTGGGTCTCCTTCAATGAAGCCTGCTACACAATCATGCTCAAAATCAGGGAGCAAGTGAAACCGGCCTAAACAGAAGGTAACGAAATACTGTATTTAACTGTTAGTCCCCTTACCCTGTACAGACAGAAGAATTTGAGGAAAAAAGTGTAAAAAAATCTAAACAATTTATCTTTTGGCTTCAGTAACAAGAGGAGCCAAGGTATAAACACGGATTTTCTCCCTTGATTGGGTAAAAGCTAAATCCCAAAGACATGCCTACTTAATGACAAAGCATTAGAAAAGGTTGTCCTGCCTATGTGTACAGACCTACATAGCTGTGTCTTAAAAAAAAAACTTCTAAAACTGAAATAATTGTTAAGTATAATAAATGTGCAGAACTTAATGACGTATAGTTCCAATGAACCAAAACCAAATACAATTCCAGGATAAACAATATTTTTTTCATTTAAGAGAGCCTATAGAATCCAAATTTAAATTTTATCTGCTTAGGTGCATGATAGCTCCTTTAGTTTGGTAAGAATTAAAAGTGTGAAGATTTCATGTTATATGCTTACTTATCTGTGGGGAACCATTTCCCTGTGGGGTTTCTGTAGTTTATTGATTAAACTCCCTAGTACTTCTCAATAAGTGATTCTTTGATAAATGATGTGCATACTTAAGTTATTAATTACTATCTCCCTCACTATGGACTTTACGAGGGCGAACCCACTCATTTTTTAAAAATTTACCACTTTGGGGCACCTGGATGGCTCAGATGGTTAAACTTCTGCCTTTGGCTCAGGTCATGATCCCGGGGTCCTGGGATCGAGCCCCACGTCAGGCTCCTGGCTCAGCAGGGAGCCTGCTTCTCCCTCTGCCTCTCTCCCTGCTCATGCTCTCTCTCTCTCTCTGTATCTCTGTGTCTCAAATGAATAAATAAAAATCTTTAAAATAAAATAAAATTTACCACTTTGCCCAAACCTAGCACTGACAGCACTAGATTAAACTTTTGTGAATAGTTGCAGAAATTTCTTTTATTTATTATATTTTTAAAGATTTTATTTATTTATTTGAGAGAGAGAGAGAGAGATAGATCATGAGCAGGGGGAAGAGCAGAGGGAGAGGGACAAGCAGACTCTCGTGCTGAGCGGAGAGTCAGATGCAGAGCTTGATTCCATGACCCTGAGACCATGACCTGAGCCAAAATCAAGAGTCAAACGCTTAGCCAACTGAGCCACCCAGGAGCCCCTCTTTTAGTTTTAATTTTTGTTTTATTAAGTAGGCGCCACACCCAGCAAGGCAGGGCTTGAACTCACAACCCTGAGATCAAGGCCTGAGCTGAAATCAAGAGTCAGATGCTTAACCGCCTGAGCCAGACACCCCAAAGAAATTTTTCTTTTAGAGGAGGTGTCAAAATATGGCATTTTCAATTAGTCTCGTGTATAATTTTAAAAAATTATTTAGAGGCGCCTGGGTGGCTCAGTTGTTAAGCGTCTGCCTTCAGCTCAGGTCATGATCCCAGGGTCCAGGGATCGAGCCCCGCATCGGGCTCCCTGCTCAGCGGGAAGCCTGCTACTCCTTCTCCCACTCCCCCTGCTTGTGTTCCCTCTCTCGCTGTCTCTGTCTGTCAAATAAATAAAATCTTTAAAAAATATATTTTATTCATTTGAGAGAGGGAGAAGGAAAGTGAGAGGGAGAGAGCGCACAAGCAAGGGGGGAGGCACAGGGAGAGGGAGAAGCAGACTCCCTGCTGAGCAGAGAGCCTGACGTGGGGCTCGATCCCAGGACCCTGGGATCATGACCTGAGCCGAAGGCAGACACTTAACTGAGCCACCCAGGTGCCCCTATTTTTTTTAACTTTTATGTAGCATTGTTTAGGTAGGCTAGTAATAATACTTTATTGATAAAGTGTAGCTACAAAGCTGAAAAGATTGAGCCGTAAGTGATGAAACTAGAATTCAATTTCAGGGGTTAAATTTAGGCAGTAAGTTCATGCTTGGACCCCTCTTTACTCAACACAGAAATAACAACAGCTAAAAATATGAAGGGAGGAAAAGAAATAGCAAGACTCAAAAACAAGAGAAACATCTTAGCAGATAGAAAGTATCAGAAACAGCACTGCAGAGCTAAAGTCAGGTGCCTATTGGGCTGCAGGTCCAGAAGCAGGTAATGATAGCACATTCTATGGGCTAAAAAGCACTAAAAGGCATCACACAACACACAGGGACACAGAGGCTAAACTTACTGCTTGAGGTTTTCCCTCCCTCCAAAAATATTCAAGTTATCATTTGCTATTGACCCACATAGCCTTGGGCTTCAGCTTTTAAGTTGGGAGGCAGAAAAGAAGGCAGAAACTAGTCTTCCCACTGCTGGTGACTGAAATGGTGATATCCCCAAATCACTGCAGGACGGGAACCCTAAAACACCACTATGAGCCCTAGTTTTGGGGAAGGGGCTAGAAAATGCAACTAAAAACCCATAGAGGGGCGCCTGGGTGGCTCAGTTGGTTAAGTGTCTGCCTTCAGCTCAGGTCATGATCCCAGGGTCCTGGAATCGAGTTCCGCATCAGGCACCCTGCTCAGCGGGGAGCTTGCTTCTCCCTCTCACTCTGCCTGCATCTCCCCCTGCTTGTGCTTGCTCTCTGTCAAATAAATAAATAAAATCTTTTAAAAAAAATAAATGGCGGGCACCTGGGTGGCTCAGTTGGTTGGGCGACTGCCTTCTGCTCAGGTCATGGTCCTGGAGTCCCAGTATTGAGTCCCCCGTCGGGCTCCCTGCTTGGCCAGGGGAGTCTGCTTCTCCCTCTGACCCTCTCCCCCCGCCATGCTCTCTCTCAAATAAATAAAAAAAATCTTTTAAAAAAATGGCTTAGAATTTTCCATAATTCAAGATACATGAGGATTTTGAGATTAAAATGTGCTCTGAAAAACAAGCAAGATAAACCATAAACTCAGAGTAGCCAAACTATAGAATATTAAGGATTTAAAAAAAAAATTTTTTTTTAAGATTTTTATGTATTTGACAGAGACACAGCAGGAGAGGGAATACAAGCAGGGGGAGTGGGAGAGGGAGAAGCAGGCTCCCCACTGAGCAGGGAGGCCGATGGGGGCTGATCAGGACCTGAACCGAAGGCAGACGCTTAACGACTGAACTACCCAGGCGCCCTGGATAAAAAAAAAAACTTGAGGGGCGCCTGGGTGGCTCAGTCATTAAGCGTCTGCCTTCGGCTCAGGTCATGGTCCCAGGGTCCTGGGATCGAGCCCCACATCGGGCTCCCTGCTCCGCGGGAAGCCTGCTTCTCCCTCTCCCACTCCCCTTGTGTTCCCTCTCTCACTGTGTCTCTGTCAAATAAATGAATAAAATCTTTAAAAAAAAAAATCTTGAAAGCTAACAGATAACCTTCAAAGTAACATTTAGATTGACAGTAGGCATCCTATCAATAACCAAAGGGTCCAGAAGACAATAGAGTACTATCTTAAACACGTCAAGAATTAAAAAAAAAAAAAAACCTTTCAATCTAGAATTTTAAATCCTGCAATCCTTGAGGAGTGAGCATCAAGAATTCGGTTTATGACCTCCCAGACACCAGCTTAGATGCAAAGTGCTTTCAGCCAAAGCCTTCCATTGACTTAACTTGGGTGTACAACATGGCACAATTCAGTGACTGGCAGGTTATCCCCTTTAAATAACAGGTCACTATATGTAAGCTCTTTCAATAACTTTATTGAATAGCCAAATTGATAAGTTAGCACAGTTCAAGCGATTATTTGCATGGGTTACAAATGACTTTTTTTTTACAGGAATAAAACAGTGAAAATTACAAACTGTAAAAAGGAAGACAAATCTTGTCTCTAATATTTAAGAGAAGCAAGATTTAACACAGCACATTGAAGATCAATACATATTTGAATTTGAAACAATTTAATGTTACAATATTATACACTACTTTACAAAATTAAAATTTCTATGTAAGGATTATATTTGAAGTAGTTAACAAAATCTTGAAATCACATTTGATGGTCCCCTAGATAATAGCTGTTATGCATCTTTGATTAGAAGAAATAAATCCTTTGTTCTAATTATCATAAAAGTCTGTTAGACTCCATACATTACATTAAATTAAAACAAGTATATGCAAACTAAAATGGTACACAGCTTGAGTGAATATTAATGTCAGACGTACAGAAATGTTATTTTAAAAATCCTAGAAATTAGAAAAATAGAGTACTTTTTATGGTAGAATTGCCATGCTCAGATTTAAATACCAAGATTGCCCTTGTCTGTTACTTTAGTAGTTGTAGATCTGTAGAAAATTCGAGGATCATTCATAATTTACAACTACAATAAAAAAAATATGGCATAGTGTAAATATTAGTTGCTTTACATCAAAAAGTAATACAAGATGAGATAGGTAGTGCCCTACTGCAAAAAAAAAAAAACTAAAAAACACATTCAGTATTGCAAAAAATAATTGCTTAATATCAGTATCTCCAAAAGGTTCATTCATTCTCTCATTACCCAGAGAACAAATATTATGAATCTTAACTAAAATTATGTTTTTTATGACCTATTATAAAATTATTCTGGATTGCACATGTTACACACTATCTAAAATAATTTTTAAAGTGAAATTTTAAAAGTAAATTTGTGAAATACACTAACAAAGCATGTGGCAATAACAAGAGTCATACCCACTTAGAGTTCTGAAGTGAGGCACAAGGAAGATCATTGTCCCTAGAAGCACAAATTTTTCCCTCTGGAAGGTTCTTCTCTACTATTAAGAAAGGACCTACAAATATCAACATTTACAATTCACATTAAGAAGAGTATTTCAGTTATTTTAAGAAACATCAGTGCACAAGGATGACTGTTTCTTTAAAAGAGGGGAAAATATAAATTTATTTTAATTTGCTACAACTTGAAAATTGCTTCCTAATAATAATGAAGCAGCTTTCAAGAAAATGTCCAGTTCAATGTACCACTCGCATACTGAAGATAAACCTTAATACTGCTTAAGGGAGATGATATTCCTATAAAACCCAAACAATTAGTTTGATCCAGCAGGCAAGCAGTCGTGTATACTCTAATGGGACCTGATTCTTCCTTATCCCCAAACAACTCAGTTAAAGTCAGCTCATACTGATGTAAACCTGAAAGTTACTATTTCATTGGTGATCGTATGAGACCAAGATTGTAAACACATTTTTCTAACCCATTAAAACAAAGAAACAAAAATCTTTTCATCAAGTATTACACATGAACAACTTTTACGTTAAGAAGTTCATACAAGACAAGGTGAATCTGTGAAAAATGGGCCAAACTCTTTTAAAGATATCCTATCTCAGCACTTAAAATATACAAATGTATAATTTACCTATTTGTAAACAAAATCCACTCAATGGTTTTGACTATAATATTTCTCTGGCTCAATCAAAAAAGCAGTCTCTTGAGCATGTTCAGAAATCACATTTCTACCATAACTTCAATATATTGGATTTGTGTAATCTTAATATCCACCAAATCAAACAGCAGCATTCATGCTTTAATAAGTTTAATATCCAAGAATAAATATCTTATGAGCGGCTTCCAATTATTAAGTTCCTTAGAAAAATGTTACTGACGCATTTGAGACAGAATTTTAAAAACCTTTAATTTCTTTATCAATTCACCAATATAACACTTTTATTATACATCACAGAGCAGAAATGAACCAAAGCCCACTTCAAGGATCAAGATAACCAAAGTTTCTCATCTCCCTATTATCATTGCCAGTCCCAATGTATTTATGAAGACAGCTGATTCTTTTCACTGCAGAATATGATACTGGGTCCAATCAAGTCTTCTGCAGTCAAATCAGAAAACCACTTAATTAGTTTTCACTTCAAATCAAAGTGACTTTGTTCTTCAAGTATAGAGAATACTGACAGATTTTAAAGCTCAACTGTATTATTCATATTCTTCTTCTCAAACTAGTCTAGAGTTAGTTTACTCTAGTTTTAGTTAACATGATGATCCTTTTTCTTCCTTAAAAAAAAAAAACAGGTGTGGGGGATGGGTTCTAGCTTTTCTACATACTATTTACTTCTGAAATTTTTTGGATTTTAAAAAGATCATTTATCAATGGATTTGTAACATCCCTGCGACACTTAGTCTTGTGAGGTTGTAGATGTAGCAGCCAAAATTTCAGGAAAAAATGAGAAATAATACACTTGAAACACAGAAGTCTTTATTTTACAAAATGTACTTTGCCTCTGCAATATTGCCTCATCCTATTTCAGTCCATAACAACTTAAACACTATTGGCAGCAAAGGAAAAAAGTATCCAATCAAATGTACGTAGATCTATTTTGATTTGAAAAATACAGTATTTCAGAGTAGCATGTTTGATTCTCTGCTGTGGTCCTTTATTTGCTATAGTTTGTTGAAATCACAGTGAGAACATACAATCATCACATTAGTCCACAAACCTAATAGAAAAGGAAAGTATTACACATTCTCAGGTGTACTGCATTATCATGACTTTAAGTCAAATATCTTCATTTGTTCACTTGTTGTTGTATATGCAAGAGGAATTCATAATATGATAATGCAGATTCTGTTCTGTCTTCTACCATGTTTTGAAGGAAGTTTGCTTTCATTGGACTCTCATCCCTGAGGAATAAGAGACAAAAATATATACATTAGATAAAATATAATAGTAAAATAAAGTGGATTTGTCATGAGGCTTTTAACATACTCTTTACTAGTAATTGCATATAAAGCATAATTGAGTAATATTTATTGAAACTTCGGGTTTTTTTTTTTTCTGAAGGGTTTGGTTAAGCAATAGTCACATATGACTCAAAATAGGTCTCTGTAAAGCTAAACAAATTATTTCATTATTAGCATATGAAAAATTCAACTTACCTTATTACATAAAGTATGGGGAAAAATGGTCTCTGCTCTCTAAGCCAAGAGATGAATGCTATTATTCTGGCAGATTCTGGTGTATCAAGTTCTGGAAGGTCTGTCTATTGAACAAAAACCAGCAATATCCAACTTACTTGAATCACGTATCTAAGGCATCATTTACAGTGTTTCTCAAACTTTATCATGTATATGAATCACCTAGAGATCTTAACTGACTGAGCCACCCAGGCTCCCCTACCTAATTCTAACTTTAAAATCGAAAATTATCCAAACAAATGCTATAGAGCTAAACAAATGCTTTCTCGTGGATCATTTCAGTTACTCCTCCATAAGCAAGAACAATGTTATTTTACTAAAGAGGCAGTTAGTGACTTGTCCATGGTTACAGAACTGGTGACAGAGTTCATTATTACTTTCTTCAATAATATATATTAATCCAACTGACACCGATCACAAGTCATTTGCTTATGTGGCAATTAGATCAGTTCTTACTCCAAAGCAGCAGTTAAAAAGACCCTGCCATAGGGATGCCTGGGTGGCTCAGTTGTTAAGCATCTGCCTTCAGTTCAGGTCGTGATCCTAGGGTCCTGGGATCAAGTCCCACATTGGGCTCCCTGCTCAGCGGGGAGTCTGCTTCTCCCTCTCTGCCTGCCACTCCCCCTGCTTTGTGCTCTCTCTCTCTCTGACAAATAAATAAAAATAAAATCTTAAAAAAAAAAAAAAAAAGGACCCTGCCATACATAGACCAATTAAATGGTCCTGTAAGTCTACCACAATCACAATCATGTTAAGACAGTCTTACCATAATCTGTGGAATTAATGCATAGTTTTGAACTCCTAGAACTTGGCTGAGAAAATTTTGTCCACAATTTTTTCCAACCCAAAGCATCAGTACCTGGGGACAGGAAGAAAATCATTTTGAGACATGTGTAACAGTGAGCTGCTGACTCACCTTTACCACTGAGTATGTTTTAAAAGATCAAAATGGTAAGTATGTTTAGTAAGATTATACAATCTTCAACTGAACTAATAATAATTACTTTTTATCATGATGAGACATTTATGCTTATCATGAAAAGAGGCTATGGAGGGAGAAGGTGGCTCATAATAAAATACATAGATTAAATAGCATATAACCTGTTCAAGAAAAGAGATATTAAAGGGAATGAAGGTATAATAGTATGCAGAGGTAACGACCCAGATCAGCCGACTACTCACAGAGCCTGCATCCATGAGGAAAGCTCCATCCCTGCTCAGCTTCTCCACGGAAAGCTGAAGAATAGGTGGCTGAGGTATGGTGCGATCATTGATGTTGAGTGCTCCCTGAGGAATTAAGCAAAAAAAATTAAACTTTTAGACTTTATTTATTTGAGAGAGAGAGGAGGGGCAGAGGGAAAGGGACAGAGAATCTCAAGCAGACTCCCTCCCCACTGAGGGTGGAGCACAACGTGGGGCTCGATCCCATGATCCCGTGAGATCACGACCTGATCGAAATCAAGAGTCAGACACTTAACCGACTGAGCCACCCAGGTGCCCCCAAAGTTACAGCTTTTTGATGCAAGTAAGAATAAAATACCCCAATAATTAGACAGCAACAGCTGACAAGATGGGTTCCCTCATGTCAAGGGAGAAAAACTAAACTTTTTATCAGACCAAATGCCCATGGGGAACAAAACCAGACAACACAGCCTGAGGTGGCAAGCCCACACAAAATTCAGCAAAATTTGCAGACCCCTGCCACACATCTTATCAGGCTCTGCAGCTACTGCCAAATCCTGAAGCTGCTATGAGAAATACTGAATTGTATCCAATTTGTCACTCTGCTCCTAAAGTTGCAGTTTGGGACCTCAGGCTGAACAACCCCTAATGACACAGAACTTGCAATTTTTGCCTATTCAACCCTGAGCTGAAACTTTCCCCTTCAGAGCAGACTTCTGGTTTGCAAACTCTACAGCACTAAAGCTTTCCCTTGCCTCTGATCAAATCTTTGCATTCCAAGAATTTTTGTTGACATGGTAATATGTAGTCACAATTAAAAAAAAAAATTTTTAATGTTACCTTTGAGACTTTGAAACTTAGGTAAATCACAGTTATTCATATTTAAATATAAAGAAGATGAAATATTTATCTGTTATCTAGACAAACCCACTGTGAATCCCAATAAAGCCAAATTAACTTCTGATCTTAACTATTATTTAAAAAATACAATAAATGGGGGGCGCCTGGGTGGCTCAGTCGTTAAGCGTCTGCCTTCAGCTCAGGTCATGATCCCAGGGTCCTGGGATCAAGCCCCATATTGGGCTCCCTGCTCAGCAGGAAGCCTGCTTCTCCCTCTCTCACTCCCCCTGCTTGTGTTCCCTCTCTCACTGTGTCTCTCTGTCAAATAAATAAAAATCTGTTAAAAAAAAAAAAAAATCTTGGGCGCCTGGGTGGCTCAGTCATTAAGCGTCTGCCTTCGGCTCAGGTCATGATCCCAGGGTTCTGGGATCGAGTCCCACATCGGGCTTCCCGCTCTGCAGGAAGCCTGCTTCTCCCTCTCCCATTCCCCCTGCTTGTGTTCCTGCTCTTGCTATGTCTCTCTCTGTTAAATAAATAAAATCTTTAAAAAAAAAATTAAAAAAAAAAAAATCTTAAAAAAAAAAATAAATGTAACCAATACCCATGTATCCTGAACAAATAAATGACTTCAATGAGAACCAAATGAAGTCTGGAATTTAGTTAATAATAATGGCTGATTGTGTGGCTTAGGTTATGTGTGAGCCCAATGCAAATGAGATTTTAATAGTTCTATTGAGTTTGACATTAATTTATTAAGGCCAGAAATGTAAATTTCTCATTTATAATGGACAGTAATACTGTTCTCTGAAAACACACACACACCTTTAAATATTCATAACTATTAATTTTTGACCAAAAAAATTTGGAGTACTTGAACTCAGGTGCTTCATTAAACCTTACCTAAAGGAGGAAGCAAATAAAATACTGATCTACCAAGCAGTATGCCCCCTCCAGCATGAGGCTTTAGCTTTTTTTTTTTTTTTAAAGATTTTATATATTTATTCATGAGAGACAGAGAGAGGCAGAGGGAGAAGCAGGCTCCCAAGGAGCAGGAAGCCCGATGCAGGACTCGATCCCAGGACCCTGAGATCATGACGTGAGCCGAAGGCAGACGCTTAACCATCTGAGCCACCCAGGCGCCCGAGGCTTTAGCTTTAAGAGGGAGTATTAATCACATTACCTTAAGACCTCTCACCTTAGGGCATGTGGGAAGCAGCACAAAGAACATACACTGACTCAATATAGCCATTCAGAAATTTCCCCTAGAGGTGTTCTAATGTGAAAGAAAAAAAGAATCTTGTCTTTTCTCTGGTGGGAAAGAAGAGCCATCAGTGGCTCCGTTTTCTACTCTCCTAGAGAAGATCCATATGAAAGAATGAGGACATAAAGGGGCAAATAATGTTACAACTTAAATATTTTTTTCTTTGGGGCGCCTGGGTAGCTCAGTTGTTATGCGTCTGCCTCCGGCTCAGGTCATGATCCCAGGGTCCTGGGATGGAGTCCTGCATCCAGCCCCCTGCTCAGTGGGGAGCCTGCTTCTCCCTCTGCCCACCCCCTCATCCCCATGTGTGCTCTCGCTCTCTGTAAAATGAATAAATAAATCTTAAAAACAACAACAACAAAACTTGCCTCATTCTACAATGGACCAGTATAATTAGGTTTATAAACCTCCAAGAAATAGCCACTGAAAAAGTAATCAATCTTACCTCATCTGAAAGATTGTCAACTCTATACAAACTAGGATGAGTTGTGAGCATAAGGTAAACCAAGGGCTGATTTTTCACTTGACACATGGCAAAAATGCGTTCATCTAGACGTGCATTTGTCCCAGTCTGAAACGATTTCTGTAACAAAACACCACGCCCCATAAAAAGGGGGGGGATACTTAATAACAAATATAAACAAAGCTTTGCAAATATCAGATATTAAAAGAATATCTTCAGACAGAATTAGCAAATTTCTTGTTAATTATTCTTTTAATTAATTCTGTTAAGTATCTTTTAAGAAGTCACACATCTATTAAATTATGGCTATATTGCCACCTGAAAGAAGCTAATTACCTGACCATGGCAAAGTCATTAGGTTTCTCTGGTGTTTCCTAATCAGTGAAATAGATCTAAACATTATATCTGCCATAGAGGGATAATGATATAAAAATCTAAATAATACCATGAGAAGAATAAAGTTATACTGCAGATGATAAAATGAAAACACAAACGAAGGACTAAAGATCTGTGTTTCATAAATGCTAGGTGATGACTAATGGTTAACTATCCTTGTTTCTCCCATAGAGAAATTGAACACCACAATAAAGCTTAAAAATCAACCAGAAAAATTAATACAAATGAGGATAGTTACCTAGCAGAATAAAAGTAGTAAATAATAAGTTTTACTGGTGTTTAAGTACTGAGTTTTAACTGGTATATTAGCTTATGGAGAATATTAAAAGTTTTGGGGTAGGGTTTTAAGCATTCCTGGGGCACCTGGCTGGCTCAGTTGGTAGGGCATGCAACTCTTGATCTTGAGGTTGTGAGTTCCAGCCCCACAGTGGGTGTAGAGATTACTTACAAAATCTTAAAAAAGTTGTAAACATCCCTACTGATGGAAAGTAGTAGAAACAGGCAGAGAGCGAGCAGCAATGAGATTATAAATAAAGGAAGATTAGAAAAGGCTCTTAAGATTTTTTTTTTTTTTAAATAATCTCTACATCCAACGTGAGTGGGGCTTGAACTCATAACCCGGAGATCAAGAGTTGCATGCTCTATTGAAGGAGCCAGCCTGAGGCCCAAAGGCTCTTAAAATTTCTTTTTAAGGGGCGCCTGGGTGGCTCAGTTGGTTGAGCGACTGCCTTCGGCTCAGGTCATGATCCTGGAGTCCCTGGATCGAGTCCCGCATCAGGCTCCCTGCTCGGCGAGGAGCCTGCTTCTCCCTCTAACCCTCCCCCCTCTCATGTACTCTATCTCTCTCAAATAAATAAATAAATCTTTAAAAAAAAAAAAATTTCTTTTTAAGTAAGCTCTGCGCTCAACATGAGGCTCAAACCCATGACCCCAAGATAAAGAGTCACATGCTCTACCAACTAAGCCAGCCAGGTGCCCCACTCTTTTAAATTAGTATGTTAATAGTCACTAAGAAAGAAGAAAGAATATTATGGGAAATGGAAGAAGGAAAGTTTATTTAATCATTCAATAACTATTTACTGAGAGCCCATTATGTACTAAGAATTGTTCTAGGTGCTGGGACAAAATGGTAACTCTTCAAAAAAGATAAAAATCCTTGCCCTAATGGACAAAAAATCCTAGTAAGGGAAAAGTAAATAATAAACAAGCAAAATATTGATATGTCAGTGTTAAATACTATGGAGAAAAATAAGGGAGGGAAGAGAAGTAAAGAATGTAGGTTAGGGTGGCTAGGGAAGCTTGCACACTAAATGAGGAGATCAGGCCTCAGCGAAAGGACAGCATTTAAGGAAAGACCTAAAGAGGGAAAAGCTCAGATTTTTAAGTTAAAATTTAAGTATTTATATAATTTATCTGCATTTAACATTATATTCAGAAGTGGAAATACACAATTTGAGTTAAAGAAACTAGAAGTTGATCCAAAAGCCATCCTATTAGTATGAGTGGGTTGCTCTTCTCTCCTAGAAGAGATGACATACACCAGACAGTCAATCCTGGAGTTCAGAAAAATATACAAATTGACAAGATCAGAGTAGTCTTCATCAATTTTGGAACCTGGGATGCTCTCCCAGGTGATTTATTGACATGAGCTTTTTAATAAAATTTAATAAATTTATAAATTTAATAAAATTTATAATATATATTTAAAATTAATAAACTTTATACCCTAAGTATACAAGCTTGGACATTTTATTTTGGATACTAGAAAAATAAGCCTCCTCTACCTACCAGTGGTAGGGGCAAAGGGCAGGCAGGGGAGACAAACAAGTAATAAATATCAAATAAAAAACTCTAAAAGACCATAGATGGAAAGGCAACTGCCAGAGAGATAACATCTGAGCTCAAACACAGGAATAGGAAAGTACAATGCAGGTCATGGAAATAGGTGCACAGGTATGAGAGGGCATATCTAAGATTAAGTAGTAGTATGTGGCTGAAATACTGGAGAGAGCAGGAAAAAGCCAGAAGAGTTTCATGTGTGACTTCTTGTATGAGCAATAAAATATACAGCTCTTGTTCTGGAAAACTGGAAAACCGATCATCACTGACATCTCTGATAATGTCAGTGAATACTTGGTGAACATCTCTTTTACAAATAAGGCACGTGCTTTAAATCAGTATCTTATAACTTTACTGGGTTACAAATTCGTTCAAGGTTCAAGTAAGAGTCAAAGTCACTGTCCTCAGAAAACTTAAATGGCTTTAAGTAATACATACAAGTGTTTATTGGTTCACAGGATAAAAATTTGGGCTACTGACATTTTCACTATTTTAGTTTCTGGTTTTGATTCTCTTACCTGTTTAAGAAGAGCCAACACAAAGAGTGGGAAAAGCCGCAAAGAAAAAGGAACCAGGAGTCCAGGCTGTTGGTTACTTAGGACGGAAGAACGATAAGCTGAAAGAGAGTCTATGACAGCATTCACCAGGGCATCCCGAGCATCACTCAGACTGGCAGTCACTGACCTGTCAACAGCTAACAGAGATGGAGGTGGGGACAACAAGAGAAAAGAGAGAAGTTTAGCTACCCCACTGTTAAAGATACAAGAGATGTAATTTTTTTTCTAGTATACAAATTCTCTCTCCAATTTGTTTACACACAGAAGGAGCCAAGTAAAGCAGTTAAAAGCACATAGTTTGAAGAATCAAACCAAATCAAACCATTCTCCTGAAATGGGTCTCTATTTCTTAGTCATATGACAATATGGCAAGGAATCTAACCTTCATGAGCTTGTTTCCTTATCTGTAAAATGGGAAAACTCTATCTTGTTGGATCTAAGGTGTTATTAATTATAATCCACCATCTTATGTTATACACCATAGGGAAAGAAAAAACTCTATAACTAAACACACATGCTTTCTTCACAGAGAATTTTATATTTATTGGAAGAGCTCTAGGGTGCCTGGGTGGCTCGGTAGTTGAGCATCTGCCTTTGTCTCAGGTCATGATCCCAGGGTCCTGGGATCAAGCCCCACATCGGGCTCCCTGCTCAGTGGAGAGCCTGCTTCTCCCGCTCCCACTCCCCCCTGCTTGTGTTCCCTCTCTCACTCGCTCTCTCCGTCAAATAAATAAATAAAATCTTTAAAAGAAAAAAAAGAAAGAGCTCTTGGAGAGCTACTTAGATGATTCTTATTACCTGTCATGTCACTGTTTATGTGCATTTCTGCACACTCAAAAAAAATTTAAACACTAAAAGCGCTATTATTGTTTTGAAGACTTCTCAAACTAGAACTAAATTCAACTCATGTGGTCTCAAAAATACAATCAATAAAGTGATGATATTAACTGCTATAACCAAATTTGTACATAGCCAAGAAAGAAGACCACTGTTACCTGGTCAACAGCAATTCTTTTTTTTTTTTTTTTTTTAAGTAGGCTCCACGCCCAGCGTGGAGTCCAACACGGGGCTTGAACTCATGACCCTGTGATCAAGACCTGTGCTGAGACCAAGAGATGGATGCTTAACAGACTGACCCCCACCCAAGTGCCCCAATAGTAATTCTTAAGACTTCAATTGAAGACTTCTTGATTTAAGATTTTTTTTTTTAAGATTTTATTTATTTATTTGACAGAGACACAGCAAGAGAAGGAACACAAGCAGGAGGAGTGGGAGAGGGAGAAGCAGGCTTCCCGCGGAGCTGGGAGCCCGATGCAGGGCTCAATCCCAGGACCCTGGGATCATGACCTGAGCCGAAGGCAGACACTTAATGACTGAGCCATCCAGGCGCCCCTTGATTTAAGATTTTGATAAAATGTGAAAAAATGTGCATAAATCAAATTTAGTAACAAAATCAGTATTTGTGAGGCAAATTGTGAAAAATTTTTTAAATCTACAAATAATGCCTGAAATATAGTTCTTGTTGATGATAATAAAGATTAAGAATAATCGTATGATTACTAAACATATTAGTTCAACAAAATATAAAGGTAGTGACCCTCAAATTCGTAGGTCACAATCTTTAACTTTCAACAGCATATGAGACTAAAATAG
Source organism: Leptonychotes weddellii (assembly GCF_054177405.1). NCBI lineage: Eukaryota > Metazoa > Chordata > Mammalia > Carnivora > Phocidae > Leptonychotes > Leptonychotes weddellii. The sequence goes on from NC_138375.1 coordinate 114,887,848, forward strand.
TGTTGGATTCTTTATCAGGCTTCATTAAAGAAAAAAATTTCCCAATAGGAAATGCAAGAAAATGAGTAATTATTCCTAATATAGACAGATCTGAGTGTGAAGCAAATGGACGCAATGGCATCTTTCCTGAAGGAGAAAAAAAGCAAGAACCAAAATGGTGTTAAGCTCTATGTATTTGAAAAAGGACCAAAAAAACTTCAAGGAGGCAACTATATCTGATATGGAAGTAAAGAAGTGAAGGTATCAGTAAATTTCCTCCTAGCTCATGTGATCTGGCCAAGGCTGCAAACTTATCTGTGAGAGTAAACTGGTTTTTAATCCTGAATTCCAAGACTCCCAAGTCTAAAGATCTTTACAGTTCAAAGTCTCTTGTAATCCAAGTTACAGAGTTCATTAAAAAGCTATTAACCAGTAGTATTGAACATTAAGTAAAATATGGTATTTAAGTCCATCATAGGCAGATTATGAGAAAGAAAGCAGTTTAGTAGCTGCCGAAAACCAGTGAGCGAAGGAGAGTAGTGGGCAGTAACTACTGATGGGCATGAGGTTCTTTTTGGGGTGATAAAAGTTCTAAAATCAGATTGAGATGATGGCCACACAATTCTGTAAATACACTATAAATAGGGTTGTATACTTAAAATGGGTTATGCGAAGTAGTACATAAATTATATCCCAATAAAGCTCTTAAAAATTTTTTTAAAAAATCAGGTAAACTGCAACAGAGCCTTTCATTCAAGTAGTTACTTAGGAGGCATACAGAAGATCTAAAACACTGAAACCTTTAAAGCTACTTATTTAAAGGAAAATAAAACTATGTGGATTTTTCTAATGTTTCTAATGTTATTATTTGTGAAGTATTTACAATAGCTGATAACGATCCTTACCCATATTGGCCAATAACCCTGAAATTGCTTGAACATCAGCTCCAAGAAAGACTTCATTCAGAGTTGAAACTACAGGCAAACACAAAGTATGAACACGAATTCTTCTTTCACCTTTGGGGAAAACACATAAATGATAGTAAGGCACAACTATATTAAAAAATTTATATTAAAGTCTCTTAGAAAAATCATTTTTTTTTTTAAGATTTTATTCATTTATTTTACGGAGAGAGAGACAGCGAGAGAGGGAACACAAGCAGGGGGAGTGGGAGAGGGAGAAGCAGACTCTCCGCCAATCAGGGAGCCTGATGCGGGGCTCGATCCCAGGACCCTGGGATCATGACCTGAGCCATAGGCAGATGCTTAATGACTGAGCCACCCAGGTGCCCCAAAATCACTTCTTTTCAATTTAAAACCAAAAAGGGTTATTCAGTATGAAGAAATAATACTACTTCCACATGTGTTCTAGAGTCTGTTTTGACATTTAAAGTCCAAAGAAATTTTGTATTTTCCTCTTTAATCACAGAAAAAACTTTTTAAAGAAATCAATTAATATATTTTCTCTTTAGTATTTACCCACAATAACAAAAATTAATATAGAAACAAAAATGAAAACTTTTTGATAACCATCAAATATCAAATATTATATCAACTTTCTAAGAAGTCTTTTTTTTTTTAAAAGAGTTTATTTATTCATTTGAGACACAGAGATACAGAGAGAGAGAGAGAGAGCATGAGCAGGGAGAGAGGCAGAGGGAGAAGCAGACTCCCCGCTGAGCCAGGAGCCCGACATGGGGCTCTATCCCAGGACCCTGGGATCATGACCTGAGCCGAAGGCAGACGTTTAACCATCTGAGCCACCCAGGCGCCCCTCAACTTTTTAAAAATTTCTAACCAGCAAGACCTTGAATAGCAATGAAAAAGAACAAATAAAGAAGACCTACAGATGATATTCATACTACAACCTGTACTGATACATAAAGACTGATGAAAATGTACATATGAGGAGCTCATACAAATTACTTTTATTTATTTATTTTTAAAGATTTTTATTTATTTATTTAGTTGACAGAGAGATACAGCAAGAGAGGGAACACAAGCAGGGGGAGTGGGAGAGGGAGAAGCAGGCTTCCTGCGGAGCAGGGAGCCCAATGTGGGGCTCGATCCCAGGACCCTGGGATCATGACCTGAGCCGAAGGCAGTCGCTTAACCATCTGAGCCACCCAGGCACCCCTACAAATTACTTTTAAAAAGAAATAATATCTGCAAAAAAGGGTAACACTGTTTAGACTTTCTATTCTAGACAACAACAGAGAGCTAAAAGAAAACAGATACAATGATTAGCCTATCGGCAACAACTAAACACAAAGAGAGAGAGAGATGCAGGCAGACACACACACACACACACACACAATCAGAGGCTGAAATGGAAAGGGCACTTGATGGGACCATGAACTGCTGAAATCTTTCTGAGAAGCAATCTGACAATACTAAGATTTTTCTAAACAGTCAGCCTGATACTAAGTAGACTCTCAGTAAATATCTGTTAAAAACAATGGCTAAGAAAAATAAATACAACACATCTTGGCTTTACCAGGAATAGCAACAAAGCTCTTAAGATGAGAAATACTCTTTTGGTGTAATAGAAATGAGTATCTCCACAAGAGAGGGCATTCATTATAAGACAAAGAATACATGACCAAATCAAAAAACTTACCTTTGCCACAACACACTGTATTTATAGTTACCAGTACTGGATTATAAACTTAAAAATCTGTTAAAAGTGTAATCTCATGTATGTGTCTTCACCACAATAAAAACAAACAAACCCAACTTACCTTTGCTGGATGTATACAAGAGTGCAGACTGAAAGGAAACCAACTGAGTGTCCGTAAGACTCTCCTCCACAGACATCTGTACTGCATACCCAGCATCTGGGTTTACATTAGGCAAAGACAGTAAGTCTGTTGACCTAACAAAGAAGTTCCCATGGAAAGTATGAATGGAAAGACCTAGAAGAGAAAAATTATCAAAATGATTTACATACACCAATATACACACATTTACATTTTGTCCTTGTCACTTATCAGACTGACAGAGAGTAAATTTAAAAGTTTAGATGTGGGGCGCCTGGTTGGCTCAGTTGGTTAAGGGTCTGCCTTCAGCTGAGGTGATGATCTCAGAGTCCTGAGATCAAGCCCCATGTCGGGTTCCCTGTTCAGCGGGAAGTCTGCTTCTCCCTCTCCCTCTGTGCGTGTTCTCCCTCTCGCTCTTGCTCTCTCTCAAATAAAATCTTAAAAAAAAAAAGTTTAGATGTGAGGGGCACCTGGGTGGCTCAGTCGGTTAAGTATCTGACTCTTTTTTTTTTTTTAAATCTTATTTATTTGAGAGAGAGAGACACAGCGAGAGAAAGAACACAAGCAGGAGGAGTGGGAGAGGGAGAAGCAGGCTTCCCATGGAGCGGGAAGCCCGATGCGGAGCTCGATCCCAGAACCCTGGGATCATGACCTGAGCCGAAGGCAGACGCTTAACGAGGCGCCCAAGTATCCGACTCTTAATCTCAGCTCTTGATCTGAGAGTTCTGAGTTCAAGCCCCTCACTGGGCCCCATGCTGGGTGTGTAGACTACTTAAAAAAAAAAGTTTAGATGTGACATTGTGATTTATAGTAAGAAATATGTACTTGATCTTCACTCATTTCTAGCACAGAACTCCTAAACTCTTAGGATGATCTAAGCAATGAAATTCACAAAGGTGTCTTCTACTGTTGATGGAGTGACTTTTGGTAAGCACCTGTGTAACCAAAGGATGGGGGCTGATTACCAGAGGACCGAACCATGTAATTAGAAGGTTGGAAATTGCCCCACATCGGGCTCCCTGCTCGGTGGGAAGCCTGCTTCTCCCTCTCCCACTCCCCCTGCTTGTGTTCCCTCTCTCGCTGTGTCTCTCTCTGTGAAATAAATAAATAAAATCTTTAAAAAAAAAAAGGTTGGAAATTACAGTCCAACCTGTCCCCACCAACATCCTTCGGGGAGGGGAGAGGAACTGGAGGTTGAGCCCATCATCAATGGCCGATAACTAAATCAGCCATGACTATATAAAGAAGCCTTCATAAAAACCCAGTAGGATGGGGTACTTTGGAAAGCTTCCAGATTGGTGAACACATGGAGATTTGGGGAGAGTGGAGCACTCAGAGAGAACATGGAAGCTGCAGAAGCTCCATGCCCTTTCCCTTTCTCTATACCTTGCTCTATACATCTCTTCCATCTGACTATTCCTGAGTTATATCCTTTTATAATAAGCCAGTAATCTAGAAAGTAAAATGATTCTCTGAGTTCTGTAAGCTGCTCTGGCAAATTACTTGAACCCAAAGAGGGGGTAGTAGGAACCTCCAATCTACAGCCAGCCAATCAGAGCACAAAAAGAAACAGAAGCAGAAAGCTACTGTGGTAACTACTTGGTTATGAGTGACACTACTACCTGAGTTGTTTGGAGATGTGGCAATGTTATAGAAGTGTTTGATACCTTACATAAGATATTACAAAGGCGTTGTCAGTTGTTTTACTCAACCATTTTTTCTTTTTATTACAGTGACAGATAATAGAGAACTTCATTTGGCACATGGTTTGCCCAAAAGATTTCAATATCTATCTAGTGGACAGGTCCGTGGTTCCTTATCGTTTGATATCGTTTTTTTGGCTATTTCATATAATCTTTCCACTTCAAAAAATGATTGATTCACACCTCTTAAAGAACATTATTTAATTAATTTATTTTTAAAGATTTTACTTATTTGTCAGAGAGAGAGAGAGAGCACAAACAAGGGGAACAGCAGGCAGAGGGAGAAGCTTAGCAGGGAGCCTGATGTGGGGTCATGGGGTCATGGGGTCATGGGGTCATGACCTGAGCCGAAGGCAGATGCTTAACTGACTGGGCCACCCAGGTGTCCCAGAAAAACATTATTTTAAAATCTGAATAAGGGCGCCTGGGTGGCTCAGTCAGTTAAGCGACTGCCTTCAGCTCAGGTCATGATCCTGGAGTCCCGGGATCGAGTCCCGCATTGGGCTCCCTGCTCGGCAGGGAGTCTGCTTCTCCCTCTGACCCTCCTCCCTCTCATGCTCTCTGTCTCTCTTCTCTCTCTCTCAAATAAATAAATAAAAAATCTTAAAAAAAATAAAAATAAAAATAAATAAATAAATAAAATCTGAATAAAAGATTAGAACCAGGCTGATAATGTGAAGGCATAAAATATCAAGAATTATTTCCCATTTTCCTAAGAAAGTATCATTTAGCAGCTACAGGCATTTATCCTGCAAAACAAATTGAATTAAAGCATTCTGGAACTGTTAGACTATTTTCAAAGCAACACTGAGGCAAGCTGTTAGTAGCAGGGCAGACTGAGAAGAGCACAAATTAAAAGACCTGCTACTTCTAGAAATGAATGGTGGGGATGGTTGTACAACAATGAGAATATACTTAATGCTATTCAACTGTATACTTAAAAATGGTTAAAGTGGTAAATTTTATGTTAAGTATATTTTACCACAATAAAAAAATAACTGTTTAAAAAAAAGACCTTTCGTTACTACTGTCAATAAATGGAATAAAAATCCATGCTTATTTGGATGTGGGGGTGGAGGGAGATACTTTTTTTTTAAATGAGAGATAATTCAAATACCATAAAAATCACACATACAGTGTACTATGCAGTGGCTTTCAATACATTCAAAATAGTCCCTATTTTCTTTTACAATGTTTCTTCTCTATTCTTTTTTTTTTTTAAGTAGGCTCCACACCCAACGTGGGACATGAACTCCAGACCCTGAGATCAAGAGTTGCATGCTCCAGCAACTGAGCCAGCAAGATACCTCTCCTTCCCTATTCTTAATTTCATATTCCATCAGTGTAAGTAAAATCTTAGAAGAGCGAACCTTATGAAGTAAGACTAGCTGAAAATGTATATTTACTGGTATCAAAAGCAACACATCTATGTAAGTGTGAAAAGAAAAGTGCCCCCCACCTTTCGTGCACCGAATCCTCATGACTGCCTCAAAGCCAATCTTTCGAGTGAGGTATCTCTGTAGTTCCTTCTGTAATTTCTGTACTTGTACTGGATTCTGCTGATGGTGGTAAGAAGGATAGTAATACACACTACCTGCTGAATACCGAGAAATACAACCTGGAAGAAAACACACACTTTTTAAAAATTCTGTAATTAACTATTACTGCATGAAAAAAACTACTGGTGTTTGAATCAATCTTGCCTTAGCCTCCCAAAGTATTATCAAAAAAGAGTATCTCATCCCTTTAAATAGTAGTATAAAAATGTCTCTATTATAAATATTTAGAAATATATAAATAAGCATTTAGAAGACCAAAAGATTTATAATAGACTCATTAATTCTCCCAAAGGAATAAAAATTCCTTCATTTTGTCCTCTATTTAGAATATCATCATATAAATACCATTTTCACATTCACTTGAGAAAAATAACCATGAGTAAGAACTCACCCAGAGAAGCCAAGTCAGAATACTGTCCACTGAGAAGGAATAAGTCCACGGCTACCTGCTGACCAGAACAATCCAAGGCTAATTTCTTGTAAAAGTCAGTGGATGGTGTCAAGTGAATTTCCTATTAATAATAAATTACATGAAGAAACAAATTTTTAATTATTAAATTATCATAAAATTTTAAAACCTATCTATATATATACCAAGATTAACAATTATCCTTGGGCATTCTAAAAATCCTTTCTTTTTGGTTCTTCATTTTCTCGGTAAAAAACATACTGCTTAAGAATTTTCTATTTTCTACTTTTAAAAAGAAATACATCTATTATGCTAATTTCAATAATCTATTAAATGCTTAGAATGCTGGAAACTGTTTTAAACAATTCATGTGTACTATCTATGTGGTCCTTTGAACTATGATAAGAAGCAGGTACTATAATTATTTTCACTTTATAAATAAACATAAGGGCAAAGAAATTAACTAACTCTTTAAGCTTGTACATCTAAAAAGCAGGAGAGGGATGCCTGGGTGGCTCAGTCATTAAGCATCTGCCTTTGGCTAAGGTCATGATCCCAAGGTCCTGGGATCGAGCCCCACATCGGGCTCCCTGATCAGCAGGGAGCCTGTTTCTCCTTCTGCCTGCCGCATCCCCTACTTGTGCTCTCTCTCTCTGACAAAAAATCTTAAAAAAATAAAATAAAACAAAACAAAAAGCAGAATTTAGACAGACTGACCCCAGGACTGACACCATCATCGTTACAGTATACAGCAACTCTCATCATCTCTTGAAAAATACACATCTCAAACCAAGTTTATATACACAAAGTGCTCAAAAGCAATCCATGACACTCAATACGGCAGACTACTTTTTAGTGGTCATCCACATTCTACTTTGTTCCTAAAAGGCATATTCTTTAAACTGCAAGACTTTCTCATCAAAGGCAGGCTGCACTGCTAGCAGCCTGCTGAAGATCCAAAAATAAGGTAAGAGTGAATCAGGTGGTAAGTGTAACAAAACAGAAATTTCGGCATAAAAGAGAAATGCTTTGTCTATTTCCTTATACTCCCTCCTCTCCAGAACTGAAAAATAAATGAAAAACAGATTTTGTGGTCAAAGGGACAGAGCAGAGCACCAGCATATATGGCAACATACATTTGATGACTTTCTAACCTTAGCAGATGACCTTTGGTTGGGCTCCTCTCGTGGCCTCAGGGCTCCCACTCCAAGAGTAGGAAGTTGTGTTTGAAAGACGGACATTCGACCACCAGTTGGGGACATCAGCTTAAAGGCAGCCTGAAGTGCAGGACCCAAGGCACTCTGGGTTTCCAGGGTCTTGGTGAACATTTGTGGCAATGTTTTCAGTAAATCTTGAACGAGCTTATAAAATAAAGCAAGAAAACTCAAAGATGTTAACAATTAAAAACTTCTTCCACAAAAAGTCAGTAACTAAAATACAGTAGACAAGACACTGAGTCATGATGATGGTCAGAGAATCTACACACAGTAAACAATGAAGTTGGTCAAATGACAAGAAAGCCATTTTAAGTCAACATTATAAACTGGCAAGCAAGACAAATCAAAATTGGGGCCTTACAGTTCTTGCACATGCAGTAGTCCAGCAAGACTATAAGTCCAAAATGTATCCAAAAGAACCATCACAGTTTAGATTTGATTTCTTTTATAATGCCATCAAACATGGCCTTCTCAATCACCTCTACACACTTTATTCTTTTCAGTTCCGAAGTGATTTAACTCTTCCCTATTGAAAAGTCTAAGATAGCCAGTAAATTTTCCAACTAGTAATACTACTACAAAAGAAAAACAAAATGAAAAACAACTACCTATTCAGGTTAGGTTGTACAAATAAAGAGAGTTAAAGGGAAAAAAAGTACTTCACACTATGGTGAAGTCACTGTTGCCAACAGCTGAGACCATAGACTTGCTAGTTAAAATGTTACCCCTACGGCATATATGCATGTACAGGGTAGACAACATCCCCCCTTCAGACACATTCTGTTCACCTCTCACTGTATTATGTCATGGCAATTTCCAGGCAGGTAATAAGTTTCTTCTGAACTGACCCCAATGACACTCTGTGAATCAGAAAAGCAAAGGGCACTGAAAGCAGCCTAGCTAAAGTGCTTCTAAGTAGTGACCAGAAGCTTATCTGAGCAACCCTCCCAATTTCCCAAATGGTGGCAAGGCAGGTTTCCTTCAGGTTTTCCTTTATGAAATAGGCTTATCTTCTACCCTATTACAAGTATCTTGCTACATTAGACTTAAAAGCCATCAGTTCAAGGGTAAACTCAAGATCTATTCATCTGATGAATTTTAACTAACAGCAAATATAAAATGTTACACATCTTAGAAATGCCTCAGAAAGAAACAAAACTTTACTTAAAGTTCATTTTGAAAATACGTTCCTTCAATATTTCAAAAAAATGTGTCAGATAAGAAAATGTAACTTACCTCTTTACTTTCATTTAAATTTACTAATAAGTTCTCTGGCATAGGTATAAAAACATCTGAAAAAATAAATAAGTATTTCTTTTAAATAAAATTAATTGTTAAAGATGTTCTAAACACTTAACACTGATATAATTAACCACCCCCAGGGATGCCTGGGTGGCTCAGTCAGTTAAGCGTCTGCCTTCGGCTCAGGTCACAATCCCAGAATCCTGGGATCAAGTCCAGCATCAGGCTCCTTGCTCAGCAGGGAGCCTGCTTCTCCCTCTGCCTGCCTCTCCCCTGGCTTGTGCTCTCTCTCTGACAAATAAATAAAATCTTAAAAAAAAAATTAACCACCACCATAATTTAAAGAAAAGCGACCTCCTCTATTATATATAGCACTGTCTACGTATGTTCAAAAGCCACCAAAGAAGCATTGATTTAGGTATTTATTGCAACTTATCTATTACCATGTAAAAGGTAAACAGCCTCCTAATTAGAAAATACTGATCTGTAAACACTCAGTACAGCTTTGCACAAGTGCTCTGCTTCTTAAGTTTAAGACAACAGTTTAGAATCCTACTTACTTTACATTCTTGCTTAGCCCTCGAAACCAGTGGTCTTGGCATTAAAAAAAAAAATGTTGACTAAGATGACACACAAGACTGCTATGTCTTTACAAAGAAGTAATATAGCCCAACAATAGCTGTGTCATTCAAAATGCACATACTGTCTCATAAAGAAGGTCCCCACTAGAGCCTATATTTATGGGACTACAAAATCAAGTAAATCAGAAGGTATGCTAACTGACCACTTCAGATGAGCTCCTCAGGATTCAAATTTATTCTTACTTAGGAATTAAATTCTCTTCCTTTAAAAGGAAGCAAATTGTGGGTGGTGGTGAAGGATTACAAGAAGTCTTACTTTCTACATTATGGTACTGTTTTTTTTTTTTTTTTAAAGGCTTATTATAATATTTGTAAAAAATTATACCAAAAAGGGGCACCTGGGTGGCTCAGTCAGTTAAGTGACTGCCTACAGCTCTGGTCATGATCCCAGGGTCCTGGGATCAAGCCCTGCATCCAGCTCCCTGCTCCCTCTACCTGCTGCTTCCCCTGCTTGTACTCTTTCTCTATGTCAAATAAATAAGTAAAATCTTAAAAAACAAAAAAAAACAAAAAAAAAAAACAAAACTTATTTGTAACATTAAATGTTTACTTTAGCTGTCACATAAAAATTCTTTAATCGGGGCACCTGGGTGGCTCAGTTGGTCAAGCGTCTACCTTCAGCTCCGGTCATGATCTCTGCAGAGGTCCTGGAACTGAGCCCCATATCGGGCTTCCTGCTCAGCAGGAAGTATGCTTCTCTCTCTCTCTCCCCTCTCCCTTTCCTCCTCCCCACCTCTCTCTCTCTCAAATAAATAATAGCTTTTAAAAAAATTCTACAGTTGACTAGATTTTCTCTTTTTTCTTTAAAATTAAAAAACGTTTTGGGGCTCCTGGGTGGCATAGTTGGTTAGGCGTCTGATTCTTGGTTTCCGCTCAGGTCGTGATCTCAAGCCCCATGTTGGGCTCCACACTTAGCATGGAGGCAATGCCTAAGACTCTCTCTCCCTCTGCCCCTCCCCCTCATGTGCTCTCTAGCTCTCTCTCAAACAAATAAATCTTTTAAAAATTAAATTAAAAAAAAATTTTTTTTAAGATTTTATTTATTTGAGAGAGAAAGCATGAGTGAGAGGGGCAGAGGGAGAGGGAGAAACAGACTCCCCACTGATCAGGGAGCCCGATGCGGGGCTCGATCCCAGGACCCCGGGATCATGACCTGAGCTGAAGGCAGACAGACGTTCAACTGACTAAGCCACTCAGGTGCCCCTTAAAAAATGTTTAATAGGGCGCCCGGGTGGCTCAGGCCTCTCACTGTATTATGTCATGGCAAAATGAAACCCCACATTAATTAACAGTCATTCTTCATGTCCCTGCCAACTCCCAGAGCTCTAGGAAGCCACCAGTCTGTCTCTGGATTTGCCTTATTATCCTGGACATTTCATATTTTTAAAAATATTTTATTTATTTATTTGAGAGAGAGTGAGTTAATGATAGGGGTGAGGGGTGAGGGGCAGAGGGAAAAGGAGAGGCAGAGAATCCCAAGCAGACTCTATGCCCAACATGATCCTAGGAGAAACCAACAGTCCAATGCCTAACCGACTCTTGATTTTGGCTCAGAATATGGTCCCAAGGTCATGATCTCAGGGTTGTGAGATCAAGCGCTACGTCATACTCCACACTCAGTGGGGAGTCTACTTGGAATTCTCTCTCCCTCTGCTCCTCCCCCCAACGCCCCATCCCCCACACCACATGTATGCACACACACACTTTCTCTCTCTCTAAAATAAATAAACTCTTGGGGCACCTGGGTGGCTCAGTCGGTTAAGCGCCTGCCTTCGGCTCAGGTCATGATCCCAGGGTCCTGGGATCGAGCCCCGCATCGGGCTCCCTGCTCAGTGGGAAGCCTGCTTCTCCCTCTCTCACTCCCTCTGCTTGTGTTCCCTCTCTCACTGTGTCTCTCTCTGTCAAATAAATAAATAAAATCTTAAAAAAATAAAAATAAAATAAAATAAAATAAATAAACTCTTAAAAATAGTCACAGTATGAAGTACTTTGTCACTGGCTTCTGATACTCTGCATAATGTTTTCAAGGTTCACTCATGTTGCAGCACCTATCAGTATTTTATTCTTTTTTGTTGACAAATAATATTTCATTGTATGGATATACTTTTTGTGTATCCATTCATCAAATAATAGGCATTAGGGTTGTTTCCACTTTTTGGCTGTGTTGCTATGAACATCCATGTGCATATTTTCTTACTTTTCTTGAGTATATACATATTGAGTAGAATTGCTGGGTCATATGGTTTAACTCTATGTTTAACTTTTGGAGCAAGTGGCAGACTGTTTTCCATAGTGGCTGCAACATTTTCCATTCCAACTAGCTTTTTTTTTTTTTTTAAAGGCTGACTATATTTTCTGCTTAGGATCATCCTCGAGATGGGCACAGCAGACTTCTATTCTCTAACTAGGGTAGAGGGATTCTTTTTTTTTTTTCTTTAAGATTTTATTCATTCATTCGAGACACAGAGATACAGAGAGAGCAAGCACAAGCAGGGGGAGAGGCAGAGGGAGAAGCAGGATCCCTGCTGAGCCAGGAGCCAGACGTGGGGCTCGATCCCAGGACCCTGGGATCATGACCTGAGCCGAAGGCAGACGACCAACCATCTGAGCCACCCAGGTGCCCTTTTTTTTTTTTTTTTTTTAAAGGCTGATTATATTTTCTGCTTAGGATCATCCTCAAGATGGGCACAGCAGACTTCTGTTCTCTAACTAGGGTAGAGGAATTCTTTTTTTTTTTTTAAAGATCGAGACAGAGATACAGAGAGAGAAAGCACGAGCAGGGGGAGAGGCAGCATATGAGGGTTCCAATTTCTCCACTTCCTTGCAAATACTTTACTTGTTACTGTCTTTTTTTTAACCTCCGCTATGTGACATCCAGCAAGGGACACTCCATCTATCAGCTTATGTATAAAACTGAGAGGCTGGACCTTATCAGTGAATTCACAATTTGGCCCATCTTCAGAATCACCTGTTCAGTGATTTTATTTCATGCAAAATAAGTATCTGGGTGAATAGGTTAGGGAATGAATGAATAACCTGGCTGGTTTGTTGTGAGATTTAAAACAACCAAGACAAAAGGGGACTCTCCTCAACTACTGCCCTTTAAAGGTGTATAGTGAATCCTCACTATTTGTGGATTCTATATTTGTAAATTTGCCTACTCACTAAAAAAAATTTTTTTAAAGATTTTATTTATTTATTTGACAGAGAGACAGAGAGAAAGAGCACAAGCAGAGAGAGCGGGGGAGGGAGAAGCAGGCTCCCCTTTGAGCAGGGAGCCTGACATGGGACTCAATGCCAGCACCCTGGGATCATGACCTGAGCTGAAGGCAGACGCCTAACCAAGTGAGCCACCCAGGCACCCCTACTCACTAAAATTTATTTGTAACCCCAAAACCAATACTCATGCTGCTTCTATGGACATTCATAGACATGCTCAGAGCACCAAAACAATTTGAATTTTGAATCTGAGATTTTCTATTAGTCTCATTGTGGTTTTCATTTGTATTTCCCTGATAACTTCTGATATAGAGCACATTTTCAAGTGCTTATCAGCCAACTGTTTATAGAAAATATTGAATACAGTGAACTGAATAGAGACACGTCTATTCAAATCATTTACCCACTTTTTAAATTGTCTTTTTCTTGTTTAGTTGTAGAAGTTCTTTATATAATCTAGATATAAATTCCTACTTTTTTTTTTTTTTAAAGATTTTATTTATTTATTTGAGAGAGAGAATGAGATAGAGAGAACATGAGAAGGGGGAGGGTCAGAGGGAGAAGCAGACTCCCTGCTGAGCAGGGAACCCAATGCAGGACTCGATCCCGGGACTCCAGGATCATGACCTGAGCCGAAGGCAGTTGCTTAACCAACTGAGCCACCCAGGCACCCTCCTACACTTTTTTTAAAAGATTTTTATTTATTGGGGCACCTGTGTGACTTAGTTGGTTAAGTGTCTGCTTTCGGCTCAGGTTATGATCTCAGAGACCGGGGATCGAGCCCCACACTGGGCTCCCAACTCAGTGGGGAGTCTGCTTCTCCCTCTGCCCCTAACCCTGCTTGTGCTCTCTCTCTCTTCTGTCTCTCTCTCAAATAAATAAGGATTTTATTTATTTACTTGACAAAGAGAGAAAAATAGAAAGAGAGAGAGAGTGCGTGTGCACAACCAGGAAAAGCAATAGGCAGAGGGAGAGGGAGAAGCAGGCTCCCCACTGAGCAAGGAGCCCAATGCAGGCCTTGATCCCAGGACCCTGGGATCATGACCTGAGCCAAAGGCAGCTCAACTGACTGACCCACCCAGGTGCGATGCCCCTAGATATAAATTCATGATCAGATATATGATTTGCAAATATTTTCTCTCATTCTGTGGGTTGTCTTTTTACATTCTTGATGGTGAAGCACAAAAGTTTTTTAATTTGGGGGGCACCTGGGGCGGTTCAGTTGATTAAGCGGCCAACTCTTGATTTAGGCTCATGTCATGATCTCAGGGTTGTGAAATCGAGCCCCACGTCGGACTCCGTGCTCAGTGGAGAGTCAGCTTGAGATTCTCTCCCTGTTCTCTGACCCTCCCCCTACTGTGTGCTCTGTCTCTAAAATAAATATTTTAAAAAATTATTTTTTAATTTTAAAGAAGCCAAATTTATCTTTTCCCCCCCCACTTTTTTAAAAGTAATCTCTACACCCAGAGTGGGGCTCAAATTCATGACCCTGAGATCAAGAGTCAGATGCTCTACCAACTGAGCCAGTCAGGTGCAGCTATTTTTTATTTTGCTGTTTGTGCTTTCGGTGTTATATCTAAGAAATTACAACCTAATCCAAGATCACAAAGATTTACTGCTGCTTTCTTCTAACAGTTTTAATCTCACACTCCAGTCTATGATCCATTTTGAGTTAATTTTTCTTAACTGTGGTAAAGTATACATAATACAGAAAATTTATCACCTTAACCATTTTTCAGTTTGTTTGTTTTTAAGTAAGCTCTATGCCCAGTATGGGGCCTGAGCCCCACAGGCCTCCCCTCTTTATTTTTTTTTAAAGATTTTTCAAAAAAAATTTTTATTAGAGAGAGAGAGCAAGCAAACATGGGCGGGGGGAGGCAGAGGGAGAAGCAGACTCCCTGACGTAGGGCTTGATCCCAGGACCCTGGGATCATGACCTGAGCCAAAGACAGACACTCAACTAAATGAGCCAGCAAGGTGCCCCTCCCTCCTTTTTAATATGCTTTATGGTAAGGAGGGTCCAACTTCATTCTTTTGCATGTTTACTTTTCCCAGAACCATTTGTTAAAAAGACTGTCTTCTCCCCATTGAATAGTCTTGGTATCCTTGTAAAAAATCAATTCAGCATAGGGACTCGTGGGTGGCTCAGTCGGTTAAGCACCCAACTCTTGATTTCAGCTCAGGTTATGATGTCAGGGTTGTGGGCTCGAGCCCCATGTTGGGCCCCACACTGGGCGTGGTGACTGCCTGGGAGATTCTCTCTCTCTCCCTCTGCCCCCTCCGCTGGACTTGTGCCCGCATGCTCCCTCTCTTCCTCTCTCAATAAAAAAAAAAATTCAAGGGCACCTGGATGGCTCAGTCGGTTAAAGAACCAACCCTTTGACTCGGGTCATGATCCTGAGGTCCTGGGATCAAGCCCCATGTTGGGCTCTCTGCTCAGCAGGGAGCCTGCTTCTCCCTCTCCCTCCTGCTCTGCCTACTTGTGCTCTCTCTCTCTGTCAAATAAATAAATAAAATCTTTTTTTCTTTTTTTTTTAAAGATTTTATTTATTCATTTGAGAGAGAGAATGAAAGAGAGAGAGCACAAGAGCAGGGAGGGTCAGAGGGAGAAGCAGACTCCCCACTGAGCAGGGAGCCCAATGCGGGACTCAATCCTGGGACTCCAGGATCATGACCTGAGCCGAAGGCAGTCGCTCAACCGAGTCACCCAGGCACCCAATAAATAAAATCTTAAAAAAAAAAATCAATTCAGCATATATGTGAGGGTTTATTCCTGGGCCCTCTATTCCATTTCTCTTATATGTCTCTCCTCAAGTACTTTTTGAATAAATGAATGAGAAGGGAGGGGTGCCTGGGTGGCTCAGTCATTGGGCGTCTGCCTTTGGCTCGGGTCATGATCCCAGGGCCCTGGGATCGAGCCCCGCATCGGGCTCCCTGCTTGGCGGGAGGCCTGCTTCTCCCTCTCCCACTCCCCCTGCTTGCCTGCTTGTGTTCCCTCTCTCACTGGGTCTCTCTGTCAAATAAATAAATGTAATCTTTAAAAAAAAAAAAAAAAAAGAAAGAAGGGGAAAAGAAACCTACATTTAATCTGAGTTTGAACATTAACTTGTTTTTGTTGCCTCAGAATTCACTTTACCTCTATTACTGTTTTCTCTTCTGTAAAATGAGGGATTGGACAAAAGGACTCTTATAATTCCAATAAGCTTATGATTTTATACTCAAGGTCTTTTTCCTCAATATAGTACAGTCATATCATACACACCAAACATACATACATAATGTCAAATATTCATGATATATTTATAAAACTGAAAACTCCTAAGGCGTTTCAATAATTTTAAGTATATACTATATACCTTCAATATCTGAAACGATTAGCATCTGAGGTTGAGCGAGACCTTCTTGAAGACTGTAGAAGTGGATTGTACTATCAAATGTAATGAAGCCAATTTTTGTCCTAGTGTTGCCAGGAAGCCTACAAACAAATTCAGAAGAGTATTGCATCAAGTTTTTCCATATTCATACATATATAAAAATATCTGTGAAGAGTTAACATACAAAGAACTACTTTTGTGTTATGGAAATTGTCCCGAAATAAATGCTCAATCCACCCAATGTTTAATTAGCATGAAAACAGACTCGACTCAAAGTGAAAACATTATGCATAAACCCAAACAATCAACAAAACCCTGCAATAATACAGCAATCCAAAACTCACTACACCTATATAAAGTTACATAAATCACATAGGAAATGGTATATAAAAAAATACTTGAGAGTATATACAAACCTTTTCATGTTCTTATAGTGAACTTTTAGATGATTTTAACAAAAATAGTTCAAAAAATTACCATTTAGCAATTCTAAAATATAATATATATATGTATATGTGTATGTATATACACATATGTATATACACATATGCATATACATATATACGCACACATTATATATTTTTAAGTTGGGCATGGAGCCCAATATAGGGCTTGAACTTAAGATCCTGAGATCAACACCTGAGCTGAGAACAGGAGTTGGACGCTTAACCAACTGAGCCACCCATGAGCCCCTAAAATATAATATAAATTAATATATTGTACATCTTTTAAAAAGTTTACCCAAATCTCTTCTTACATTGTTCATCTTAAGAGCAGCAAAAGTATTTGTCTTAAATATGTGGACCTTCAGTTTCTTAGACAAGCTAGTTTTCATTCTTGTTGCTCATTAAAAATACAAATGCTGGCAAGAACAAGGAGCCTCCTTTCGCCCAGGTGAGGGACTTAGTCCATTTCTGATAAGATCTGGTCCTTCACATTCTTCCATACCACACAAGAACACTGTATTTCATTACAGTGAAAAGTCATACTAGCTTTTATAGGTTACACTAAGTATCTAAGAAACCATTTTAAAGTACAGATATTTTGGGACGCGTGGGTGGCTCAGTCGGTTAAACGTCTGCCTTTGGCTCAGATCACGATCCCAGGATTCTGGGATCGAGTCTCGCATCAGGCTCCTTGCTCAGCCTGCCGCTCCCCCTGCTTGTGTTCTCTCTCTGACAAATTTTTAAAAATCTTAAAAAAAAAAAAAAAAAAGTACAGATATTTTAAGAGGCTATTTTAATAGATATGACAACTAAATCTAACATGTATAGGGCGCCTGGGTGGCTCAGTTGGTTAAGCGACTGCCTTCGGCTCAGGTCATGATCCTGGAGTCCCTGGATCGAGTCCCGCATCGGGCTCCCTGCTCGGCAGGGAGCCTGCTTCTGCCTCTGACCCTCCCCCCTCTCATGTGCTCTCTCTCTCTCGTTCTCTCTGTCTCAAATAAATAAATAAAATCTTTAAAAAAAAAAAAAA
>NC_138375.1:114905924-114918556 GCF_054177405.1 Leptonychotes weddellii
CTGGGTGGCTCAGTTGGTTAAGCGACTGCCTTCGGCTCAGGTCATGATCCTGGAGTCCCTGGATCGAGTCCCGCATCGGGCTCCCTGCTCGGCAGGGAGCCTGCTTCTGCCTCTGACCCTCCCCCCTCTCATGTGCTCTCTCTCTCTCGTTCTCTCTGTCTCAAATAAATAAATAAAATCTTTAAAAAAAAAAAAAAAAGTAACATGTATACACTGTTTGGACTCTTATTTCAACAAACCTACAATAAAGGCATTTCTGACACAACCAAAACCAAAAATTGAACCAGGTATTAAATCATATTATGGATTTAATGCTAATTTTGTTTGCTGTGATACTTGTATCTTAAGGTTAAAAATAATTGCAATTGGGCACCTGGGTGACTCAGTTGGTGAAGCGACTGCTTTCGGCTCAGGTCATGATCCTGGAGTCCCAGGATCGAGTCCCATATCTGGCTCCCTGCTCAGCGGGGAGTGTGCTTCTCCCTCTGAACCCTCCCCCATCTTGTGCTCTCTCTCTCTCTCTCTCTTTCTCCTTCTCTCTCAAATAAATAAAATCTTTAAAAATAATAATAATAATTGCCATTATTTATAGGTAAGAAGATATGCTGACAGAGATTTGAGTGAAAATACTCAAGGGGGAAAAAAGTGTTTGTGTATGGGAGGATTAGATAAATTTATGTTTCTCAGAGAGAGTGAGGCCTGAAATTAACAAATGAGTTTAAATGGACATTTAGAACATAATTATATATAGCATTTTTTTGTATTTTGAAACTATTCATTTTGCGAACACTGCTAGTTTCAAATTTAAGCTGAATTAAGATACTTACAAATCCAGATTGTCCAACAAACTCTGGCAAACTGAATTCAAGTATCCAGTTTCAACTGCATTGTGAGATACATCAAATACAAAGAGGTACACTGGAGGTTGAGGTGGTCGTAACTGAAGAAAAGAAAGATCTCATTAAAGACATTTAACAGGATTAAATCTAAACTTACCATCTGTCCAATCCACCTACAACAAAACAATAAATATTATTTACAGATTAAATGGAGACACTAATAAACAATAATGGATTAAGAAAATAATATAGAGGGACGCCTGAGTGGGTCAGTCGGTTGGGGGTCTGCCTTCCGCTCAGGTCATGATCTCAGGGGCCTGGGATCGAGTTCCGCATCGGGCTCCCTGCTCAGTGGGGAGTCTGCTTCTCCCTCTCTCCCTCCCCGTGCTCATGTTCTCTCTCACTCTCTCAAATAATAAAATCTTAAAAAAAACCCCATATATATATATATATATATATATATATATATATATATATATATAGAAATAACAGGAGTTTTAAAAATAGGCAAACCATATTATATCGTTTTCAGATGCAAAGTTAAAAAAAGAAAAATGAAGGGCGCCTGGGTGGCTCAGTTGGTTAAGCGGCTGCCTTCAGCTCAGGTCATGATCCTGGAGTCCCTGGATCGAGTCCCGCATCGGGCTCCCTGCTCGGCAGGGAGCCTGCTTCTCCCTCTGACCCTCCCCCCTCTCAAGTGCTCTCTCTCTCTCTCATTCTCTCTGTCTCAAATAAATAAATAAAATCTTTAAAAAAAAAAAAAAAGAAAAATGAAGATGCGATTGCCCTAAGTCAGAAGAGTTTTTCTCTAGGACAAGGAGAGAAAATGTAGTCAGAAGGCTTCTGGGAGTATTGGCAATGTTCAATTTCCGACCAGCACGGTGCTAACAAGGGTGTTTATAATTACTTGGTGACCTACACATGTTTTATAGACTTTTCCATATGTACACTATATTTCACAATTTAGGGAAATTACAACTGTGAAAGTGACAAATCAAGTTAGCCTGAGCTGGTTCCTTAACCAACACATTTTAGTCAAGATCCATAAAAATGTACAACTATATTTTAAAATTCCAAAGTCAAAGATTTGTTCTCAATTCAATAAAAAACATCAAATAACCACAATGAGAACTGCGAATGTAGTATACTAACTTTTTTTTTTTTTTGGAGTGTACTAACTTTTATATTTTTTTACACAGACCACTTGCCAGATTCATAGCATATGTCACCTAAGAGATAAGCGGAGAAGGAGCAAAACAGCTTGCAATATAGGTAAGGTAAGTTTACAAATTTAAAGGAAGTCAGTTTTGAAAATCCTGGGAGATAAAAAACACCCCAGGAGGCCAAAACAAAAGAAGAGATGCTTCTTCTGATTTTTTGGCTTTAATTCAACAAAGAGACACTAGGGAAAACTATTACCAATCATTTAAGTGTCACAAAACTGTCTTCTACATTGCACTTTTCTGTGGTGAAAAGAAAATGAACTCTCATAATTTCTATTTCCCATTGCCCAGAGATTACCCCACAAAAACATAACAAGGTAAAATAAAATATAAAAAGTTAGATGTTAAGTCTTATCTTCATATTCCCTTTATTTAGAGGCAATTATGGCATGGTGAAAGAGTAACCAAATCAAAAGGCATGGATTTTTATGCAAGGTCTCCCATTTACTTAAAGGATATTTGGCAAGTCACCTAACTCTTTTCATATCTGTAAAACAGGATTAACAGCATTCACCTAGCTTAATTCAGACAGTTGTTTGTAATGATCAAAAATATTTAAGTGCTTTGTAAAATGTAAAGTGCTAATGAAACATTAGGCATAATTATTATTTTAAAAATGCAAGACCTCAGATTCTCATATAAGTGTGTAATAGTACTTGCAAGAGAATGTTTATCACAGCATTATTAGAAAAAAGTTGGAAGTGACTTAAAAGTAAGTATGATCCTGGTATTATAGTACAAATTTCTCAACTGATGCACAAGAAATATAGGTGAAATTTTACATATATTTTTACTTCTCAAATTTACCCTTATATACTAATTAACTACATTTATAATGAACAAGTATAACTTATAAAATTTAAAAACATAAAATTTTGTTAAAGGATGCCACAATGTTTTATTTAAAGCCCAGTGTTTAATAAATATGCTACATAAAAAATGAAAGCTTACCATGTATTCTGAAGGAGCCATAAACTCAATAGTAGCATTCTGAACTTCAGGTCTTCTGTGAGGTTCTCCATAAACTCTAGTCAAAGGGTTGTACATGAATTCCTCAGGAACTATAAGTCAACAACATACAATGATAAAACTGAAAGGATTAAGTGTGATATATCTTGCATTTAGCGGTTTTCTTATTTTGAGGATTTATAGATAAGCCAATATAGACTAAATATTAAAAGATAAATATACTTTGTTTTTGAGTTCAAGTTTCCCCCACACTCAATGGCACTAAGTATGTCTTGCTTTTACAGCCACAATCACAGTGATTTTTCTCTTCCTACCTTCTAATATACTCTTTGTCTTAATTCTTGCTAAAATTGCTTTCCTAAAACAGCTTGAAATGATGATAAAAATTCATTAAATACCAATTATTATCTTAAATGTGACACTAAATTTTGTCTTAAATTTCATAATGGTACACAAATATTAACATTTGACACAAAATGTATAGACTCTGGCTGACCCTACAAAGCTATGGTAAAAATACTTTACAAGCTAAAGACTAACAGTTCCGTGACTTCCATTAATTAATGATGCCTTTATGGAACATCAGTTACCTACCACTTAAAATATACTAGTGCTCAAAGAATATTTTCTAAATTAGCATTGCATCTGTCTTCCCATTAACTGTTTAGAAATTCAAATTCCTACATATGTTAAAGAGTAAGCCATAGTTCATGAAATGGTCTGGGCTGCATACTAAAGTGACTTCTACCTTTATTTATAAATTTATTTCACATACTGAAGCACATATACATAAGATTTTAAAGGCATACCAAACACTATACATACATTTTCTAAATTATTAGAGAGTAAAAATTATGTTCTTACTCTATGCTCACTTTACTCCTAAAAAACATAAGAATGGTTTTTTGGGGCGCCTGGGTGGCTCAGTTGGTTAAGCGACTGCCTTCGGCTCAGGTCATGATCCTGGAGTCCCGGGATCGAGTCCCGCATCGGGCTCCCTGCTTGGCAGGGAGTCTGCTTCTCCCTCTGACCCTCCTCCCTCTCATGCTCTCTGTATCTCATTCTCTCTGTCTCAAATAAATAAATAAAATCTAAAAAAAAAAAAACAAAAAAACATAAGAATGGTTTTTAAAAAGCTCTTAAATTCCCCATTTTCCAATGCTTAATGAAATTTCCTTTCAAACAGGAGACCCAGTTTTCTTTTTTCTTAATTTTAATTTTTTTTTTTTTAAGTAAGCTCTACACCCAACATGGGGCTTGAACTCACTACCCCAAAAACAAGAGTCACATGCTCCAACTGAGCTACCAGGTATCCCGGAGACCTAAATTTCAATATGGTTATCAGCATACCCTTTTTCTTCTCTAATCCTAATAAAGTGTTATTGGTTAGATGATATTCCTTATAAGGTTTGTTTGTTTTAAAGATTTTATTTATTTATTTGACAGAGAGAGACACAGCGAGAGAGAGAACACAAGCAGGGGGAGTGGGGGAGGGAGAAGCAGGCTTCCTGTGGAGCAGGGACCCCGATGCAGGGCTTAATCCCAGGACCCTGGGATCATGACCTGATCCGAAGGCAGACACCTAATGACTGAGCCACCCAGGCACCCCCCCCTTTTTTTTTTAAAGATTTTATTTAGGTTAGATGATATTCCTTAAACATAGACTGTAAGCAACTTCTGAAAGAGATCTCCTCTTCCTCAATTACTGAAAAAACTACATTCAACTAACCTTCTAGCACTGCCCACCACCCTTCATACAGCAGTGAATGTATCTAATGGCAGCTATTCTGTGGACTTATTTTCTTTCACCCTAGAGAAAAGGCATGGGACAATTTCTAAATAAAAATATTTCTTAAATTATAGGCTTAAATAATACCATGAAATATGCCATTTATTATATACCCAATATAATAAATGTAAAAAAGTGGTATCAGAATAATACATTTTCTGTTCAAAAAGTATACACACACACACACACACACATACATATATATGTATGTATGTAGAAATGTGTAGAAAAAGTTAACAGAAGTTATCTTTGAGTAGAAGGATTACAGGTAAGTAAGACAGGGTATTGGGTTTTGTTTTGTTTTTTTCTTTAAACTTCATATTATCTGCTTTCCCTACAACGTAAACTGAAATTTGTAAATGTTTATTTATTTTTTATTTATTTATTTATTTATTTTTTTTATTTATTTGAGAGAGAGAGAATGAGACACAGAGAGCACGAGAGGGAGGAGGGTCAGAGGGAGAAGCAGACTCCCTGCCGAGCAGGGAGCCCGATGCGGGACTCGATCCCGGGACTCCAGGATCATGACCTGAGCTGAAGGCAGTCGCTTAACCAACTGAGCCACCCAGGCGCCCCTGAAATTTGTAAATGTTTAAAAAAAAAAAAAAAAACATACCATCATTGACTCGGTAACATAAGTTACACTTCCATCTCCTTTGATCCAGAAAGCTGACAAAAGGATTGATGTATGTCCTGCATGAGCGGCATCTCACAATTGTACTGGAGGTAACCACAGGCAATTGCTAAAAAAAACAGAACTAATTTTTTAAAGGCAATGATCATTACATCTAAAGGCCAAATACTAATCCATACCTTTCAAGTAACTTCTGGGATACTATAAGTTTGGAGAAAAAAACCAAGGGTTAAAAAAGGTGCCCAAACTGTCACACAAAAATACTACATAGCTAAAATGTATTGATTTTAAAAACTACTACTTTTCTCCATGAACATTCTCATTAAATCCTGCCTTTTAAAAAGTATTTATTTTCTCATTAAACATTTATATTATAAAACCAACATGGTAAATATCCAATGTATTTTTGAGATGGATGGTAAATGGCCAATGAAATGACCAAGTAAATTAGGAATTTTCTTCATGTTACATTAAGAGGCTTACTAAATTCTCATGAAAAGTCATAAAGTACGGTAAAGGTATAGTATTCAGTTAAACTCTGCAATTATGCTCCTATTTAAAGTTTATCCTACATACTAGAAGTTCTAAAGTCTTAATATAAATTTGTTTTGGGATAGTCACTTCACTTATGTACTGATCCTCCCAAGAGTATGTCAAGGTCCCAGAGCCTTATGACAAAAGTGGAAGGGCTTCTTTGTTTTTCCCCGGAGGGAAACAGCAGAGGGAACAGCTTCCGAAAGCAACAAATTTACTCCAAGAATGGCAGAACTGGGAGACTGGGTATTTTAAATGGGCAAATAATTTACAACTTTTAAAATAGCATGGTTCATTTATTTATTTCCTTTCAGTATCGCTTGAATTTTTCAAAAATAGGCTTATTTTACCTCATTTTGAAGTGTTTGGTAATAAAAATGATGGCTGAATTACAAATAAAGGAACCTGTCAATGGTCAAATTCCTAAAGATAGCTCAGATAAATTCCACATGTGATTCTTGCACTACTGTAGAAAATTCCTCATCACCAAGATAATTTTCCATTAGACATTTACTTGCATTAGTGAAACATACCACTAGGTCTTTGAAAGGATGAAGCAGTAGTCCCAAAGGAAGTTTGGCTTTATTCAGTAAGGCCTGAGTCTGAGGAATGCTAGTCAGCGTGCATCGAAATAACCTATACCAAAGTAAAAACCATGTATCATAAAAAAGAATTATGTGTCAATTGTTGCTATAATTATTTTTGGGCAAAAAAAAAAAAAAGATTTGAAAGGTACACATTTTAACAGTGGATCAAATTACAAAGAAACTTTTCAATAGGCCCTCTCAAATTTTATCCCATTAAATATTTAAGTCCTATTCAGAAAGAGAGGCTGGATAGTTACAACCCAGTATTATATAACTAAAATAGTCTCTTCTTGGCTTGGCTTGTGCATAAGCAGACCAGACTAACAAATGACTTATTTTTCTTTTTTTTAAAGATTTTATTCATTTATTTATTTGACAGAGAAAGACACAGCGAGAGAGGGAACACAAGCAGGGGGAGTGGGAGAGGGAGAAGGAGGCTTCCCGCTGAGCAGGGAGCCCTATGTGGGGCTTGATCCCAGGACCCTGGGATCATGACCTGAGCCGAAGGCAGACGCTTAACGACTGAGCCACCCAGGCGCCCCTTATTTTTCTTTATATAAATTTAGATTACAATGGAATTAAAAGGTGATGACACAAATGTACAAATGCAAGCTTAAGTTTATTAATGAAAAGATCAGTTTTGTTGAAGGTTCTAAAAAGACCATTTAAAAATAACAAAATTCAATTTATCAGAAAGTTATCACCACATACATTTAAATTAATGATCCATTTTAAGGGACAAAAGAGTATTATGTTTGTTATGAAAAATAATTTAAAATGAGAGCAAATAAAGGATTATGTAGAATCAAACTTGGACTTTAAAAAAAATAATGTATTCACCACAGTGATATTGAGTGTTATAGTCCCATTAGAGCTGATAAGAGCAGTCATCAGCCTAGAAGTTACAACCCTATTTCTTGAGTTAGAATATTTCAAATATCAAGTAAGCAATTAACAAAGATCTTTTTCCTGCATGCAAAACTATTTTCATAAATTAATGTTTGTACTGCTTGTTCATAATAGCATGGTTCCCAAAAAAATACAAAACTTCTAGAATAAAATGTCATAGTGAATAAGAAATGCTATTTGAAGCCTTACTCTGGATTACAGTTGAGTTTCTGGATATCTTCATGCAAATTTGGAACAGGAGGCTGCAAAGATGTTACTGGAAGCATATTTCTTTCTTGAAGAAGATTGATAACTCTTAGCCCCTCTGGATGTAGACTTAATCCACTCATGCTTGCAGTTAAATGATTAGCACCTAAGGGAGTCTAGAGATACATAATTTCAAAGTAAGTAGCCTTTATGTTTTCAGTTGAAAACAGAAGTATATAAGGACTTGGTTACTTAATTTTTCTCTAAATAACAGAACTAATCTAGATTTCCTGGTCAATTTTTTTTGTTTCTGGGGATATGTAATAAAACAAGTCTTATGAAATATCCATTATTTTAATTGGTTAAAAGTATTCATTACAGCTTCCTAAAACTTTTATGTCTACACAGTTTAAATCAAAAGATGGAAAATTGGTTAAAAAAAAAGTTTACCTGAGTAAAGCCCTGTGGCCCACTTGAGTAATTCATGGAAGAGGGTGACATTCCAGTTGTACTAGGTGGTGCTGTGTTCTGATAACCAGGTGGTAAGGAGGGATATGAATACCCAACACTTCGGCTCATAGTGGGATTCTTGTTAGCATGCTGTGGTGTTGCTAGAAACAAGGTAACTTTTAAGTTCTATTTTATATTCCGGAATACTTTAAATAAACATATACATCCATTGAATTATAACGCTAAAATCCTTTGGGTAATTTAATACTTTCATTTATCAAATTTGCAACATAAGACAAACACTACTAACAAAGTAATAGCAATGATTAAAATCTAGTTAATGTAGACTATAACCAAAAACACATAAAAATAAGCTTGTATGAACAAAAATAAGCTTGGTATGGTTAATTTATTTTTGTATCATTTACTAAACTTTATATTCAGACTAAAATTCTAATTCAAAACGTCAATGAAAGCATATTAATGTTCAACTCGTTAAATATACTTAAATAGATTTAATTCATAAAAATACTCTATAAGCCAGAACATAATAATAAAACCCATGTCCCAATTAAAGGGGAAAAAAAAAAAAACTAACAAAAATCTAAAGGTATGGAGATAAAAAATGCTACCATGAGTTATTGCTGTGTGACATGATTATGAAGTTTTCTTCACTGTTTCCCATAATGAACACATACTAAAACAAAACAAAAACACACACACACAAAAACAAAAAACAACTTTCATAGCATCTCACCCAAGAAGCCACCGCCTTCAATTTCATCATAACTATTGTGAACCACATTAGATCCATTATTGGTATTTGATGTAATACCTAAAAAGGAAGTTTATTACAATATAAACTAGAACAATTATTACAATTTCTGAAAGATTTGAGCGCTAATGTCTAAAATTTAAGATAACTTTACAAATACTTTAACCCACAGCCCAGGAAAAATGTCAAATGTTGAAATAAAAATTTCAAATAATGCATGTTTTTAAATATACAAAATATATAAAAGTTTTAAATAATTTTACAAACTTCTAAAACAGATGGTCCTTTGTGCAGTTTATAAAATTACATACTATCTGAAAGATTTCAGCAGTTGAGAGCAGCATTAAAAACCTCTAAAGAACAGTACACATTGAAAAAAAAGTCATCAAAATCAGTACTATTTAAAGAGAAAATAAATTATGAGGATAAAAACTTTTTTTTTTCAAAACAAGGAAAAGAGTGGAATCTAGAATTAATTTGAAGGTGATATAAGTTAATAGAATGATTGCTTTGTTCTAGGGAACAACTACTAAAAATAAAAATCTTAACTTGCTTTTTCCCCCCAATTTAAAGATTTAAAGATAAATGCCAGGGACATCTGCTTACAAAGAATTAAAATCTATTTCTAGGTACCTCTACTATTTATGAGCTCTAAGTCAGGTATAGAAGAAACTAAAATTAGTGAATAGCATCAACCTCTAGCTTCTAAGTACCAAGGTGCTAACTTTAATAGTCATTTTAACACCAAATAGATAAGTTTAATAGTTGATAAAATCAGTTAATTTCTTTCCAGTTCTCAAGACCACCATGACTTTAACCATGAGTTGATACAGAAAACCTTAATAAAACTGCTTTTATTTTTTTTTTACGATTTTATTTATTTATTTGACAGAGACACAGTGAGAAAGTAAACAAAAACATTGGGCATATTTTTAGTTGGTTAAAAATGCAAGTATTGGGGCGCCTGGGTGGCTCAGTCGTTGAAGTGTCTGCCTTCGGCTCAGGTCATGATCCCAGGGTCCTGGGATTGAGCCCCATGTCTGGCTCCCTGCTCAGCGGGAAGCCTACTTCTCTCTCTCCCACTTACC
Organism: Leptonychotes weddellii; assembly: GCF_054177405.1. Classification (NCBI taxonomy): domain Eukaryota; kingdom Metazoa; phylum Chordata; class Mammalia; order Carnivora; family Phocidae; genus Leptonychotes; species Leptonychotes weddellii. The sequence goes on from NC_138375.1 coordinate 114,915,908, forward strand.
CTGCTTGTGTTCTCTCTCTGGCTGTCTCTCTCTGTCAAATAAATAAATAAAATCTCTAAAAAAATAAAAAATAAAATAAAAATTAAAAAAATAAAAATGCAAGTATTTATTGTAGCTTGATTTTCAAAATTATAATGTGGCAAACAGAGGGACATTATCATTTTGTTACTCATTGTTAACACCATTCTTTTCAAAATATTCACAGGTCGCTCTTTTCCCTACTTATATAATATTAAAAAAAGGAAATGATAGAAGAAAAAACAAAAATAATATTGATTGTATTCAGTAGTAGGATATGGACAGCAGTTTTTCCCTCCTCTGTTTTCCTATTTCCACATTTTGCTGCATTTGCTGCATAACCCAGCATTAGGTTATTGCTAAAATCAATTTCCTACTTGACAAAATATAGTGTTGAAACTAATAAACTTATATTTTAAAGTTGTATCTGAAGACAATGCTTTAAAACATTTTATTGTTTAGCAGTGCCTCCGGTGGCTCAGTCTAAGCGTCTGCCTGTCATGATCCCAGGGTCCTAGGATCGAGCCCCGCATCAGGCTCCCCGCTCAGCAGGAAGCCTGCTTCTCCCTTTCCCACTCCCCATGCTGTGTTCCCTCTCTCGCTCTCTCTCTGTCAAATAAATAAAATCTTAAAAAAAAAAAAATGTTGTTTATATACAACTTCAAAATGCTTGCATATTTTACTTTTTATTTAGGTTGATAAATATTTGTTAATATTTACAATAAGAGCAGAAAACAAAATACTGCTTCCATGGAAAAGAGCCAATGTATTAAAAGGACAGTTCTAAAGCAGAAATTCTCCTCTCACCTTCCTCTGCCAAAAGGCACCTAACTTTAGAGCCATGATTGTTAAAATCTGCCCAGCAACAAAAAAAGGTAACAGCAGTAGTTCCCCAATGCTAGGCCCAATACAGGGTATTAGAATTCTAAGGAGCTTTTTTTAAACTCTGTATTCCTGAAGGCCTTCCTTAACTGAAACAACTAAATTTCTGGAAAAAACATTATCTGAATGCAAAGAATTCAAATAATATTCATCCTTCCGCCCCAAGTCAAAACTTTAGATTTGACTTGGTTTTGCCTTGCTTACCTTCTTGGTTGACAGCTGAATTAAATGAGGGCTGGGGCACAGCTCTATGTGATGATTTCTGAGGCGTGAGTGCCCTCACTGGAGGTGGTCCTCCAGTTGGAGGGGGCCCAATAGGAGCTCCTGGTTGGAAAGTGGTAGGCAGAGGTGGGTTCACTAAGGGGGGTGCAGAACCTATAGAAACATCAGTTTTTCACAAATCACTTAAGAACTAAGAAAAAGGACAAAACAGCCTTTTACCAAATATGAGTAACTTCCAAATTTACATTTTAATTAAAATCACTAACAAATTACCAGAAATATGTTACCTGCTCAGGTTTATGACTTTTTAATTTATATGCATGCTTTACACATTTACAATCTCTTTTACATGCTTCTTATTTGTCAATTATTAAAGCAGCATCAAATCACTTATAGGGTAGATACAATGCCCTGTTTATTGATTAATTTTTATTAACTGGTCACAGAGGTTCAATATTCCAACAGAATATTCCAACAGAATATTCCAACAGAATATCAAATATTCCAACAGAAATTAACATGAATAAAATGTTATTAATGTCCTATTAATGTAGTCCATTCAATTAACATTAATTAGGTTGACAGCTTTCTAAAGTTACAAACTAGGGGCTCCTGGGTGGCTCAGTCAGTTGAGTGACCGACTCCTGATTTCGGCTTGGGTCATAATCTCAGGGTCTTGGAATCGAGCCCCACTTGGGGGTCTGCGATGAGCTCTGGAGCCTGCTTAAGGTTCTCTCCCTCTTCCTCTGTCCCTCTCCCCTGCTCACAATTATTAATCTCACAAAAATTAATCAAAAAAAAAGGAAGGAAGAAGGAAAAGAACACTCCCTAGGCTTAAAAATCAGGAAATGATACAAAGTTAATGTATATACTTTATAAAACACTGATATCTGAGAAGTTTAACACTACTCATCAAACTAAACTAAGAATGACACGGTATTTATACTTGTGTCTACCAGTATCTCGCTGCCTCGATTTCACCAGTTTTCTATCAGGACAGTAAGTGCTGATGAGTGTAAAAACATCACCAGTTACTTTTGGGGAAATTCCTCTCTGTGATATCAAAAGTTCCAAAACCCACACCACCTGCTCATTCAAGTCAACAACGTTGTTCCCACCTTCTCATTTGTCAAAGAGGAGGAACAAAGTCTACAAAGTAGATAAAATACTACTGATAAGAATGTGATTTAATTTTTCATTCCAGAACTTTTCTTAATCTTCTGAATTTTTAAGTGAAATAGATAATAAATGGATTTTATTTATATTCTACCTGTATTTGTAAAATCTTGTGATTTTTAAAAGGGGATAAAGATACCCAGATATGAAAATTTTTTTTTTTTTTTAAAGATTTTATTTATTTATTTGAGAGAGAGAGAATGAGAGACAGAGAGCATGAGAGGGAGGAGGGTCAGAGGGAGAAGCAGACTCCCTGCCGAGCAGGGAGCCCGATGCGGGACTCGATCCCGGGACTCCAGGATCATGACCTGAGCTGAAGGCAGTCGCTTAACCAACTGAGCCACCCAGGCG
>NC_138375.1:114918656-114934156 GCF_054177405.1 Leptonychotes weddellii
CAGATATGAAAATTTTCAATGTTTCAATACTGTTCAATTTTCCAGGATCAAAATGAAAAATGATCGTTATTACTGAACCTTATAGTTCCCAACAAGACAAATCAGTGCCCTGTTGACAACTGAAGACAATAATCAGATTACTGCCATATAACTCCCTTATCAAGGAAGCACTGACACATATCCATGGCAATACAGACAAGTCAAAAGAACAAAAGGGCAAGGTACACTACCAACTCAGCATGAGCAAGAATGTATGATACATCTGGCCACAAAGGTGTAACAACCTAATGTTTAACAAAATACAAGTGAGCTTATAGAGATTTTTCACAGGTTTAAGAAAAAAAAAATTTGAAACCACAACATGCTACATTTCATAGACATTTTTTCAAGCTGAATAATTTTTTTTCTTTTTTAAGTAGGCTACAAACCCAGTGTGAAGCCTAAAAGAGCTTGAACTCATGATCGTGAGATCAAGACCTAAGCTCAGACCAAGAGTCAGACGCTTACCCGAGTCACCCAGGCACCCCTCAAGTTGTATAATTCTTATTTGTAACATTAATAGCTAGAGTTTTAGAACCTGCCCTCCAGATCCCTAAAGCTAATGTAAGGATGTTAAAAGACTGATTAGGAAAAAAAAGTCAGATCGGGAGCCTCGGTGGCTCAGTCGGTTAAGAGTCTGCCTTCGGCTCAGGTCCCGATCCCAGGGTCCTGGGATTGAGCCCCAGCATCTGGCTCTCGGATCAGTGGGGAGTCTGCTTTTCCCTCTGACGCCCTCCCCCACCGCTCATGTTTTCATGCTCTCTCTCTGAAATAAACAAAATCTTAAAAAAAAAAAAAAAAGGAAAAAAGTAAGAGAAATTTAATATGTGGACTCGAGACTTAGTATAACACAGATACAGTTTTGAGATCAGATAATCAGGCAATAACTACCAATGCAGTGTTAAAAAATGAGGAATTTGGGGACGCCTGGGTGGCTCAGTTGGTTAAGCGACTGCCTTCGGCTCAGGTCATGATCCTGGAGTCCCAGGATCGAGTCCCATATCGGGCTCCTTGCTCAGCAGGGGGTCTGCTTCTCCCTCTGATCCTCCCCCCTCTCATGTGCTCTCTCTCAAATAAATAAATAAAATCTTTACAAAAAAAAAAAATGAGGAATTTGGGGCGCCTGGGTGGCTCAGTCGTTAAGCATCTGCCTTCGGCTCAGGTCATGATCCCAGGGTCCTAGGATCGAGCCCCACATCAGGCTCCTTGTTCAGCAGGGAGCCTGCTTCTCACTCTCCCTCTGCCTGATGCTCCCCCTGTTTGTGCTCTCTCTCTCTCTCAAATAAAAAATAAATAAATAAATAAATAATGAGGAATTTTTTTAGAAGTATCTAAGAAAAAAGCAGGGTAGTAATATATTTATTTAAGGTTCATTTTCTTAGTTTATGTATCTTTCTTCCCCCTTTTTTTATATAAGAAACCTCCTAAGTTTTGTCACTCACTTATGTCTCTTTCACCACATCTGTGGTGTAGCCCTCTACCTGAGGGCTTGTGACACCCAAAAACATTTCAGATTATTGATGATGTGCTTTTTAATGAGAAGCTACACCTACTCTTAAATAGTTTTTAAATAGTAGCTTTTCCCAAACTATTTTCTTGTGGCTTGGGCAAAGTAGTCAAGCCTCATTTCTTATCTGTAAAAGAAACTGTTGTGAAGATTAAATAAGATACCACATATAAAAGTTTGGCAAAGTGCTGGAAAATAAAAACATTCAGTAAATGTTACCTATAATTATCAATAATGAGATGAAAATTCATTAATTTCAAGTGATTGATGCTCACTCATGGTGCAGAATAAGAATAAAAGTAACCAGATGGATTTCAGTTTGAACAATTGCAGATCAGAAGATTTCTACAAAGAAACCAGTTTTCTAGAAGCAACTATAACCTTTATAGGCCAAAATGCAAGATGTAGTCACTGGAACCAATCACTGATCAGAGGCTAAGAAAAATAGTTTCAGCAATTGAAATATATGTAGTACACAGGAATACAGATACAAGGTAATTATTGATACTACTATTTCATTTGAAAGTTTTTACTAGTTTATTTCCTTGAGGATGTTGGCGCAACAGAATCAACATGCAGATCTCAATACAGAATTTTAAATGCTTTTCAAAGTAACACTATTAATTTTGTTAAGTGTACAAGACACTAATTTTAAGAGCTAAATAGGAACAATGAAATGGTTAAATGAACTTCCTTGTGAACCAGATACAACCAAACTTTGATATACAAACTGATGTACAAAATCCACACAATCCCAATCAAAATCCCAGGTGCCTTCTTTGCAAAAACTGACAAGCTAATCCTAAAATTCTTATGGAAATGCCAAGGGACCCAGAACAGCCACAACAAACTTGAAAAAGAAAAACAAAGTTGAAGGGGCACCTGGGTGACTTAGTACTGTTAAGCATCTGATTTCAGCTCAGGTCATGATCTCAGGGTCCTGGGATGAGCCCTGCGAGGGGCTCCCTGCTCAGTGGGGAGTCTGCTTCTCACTCTCCCACTGCCCCTCCCCTCGCTTGTGCTCTGTCTCTCTCTCAAATAAATAAAATCTTAAAAAAAAAAAAAAAAGTTGGAGGAGTCCTACTTCCCAAATTCAAGGCTTACTACAAACCTACAGTAATCAAGTTGTTTGGTACTGGTATAAAGATAGTTATAGATCAATAGAAAAGAATTCAGAGTCCCGAAATAAACCCTTACATTTACGATCAGTTGATTTTCAATAAGGGTGCCAACACCATTCAATAAAAGAAAGAACAGTCTTTCCATCAAATAGTCCTGGGACAAATGTATACCTACATGCACAAGAATGAAGTTTAACCCCTACCTCACACTATACACAAAAATTAATTCCAAATTGATCAAAGACGTAAATAGGAGAGCTAAAACTATAAAACTCTTACAAGAAAAAATAAATATAAATCTCTGCCCACTGCTTTCTGACTGCGGTTCTGCTAATAACACTCACTCCTCACTACAAAAGTTATTGTCTGCTCTGACCTGCCCCTCCAGGATACTACAGTTTCTGGGGACCGAAACAGTCTAAGCCGTAACAAAAAGATAACCCAAGCCTCAGATCAAGACCAAAAAAAGAGACCATAGGGATTGAGCTTAAGATGGAACCCAGTTAATAAAAATAATGGCAAGTCCTTAAGGAAGTGGTTCTGCATGCATACCTGATTCCCTGAAATATCATGGGTGACTCAAAGAAACACAGAGGATACCTTCACAGGTAAGAAGCAAACCCATGATTTTAAGTTAACGCAAGGTTAGAGAAGTAATTTATTTAAAGATTAACAATGATTTAGAAAACCAACAGTCCTCCATTTGGTTTTAAGTCTTGAAATATTAATTATAACATCTAAACAGGCAAAATTTTCCCACTTCTACATAGTAAGCACTCCTATTATGAACTCTACCTGATTTTATGAAGTTGTTTTGAAGTGAAGGATCTCCAGAAGAAACATATTGATGACTTGTCAAATTTGTATTCCCAGATACAGCTGGTTGGGATGATACACGAGGACAATGGTTTGTCTGTGATCCTGTGGATGGATAGTTATACTGCCAATTCAAAGGTGGTTGTACATTGGCTCCAGGAAGAAAGCTACCAGAAGGCATTGGTGTAGCAGCTGGGTTCTGAGAAGTAGGTAGTGGCATTCGGGGAACAGGACCACTGTGAAGTGAAGGTGTCACTGGATTAGAAGCTACAGGTGGTCTATAAAGAGTCTGCCCAGGTCCCTGATAAATACTTAACGGAGAAACAGTCTGAGAACCACCATAGTTAGACTGTCCAGAGACTGGATTCAATGTCTTTGCTGGTATTAGATGAGGGTAGGATCCTGGAAGCTGAGAATTATATCCTTCGTTCACTGACACTTGTGAAGACATCAGTGCATTTTGGACAGGACCTTCCAATAAGAGGAGGAAAAATTAGTCTTCCAAACAAAGTAATAAAAATACTTTAAGAAATACAGTAAAACATATGGTACTCTTACAATTAAACAATAAAAAGACAAATAACCCAATTTAAAAATGAACAAAAGATTCAGACATTCAATATATTTCCAAAGAGATACACAAATGGCCAATAAGCACATGCAAAAACACTCAACATTATTAGTCATTAGAGAAATACAAATCAAAACCACAGTGAGGTGGCACTCACACCAAGTAGGATGACTAAAATGTAAGAGTCAATAAACATTTTAGTGTTAACAAGAATGCGGATGGGGCACCTGGGTGGCTCAGTCAGTTGGGCATCTGCCTTCAGCTCAGGTCATGATCTTGGGATCCTGGGATCGAGCCCCATGTCGGGCTCCCAGCTTCAGTCGGGAGTCTGCTTCTCCCTCTCCCTCTGCCCCTCCCACCCCCCACTTGGGCTCTTTCTCTTGAATAAATAGTTGAAATCTTTAAAAAAAAAAAAAAAAAGGAATGTGGAGAAACTGGAACCCTCACACATTGCTAATAGAAGTGTAAAATGGTGCAACTACAATGGAAAACAGTTTGGCAGTTCCTCAAAGTATTAAACATAGTTATCATATAATTCAGTAATTCCACTCTTAACCTGCATAAAAAGTCGTGCACAAATGTTCATAATATTATTCGTAATTGCCAAAAATTACAAACAACCAAAATGTCCATCAACTGATGAACAGAGATAAACAAAAGGGTATATCTATACAATGGGATATTATTTGGTCATAAAAAGGAATGAAATATTGACGACATTTTACAACATAGATAAACCTTGAAAACATTATGCTGAGTGAAAGATGCTGGTCACAAAAGAGGATACACTGTATGATTCATTTATATGAAATATCCAGAACAGCAAAATCTACAGACACAGAGGTAGATTTGTGGTTGCAGGGGCTGGGGCGAGGAGGGAATGGGGAGTAACTGCCAATGGGAATAGGGTTTCTTTTGGGGATTATAAAAATATTATAAAATTGATAGTAGTGATGGTTGCAAAACTCTGTGAATACACTAAAAATCACTGAATTGTACATTTTAAAGCTGTTATTAAAAAAAAAAAATCCCTAGAACTACCACTTCTACTCAGGAATATACTGTTATTTCTGTTGCTAAAATTAGACAATAAAAGGAAATAGATACTTTTTTAAAAGATTTTATTTATTTGAGAGAGAGCAAGCGCGAGCACAAGCAGGGGGAGAGGGGGAGAGGGAGAAGGAAAAGCAGACTCCCTACTTAGCAGGGAGCCCCATGTGGGGCTCAAGCCAGGACCCAGGACCCTGAGATCATGACCTGAGCCAAAGGCAAATGCTTAACAGACTGAGCCAGGCAGATGACCCAAGATAAATATTTTTTAAAAAGATAGCACTCTGGGGGCACCTGGGTGGCTCAGTCATTAAGCGTCTGCCTTCGGCTCAGGTCATGATCCCAGGGTCCTGGGATGGAGCCCAGCATCAGGCTCCCTGCTCCGCAGGAAGCCTGCTTCTCCCTCTCCCACTCCCCCTGCTTGTGTTCCCTCTCTCGCTGTCTCTCTCTGTCAAATAAATAAATAAAATCTTAAAAAAAAAAAAAAAAGATAGCACTCGGGGGCACCTGGGTGGCTCAGTCAGTAGAGTGTGCAACTATTTTTTTTTTTAAGATTTTATTTATTTATTTACCTGAGAGAGAGAGAGAAAGAGAGAGGGAGAACAAGGAAGAGCTGACGGAGAAGGACAGATTCCATGCTGAGCTTGGAGCCGTACTTGGGCCCAATCTCATGACCCTGAGATCATGACCTGAGCAGAAATCAAAGAGTTGGACGCTTAACTGACTAAGCCACCCAGGCGCCCCAGCACCTCTTTAAATATTTATGTATAATGAAGACCCTCATCTTTGAGTTTAATAAATGCATATGGTAAAGTCACTGTCAACTGACATCAGTTATTCCATTTAATGGCCTAAGACCTTCATAAACAAGCTATTCAATTTCCTACTCCTTTTCCTCTCTGCTCAGCTCCAGTCCCACCCACCTGAATGTTTCTTCCACAAGCTTAAATATGCTCCTACCATAGGGTTCTACACTTTCTACTCTGCCAAGAATGCTCTTCCCCCAGATAATCTCACTCAATGTCTTTACTCAGGTCTCTCTTCAAATAATCTCAAAGAAACACTACCTGAACACCGTAATTCAAATACCACCTCTTTCATTCTCTTCACCTCTGACCCTACTTTATTTTTATTTCTAGTGTTAAAATGACACTACGTGGGACGCCTGGGTGGCTCGGTTGTTAAGCGTCTGCCTTCGGCTCAGGTCATGATCTCAGGGTCGTGGGATCGAGTCTTGCATCAGCAGGGAGGCTGCTTCTCCCTCTCCAACTCCCTCTGCTTGTGTTTCCACTCTGACTGACAGAGACAGACTGTCTCTCTGTCAAATAAATAAAATCTTTAAAAAAAATTTTTTTTTAATGACACTACGTTATTTATTTATAGTCTCTCAACCTCACTATAATATACGGTCCATGAAGATAGGGACTTTATTTGGAGAAATGTGAGAATCAACTGTAATAAAGGCTAGTTTCAAATGCTACAGTATTCACCTGATGGGATCCCTTAAAGGTAAAAAAATTATTCCATGATAATGGCACCAAGGGACCCAGGCTCGGTTGTTAAGCGTCTGACTTAACAGGGTAACCTATGTAGCTCAGTCAGTTAAGCAGTCCACTCTTGATTTCGGCTCAGGTCATGACCTCAGGGTCATGAGAATGAGCAGGCTCTACACTCGGAGCCTGCTTAAGATTCTCTCTCTCTCCTTCTGCCCCTCCCCTTGCTTGCACTCTAAATAAATTAATAAATAAAATCTAAATAAATGAATAAGCTAAAAAGCAAAGTAGTCCCTTTCCTGAAAACTTTAGTCCTAAAGACATGGAGGTGGGGAGGAGGTGTAAGCATCCACACCGGAGGGAAGCTGGAATAGAATGAGAGGGCAGCACCAGCAATGGGAGAATGGTTACACACAGGAGAACTGATCAAATAAATACATACAGGATGAGTGAGAAGCAAGATCTCTCACTCTCTGAGAAGGGAGTCACAAACATGGAAAGGGGAAAACTAGAATGAACCTAATCATGGTGGGTCTGCACTGGAAGTTACAACTGAAATTCATGGATTTCAATATATATAGATAGGTAGCTTCCCTAATTCTGTCTGCTGAGACAAGTAGCAGAGATATTCCAATAGCTCTGATCACATCTAGTACAATATCTTGGTTTCTAAATACTTTTCTCTCCACTAAAAGGAATCATGGCTGATCTCTGAGCTTAGAAAGTACAAGATGAGCCTGCAATATCTTATTGTGCCAGAAGTCAAAGAAGTGCCCAAGAACGATAATAGAAAACAGAGAAGACAGCTTGAAGGGCACCCAAAGGCCAAATCTGAGATAACATAAATGCAAAATAAATAGTAGTAATAGTGGATTATAATTCACTAAATAAACAGTCCATACCAATATAAATAAATGAATAAATTAAAAGTCTAACAAGGAATGAAATATTTATATTATCTCTATCAGTGATTTTTTTTTTTAAAGTAGGCTCCATGCCCAGCATGGAGACCAACACAGGGCTCAAACTCACAACCCTGAGATCAAGACCTGAGCTGAGGGATGCCTGGGTGGCTCAGTTAGTTAGGTGTCTGCCTTCGGCTCAGGTCATGATCCCAGGATCCTGGAACTGACTCCCACATCAAGCTCCTTGCTCGGTGCAGAGCCTGCTTCTCCTTCTGCCTCTGCCTGCCGCTCCCCCTGCTGTGCTCTCTCTCTCTCTGATGAACAAATAAATAGGGGCGCCTGGGTGGCTCAGTCGTTAAGCATCTGCCTTCGGCTCAGGTCATGATCCCAGGGTCCTGGGATCGAGCCCCGCATCGGGCTCCCTGCTCTGCAGGAAACCTGCTTCTCCTTCTCCCCCTCCCCCTGCTTGTGTTCCCTCTCTTGCTGTGTCTCTCTCTGTCAAATAAATAAACAAAATCTTTAAAAAAAATAAAAAATAATAAAATAAAAATTAAAAAAAGACCTGAGCTGAGATCAAGAGTCAGATGCCTGGGGCACCTGGGTGGCTGAGTTGGTTAAATGTCTGTCTTCAGCTCAGGTCACGATCCCAGAGCCCTGGGATCGAGCCCCGCATCGGACTCCCTGGTCAGTGGGGAGTCTGCTTGTCCCTCTCCCTACACCTACCCCACTTGCGCTCTCTCTCTCAAATAAATAAATAAAATCTTAAAAAAAAAAAAAGTCAGATGCTTAACTGACTGAGCCACCCAATGCCTCTAAATAGTCTCAAAGTACATCTCCACATAATACTTACTAATTACAAAATGAAGAAGAGCAACTTCACTATGGAGAAGCTTGACAGACACCACCTTAATCAAGTGATCAAAGTGAACATCATCAATAATGAGAAAAAAATGGAATCATGTACCACACGATAGGATGCAATGAGAATACATCATCTCTACTTTAATACTCCTGCTACAGTGCATAATCTGAATCTAATCATGATGAAATAGCAGACAAACCTAAACTGAGTGACATTCTACAAAATAACTGGCTTGTAATTTTCAAAAGCATCTGGGTCATGAAAAGTCAATGAAAGACTGAGGAACTGTTCCAAACTGAAGAGCACTAATGAGGCACAACAATTAAATGCTAAATGTGATTCTGGATGGATTCTTTTGCTAGAAAAGGTTTTACTGGGACAACTGGTGAAACCTGAATGGGGTCTGAGGATTAATAACAATGCATTAATGTTAATTTCCTAATTTTGATAGTTGTGTTATGGTTATTTAGGAAAACTTTATTATTTGTAGGAAATATAAACAAACTAAAATATCTGGAAGTGATGGGACATCATGTCAGCAACTTACTCCCAAATGGTTCAGGAAAAAAAGTTTATTGTAATGTCCTTGTCTATGAATTTACTGTTCCAAAATAAAATGTTTAAAGCAACACTAAGTAGTTAGTTATATTGTAGAGATTACAAAAAGCACGCACCTCCTCAATAAATGAGAAAGGCTAGTAAGAACTTAGTGGCTTAGGGTAAAATTTCCAATGACAGCATCTTACCCAGACTCAAAGTGTGGTATATCAAAGAACTTAAAAACAAGTAAAATTTACTTGTTTTTCTGGAAAGCTGTTGTAATAATGTTAACAACACTGATGTCAAAGGTGAATGTGAAAAACCGTAATTTCAAACCTACTAGAATGACTGTATCTAATCAAAGACTGACAATAACAAGGGTTGACAAAGGTGTGGAGAAATTGGAAACTCTAATACATTGCTAGTGGGGATGTAAAATGCTGCAGTCACTCTGAAAAAGCTTAGCAGTTTCTCAAAATATTAAACATCGATGGGGTGCCTGGGTGGCACAGTGGCTTGAGCATCTGACTCTTGGTTTCTGCTCAGGTCATGATCTCAGGATGGTGAGACGGAGTCCTGCATCTGGCTCCACGCTCACCATGGTCAGCTTGGGTTTCTCTCTCCCTCACCCTCTGCCCCTCCACCCACCTCAAGTGCACTCTCTAAGGTAAATACATAAATCTTAAAAAAAAAAAAAAGAAAGAAAGAAATTGGGGCGCCTGCGTGCCTCAGTCGTTGGGCACCTGCCTTCGGCTCGGGTCATGATCCCAGGGTCCTGGAATCAAGCCCCACATCGGGCTCCCTGCTCAGCGGGAAGCCTGCTTCTCCCTCTGCCACTCCCCCTGTTTGTGTTCCCTCTCGCTGTGTCTCTCTCTGTCAAACGAATAAGTAAAATCTTAAAAAAAAAAAAAAAAAAGAAAAGAAATTAAAAAAAAATTAAACAGAGATACCTATAATCCATCAATTCCACTCCAAAGTTTATACACAAGAAAACTGAAAACATATGTCTGTACAGAAACTTGCACATGAAAATTCACAGCAGCATGATTCATGATAGCCAAAAAGTGGAAACAACCCAAATGTCTATCAACTCATTAACGGATAAACAAAATGGCATGTATCCACACAATGGAATATTATTTGGTCATAAAAGAAATGAAGTAACTGATACATGCTACATGGATGAACCTTGAAGATAATACGTTAAAGAATCCAATCACAAAAGACCACATAGTGTATGATTCCATTTATATGAAATGTCCAATACAGGCATATCTATAGAGATAGAAAGTAGATTAGTGGTTGCCTAGTGTAGGAGCAAATACCATGCTGATTATTTCAAATTAAAGCTACTTAAAAAACAGCCTGCAAAAGGACACTCAGGACCTCTTCTGTCCCCCTGAAAGCAGAAAATAAATCTCCCATGTGAAAGGTACCCTCCCTGTACCAGGGGGTCAAAAGACATCCTATCACCAGAGAAAGGGAATTTAGAGCCAAAAAAACTTTATAAACAAACCTTGTTATTTTTTATTAATTTACTACCCCAGCCAAAATTCCATTTAGAATTCCTTGCTAATTGAAGCTCTCAAAGTTCAGTTTTGTCCAGTCAATTTCTCACAAATTTACTGTCTGTCTAAAAAGTATAAAAGTACCTGCCTTGGGGCGCCTGGGTGGCTCAGTCCTTAAGCGTCTGCCTTTGGCTCAGGTCATGATTCCAGGGTCCTAGGATCGAGCCCCGCATCAGGCTCCCCGCTGAGCGGGAAGGCTGCTTCTCCCTCTCCCACTCCCCCTGCTTGTGTTCCCCCTCTCTCTGTCAAATAAATAAATAAAATCTAAAAAAAAAGTACCTGCCTTGGTCATTTCTTTAGGTCTCAATTTCATTATTGGGCCTCCCTGCATACGTAATTAAACTTTGTTTTTTTCTATTAATCTGTCTCATGTAAATTTAATTCTTAGTCCAGATAGAGAAAAATTTCTACCTCCGCCTCACAGGGACAAATGGACTGTGACTGCTAATGGGTTCAGGGTTGGGGGGGGGATGAAAATGTTTTAAAATCGATTGTAGGGGCGCCTGGGTGGTTCAGTCGGTTAGGCATCCCATTCTTTTTTATTTATTTGACACACCGAGAAACAACAAGCAGGGGGAGTGACAAGCAGAGGGAGAGGGAGAAGAAGGCTCAGGCTGAGCAAGGAGCCCCATGCGGGGCTTGATCCCAGGACCCTGAGATCATGACCTGAGCTGAAGGCAGCGGCTTAACCAACTAACCAACTAAGCCACCAGGCGCCCCCAGGTGTCGAACTCTTGATCTCAGCTCAGATCTTGATCTGAGGGTTGTGAGTTCAAACCCCCTGTTGGACTCCACACTAGGCACTAGGCGGGGAGCTTACTTAAAAATAAATCAAATCAAATCAAGTCAAATAGGGTGTGATGATGAATATACTGAAAACTACTGACTTGTATACTTTAATTGGGCGAATTGTATGTGTGTGAATTGTATCTCAATAATCCTGTTTTTTTTAAATGATTTTTTAAATTTATTTGTCAGAGAGAGTGAGCAAGAGAGAGTAAGCACAAGCAGGGGGAGTGGCAGGCAGAGGGAGAAACAGGCTCCCCGCTGAGCAAGGAGCCTGATGTGGTGACTCGATCCCAGGACCCTGGGATCATGTCCTGAGCCGAAGGCAGACGCTTACCCAAATGAGCCACCCAGGCATCCCTCAATAAACCTGTTTTTAAAAGTGGCTTTTAAAAATGAATGAATAAATAACGTGGTATATTCATAATAAAAATAAAGTACTGATGCATGCTACATCATGGATGAACCTTTAAAACATATGCTAAGTGGGCGCCTGGGTGGCTCAGTCATTAAGCATCTGCCTTCCGCTCAGGTCATGATCCCAGGGTCTTGGTATCAAGTCCCACATCAGGCTCCCTGCTCAGCAGGAAGCCTGCTTCTCCCTCTCCCACTCCCCCTGCTTGTGTTCCTGCTCTCGCTCTCTCTGTCAAATAAATAAATAAAATCTTTAAAAAAAAAAATTATGCTAAGAGCAAGGCAAAAAAATTAATTAAAAATAAAATTTAAAGAAAATTTAAAAATAAATAAAAAGAGAAAGCAGTCAAAAAGACCATATACTATATGATTCCATCAATAAGAAATGTCCAGAATAGGCAAATCTATGAAGATACAAAGAACGTAAGTAGCTGTTTACTGCTAGTGGATACAGGGATGGGGGACAGGGACTCACTGCAAACGGGGTTGGGATTTCTTTTAGGGGTGATAAAAATATTCTAAAAAATTGTGGCAATGGTGGCACAACTTTGTGAATATACTAAACAATACTCAATTGTAAACTTTAAATGGGTAAATTGTATGATAGATTAATTATACCCAAAAATCTGTTTTTAAAAATAAGAAAGAATAATTTATACAATTCATGTAATAGTTACCTCTGGTTGAGAGAAAGGGGATATGATAAGAGACATAATGGTTTCAGAGGTACTGGTTAAACTCTGTTAAACTAGTGGTGAGCACACAGGAGTTCATTTTATTATTTCTCTTTAAACTGTGCATATGCAGGGCACCCGGCTGGCTTAGTCAGTAGAACATGTGACTCTTGGGTCTCGGGGTCGTGAGTATGAGACCCACAGTGGGTGTAGAGATTACTTTAAAAATAAATAAACTGTACATGTGTTTTATATAAATTTTGTGTTTCACAATAAACATTTAAAATAAAAAAGTGCAGAGGCGCCTGGGTGGCTCAGTCGTTAAGCGTCTGCCTTCGGCTCAGGTCATGATCCCAGGGTGTTGGGATCGAGCCCCACATCAGGCTCCCTGCTCGGCGGGGAGCCTGCTTCTCCCTCTCCCACTACCCCTGCTGTGTTCCCTCTCTCGCTGTGTCTCTCTCTCTCAAATAAATAAATAAATAAATTTAAAAATAAAATAAAATTGGGGTGCCTGGGTGGCTCAGTTCTTAAGCGTCTGCCTTCGGCTCAGGTCATGATCCCGGGGTCCTGGGATCGAGCCCCGCATCAGGCTCCCTGCTCAGCAGGGAGCCTGCTTCTCCCTCTCCCACTACCCCTGCTTGTGTTCCCTCACTCTCTGTCAAATAAATAAATAAAATCTTTAAAAAAAAATAAAAATAAATTAAAAATAAAAATAAAATTTAAAAGTGCATTAAAGAGTTTATTTTTTTATTATTATTATTTTTTTATATTTTATTTCTTTATTTGACAGAGCTAGAGAACACAAGTAGGCAGAGTGTCAGGCAGAGTGACAGGGAGAAGGAGGCTCCCCGCTGAGGAAGGAGCCTGACACGGGGCTTGATCCCAGCACCTGGGATCATGACCTGAGCTGAAGGCAGCCGCTTAACCGACTGAGCCACCCAGGCGCCCCCATTAAAGAGTTTAAATAAAATGATTTCATAAGTACAAAAGTAGAAAATTAATATTTCTAATCTATAGTATTTAATTTTTCCTCACATATATCTTTTAAATACAAAGTTTAAAGATCCAAGTGAGGGAAAATCTTTTCACTGGGAAATGGAGAAATGACTTGGGGGGGGGGTCACTTTATATTTAAGCATATACAGTATTTCATCCCACAGGACACCAAAATATCATCTTAACTTCTTTGGGTACAAAACAAAATTCGTCTCCCCCACAGAGTCTGGCACCATTCTGGCTCAAATATTTGATTTGGTTCCTTCTTACTTAACTGCCAAATTAAAAATTAGGGCATTACAGGTCAAAAAATAAAAAACTGCCACAATCATACATATCTTTTCAAAACAAGAAAATAAAACAAACAAAAATACTGGGACCAGAGGAACAGTTAAATAAATCCACTCAGTTCTGGCTCTTACCAAGTGCACTGTCTCCACTGAGAACATTTCGGGTTAATTTCTGGACCTTTCTATTTTCATTTAGGGTTTTTTTTTTTTTTTAAACTGATCCCTGTCTAAAGACACCGAAAAAAAATAAATCCGTTTATAAATATTTATATGCCAGGGTAATCCAATGGAAAAGTATTTAAAGTATTCAAATTGTGACCTTTAGACCTAGAACCATTTTAAGATAAGACAAAAAAAAAAAAAACTGGCCAGAGGGGAAAGTCCACACTATTCAATGGCACCACCAATGAGAAGTCACCAATGGGAATGCTAAATATACATGGAAAGCAGCTAAACAGGGTGACTATCTGACAACATACACAGGTTTCAAAAGGTTTCACTTTTTCTAAATGTTATCCCCTCAATGTTCATATAACCCATTTATATAGCCATCCTGAATGCTTCTTGAACAACTCATGGGGTAAGGGAGGAGAGAAAAGCATATCTCTGGCTGATCTCCAAAACATCAAATCAGAGAGATATGTTCTGGGAAAGTAAGAATACTTTGCTTACGTATGCATGATTTATCAAACACTAATAGATGAATTTCTGAATGTGAATATTCCAAAGGACTCTCAAGATTCTGGTACCCTAAAAAACTTCAGGCCTAGAGCAGCTAAGCAACTTGTCCCAAATAGCACCAGAAGTCAACATAATTCACTCAATCCCTAGTCATTCTCTATATAGTCTACTATTCCACAGTGTATATTCAATCTGAGATATGAAAACTATCTAAAGAAATGTTGTAACTCCTATACAATCACCTTCCTGATAGTACAAGGTCACTCCATAGGAAGTGTATATGGAAACAGGCATTACATAGTAGTAACTAAGAGCACAGACTAGAACAACTATTCGAAATCAAATTCTGGCCTTGCCTTTTAGGAACTGTCCTTGAGCAAGATATTTAACCTAGTTTCCTCATCTATAAAGCAGGTATAGTAAAAGTACCTAAGTTACAGCATTAATGTGTATGGTAGGCAGAAAAAATACCCCCCAAATATGTCCATATCCTAATCCCTAAGACATGTAAATACATTAGGTTACATGGCAAAAAAGAATTTAAGGTAGCAAATGGAATTTAAGGTTGCTAATCAAGTGACCTTGAGATAGGAAGATTATTTTAGACTATTAGGGTGGGCCCAATGTAATCACAAAGGTGAAAGAGGGAGGAGACAGGAGGCAGGGTCAGAATGATACTATGTGGAAAAGACTTGACAGGACATTTGTGGCTTTGAAGATGATAGGGGGCATGAGTCAAGGAACAAGGCTAGCCTCCAAAAGCTGGAACGGCAAAACATTCTTTGCTGGAGCTTTGGATAAGGAATGCAGCCCCGATGACCTATTTCAGACTTCTGACCTCCCCAACTTTTAAAAATGACAATTTTGTGTTGTTTTAAGCCACCAAATCTGTGGTAATTTGGTACAGCAGCAATAAAAACTAATAAATTTTAAGAATGAGATTTATAGGGGGGGCGCCTGGGTGGCTCAGTCGTTAAGTGTCTGCCTTCGGCTCAGGTCATGTTCCCAGTGTCCTAGGATCGATCCCTGCATCAGGCTCCCTGCTCAGCAGGAAGCCTGCTTCTCCATCTCCCACTCCCCCTGCTTGTGTTCCCTCTCTTGCTGTCAAATAAATAAATTAAATCTGGGGCGCCTGGGTGGCTCAGTCGTTACGCGTCTGCCTTCGGCTCAGGTCATGATCCCAGGGT
>NC_138375.1:114934656-114969990 GCF_054177405.1 Leptonychotes weddellii
GGGTCAGAGGGAGAAGCAGACTCCCTGCCGAGCAGGGAGCCCGATGCGGGACTCGATCCAGGGACTCCAGGATCATGACCTGAGCCGAAGGCAGTCGCTTAACCAACTGAGCCACCCAGGCGCCCGGGAATGAGATTTATATGAAACACTTACAGTGATGTTTCTCATAGTACTCAATAAATATGTTTGCTGTCTTCACCTAAGAAACATGTACTTGTGCAGCATTCACCTAAGTCTATTTATCAGTAAACCAAATAATTTCATCTGAACTAGTCGTTTTCTTTCTAGTCTTTCATTTAGTTAAAGACTAATCCTGTATTTAGCCTAATTATTCATTTTATTCCAAATGGATAAGAACATTCTATTCATTCCCTCATTGAAAGACACATTTACCAAATATCATCAAAGGAAACAAAGGTGAGTAAGGTCCACTCCAACACTGCCCTCAAGTAGCTCATCACGGTCCAGACTGGAAGACAAAGAACCAGGCAGGACAACAGAGAGTGATGTGACAGTGGCAACTCAGGGCACTATGAGAGCACCAAGAAAGTAACACTTAGGCTAAAGGGAAGGCAGAAAGGTAGCAAAGATGGCTTCCTGAGAAAGGGAAGTTTCAATTAAGATCTTAAGAGATAATCAGAGTTAGTTCCAGGAAAGGAGTATCAAGACTGTTTCCAGAAAAGGGAGCAACATGTGAAACAGCCTGTGGTTATAAAAAGGCATTGTGAGAAAAGTTCATTATAATAGAACAAAACTCAAGTGACTGAGCAAATGTCTGAAGTGCAACACAAGTTCAGAATTATTCG
Source organism: Leptonychotes weddellii (assembly GCF_054177405.1). Lineage (NCBI taxonomy): Eukaryota > Metazoa > Chordata > Mammalia > Carnivora > Phocidae > Leptonychotes > Leptonychotes weddellii. Next base: position 114,935,463 of record NC_138375.1, read on the forward strand.
CTTCAAGAGTCTGGATTTCAGGGGCACCTGGGTGGCTCTGTCCCTTAAGCATCCAACTCTTGATTCTGGCTTGGGTTGTGATCTCAAGGTCCTGGGATGGAGCCCTGAGTCCAGCTCCACGCTCAGCGCAGTCTCCTTGTTCCTCAACTTCTGCTCTTCCCCCTGAATGTGTGCTGGCAACTCTCTTTCTCTCTCATTAAAAAAAAAAAGTCTGGATTTCATCCTAAGAACACTGGGAGGCTTGAGAGAGAAAGAGAGTGAGCGTGCACACACGAGTGGGGGGCAGGGGAAGAGGGAGAGGGACAAGCAGACTCCCCGATGAGTAGGGAGCCCAACACAGGGCTCAATCCCAGGACCCTAAGATCATGACCTGAGCTGAAGTCAGACTCTTAACCAACTGAGCATGTGACTCTTGATCTCAGGATCATGAGTTCAAGCCCCATGCTGGGCTTAGAGCTTATTTAAAATGATTTTAATATTTTTTATTCTGAAGTCATTAATAAATTAAGTAGCCCATCAAAATTATAGATTAGAAATTATAGTGGGTCCAGAACACACCACTGTGGCATACAAGTTATTTTGAGCACAGGGCATGAGTTCCTGAAATCTCTTACCTACCCAAAAGCAGAGCCTCCCAAAAGAATGCCAAAAAATTCAATTATCATAAATCTCCAGACCAGGAACAACCAGAAATAACTGACTCCTATCACCTGAGATGAGAAGTCTCCACACCACACCTAAACATACATTGCCACAAACCTTTCAAATCTCCCATCTATTCTATTAAAGGCCCATTTATTTTTCCTAAAAATCATTTTGTTTTCCCTAAGTGCCCTTCTCTCTCTCCCCTTCCCCTATTAAGATGGTACCTAAGGGGTGCCTGGCAGTTCAGTCGTTAAGCGTCTGCCTTCGGCTCAGGTCATGATCCCAGGGTCCTGGGATCGAGCCCCACATCGGCTCCCTGCTCAGCAGGGAACCCGCTTCTCCCTCTCCCGCTCCCCCTGCTTGTACTCTCGCTGTCAAATAAATAAATAAAATCTTAAAAAAAAGATGGTACCCAAGTCCCAAATTCTATCTGTCTCTTTGAGTCACATTTTTTTAAACTCTCATACTACTTAAAAAAAATTATATCTTCTCTCTTACTGATCTGTCTCTTGCCAGTTTAATTCACAGGCCCCCAAACACCAAATCTAACAGTGTAGAAAAAGTTCTTCCCCAACAACTGAAAAGAAGTTTCATCTTTATTTTTTTCAATTTTTTAAAAGATTTTATTTATTTGAGAGAGAGAGAGAGTGAGAGAGAGAGGAAGAATGAGTGGGGATGGGGCAGAGGAAGAGGAAGAAACAGACTCCCACTGAGTGTGGAGCCCGATGCAGGGCTCCATCCCAGGACCCGAGACCACGACCTGAGCCAAAGTCAGAAGCAACCAAGAGATTAAAATAAAAGCAGATGGCGGCACCTGGGTGGTTCAGTAGGTTGACAGTCTGACTTGATTTCAGCTCAGGTCTCAGTCCTGGGATCATGAGATCAAGCCCTGCGACCCGCTCTGCACTCTGCTTCTCCCTCTCCCTCTGCTCCTCCACCCTCTCTTTCTCAAAATAAATAAATAAATAAAATCTTTAAAATAAAAGTAGATGATTGCTACTTAATTACTCAAACAGCAGCTTCAGAATCAAAGAGATATAGGTTCTATCTTTGTAAATTCCTATTCTATAGCACTCAATGGGATCCCAGGATCTCCATTTGTAAAAGTGTCATATACTAGGGGTTCTCATGTACATCAGAGGAAACTTTACCAAGAAACCACTGATGTGTCAAAATGATTGATATATGGTGAAATCTAGCATGCAAAAATTAAAAAATACTTCTGTATACTATCCCAATGAATAAAAAATAAATTTTAATTTTTTAAAAGATTTTATTTATTCATTTGAGAGAGAGACAGAGAGACAGAGAGAGCACAAGCAGGGGGAGAGGGAGAGGGAGAAGCAGACTCCCCGCTGAGCTGGGACCCTGATGCCGGGCTTGATCCCAGGACCTGGAGATCATGACCTGAGCCGAAGGCAGACACTTAACCACCCAGGCGCCCCCAAAATAAATTTTAATTTTACAAGTTTCTTCAAGAAAGCCTACTGAACAGTCACAAAAGCACAATGCATTAACTACCTCTTTCATGCAAATTTAACACTAAGGGGAAAAGATGTCGCCCAGAATGGTTTCCCCTAAAATTTCAAGCAAGAGAAAGACCTATGATTGTATTATTAAGCAACTCATTCATTAATCCATTCAGTAAATACATATTGAGCTACTATTTGCCAGGGACAGTTTACATTTCCCATCTATCACACATGAATCCAACTGAATGACCAATTTAAATTAATTCAAGGCTCTCCAGAGTATGGTTCTATTAATTATAGTGCCATACATGGAAGTATAAATAAAAGAGAAAAGTAACCAAATATTCAAAAATATCACATTTGAGACAGCAGTATGTTCCTTAAACTTTGAAAAGTTCCTTCTTTTTGTGTATGTGTTTTTAAATACAACAGGTCTGAAGGATAAATTAACTACTGGGAAAAATTTTTTTTGATTCAGCACCTCACTCCACACATTAAATATATTCTGATCACTAAGAGAGCTGACCAAATGAAACTTTAAGTACAAAAAATGGATGCCACTGTGAGTACAACTTGTGGATCAGTCACTAAAAAATAACAGCTTTCAGAAAGCAATGCAAAGAGAAAAGCAAATGCAAGGAATCTTGGGGTAGGGGCAATTACAGGATCTGGAAGATGTTCATGAAATGTGATGTTGAAAAAAAAAAAAGAAATGTGATGTTGAAATAGCAAAGAAATTGACTAAATACTAAAAAAAGTGAGGGTCAGGTCATATATTAATTATAATCCAAAAGAGAATAAGCCAGGAGGCAGTTTTGAAAAATGTAAACTTACTGTAATTATTTGCATCCACCTACACAAAGAAACCAAAGAGAAGGCTCTGATCCTTGATTCAGGGTCTAATTCACAGTGCTAGGTCCTGAGATTCAGAGGTAACAACCAGATAAACTGAGTAACAGTGGTTAAGACTGCCTAGGTTTGAATCTAGGTTCCACAACTTATTAGCTGTGTGACCTTGAACTAGTTCCTTGTCCACTCATCAATTTCCTTATCAGTACTTAACAGCTCTTACTCCACAGTCTTGTTGTGAGGGTTAAATGAGATGTTGCGTATAATGCAACCTAGCACTGGGCATGGAATATGTAAACAATAAATGTTAGTTCTTGGTTACTATATCTGTCTTTCAGGAACTTCCAGTCTATCAGCAGAGATAAACAAGAAGCTTAACACCCTAAGTTCTCATAGACATACACAAAGAGTTTATGGAAGTCCAAAGTTACTGCCCCTACTGAAAACATTAAAAGACCACAGCAACCATTACTATAGACCACAAGCCAAATTTATTCATAGCATGCTTTGATCATGACTAGAGACTTCCTATATCAAATACACAATCATAAACATCGTTTACATCATAGTGAAAATAAAAAAGACCTACATTTCTGTCATGCCTACAATAGATCACACAAGTCTAGCATTTATTTTTTTTTTTTTAAGATTTTATTTATTTGACAGAGACACAGCGAGTCAGGGAACACAAGCAGGGGGAATGGGAGAGGGAGAAGCAGGCTTCCCGCTGAGCAGGAAGCCCAACATGGGGCTCAATCCCAGGACCCCGGGGTTCATGACCTGAGCTGAAGCAAACATTTAATGACTGAGCCACCCAGGTGCCCCACAAGTCTAGCATTTAAATTGATGACCAAAAAACACCCCCCAATATATTCTATTGTTTTAGCTAATATTGTAAAAAAAAAAAAAAATACACTGAAAAATTCATCAGAAAAAAAAGGAGTTGGAAATGAGCTCTAATCTTGTATTAAGTGAATACATGTTTAGTGACTTAAATTGCAAAACACCCAATTCTAAAACTTCCATTCCATGAAACTGGTAACTCCTAAAATGTGCCTAACACCATGTGGAAAGTTGGAGAGAGGATGATGTACAAAAGCAGGTATCCTTGCTCTTACAGGATTTACAGTCTAGAGGGCAGAAAGATATTATTTTATAAAATTACATACATTAGGGGCACTTGGGTGGCTCAGCTAACAGTTAAATGTCTGCCTTCAGCTCAGGTCACAATCCCAGGGTCCTGGGATTAAGCCCCACATTGGTCTCCCTGTTCAGCGAGGAGTCTGCTTCACCCTCTCCCTCTGCCCCTCCACCTGCTCATGTACTCGCTTGCTCTCTGTCTCAAATAAATAAAATCTTTAAAAAATAAAAAATAAATAAAAATTTAAAAATTACATACATTAAACCAGGGATATCTGGGTGGGAGAGAGGGTGACAAATATCCTTCTGACCTCTACTCTATTTGGGAAAAAGTGAACATTACAAAAATATTACCAAAAATAAAATTAGTAAAACTACAGTTTCTAAATGCCTTGGCAAACTGATCCAAATAATCAAAAAACACAACTAATTAAAAGTGGGAGTCATGGGGCACCTGGATGGCTCAGCTGGTTAAAGAGCCGACTTTCGGCTCAGGTCATGATCTCAGGGTCATGGGATGGAGCCCCATGTTGGGCTCTGCCCTCAGTGTGGAGTCTGCTTGTCCCTCTCCCTCCGCCCCCTGCCAGAGCATGTGCACACACACACTCTCTCTCTCAAATAAATAAAATTTTTTAAAAAGTGGCAGTCACGAGGAGCACCAGCCTAGCTCAGTCAGTAGAGCATGGAACTCTTAATCTTGGGGTTGTGAATTTGAGCCCCACACTGGGTATAGAGATTATTAAAAAAAAAAAAAAATTAAATCTTTAACAAAAAAAAGTGGGAGTCATGATTTGCCTTTAGCCTTATTACATACTAATGAGATGAAGATATGCCAGTTTATTTTTTTTTAAGATTTTATTTATTTATTTGAGAGAAGAGAGAATGAGAGAGAGCATGAGAGGGGGTTGGGTCAGAGGGAGCAGCAGACTCCCCACTGAGCAGGGAGTCCGATGCAGACTCGATGCGGAACTCGATCCCAGGACTCCAGGATCATGACCCAAGCCAAAGGCAGTCGCCCAACCAACTGAGCCACCCAGGCGCCCAAGAGATGCCAGTTTAAATAGTCTTGCAGTTTCACTGTCAATTTTTGCAAAGAAAATATGTGTACACAAATCTATACAGACTTAGAAAAACCTGCCTAGACAACCTTTAGATTGTAATGCAATGTAACAATCTACCACAGAAAAATGTGTCTTGGTGTGTCAGAAATTACGTAATATAATGACACCATAAAATACCATAGGAAGTTACAGAAAAATGGAAAAGGTAACTATTCAGTCTTCTGATTACCTAAAAAATATCTGAATATTCAACTGAACTGTAATATGTAATTTAAGAAAGCTACATTGGAAGGTATAGGCTTCCAGTTATGGAATGAGTAAGTCATACAGATGAAAGGTACAGCCTAGGAAATATAGTCAGTGGTGTTGTAATAGGGTTGTATGGTGACAGATGGTAGCTACACTTGCAGTAAGAACAGCAAGTAGAGAAGTCCAATCAGTACTGTTGTATACCGGAAATTAATTTAACATTGTGTCAACTACAATTTTAAAAAGCTACATAAACAAGTGCCTGGGTGTCTCAGTCAGTTAAGCATCTAACTCTTGATTTCAGCTCCAGTCATGATCTCAGGGTCACGAGATGGAGCCCCTCGCAGGACTCTGTGCTCACCTGGAAGTCTGCTGGAGATTCTCTCTACCCCTCTTCCTCTGTCATTCCCCTGGCTCACACTCAGGTGCACTTGCGCAAGCTCACTCACTCACTCTCTCCCTCCCTCCCCAAAATAAATAAATAAATATTAAAAAAATAAAAATAAAAAGCTACATTAAATCTACAGTATGAGTATGTAAGGAGCAATAACTGCCCTGAAAGAGTTAACCAATAAAATCAGATTTCAGCACTGAACTTTTTTTTTCACCTTCTAGAAAAATACCCTCTCCAATTTTCCACCGCATCCCTACTGTTTTTATTATTAGTGGGATGAACAACAAAGAAACCCAGTACAGGCCATCAGCCATTTTACTGAGACTAATTCTATAAAAGCTTTAGAAATAGGGATTATAAAGACTTTCAAAATTGTATCTTCAAAAGGCTATTTGTAGTCTTAGGATTTCCTTTTCTAAGTGAATCCTCAATTGGCTCTGGGCAACGTGTATACAGGGACTGTTTTCTTTTACATTCCCAAGGACACAATTTAGAAAGTGTGCAACAAATGTCTGTTGGACATGATCAAATCAAGAGTGACAAATTTTTTTATACTACATAGCAGTGGCTAACTTCCTTTAGTATTTCAAAATTATCACAACGACACTTATATATAAACTTACAAGCATATTTGCAGGATTTGCCATTTAAAGCTCATGTAAAATTGCAATTTATAGATTTAAAGAAAAAGCCATAGCCATATGACTTTTTTTTTCCCTAAGGATACAGAAGTTTATTGAATACACTGCAAGAGAGCAGCAGGCAGGACAGGAGAGGAGAGGCTGTCTGCAACCATATGACATCTTAAGGGTTTTTTTGCCTTAAAGTGAAAGTCTTATAATCATTTCATCCTCAGTGTAAATGTTACTAAATAGCCTAAAATCAAATAAAGTTTACATAATCTGTTACCACAAATATGAGAAAGAGGGGTGCCTGGGTGGCTCAGTCGTTAAGCGTCTGCATTCAGCTCAGATCATGATCCCAGGGTCCTGGGATCGAGCCCCGCATCGGGCTCCCTGCTCCACGGGAAGCCTGCTTCTCCCTCTCCCACTCCCCCTACTTGTGTTCCCCCTCTCGCTGTGTCTCTCTCTCTCAAATAAATAAATAAAATCTTAAAAAAAAAAAACAAATATGAGAAGGAACAATTCATTCGACTTAACACCATTACTGTGCTGACACTTATTCTTGCTTCTGCCTACATACCTGCCTACTCAGACATTTTTAAAAGTCTTTTAGAGACTTCTTTGTAAAGAAAACACTAGTCTTCTCTAAAAACAATGTAAATTAGGTATTTGAGTCACTGGCTAGTTTCCCGAACTTCACAAAAATCTTAGATTACAATGGGCAATTTAAGTATATTAGTTTTATTCTACTAGTTTTGTTTCGATGAGCCAAAGATTTACTGGTAAATCAGTAATCTGGCAAGATATTGGGAAAAATCTTTCTCTAATATAACAATTATAGTAAGTTTAGCAAATCGCAACGTAGGACAATTTAAAGACTCCTAGAAGAGGCATAAAACTCTCACACCAAGTGAGAAAGTGTAGTGCCACATGTACACTCTCGACGGAGGTTCAGAGCTATATCCAACCACTTTTCCAAGTGAGTAAAGACCTCTGGAAATTAAACAGGAGATCGTCCCCTATTATTTGGTTCTTCAAAGGTGAAAAACTGAACAGGTGGCCTAAGTACAATTCGCGTAAGGTTCTGGGAGACACGAGCAGGCCTTAAAGGGGACTGCCAAAAGCACAATCATTCATTTATCTCCACAAATTCAGACTGGGTACGCCCCCACCCCACCCCACCCCACCTCAGGCCCTGTGGAACTGAAATCAATCAGTCCCTGAGCTCTGCTCTCTGGAAGACAGGGTGAAGTGGCAAGGAGGGGAAAGCACATAAACAGGCACTATAAGTCTTGCATGCGAGTACTGAGGTATGCACCGAATCTGTACCTTTCACCCATGTATACCCAGCGTGTCTTATTCAGCAAGCGCTCATTAATTGTTCACTGAACCCATGAATAAATAAATATGAGACACTTAAGACGAGCTCGGAGTTGCGGCTGCATATTCGCGGCGGTCTCCTTGGCCCAGGCGCCCACCACCACCCGCTCATTTGCCCGGCCGGGAGTTCACCCTCTCCTGTCGCCACAGGCAACGGCAATAACCAAAGGTCAGCTTGAGCCCGGGCCCAGGCCACGCCAGCCGCCCGCCCCCGGGCGGTACTTACCGTTGGTGTAGAGAGACCCCGAGGCCGAGGAGGCCCCGTTCTGGGCCTGCAGGCCGGTTGGGGCGCCGCCGGAGGCCGGTATCCCCGGCTGGGACATGACGACGGTGCGCGTCGGGGTTGGAAGGGAATGGTCGGGGTCTGCGACAGCGCCAAACGAAGAGCTGAGAGACGACTGCTAGAAGCGGAGGGAAGGAACCACCGACTCAGGACTGAGGCGAGGAGGAGAGAGGGCGGCGCATCATGCCCTAGGCACGGTGCGGCATTCTTCCCAGCCCGCGAGCGGCCACGGCTTGGCCTGGGAGCTGAGGCTTGGAAGTCGGACCGGTGGGGCCGAGAACGCCGGGCTGGACGGCGGCAGCCTAACGAGAGAGAAGAGAGGCCCCGGCCGGAAGTGCCTGTCAGCCGCTGGCCGCGCAGGCGCAATCGGGACACGTGGCACTTCCGGCTCCGGGCTCGCCGCCGCTACCGCGGTCGCGACGCTCTCTTCTCCCCTCGGAGCGGCCCAGAGGCCACCTGACAGCTCCGGGTGTCCCAGCCCGAAGGACCGTGCTCGACCTCGCCTGCCACGTCACTGAGTCTTACCGTCGGCCGGAAGTGGCGTGTGTCACTGCTACGGAAATCCCCGCCGTAATGAACGTCATCTCGCGGGCAGGGCCAGAATCTGAGGGCAGGCAGGGCTTCAGTAGCCACTTTCGAGGGGTGGGACTGACAGTTCCGCTCCTGGCGTTTGTGAGGATTACCTGAGACGACAGACGTCATCGTCCTCTCTTGAGACTATACCTCTGGTAGCCGAACTGATGAATATTCATCGCAGTATTTCATTTCACATTTCATCATATTCCAGGTGTAAACTGTAGGGTTTTGTTTTTTTTAAAGGGGTTATTATGTACGTGTGTTAAAAGTGTAATCAAATCGAGGAGGAAGCCTTTGTTTTTTGACTGGACGACTCAGAACTAATTTTAATTTTGAAACTCGCTGATTCATAGCATAGTCACGCGAAAGTTCATTAACATCACGTTGAACAGCAGGTTTAAATGGCAGTTTTAGTTCCTCTTCTAAGAGTTTACAGTAAGGTAAAACATTCAAATTTCCTTTCTGGGCAAGTAGACTTTTTTTTTTCCAAGTAGACTTTTTTTTTTATTTTTGAGGCTAAGGGGAGGTAGAAACCGGAGTGATAGGATAGTACAGTTAATTGATGATCTCCTTAACCATTTTAGCTACCTTCATTCTACTTAGGTTTTTCCTGCCCTGAGCTGATGACAAAGTTCTTCTTTAAACTGAAGATTTGTTCTGTTGATTAAAACATCATGCCAAGGGTGCCTGGGTTGCTCAGTCAGTTAAGTGTCTGCCTTTGGCTCAAGTCATGATCCCAAGGTCCTGGGATTGAGCTCCATATCGGACTCCCTTCTCAAGGGGGAGTCTGCTTCTCCCTCTCCCTCGCCTCTCCTCCCTACTAGTGTTTTCTCTCTCTCTCTCAAGTAAACAAATCTTTTTTAAAAAATGTCATGGGAAAGGTTTTGCAACTGGTGAAGGGTGAAGTAGATCTTAATTCATTTAATATCAAATACCTACTATGAAATACTGTATTTATACTGTATAATGTTATATTACATAATCATTAGAGCAAGAGTTAAACCACTGTGTCAGACCTGAAAAGCAAACAGTAAAAATCAAATAACTAAGGGTTAAATTTTATCCTAACCCTGTTTTTATCATTTGCCTCAGAACCTTACTGAAAATGTATTTGCCCTTTTGGTGTTAAACAATTAAACTCCTTTGCACAAGATACAAGTACAAAGGTTTCTTTAGGATGAAGATGATACTTTTTTTTTTAAGATTTTATTTATTTATTTGACAGAGACACAGTGAGGGAGGGAACACAAGCAGGGGGAGTGAGAGAGGGAGAAGCAGGCTTCCCGCGGAGCAGGGAGCCCGATGTGGGGCTCGATCCCAGGACACTGGGATCATGACCTGAGCCAAAGGCAAACGCTTAGCAACTGAGCCACCCAGGTGCCCCTGAAAGATGATACTTTTAGTCAAACTGTTTCCCTATAACAAAATCCCAAATCATATATCCCAAGAACACTTAAAAATATAAGCAACACAAGCCTCTAAATGTTTTAAAAGAAAACAGACCTCAGAAAGAAACTAACTTCCTGAGAGGTCAGACAGAAAATCACTGTCACTCTTCAAAGGGGAAGATGCTTAGACCTGGTCTCAAACTTGCCGTAGTTTAATTTTTTTTTTTTTTAATGCAACTCCTTAATTGGTTTATTGACCTTGGCACAGGAGTTTGATTTGGTTAAATCAAGCTTTCTTTGGACTTTGTTCTGTTGAAGCAATATCTGTGTGTTCAGAGGGGAAAAAAACTAATAGGATTAGCCATTTTAAAACATAAATCATGGGGTGCCTGGGTGGCTCAGATGGTTACGCGTCTGCCTTCGGCTCAGGTCATGATCCTGGGGTCCTGGGATGGAGTCCCGCATCAGGCTCCTGCTCAGCGGGGAGCCTGCTTCTCCCTCTGCCTCTCTCTCTCTCTGTCTCTTATGAATAAATAAATAAAATCTTAAAAAGAAAAAAACATAAATCATGGTTGGTTAAATAAGGTTAAATAGGGGTGCCTGGGTGGCTCAGATGGTTAAGCGTCTGCCTTCGGCTCAGGTCATGATCCAGATCCCGTGGTCCTGGCTGGGATCGAGCCCCCTGTCCAGCTCCCTGCTCTGCAGGAAGCCTACTTCTCCCTCTATCGCTCCCCCTGCTTGTGTTCTCTCTCTGGCTGTCTATCAAATAAATAAAATCTTTAAAAAGAAAACAAAAACTGTCTTTAAAAAAATAAATAAGGTTAAATAATAATATGCTAGTAAGTAAATACTGCTTTTTATAAAATTTGTCCCCTCCTCCCTCCCCCCCCAGTGTTGTTATTATTCCCCAAAAAACTATGGTTAAGTCTTTTCAGGTGTTTTTTACATTTTCAACATAGTTTTAAAATATTGAGGAGAAAAGCAGCATTTGTCATCTGCCCACCCTCAGAGACAATAGGAAATTAAGTTTAAGGAATTGAGGTGAGACAGCATAGTTAAAAACTTAATTGTCTTTTTAAGTGTCATCCACACATTGTCAAATCCTTCTCTGACTTCTTGAAGTGTGACTACCTATCAAGGAAAAATTATTAGTGCTATTACCAGTTGTTAAGGGTATTGATCTTTTTTAGTTAACTACCTGTATCTATCCTACAGTACCATACATTTTTCTAAACTAATGTCAATAATATATTCTACCTTTTTATCCTTGTTTTCCAGAACAACAGGACCCTTCTGCCACAGATACACCCTTCATATGTGTATGTATCAGATTTTCTGTACATTATTTTCAAAGCCTTCAACCCTACTTAAGATCATAAACAAACAAAAAAACAAATGACACTCCAGAGTCTCAGCAAGGAGACAGCACTATACAAAGAATGGTCCATTAAAGTTGATTATTTATTTTAGACCCAAAGAGGTAGACAGGCATTCCTAATAATATTTGCTGACATGCAGAAGTAGACTCAGGCTCACACACTAGGGCCCCTTTGCCTGCCTGCTCATCACTGTTGAATTGTCAGCTGATAAACTGGAACAATTCTGTTTACTTTTCAGAATGGGGGAATTATTTTAGGTCTTTTAATCATTTAAAAATGTGTTCTAGGGGCGCCTGGGTGGCTCAGTCATTAGGTGTCTGCCTTTGGCTCAGGTCATGATCCCAGGGTCCTGGGATCAAGCCCCGCATCGGGCTCCCTGCTCGGCGGGAAGCCTGCTTCTCCCTCTCCCACTCTCCCTGCCTGTGTTCCCTCTCTCGCTGTGTCTGTCAAATAAATAAATAAAATCTTTTTAAAAAAATAAAAATAAATAAAAATGTGTTCTATTTCAAACCAAAAAAAAAAAAAAAAAAGGTTTCAATTACAAACAATAGGTTTGTTCTGAAACTCTTGTGACTCCATTTTAAGAACAGTTCCTTAGGCCTCATTTGCCTCTGGCAGGACATCTGTTTGTATCTAAAGTCAGTAGCTCCAAAGCTGTATCACAAGAACACTCCTCTCACACCAAGCCAGCAAATCCCATGTTTTCTTTGAAAACTTTTCATCTTTATGTAGTTCTTGCCATTCTCACCACCCACTGGTTAATTTTCATCATCTTGCAGTGGAACTCCTGGGATAGCCTTTCTGGTTTGCCTCTCTCCAATCCATCCTACATGTTGAACTGAGCTCCTAAATACTTATTCTGTCTTTATTTTCCTTTACCCCAACACCTGTAATTGCTCCCTGTGCCTGTTCCATCAAGTTTCTCTGCATGGCTTTTCTCATCTCGCACTGAGTAAAATCCAAAGTCCTACTCAACCTTTGAAGTCCCACATGACCTAGCCCTACTACCTCTCTTCATCTTCCATACTCTCTCACTCACTCCGCTGCACACACACTTGCTGTTTCTCTACCTACCCAACCACAAGCCTGCCGTTCACGCTTGCTTACTTCTTATCCCTCAGTGCTCTTCCCCAAGATACACAGGTGGCTCAATCTCTCACCCCTTCAGCCTTTATTCAGGTTAACTTATTGTTTACCCCTTCTCTGAACACCCCATACAATAGCTTACCCTCCCTGCTCACTCTAACCCTCTTATCTTGCTTATTACTTTTTTTCATAGCACCTCTCATCATTGTTAAGTGCTTAGGGCTATGTTTACCTTTCTTCAGTGGGATAAAATTCTATACATATCCTGCCCATTCTAAGGTATTTTTTTTTATTTCATATGTGTCTCATTGTTTAGACTATCAGAGAGTAGAGACCAAGGATCTGTCCTTTTCACATCTGTATTCTCAGCACTTGACTTGGGGCCTCACCTTTAACAGGTGTTCGTTAAATGTTTTTGAATGAATGAATTTAAAGTGTCATCTTTTCCCATCTTCTGACTATTTTGCCTCTCATCAATTCACTACTACAAGTTCATATTTCAAGTATAGCTAAGCCACATTACTAGCACTTGTTTCTAAATTATGTCTTTAATTCTTTTAGGTTCTTTTTTTTTTAGATTTTTTTAGGGGCGCCTGGGTGGCTCAGTCGTTAAGCGTCTGCCTTCAGCTCAGGTCATGATTCCAGGACCCTGGGATCGAGCCCCGCATCGGGCTCCCTGCTCTGCAGGGAGTATGCTTCTCCCTCTTCTGCTCCCCCTGCTTGTGTTCCCTCTCTCGCTGTGTCTCTCTCTGTCAAATAAATAAATAAATCTTTAAAAAAAAAAGATTTTTAAAAATTTATTTGACAGAGTGAGCACAAGTTGGGGGAGAGGAGAGGAGTAGCAGAGGGAGAGGGAGAAGCAGGCTCCCCACTGAGCAGGGAGCTCGATCCCAGGACTCTGGGATCATGACCTGAGCCGAAGGCCGATGCTTAACCAACTGAGCCATCCAGGCGCCCCTAATTCTTTTAGGTTCTTAACTATTATGCTACATTGTATCCCATCTGATATAGACCTAATAGTGTAATTTGTCAGGCCCCATCTGCCTGAAAGTACAAAATCAAATGCCAATTCATTTTCCTTTTCTAACCCCAAATACCTCCCTCTGTCCCTACACCCTCTACAAACACCCTAGCATCACAGTATCAGAGATGCACCTTCTACTCTAAAACCCATCTTTTCATCATATTTTCTGCTGAATGACCTCACCAGTTCCTTCATTTGTTGATTAATTAATTTATTCAACAAATATCAAGTGCCTTCCTTATGCCAGGTACTTGCTAAGCACCAGCAAAAACAGAACAGGACAGACAAGGTATCTTCCTACTGTGAATTTTACAGTGGAGGAAACAAAAGAAAAATGTATATAAATATATATTTTTAAGTTTAAAATTTGGTCAGTGCTATTGAAGTATTGGTACTGAGACAGAGAATAGAGCCTGATTTGGTTAGGATGGTCAGGACAAGAGGTGACATTTAAGTTGTGATCCAAAGGATGAGAAAGCTGCTATACAGAGAGAGAAAATGGGAAGAAGAAGGGCTCTAGCCAAAGGGAACAGCACCTACAAAATGCAGAGGCAGGAATGAGCTTGCTATAGTGAGCAAGGCAGAATGGCAAGAGATAAGATTGAAGAAGTAGAGGGGGCCAGAGCAATAAGTCTTGTAAGGCGTTGTAAGGAGTTAGGCCTTGGGAAGCAGTTGAAGAGTTGTAAAGAAGGGAGTAATTTGATCCAATTCATGCTTTAAGATGAATGCATGTTAAAAAAAAATCCGGGGGGGGCACCTGGATGGCTCAGTTGGTTAAGTGTCTGCCTTCGACTCAGGTCATGATACCAGGGGCTCCCTGCTCAGTGGGGAGTCTGCTTCTCCCTCCCTCTGCCTCTTCCCTAGCTTGTGTGTGCTCTTGCTCTCTCTCTCACTCACTCTCTCAAATAAATAAATAAAATCTTTAAAGAAAATTAAAAAATCTGGGGTGCCTGGCTGGCTCAGTGGGTGGAGCATGCAACTCTTGATCTTGGGGTGGTGACTTTGAGCCCCATGTTGGGCCTAAAGCTTACTTAAAAAAAAAAAAAAATCCAACAGCTGTGATGATAATTGATTGCAGGGAGAAGAACGGAGTTGTTGCAGTAAACCAGGCCAGTGATGCCAGTAATCTGCAGTGAGGTTGTTATAGTGGAAATAAAAGTAATCCAAGTTAAAATTCTGGACTTTGATATCTCCTTTATTTTTGCTACTAACATGCCATCAATCATGACATCTTATAGGTTCCAATGTTTATAGTTTCTCACACACAACTCCGTATTTCCCTGTTCCCAACCCAGGCCTATGTTACCATTCACCTACATGACAGGAGCAGCTTCATTTCTGATCTTGATTTTCAGTCAAGCTGTTCCAATACAACCCACACACTGTGGCCAAAGCAAACTTTCAAAAACTACACTGAACATATTCTGGCTCTACTTGAAACCTTCAAGAGGCTCTATAGTTTAGGAGCCAAGGTCCCCAGCAGTCCAGCCCAAACCTACCCAGTCAAATCATAATACTTGTATGGTGCTTTTCCCATCTCTCTCCCTTTGTGTGTATTATTCTCTCTTATACCATCCCTACTGGATATTAATCCCCATTTTACCTACACAGGAACTCTAAGTGGCTAGTGATATTAGAAGCATAGCCTGTGGGGGCACCTGTGTGGCTCAGTCGTTAAGCGTCTGCCTTCAGCTCAGGTCATGATCCCAGGGTCCTGGGATCGAGCCCCGCATCGGGCTGCCTGCTCTGCCGAGAAGCCTGCTTCTCCCTCTCCCACTCCCCCTGCTTATATTCCCTCTCTCGCTGTGTCTCTCTCTGTTAAATAAATAAATAAAATCTTAAAAAAAAAAAAGCATAGTCTGTGGCTAGAGGTTGTCCTCTTATCTATCATATTTTAGTAAAAATGCACCCATTAAAATTCAGAATTTAGAATACTTAATTACATGGTAAAGCATCTATAACAAATGTTTTGAATTTTAAATGTTTTATAAAACCATGTATAGTATGATTATAATCTAATAAAAGTGGTTTATCTGTAAGGTGAGACTGGGGGTGATTTTTGTTTGCATGAGGTATTTTTCTGGATTTCCCAAACTTTTTACAGTTAATATGTATTACTTTTATAACAACAATCACCAAAAAAAATGGGGGGAAATATGCTATGTAGCCTTTAAGACTCTCCTCAAACACTGGCATCACCGGCCTCTTCGCTCCCTCACCACCACCACCATCATTTTGTACATTATTATCCTCTCTTCCCCTACCTTCTTTGAGAGTTAGGTGTGACTTAACACATTTCCCTGACCAACTGAAAGGTCCTTGAGTAAAGACGCTATGTCTTGCTTATTGTCACAACCCTCCATTCCTAGCCATTTTACAATTTGTTGCTGAAGCCAGGAGTTTAGATTTTTTAAGGCTGACTAAAATGCCAGCAATATCAGGAAAAAAAAGGCTATCCAGGATAAGAGCTATAATTTTGAGGAGTCCAGCGAAGTAGTCCTTTGACTACTTAAAAGCGATGGTTAAACCTGTTAACCTCAGGGGTTCCTGGGTGGTTCAGTGGGTTGAGCATCAGACTCTTGATTTCAGGGTCATGGGATCAAGCCCCATGTTGGGCTGCGCACTGGAGCATGGCACCTGCTTGGAATTCTCCCTCTCCTTCTCCCTTTGCCCCTCCCCGCTTGCATGCTCCCTTTGTCTCTCTACAACTTAAAAAAAAAAAAATTTTTTTTAAACCTGTTAACCTTAAAAATAAAACCGTTATTTTGCTAGGAAAAAAAAAGGTCTATTCTGAAATAGCAGAGAATTGCATTTCCAGACACACAAGCTAGGGCTCTGCAAGTCTAGAGAACAAAGGTGAGGACCACTCTTTATAGAGGAATGCCTAAGTTGAGAGGCCTTTGTTATAAACAAAACACCCATTGGAATAAACTGGGAGTTCTAAGTGTAGTGGCTTTTCACTGGCTGAGTTGTGACAGTCTCTCATTGGCTGGGCTGCTGCTGGATGAAGAAATTCTTTCCTCCTGCTATGGTAGTAAAATAGTCTTTTTCCTATGGGGAATGCAAGGTAAGTCTATTCTTGTTGGGATCTGCAATGAAGGAAGAGTGGTAGGGTATAAGAGCTCCCACTTCTGGCTCCTGATTCCATTTTACTATATATATATATATATATGTATTTAAGTAAATTCTATACCCAACATTGGGCTACAACTCATGATCCCAAGAACAAGAGTCCCATCCTCCACGGACTGAGCCAGCCAGGCACCCCTCCTGACTCCATTTTAAATGAGATTTCCTTTTATTAATTTTAAGAAACCAAACTGGATTCAAGAGTAGGTAAGTGGGAAAGAGAGTAGAGGGGAACCCAGACTGGAAAAACAAGTTCCTCTAACTCAGATCAATGGACTCTAGTGAAATTCTTCAATCCCTTCAGGACAAAACTGTATCTAGGAGGGGTGCCTGGGTAGCTCAGTTGGTTAAGTGTCTGCCTTCCGTTCAGGTCATAATCCGGGATTGGGCCCCACATCAGGCTCCCTGCTTGTGCTGTCTCGCTCTCTCTCTGTCAAATAATAAAATCTTTTAAAAAGTACATAGGAGGGGCACCTGGGTGGCTCAGTCGGTTAAGCATCAGCCTTTGCCTCAGGTCATGATCCCAGAGTCCTGGGATCGAGTCCCACATTAGGCTCCTTGCTCAGCAGAGAGCCTCCTTCTCCCTCTGCCTGCCGCTCCCCCTGCTTGTGCTCTCTCTGACAAATAAATACATAAAATATTTTTAAAAATACGTAGGAGTTCTTCATTTATGAATGGATCACTTGCTCATATGTATTGAGCACCTATTATATGCCAAGCACTGAAAATAGGTTCAAGAGAAGAAAAGACAGATATGGTTCCTGACCTCAGGAGGCTTACAGAATGTCTACTGGGGGAGACTCTACACAAATAATCACATATTTACTTGGACAATTATAAGGTAACTTGAATCATAATAGGCTAATTGTACAGTTGCTGGGGAAACCCAAGTTTGGGAGGGAGTTTTGTTTATGTTTTGTTTTTTTAAAGATTTTATTTATTTATTTATTTGAGAGAGAGGGAGGGGTGAAGGGGGGTAGAGGGGGAGGGAGAGAATCTCAAGCAGACTCCCCACTAAGCATGGAACTCTATGTGGGGCTAGATCTCAAAACCCTGAGTTTCGTGTTTTTTTTAAGATTTTATTTATTTAACAGAGAGACACAGTGAGAGAGGGAACACAAGCAGGGGGAGTGGGAGAGGGAGAAGCAGGCTTCCCGCGGAGCAGGGAGCCCGATGCCAGGCTCGATCCCAGGACCGTGGGACCACGGCCGGAGCCGAAGGCAGACACCCAACGACTGAGCCACCCAGGCACCCTCAAAACCCTGAGATTTTGACCTGAGCTGAAATCAAGAGTGGG
The DNA here is from genome assembly GCF_054177405.1 of Leptonychotes weddellii. Lineage (NCBI taxonomy): Eukaryota > Metazoa > Chordata > Mammalia > Carnivora > Phocidae > Leptonychotes > Leptonychotes weddellii. The sequence goes on from NC_138375.1 coordinate 114,953,438, forward strand.
AAGCTTAAAGGACTGAGCCGCCCAGGCACACCTGGGAGAGAGGTTTTGATGAAAGAGGGCTATCTGTGCTGAGACCTGAAGAGTGTATATGACATAGGGAGGTGGAGAGGAGAGGTTTAGAAAATTTGTTCTGGCAGAAGAAATGGCAAATATGAAGGGAAGACACATGGGCTAAGGCATTTTCTGAGGCTGCAGCAGAAAGAGGGAGATCCAGCAGAGCAAGTTACAGGTTTTTCTTCTATTAAATAATCCATTCTTTAACCCCCAAACAGCTCCTCTTTCTGTCCCTGTGACCTAGCAACCTGGCTTGAGAGCAAGCTTGAGAGCATCACACTTCCATTCAAGGCACCCAAATATTCTTATTTAAACACATTTAAGGGGAGTGCCTGGGTGGCTCAGTTGGTTAAATGTCTGCCTTTGGCCCAGGTCATGATCCCAGAGTCCTGGGATAGAGCCCCACATCAGGCTCTCTGCTTAGCAGGAAGCCTGCTTCTCCCTCTCCCACTCCCCTGCTTGTGTTCCCTCTCTTGCTGTCTCTCTGTCAAATAAATAAATAATAAAAAATAAAGCTCAAAACCTAGCATCCAACCCATTATCTGGCACATAATTACGTTTTGTAAATTACTTATGAATTCAAGAAACAGGTATAGTTTGAAGATGTATTTTTTTAAATGCATTTTTAGGGGCGCCTGGGTGGCTCAGTCGTTAAGCGTCTGCCTTCTGCTCAGGTCATGATTCCAGGGTCCTGGGATCGAGCCCCGGTTTGGGCTCCCTGCTCAGCTGGGAGCCTGCTTCTCCCTCTCCCACTCCCCCTGTTTGTGTTCCCTCTCTCGCTGTGTCTCTGTCAAATAAATAAAATCTTTAATAAAATAAAATAAATGCATTTTTAGGGCGCCTAGGTGGCTCAGTTGGTTAAGTGACTGCCTTCGGCTCAGGTCATGATCTTGCGGAGTCCCGGTATGGAGTCCCGCATTGGGCTCCCTGCTCTGCGGGGAGTCTGCTTCTCCCTCTGGCCCTCCCATGTGCTCTCTCTCTCTCTCAAATAAAATCTTTAAAAAAAAAATAAAGTGCATTTTTAAAAACGGATGTCATAGATAATTTTCCCAAGCTACAGACTCGCGTTTCCTTCTCTGCCTAGGCCCTCGGGTCCCTGAAGCCCTTTCCCGCGGATGTGGGAAGACCAGGTTGCTGGAAGGCTGGCTGCAGCCCGCAAGCGCGCTCAGCCTGGAGTTTGGCGGCGGAACCGCGGGGAGGCGGAACTTTGGGCTTGTGGAACTGTGGCCCTGCGGACCGCCAGGAGGGAAGCACCCCTCCACCCCCCACCCCGCCTCCCGGCCCGGAAGGAGCTGACGGGAGCTGGGACATCGGCAGCCATCGCGCTTTGCAGTTCGAAGTAGACGGGTGTAGGGCGGTCGCCAGGTGAGGAATTGCGCTCTCTCCATTCGCAGGTGAGTGGCGGTCTCTTCTCCCGGTAGGACCGGCAGGCGGCAGCTGTGGATCCCAGGGAAGGTGCACTTTTCGGGCCTGAGCCCACCGGGGCCCCTGCTTGTGACCAGGCGAGGAAGGGGTCCCTGTTTTCCTCTCTGGAGTCAGGCGGCACTAAGAGGAACGGGTTCCTTTCCTGCTCTGCGGTGGTCGCTGTTAGAGTCCTCTGGATAGTACACCTGCTGCTGTCAAACGGTGTCATTTCAGAAAAGAATGAGCTGACTATAAGGCGCAGATAAGCTCTTCCTTCCCCTCAGCCTCAGTTTCCTCACCTGATCAGGTGAAGGCGGTGGGGATCATTGACAGCTCAAGACCCTGTGACGCGGTGTTTTCAGTTCTCCCAATTAGTGTGGCGGCAAAGTGAGCTTCCTTACTAGTAGAAGTTAACGTTTGGCCATAGCCCAAGTCCCAGCTGAGTGGGAGAAAGGATAAACTGGTTGGATAAACTGAAATGATTTATACATTGTTCCAAGATTTTTGAACAACATAAAAATTTGTTTTGACAACAGCTGAAACTCTGACCTCATTGGCCTGAAGAACCAAACTCATTAGGAACGTAAGGTATTTGGTGCATTGGGCAAAACGAGGTGAGGGAATCCTTTTAACTTGAAAAATTAAGCCTAGTATTATTTGCATATTTACCTCTCAAGCTCAGTATTACCACGTGTCTTACTCTGAAGAATATCCTAAGTTCAGTGTTAAAATACCAGCTAAGGGTATGAAAGAAGGGGCGCCTGGGTGGCTCAGTCGGTTAAGCATCCGCCTTTGGCTCAGGTCATGATCCCAGGGTCCTGCTCAGCGGGGAGTCGGCTTTTCCCTCTGCCTCTCCCCCTGGTTCGTGCGCGCTCTCTCTCTTAAATAAATAAATAAAATCTTTAAAAAAAAAAAAGGTATGAAAGAAAAGGAAATACTGTCTCCTATGTGTGAGGTGCTAGCCATTCGCACAACAATTCATTAAGGAAGGTAATGGTATCATCTCTATTTTACAGATGGGGAATAAGGGGAGACTTATAATTTGTCAGTAATTAGTGTTGCTGACATAGCAAAGCAATGTGTGTATCTAATACTGTTTTGAGGATTTATATTCATTACCAAAATATTTGGAACTTTAAAAACTAATCTTATAGTTCAGTGGCATTTTCTGAGTTTGCAGAAAAGGAATGTTTTGACTTTATTTTAGAAATGTTAGAGAAGCGTTGTTAATAATTACAAAGATGAGCAGTTGAAAAAAGTACATTTTAACCATCCTTTCCTTGCACTTCAAGCAGGAATTGAGACAAAAGATTAGGCTATCAGAAATGAAAATCACTGCCACATCATTTGAAGTTTATAAATCAGAATTCTGTATAATGACTATTTCTCCACCCTCTTCTTTGAGTATACTTGGTTGATACTCATTTAAATGATTTCTCTGCAAAACATTACTAAGCAAACACCTTTAAAATCATGCATTTGAAAAATTTCTCGGGCGCCTGGGTGGCTCAGTTGGTTAAGCGACTGCCTTCAGCTCAGGTCATGATCCTGGAGTCCTGGGATCGAGTCCCGCATCGGGCTCCCTGTTCGGCGGGGAGTCTGCTTCTCCCTCTGACCCTCCTCCCTCTCATGCTCTCTGTCTCTCACTCTCTCTCTCTCAAATAAATTAAAAAAAAAAAAAAAATCTTTAAAAAAAAAAAAGAAAAATTTCTCTTGTAAGTGATGAACCACTGAATTTTTCTCCTGAAACCAATATGCACTGTATGTTAACTAGAATTTAAATAAAAATTTGAAAAAAAAGAAAACTTTCTCTTTGTTGTGTGTAGCTTTTAAAACAATTTCAATTAAGAGTATTTTAAGGGGGAGGGGGGCGCCTGGGTGGCTCAGTCATTAAGCGTCTGCCTTCAGCTCAGGTCATGATCTCAGGGTCCTGGGATCGAGCCCCCCATCGGGCTCCCTGCTCAGCCGGGAGTCTGCTTCTCCTTCTCCCCCTGTTTGTGTTCCCTCTCTCGCTGTGTCTCTCTCTGTCAAATAAATAAAATCTTAAAAAAAAAAATATTTTAAGGGGGCTTCTGGCTTGCTCAGTGGGGGAATGCCACTCTTGATCTTGGGGTCATGAGTTCAAGCCCCATGTTGGGTCTAGAGCTTTTTAAAAAAAGTATTTTAAGGATTGAATTTGTCACTGCTTATATCAATTTTCAGTTTTGGGTTTTTTTTTTTAGATTTTATTTATTTGAGACAGAGACAGCGAGAGCAGGAACACAAGCAGGGGGAGTGGGGGAGTGGAAGAGGAAGAAGCAGGCTTCCTGCTGAGCAGGGAGCCTGATGTGGGGCTGTATCCCAGGACCCTGGGATCATGACCTGAGCCGAAGGCAGACGCTTAAAGACTGAGCCACCCAGGCACCCCTCGATTTTCATTTAATTCAGTAGGGGCAAGTTCAGTACTCAGACTCACAACAACCTTATTCATAATATAGCATTCTTTCCCCCTTCTCTTATTCTTAAAAAAATCCTATTTATATTTGTCACAGATTTCACATTTCAATCGAGTGTCATTTTTCCCTAAAGGAAACTTGAGTTTGTACTTTTGGTTGATTACATGAACCCAAAGGTCTAATCCCATTACTATGATTGCTATGCATTTAATCATAAAATATTTTTTTGAGTTTTGTATTTGCATCACTATTTGAAAACTTTAAAGGCTATAGAAAGAAAATCTAAGAATTTTAGGGGAGAATATTTACAAAGTCAGCACTGTCTTGAAACATTTAACATTATTACTTTCCATCCTTGGTAATACACAGGGCCTTGCTGAAATTCTATAAAACATGGTCAAGCAGAGTTTGGTCTCATATTTCTAGTACTATTTGAATTTGAAAGAGAAGTGTGTATAATTTCTAAATGAGCATAATTTCTAAATCAGGTAGTTTACTGATCTTACGGAATTTATACACATTTTTATCATAAACCTGATGAAGATGGGTAGAAAATTATGATTAATCTTTTCTAGTAAATATCTTTACCTAGAGTTGAAGGAAACTATTCTAGTACCTTTTCTGGTGACGGTCAGTGACAGTGTTTTAATACTTAAAGTAAAGACATTCATGGGACGCCTGGATGGCTCAGTCGGTTGGGTGTCTTCAGCTCAGGTGATGATCCCAGGGTCCCAGGATCGAGTCCCACATCGGGCTCCCTGCTCCCTTTTCCCTCTTCCTCTGCTGCTCCCCCTGCTTGTGCCCTCTCTTTCTCTCTGATAAATAAATAAAATATTAATAACTAAAGACATTCATGAAAAATATCATTAAAAACTTCTTCATATTGGGGTGCCTGGATGGCTCAGTCGGTTAAGCGTCTGACTGTTGATTTCGGCTCGGGTTGTGAAATAGAGCCCCGAGTTGGGCTCAGCTCTGGGGATGGAGCCTGCTTAAGATTCTCTTTCTCCCTCTCCCCCTCCCTCTTTCTCTCTCTCCCCATCTCTCTCTAAAAAAAATTTTTTTCATATTAAAATACTGAAATCTTTCAGTATTTTTTTTTTAAAGATTTTATTTATTTGACAGAGAGAGACACAGTGAGAGAAGGAACACAAGCAGGGGGAGTGGGAGAGGGAGAAGCAGGCCTCCCGTGGAGCAGGGAGCCCGATGCGGGGCTTGATCCCAGGACCCTGGGATCATGACCTGAGCTGAAGGCAGACGCTTAATGACTGAGCCACCCAGGCGCCCCTTTCAATATTTTTTTTTTAAGATTTATTTTATTTATTAGAGAGCACAATTGGGGTGGTGGGGGGAAGGGCAGAGGGAGAGGGAGAAGCAGGCCTCCCCACTGAGCAGGGAGCCCGATATGGGACTCGATCCCAGGACCCCGAGATCATGACCTGAGCCGAAGGCAGCCGCTTAACCGACTGAGCCACCCAGGCGTCCCCCCTTTCAATATTCTTGTTAATATTGAAGTTAACTTGAAAATTGGCATTTAGAGTTTGTGCTTTTGAGGAGGCACCTGGTTCAGTTGGTAGAGTGTACAACTCTTGATCTCAGGGTTGTGAGTTCAAACCCAATGCTGGGTGTGTAGAGATTACTTAAAAAATAAAATAAAATCATTAAAAATAAAGTTTGTGTTTTGAATTTCAGTTAATTTAGTTGGAATGAGTTAATACCACTTTACGTTGTATAGTATACAAAATATTTTCAGGTACATTATCATAATTAATCATTTTTTTTTTAAGATTTTATTTGAGAAAGAGAGAACACGAAAAGGGGGAAGGGCAGAAGGAGAGGGAGAAGCAGGATCCCGCTGAGCAAGGAGCCTGCTGCAGGGCTCCATCCCAGGACCCTGTCTGGGAGCATGACCTGAGCCAAAGGCAGATGCCCAACTGACTGAGCCACCCAGGCGCCCCACATAATTAATCATTCTTAAAACTCTGTGAGGCAAATAGTATTCCTATTATAGGTAAGAAGAAATTGGAGCTTAGAAAGACTGGCTTTCCCAGAATGAAATAATAGTATTTAAAAGATGCATATTAAATCCTGATTTTTAAAATTCTAGGATAGGGGCACCTGGGTGGCTCAGTCGTTGAGCGTCTGCCTTCGGCTCAGGTCATGATCCCAAGGTCCTGGGATCGAGCCCCGAGGAAGCCTGCTTCTCCCTCTCCCACTCCTACTGCTTGTGTTCCCTCTCTCGCTGTGTCTCTGTCAAACAAACAAATAAATAAAATCTTTTTTAAAAAAAAAATAAAATTCTAGGATAGGTACTCAACTTTCACCATGGCTCTACCATCCTTTGCGTCCCAAAGTTAATAATGTATTGTTTCTATAATGCTACTCTGGTGTTATATTTGCCTTTTTAGACCATTGGAACTTTTTATTTCTTTATTTTTTAATAATCGCTTTATTGAAATATGATAGTTCACATACCATAAAATTTATCCTCTTAAAGTATACAATTCAGTGTTTTTAGTATAGTCACAGTGTTATGCAGCCATCACCACTATCTATTCCAGAACATTTTCATCACCCAAAAAGAAACCCAGTACCTATTAGCAGTCACTCCCAGTTTCCCCTTACCTCCTTTATCTGACACCACTAACTTACTCTGAGAACTTAATGTTCAGGACATTTCATGTAAATGGATGGAATCATTCATGTAAGTTTAATGGGAGAAGGCTTTAAGCAGTTATTTGTAATCTGAGCGGTTCTGCTCATTCTACTCTTTTGTACTGATTTTCATGTTACTGGAGTAGATCACTTTTCTAATCTGCATAGGCACTTTTCCTGTTTGTAGTTCATGCAATAAATAAATCTGCTGACGTGTATATGTTTCCTTATTCTTGACCTTTGCTCTTCACATGTCTAATAGTGAGTTCATGGTATTGTGTAACCTGTTCTCAGGTATCTGTTTGTGGCTAAGTAACTTTTATTCTTAGTTGGGCATTTTTATTTCTACTTTAAAATGACTGATGCTTCCTACCTTGTTTTAAGGTTCTTAGAAACCACAGCTTTATTGAAATATAAATATCTCATTATCTTCTAAAGCAGAGTTTCCCATATATGTTAATTATTTCTCTAGGGACAAATTTTACAACAGCAAATTTGGACCATCTTTATGCAAAAAATCGTTTTTCCTTCAAGGCTTACCCCATTCCACTCTCTGTCAGTCTCATAGCTTTCACCTACTAACAGTCATCTTCAGTGAGGACTTCTTTTTTTAGTAAACTCTGTCCTCAACGTGGGGTTTGAACTCATGACCCCGAGATCAAGAGTCACATGCTCCACTGCCTGAACCAGCCAGGCACCCCTTCAATGAGGACTTTGTCACTTGATTCACAGTCTTGCTCTCTCTAGCCCCGCGTTCTTCCTGGTGATTCTGCTGTCAGCGTGGACAGTATACCATGTAGCCTGCTTCCCCTTTCTTTCACCCCAGCTTTTTTCATCTGTCTGTGCCATAGCCGGGCCTTGGAACTTGCCACCACCCAGCCTGATCCTCTTGAATTTTTGAACCTCACATTCTCCTCCAGTTTGCTGACACAATTCTGCTCCACCTTTCACTTTTCTTGCCCTTTTACTATGATTATGTATGTCTACAGTTGCTTTTCGACCAGAGCTTTTCCCCCTGTTCTCTTAGTTCTCTTCTGTGAGAAGCCTGCCTTTGCTGCCCAGTTTATCCCCAGGTACTAGCTGCCTTTATACATTTATTCACACAGCCTGAACTTTTGATCATATCACTTCAACCTCTCACTAGAGTTCCCCTTGTCTTTTTTCAGTTCCTAATCCCTGTTCACTCCATGTTCTGTAAAACTGATCCTCGCTGGAGGGAGTGGCAGGGAGAGGGGGAGGTTGGAAATCCATGCAGATGGACAATGCTGTGAATGTTTTTCTGCCCCAGCCAAGCACTCGGCTCTTTTTAGCAGTCTTTTAACTTGATCTTTTCCCCACAGTAGCTATTCGAATCCTCACTCTACTCCTCAGAAAATTCTCGGTACCCCTTCTTCACTTTTGGAGTCTGATTCCTGCTACCTCCACTGTATGTTCCCTGGCCCTCCTTCCTTCTACTCTTAGAGAAGTGCTCTCAGCCCTGGCTCCTCTTGAGACTGTGCCCCTTTTGCAATTCCTTCCTTACCTTTCTCGCTCATCTTTAACCTCTCCCTTTCGGCTAGCTCCTTCTTATCAACATACTTACCCTTCCTTAAGAAGAAAATCCCACTTCTGTCATTCTATTTCAAACTCTTTGAAAGAGGACTCCTTCCTTACTGCCTCCAGCTATTGACCTTCTGTCCTACTCCTTCTCCATAATAATAGCAACCAGGTATTAAGTACTTATTCTGTGCATTTTATCTCAACTTGATCTTTACAACACCCTGAGAGAGTTTGCAAAAGAAACTGTAGCTTGTTCTAAGGTCACACAGTTAATGACTCTTGGAGACCCAGCTCTGCTGTGCTTTAAGTACTAGCCTTGGGCTCTCCTGGACTTCCGCTCTGCTGTGGGTGACTCATGCTCTCAGCGGTTGTCTCCTAGTCACAAAGCAAGCTGTGACATCTCTGCAGCGGTACTAATGGGGCTAACTTCTTTCCACTTTTGCCACCGTCTCTTCTTGGTTTTTTGTTTTTGTTTCTTTATAAGATTTTATTTATTTGAGAGAGTGAACAAGAGAGAGAGCACAAGGGGGTGGAAGGGCAGAGGGAGAGGGATAAGCAGACTCCCCTCAGAGCAGGGAGCCCTATGTGGGCCTCGATCCCAGGACCCCGCGATCATAACCTGAGCTGAAGGCAGATGCTTAACCGACTGAGCCACCCAGGCGCCCCTCTTCTAGTTCTATCCTTGCTGGGTTCTGTTGGTTCTTCCACTCTTCTGTCCCTTAAAGATCATCTCAAGTGAAAACTCATTTCTTCCATAGCATTTGGCTGGTGCTTGAGGCAGGAGGCCTTTAGGCAGAATTGGTGGGAGAAATCCATTTGTTCGTTGGGACGGAGGCTGGGCAGAGGTTTTAAGGTGGTAAAGTATAGGTCAGCGGCAGTGAATGGCAAGTGGTTTACTTTGGCCCAGGGAAAGCTACAAGTAGGGAAGATTGAAGCTTGTAAAGGTGACCAAAAGATAGATAGTGGAAGTTCTGGAATATTGGACGAGGAGTTTGAATCATTTCTCAGCCCACAGACCTCCAGTGGCTCTCTATCCATAGGTATAGGGTGGCTGTATAATTTCACACCTAATCAGAATGCTTTTGAGAGTGAAAGGAAGCACTGTGAATAATTGTACTGAGCTAACTTTGCTGAGACTGTCCCCAGCAAGCTGGGAGTTATAGTCACCCTGACCATGCAATAAATCAAGTCTAAGATGACATTTTGATGAAGCCACTCTGGAGGGTTGTACAGAGTGGTAGAAACAAAATTTGAAGTTAAGATGGTAGTTTGGGAATGTGATTTAAGGTTCTTCACTAACTGGTTCCTGTAGGAATCAAAGAAAGCTTGAGACTGCAGAAATTGATAGAGCTGGGGAATAACTAACTGGATGTGTGATGTGAGGGAGAAGGAGGAATTACATGTCAGAGTCATAAGCTGGAGTGATTCAAAAAATGGTATGTAACCATTTAAACAAATTTAGCCTTTAAAACTTTGTTATAAAGCCACTGCAGTGTAAAAGAAAGGGAACGGAGTTGGAAGTCAGAAAGACCCGTGTTTAAAACTTGGATGTGCCGATCCCTAATACTTGAGTTTTAGCTATTGTAACTTCAGTTTCTTCTTCTGTAAAATGGGAACAGTAATGTATTTACTTGGGGGCCCAGTCAGTAGAGCATGCGCGACTCTTGATCTCAGGGTCCTCAGTTCAAGCCCCACATTGGGCATGGAGCCTACTTAAAAAAAAAATAATAATAATAATATATTTACTTTGAAAGGTTGTTGGGGTGTTTAGTGGTGACATTCACAAAGTGCCTAGTCCTGTGGGCCACATGGTAGAAGAAATAAGAGCAGCTAATGCTGAATGCTTCCTCCATGCCAGATGCTAAGTGCTTTGTGTATAGTAATGGATTTAATCTTCACAACCATCTCAGGTAGCTACTGTTATTCCCAGTTTACAGGTAAGGAAATTGAAGTAACTTGCCTAAGGTTGGTAGTAAAATCCTGGCTCTGTAGTTCTTTTTTTCTTTTTAAGATTTTATTTATTTTTTGATAGAGAGAGAGATAGCAAGAGAGGGAACACAAGCAAGAGTGGGAGAGGAAGAAGCAGGCTTCCCGCTGAGCAGGGAGCCAGACGTGGGCTCAATCCCAGGACCCTGGGATCATGACCTGAGCCAAAGGCAGACGCTTAATGACTAAGCCACCCACGTGACCCCGTAGTTCTTGTTCTTAACCTTTCAACAAATCATAATGCTCATGGGGGTAGCTGCTATTTCTTGTTAGCTTTGCTTTATTAAATTGAAAGACTGATTCGGTATTGTTTCCTATGTCAATATGTTATGGGTAGCAAGCATGAAGACCAAATGCCTAAATTTAGTATCAGATTTGTTTCTCATTCTGACTTATGCCTCACTTGTGAGCACCTGTTGACTGATGCTAAGTTTGCAGCCCCCTAACCTGTCCCATCATTTCACAGTACCTGACTTTTTGCTGTCCCCACTTAGTTTCACACCTCTCCACATAGTATAAAAACCACTTAGCAAACTCTTATTTAATCTTCAAGATTCAGGCTGAACATCATCCAAGAAACCTTTCCTTAGGGACACCTGAATGGCTTTGTCGTTAAGGGTCAGCCTTTGGCTCAGGTCATGATTCAAGCCCCACATCGCATCAGGCTCCCTGCTCAGCCGGAAGCCTGCTTCTCCCTCTCATACTCCCCCGTTTGTGTTCCCTTTCTCGCTGTCTCTCTCTCTAATAAATAAATCTTAAACAAACAAACAAACAAAACAAACCTTTCCTTAGCTACAACTTGTCTCTGTAGAACTGTGGAAATAGGACTCTGGATGTAGAGACAATGAGGACCGGTTTTCTCTTTTTCTATACAAAGCATAAAGTACATTTGTGAGCATTCCATACCCCTTCCTACTGCATTACTTCTCTTTATTCTGATTTTACACTGTTATGATCATTCATCCCCTAATAGCTTATCATTTACAATATGGACAGTCTTTTTCTTTGTGTTTGTATAAGTTTTGAAATTCTATAGGGTAAGTTGTTACCATCCTAGATAATATCCTATTCAGTTTTAACATTTTTCAGTTGAATTACATTTGTGTAGCTAACTTACCTCTCTAGACTTTAACCTTTTCAAGAGAAAGAGCCATGTTTATCATCAGTATTTGTATCCCCCATGGTGTCTTAGCTTAGGACCTTGGACATAATATGAACTTGGTAATCATTATTGAATTAAATAAAATGTCTCAATACACCACTGCTTTATTTGATTCCCTAGAGTGAAAATTATGATTCTGTTTGAAAAACATACATCTTACCTAAAAATCTTCAGAAAAGATAAGCCACTTGTATATGTTTTCTGTGACTACAAGTTTCAATTTCTACATGACCTAGAATAATAATAGAATGAGATATAATTTTCAACTTGAGTAAAATAAGAACTTCTAAGGTACTGGATTTTTTTTTAAGATTTATTTTAGAGAGAGAGAGTGAGCAGTGGTGAGAAGCAGAGGGAGAGAGTCTTTTTTAAAGATTTTATTTATTTGTTATGTCAGAGAGAGAGAGAGAGAGAGAGCACGCACAAGCAGGGGAAGGGGCAGAGGTAGAGGGAGAAGCAGGCTCCCCACTGAGCAAGGAGCCCGATGTGGGACTTGATCCCAGGACCCTGGGATCATGACCTGAGCTGAAGGCAGACGCTTAACCTACTGAACCACCCAGGCGTCCCTGAATTTTTGTATATATATATGTGGCTCTTCTAGTTTTCATTCTTGTGCTACTGACATACGACACTTTATAATTTGTGAGTCATTCTCAGTCAGGAATGGACTGGTTGCAAGAGCAAAATTTTGCTCTGGCGAGTTCAAGTAAGTGGATGGAAGAGGGGAGAGGCTGTTGCCTGGATTCAGGGAATCGCCTAGTAAATACTGCTAGGCCTTCTAAACTGGAGGTAGGTGTCTCTTTCGTCTCTCATTTTCAAGGCAGTGTAATCTCTTAACACCTTATCCTCTAGCAATTCTGAGTTTGGTGGGCCTGTCTGGATCAGGTTGGCAGCCCACTGACTGAGAGGTGGTTAAAGAAAGCACTGTTGTGTGTCACACTTTGTCTAAAGAATGTCAAAGATAGCAGAACCTTTCAAATTGTTTGGACTTGGCCCAAGTTTTGGGCCTGGGTTTTGTTTAGCTCTAGAAAATGAACTTTGTTGATCTGAAAGTGTATTTTTGTATATGTGATCTTTCATTTCTCCAGGATTTTTTTCCTCTTCTTTCCACATTAGCTTTATTAGTTATAAAGCCCATGTCAAGTAAATGCTATACGGAACTATACTCTGCATGTTCTACTGTGATTTAAGAAAATGTTTTTTAACATTCAGTAATATGATTAAAATTTGAAAAATGCCGAAAGATGACAGACCCAGAAATTGACCACCTGTTACCATTTACTACAAAAGACCAAAAGTAACAGAAAGAGGGTTTTTACTCCACATAGCTATAATCAGACTCGGAAACTTATTATCATAAATTTCCTTTTTTCATCTCTTTCTCCTTGCTCTTCCTTCCCCTACTCTAAGGTTTTGGTACCTATTTCATAGACCATATATACTTCATTTAACTTACTGTTGAATATAGATTATTTCCAAAATTTTTCTTACATAATGCTTTGATGCACATCTGTATACATAAAGATTGTCCATATTTAGGACAATTTCTAAAAGTAGAATTCTTGGGGGGAGTGTTTGGGTGGTCACTTGGTTAAGCATCCAACTCTTCATCTCAGCTCAGGTCTTGATCTCAGGGTTGTGAGTTAAAGCATACCTTAAATAAATAAGTAAGTAAGGGTGCCTGGGTGGCTCAGTCGTTAAGCGTCTGCCTTCGGCTCAGGTCATGATTCCAGGGTCCTGGGATCGAGCCCCCCACATCGGGCTCCCTGCTCTGCGGGAAGTCTGCTTCTCTCTCTCCCCCTGCTTGTGTTCCCTCTCTGACTGTGTCTCTCTCTGTCAAATAAATAAAATCTTTAAAAAAATAAATAAGTAAGTAAGTAGAATTCTTGGGTCAAACAGTATAACATATATTACTGGCGAATTAGTTATTAAAAAGATTTGCATCAATTTATACTGCTATTAACTGCCTCTCTTACGACATCTTTTCCAGTTCTGGCTGTTACAATTCATTTTCGTGTTTGCCACTCTGATTGGCAAATAATGGTCTCTAGTTTGTTTTTTAATTAAAATTTTTTTGGTTTTTTAAAAATGGAAAGAGGGCTTTCACTTTTTTTTCTTCCCTTTTTTTTTTTTTTAAAGATTTTATTTATTTATTTTACAGAGAGAAAGTGAGAGCAGAAACACAAGCAGGAAGAGTGGGAGAGGGAGAAGCAGACTCCCTGCCGAGCAGGGGGCCTGATGCAGGGCTCGATCCCAGGACCCTGGGACCATGACCTGAGCCGAAGGCAGGCGCTTAACCACTGAGCCACCCAGGCACCCCTCCCTTTTTTTTTTTTTTAAAGATTTTAATTATTTATTTGTCAGAGAGAGAGAGAGGATATAAGCAGGGGGAGAAGCAGGCAGAGGGAGAAGTAGGCTCCCCGATGAGCAAGGAGCCCGATGTGGAACTCGATTCCAGGACCCTGGGATCATGACCCAAGCCAAATGCAGACGCTTAACCGACTGAGCCACCCAGGCGTTCCCCCCCCCCTTTTTTTTAAAGTAAGCTATACACCCAACATGGGGCTTGAACTCCCTACCCTGAGATCAAGAGTTGAATGTTCTACCAGTTAAGCCAGCCAGGCACCCCACTAGTTTGTATTTTAATGGCATTTTGTTTTTTATGCATCAGTATAGATCAGATTAGACCACCCTGGGTAAGAATGGCTAACTCCTTATAGTAAGGTTGTTGTAGGATTATTTACTCAGAGTTCCTCTTTAATGTTGTTGTTAAATGTTGACTACTGAATTCAAAACACTTTATTTTTCAGACTCTATATAAGATTTGGATATGTCCTTCATATTTGACTGGATTTACAGTGGTTTCAGCAGTGTGCTACAGTTTTTAGGTATGTTGGTTCTTTGTTCTCCATTGTTATCCCATTTAATCCTACTTAAATAAAAGTGCTTATTTGTCTAGAGCCTCTTTATATATAACCCAGTAGTTGCGAATGTGGGCTTTGAAATCATACAAACATGTTCAGTTACTCATTGTATCTCTTATAAATTATGTAGTCTTGGGCAAATTACTTTCTCCACCTTAACCTTAGTTTCCTTATCTGTAAATTAAAAATAATTCCTACCCCTTAAGATTGTTGATAGGAATATTATTTACAGGAATAGCTACCTTTGATTAGCCAGTTTACCTAAGTGCTTTAGATACTTTATCTCATTTAATCCTCACAGGAATTCTCTGCATTATTTTTGTTACTATAAAATACACGTTCCATAAAGTGCCTTGTATATCATAACTGGCAGCGTATAGTCTGCTAAATGAGACTTGTTTACGCAGCAAATCTGACTAGTGATTTTCCTCTCTTCTATAGATTTTAAAGAGGAAAAATTTTAGCATCTCATTCTCTTATTGACACTCTTAACTTCTCACATTTTCCAGTGAAACAAGCTTTTGATTAACTTTTTTATGTTACAACGTACACAATTTATTATAGTAATTAATGAAGATATTTCTGGTCTCCTATTTTCAAATCATGCCCTAAGTTTAGTCTCCTTGTAATCATCATCTTGAACTGGAACAAAGAGAAGCATTTCATGTAATTACAGAGTTGTCAACATAATTCCTAACTGGCCACAACTGTACTTATGAATTACTATCTCCTATATAAATGGCTCTTTTTCCACAAACATAATTTTAACAAAGGAAATAAATTTTGTTTGGAAAATACACATTTTGTTTGACTACTATATATTAAAAGGATAAAAATGTAAGATCAAATTTTGTCAATCTATTTTTCTTATTTGAACCTCAGTGTTTGCACATTTTTAAAAATTAAGGTTTTCTTTTTCCTTTTTAAAATAAAATTCTTCACATTTTATACTGTCACTCTACTACAGGTCAAATATCAGATCTCTCTATAGTACCTCAAGAATTCTTAAATATTTTTATCAGACTGAAATATTTTATTACAATTTTTAACAACTGGGTCAGAAATAAACATTTTAAACTTCATTATACTGGGATAACCCGGGTTGTAACAGGTTGGTATCTGTATCTCAGTTTATAGAAAAATTAATCTATGGTGAACTCTGTTGAAAAAGCAAAATAAATTGCCTCATAAGCAGGAGCAAGAGGTTAATAGGGCTAACAGTAGGAGGCAGTGTAGAGAAATGAAATGAACCAAAGCTTAGGCATCAGGCATGGTTTCAAATCTCATATCTGACTTCAGCAGTTGAGCAAGTTAACTTTGAGCCTTTGTTCCCCTCTGTAAAAAAGAGGATAATAATGTTTACTTCAAAGAGTTATTTTTTGTTTTTTTAATTTTATTTATTTGAGAGAGAGTGAGAAAGAGAGAGCACAAAAGAGGGGGTAGGGTCAGAGGGAGAAGCAGACTCCCCGCTGAGCAGGGAGCCTGATGTAGGACTCAATCCTGGGACTCCGGGATCATGACCTGAGCCGAAGGCAGTCGCTTAACCAACTGAGCCACCCAGGCACCCTCCAAGAGTTATTTTGAAGATTAAATAATGTGTAACAGTTTGCTTAATAGTGCCTATCACAAAATAAGGATTTAGTCCAACCCACTTTAAAGATTAAAGTTTAAATGTTCTAGGTGTTCCCTTTTGGAATTTTATCCAGTGCACTTTTACTACTTAAAAGTATGGTAAGATTGATTGTGATTGCACTGGTTAGAAACAATCGATGTAGGGGCGCCTGGGTGGCTCAGTCGTTAAGCGTCTGCCTTCAGCTCAGGTCATGATCCCAGGGTCCTGGGATCGAGCCCCGCATCGGGCTCCCTGCTCAGCTGGAAGCCTGCTTCTCCCTCTCCCTCTCCCACTCCCCCTGCTTGTGCTCTCTCTCTCGCTGTGTCTCTCTCTGTCAAATAAATAAATAAAATCTTAAAAAAAAAAAAAAAAGAAACAATCGATGTAGAAACGTTTTAAGAAATAGGAATGTGGGGCGCCTGGGTGGCTCAGTCGTTAGGCATCTGCCTTCGGCTTGGGTCATGATCCCAGGGTCCTGCGATCAAGCCCGGCATCAGGGTCCCTGCTCGGCGGGGAGCCTGCTTCTCCCTCTCCCACTCCCCCTGCTTGTGTTCCCTCTCTCGCTGTGTCTCTCTCTCTGCCAAATAAATAAATAAAATCTTAAAAAAAAAAAAAAAGAAATAGAAATGTAGGGGTGCCTGGATAGCTCAGTCTGTTAAGCGTCTGCCTTTGGCTCAGGTCATGATCTTAGGGTCCTGGGATCGAGCCCCACATCGGGCTCCCTGCTTAGTTTGGAGTCTGCTTCTCCCTCTCCCTCTGCTTTTGCTTTCTCTTTAATAAATAAA
>NC_138375.1:114970490-115008962 GCF_054177405.1 Leptonychotes weddellii
TGCAACTGTGTTTATCATTAAAGACTATCACTTGCTAATATGAGAGCCATGAGAGAAAATTATTTCCCCAGTGTCATCTAAGATGAATTACAGGAAAAATTATAAGGTTGGAGCAGTTACTTGATTTCACAACACATAATTACCTGAATAGTTAATATTTTCAGCAGGAGAAAGAAAGAAGGAAAAAAAATGTTGGATTTGTGGAAGGTAGTGAATAGTAGAATATTACCATTACTTGTGTTATGTTGTCAATATAAATTGAAGTATATCTAATTATAACAGATTCTTTTATTAGTTCCTAAATGTCTGATTTGAACTTATTTGCAGTTAATCAAACATTAAGTAGCAATATATACCATGAATGGATATCTGATTTTCTTGTAAAAATATATTTTTTTTTTTTTTAAGATTTTATTTATTTGCGAGAGAGAGAATGAGAGACAGAGAGCATGAGAGGGAGGAGGGTCAGAGGGAGAAGCAGACTCCCTGCTGAGCAGGGAGCCTGATGCGGGACTTGATCCCGGGACTCCGGGATCATGACCTGAGCCGAAGGCAGTTGCTTAACCAACTGAGCCACCCAGGCGCCCATTGTAAAAATATTTTATATTATTATTTAGCTTCAGAAGAACTAACCATTGCTGGCATGACCTTTACAACTTTTGATTTGGGTGGACATGTTCAAGGTAAGATTCTATTACTCTTACAGTTGCTTTATTTTATTTTAATAAAAATGTGGCCATTATTTTCCAGTGCATGAAATCTCATTCTGTTCAAGGAAGGCCAGAGTAGACTTAAAATTTAAGAATTATTACCACCAGATAAGCTTTAAACCAAAGTGATTTTCATGATACTCCTGGTCAATTTAAGTCTGAATTGCTTTAGGTGTAAAGCATGAACCTAAATTTAACCTCTGTCTTCTGCTCCAGTTCACATCTCACTGATTGTCATAATCATGTTATGATGTTACTGCTCTGTATTAAAAACCTTCAATGGCTGACCTACAAAATGGAAGCCACACTCATTGACCTGGCATTTGGGATCTCTGTAATCTGATCCCAGCTTATTTTTTGAGTCTTTATTTTCCTCTATTCCCTTTCCTATTCTCTGTACTCCAACTAAACAAAACCCTCTTGATGTTCTCCCCCTCTGTGCTTTTGCTCATGCCATCCCCATCTGCACACAAGTAACCCACCTTCAGGGACCAGTCAGTGTAAGTATGGCTACCTCCCCCTGAGAAGCCACTCTCACCTGGGAGTGCTCTTAATTATTCTTCCATAGTGCTTAGTGCATTTGTGTAAATGTCTACAAGTTTGGAAAAGACTGTTATCTCCTCTACTAAACTTTCCGGAACTAAAGTCTATTTCTTATGTCCCCCAAAAGACATGGCAGTGCCCAGCACATGGTAATTCATAAATAGTGAATATTACAAAGTTGGTGGGCATTCTGAAAGCTCCTAAGACAAATAATTGAAAAGATTTTGATTGGTTGTGGCTAGTGAATGCACATTTGAGACATAATAATTATTTGAAATATATATGAAGTATTTTCCAGAATATAATGGTTAGAGAGAATTGGAACCTAATGGAGTTTGTCTGAGACTTAATTTCTGTGTTGTTTTTAAGATATATCATAAAACTGAAGTCAGAAAAAAGTTGCTTACCCCTAAGGCACCCCTAAAACTTTTCTAAAAATAATGTCATGGAAAAAAATTACCCTAAAGGTTTCATCGACTTTAACTTCTGTTATAACAGTTTGCTTTTATTATTTTAACGTAACAAATCTGTACCCACAAATTTCCTTCTTTCACTGACTCCGAATTTATCAGTGGCAAAAAAACTGATAAAATGTCAAAAAATGAATACTGCATATAAATAAATAAAATTAAAAAATAGTGGCAGTCATCCAATGAACTTAATGTGCATCATTGTCCATTGGTAGCAAATAATAATTCCACTTCTAACTTGGGAGAATTGGGGCAGAGTAAAATATTTGACTTGCTCACATCAAGGAAAGCCTTCCTCGGTCCTCTGGAAAGATTTGGCAACCCTGGGTTAAAGATTAACTTGAGTATATAGTGAAGTGGTAGCAGCTAAGGGATAATTATACTTGATATCTTGTTGGACTCTTCCATCAAACCATCTGCTAGGTTTGACCAGCAAATAAAATCTAACTCCTGATTGTTTTTGTTAGCTCGAAGAGTGTGGAAAAACTACCTTCCTGCTATCAATGGCATTGTATTTCTGGTGGATTGTGCAGACCATGAAAGGCTGTTAGAATCAAAAGAAGAACTTGATGTAAGTTAACTAAAACTAAACATAGCTGAATCACTGTGGTAAGCTTGAGGAAATAGGTTGGAGATCTAGGTATCAGAGTGCAGCTTTTCTGAAGTCTCTGATATAACTCCTGGCAATTTATGGAGCTCAGTGGTTACTCCACTTAGAATGCAGAGACAGTAGCTTGGAGTAATTGTAGCTATTGAGGACATACTAACACAGACTTTCTTCCTGAAGACCTAAGCTCACTCTGTGCAGCATGCCTTTCTAGTATATTTCATGTCTGTGGCATACCTGGAGTGGCTTGGTCTTGAGTCCCTGGTCATCCTAGATGCCATTTTCTTCAGGAGCTGGCTGGAACCTGGAAATGGTATAACATATTATCTTAGTCACCACTTCCAGGAGTGAGTAGGGGCATTTGTAGCCACTTCTCCTCCCCCTCTTCCAGGTGCTTCGTAAAGTGGCTCAGGATCAGCTGGGAAGGCCAGGGCTAGATCTGGGACCACAGAGAAAGCAATGATTTGACCTTGACTGTGCCTCTGCCCAGAGCAGGCAAATAACTGTTCATGTGGCAAAGTCCAGGTAGGTTCTGTGGTCATGGAACAAGGTCAGGGAATTCCTAACTACCTACTTTATGCCAGGCACAGGTATATTAACTCATTTAATTCTCAAATCAACTCCATAAGGTAGGTGCTACTATTCCAAATTCTCTTTGAACTTCATTGAGGCTTATTTGTCCAAGATCTCATAATTCATAAACAGTAGAACTAGAATCGAAACCAGGTCTGCTCACCTTCAAGGTATTTGTTTTAGAGTCCCTTAGTGATTCACAGAGTGAGCAGAGTTGAGCATTTACAGAAGGAGTTATAGGGAAACAGAAGAATTGAGCTTACAGTTTCTTTGAGCTCACTCTTTTTTTTTAAGTTTTTTTTTTTTTAACTCCTCTCTCCACCCAGCTTGGAGCTCAAACTTAACCCCCAGATCAAGGATTGCATGTTCTACTAACTGAGCCAGCCAGGCGCCCCGGAGCTTGCTTTAAAATGTACGAAAAGTTTGTCAAAGAAATTTGGCAATACTGGCGTGCTATGATAGAGAATGAGTCCTTGATACTCATTGGTATCTTATCATAAGGAGCTCTTCAGATAGTTTCATATCAACATCTTGTCTTTCATTTTGTCTTGTTTCAGTCACTAATGACAGATGAAACCATTGCTAATGTGCCTATACTAATTCTTGGGAACAAGATTGACAGACCTGAAGCCATCAGTGAAGAGAGGTTGCGAGAGATGTTTGGTTTATATGGTCAGACAACAGGAAAGGTAAATAAAACAATTTTTTTTTTTACTAGTGTGAATATTTCATTTGACAGTGTAAGGGTCTTTTAATTTAATACCTTATTTGTTTTTATCTTCTGAAATAGTTTATTCCAATACTAGCACTAACAGTAATCATGGTGATTAGTCCAATTGGCGGTCTGCCTTTTTTTAAATTGAGGTATAACTGACACGTAACATTAGTTTCAAGTGTATGACCAAATGTCTTTTTAAATTACTATTGTCCAACTACTATGCCCATTATTATTTTTTTTTCTTAAAAACTGTCATTTGTACATTTGGGTCTTTTTAAATTAGTCTTCATGTGTTTTCTTTCTACCACTGAATGAAACCCTTTCTTAGGGATAACAAAAATGTTAAAGCTCATGCTTGTGGGAAACTGAATGAAAGCTTTCAAAGTTTATTCTTCTTAGTTTTTCAGAATTAGCCACCAAATAATATACTTAAAGGTTTAAGCATTCCAGTAATGTATTTAGGCCCTAAGTTCATCAGAGATAAAAATAAAATGTAAATTTGAACAGTGTTTGGGGATTTTCTGAACATAATACTTTTTTTAAGATTTTATATGAGATAGAGTGAGCATGAGGGATAGGGGGAGCCAGAGGGAGAAGCAGACTCCCCACTGAGGAGGGAGCCCGAAGCGGGGCTGGACCCCAAGACCCTGAGATCATGACCTGAGCCTAAGGCAGATGCTTAACCGACTGAGCCACCCAGGCATCCCTGAACATAATACTTTATAATAAGCTTCAAAATGCATTATTTTTGCAATCATTTTTACTAGTATTTGTTTGAGGGAGAGACCTTGGTATTGAAAAATATCAGAGTTTACAAACAAAATCTCCTTGGTTTGTGTGTGTGTATATACACACACACACATATTTTCAGAGTAGAGAAATACTGCATTCTTTGGAAGGAGACTCTGATGTTAGGGTAGACTTTAGTCTGTTTTCTGTGTCTTCTTCCATAAGTCAACTCCCCATTTTTAGGAAATGCCTTGTTGAGTCATAAACCTACTCAAAAAGGTTTGTCTTTAATATTAGTGAAGCTGGCTTGGGTAACTTAAATTTTTCTAAGTCAAAGATTATTTTCATTCTTTTGTGCCTCAGAAACTCCCCTCTTTCCCACTGAGAGAAGGCGGTTTCCTGTGTGTCTAAGGGACTTGTCCGCCCAACACCCAAGGCTTAGCACAGTCACCCTTTGTTCTGAGATGTAGAAGCTGCAATTCAGCTGTAAAGTGGAGCTTTTATTTCATAAAGGGGTCATCCATCATAATATAATGTCTGTCTTCCCTTCTAGGGCAATGTATCTCTGAAAGAACTGAATGCCCGACCCTTAGAAGTTTTCATGTGCAGCGTGCTCAAAAGGCAAGGCTACGGAGAAGGTTTCCGTTGGATGGCACAATACATTGATTAACAACCACCTGCATCGGTTCCAGGTCTCACCATTCAGGCCTACTCAGAGATTTGATCCACTCAACATGCATAACTTGAATTCAATAGACTTTTGTTGGTTAGAAAACATGTTTTTTAGATTATTAATATTTTATCAACTTAATTTGAGTGCAAATTGAAAACTGATTCAAGTAAGTTTGAGTATCACAATGTTAGCTTTCTAATTCCATAAAAATAGTTTATTCAGTTTATAATCTGACATTATCCCCAGCGCCATTTATAAAGAACAACTTTCCAGCAGTACATTTGAAGCACTTTTTAACAACGTGAAGCTACAAATATAAACCATGTTTAAAAGCTCATCATGTTAAATTTTTATGTACTATTTTGGAACTAGTTTTTAAATTTTAGATTATATGTCCACCTGTCTTAAGTGTACAGTTAATAATTAGCTTATTGATGATTGCATGATGCCTTACAGTTTTCAATAATATTTTTTCTTATGCAAACGTCATGCAATAAAACACACCCTGATGTTTGGCATTTTTGTTGGACAGATGTTTCATTTAATGTGTCTTATCTAGCTAGTATGCTCCGAAATTTTGAGTATTTAATAAAATACGTATGAGGGGGTTGTGGGGAAAGGAGACCACTTCAGAATTTTTAGGATAATGTATAAGTCTCTAGAGGCTTTTGTATTTACCAGGAGACAAGCTGTGTTTAGTTCCACCTTGTACCACATTTATCTCTGAATCACATGTGTTTGTAACAGTAATGCTACCATTATTAGTGCTGATGGGGTCCACCTCCTAGTTTCCGTGGAATCGGTCTTTTGAAGCACATCTGGTACAACACAAGGTTAATCTGGGGTTTGATAGGCCCTATAGCTCCATTCCAGTTGTCTGATTCTGAAGTGTTCCAAACTTACTGGTGCCCAGTTCGGGTTATTTGTGCCTTTTCACCAGAAGTAGTGACAGGCACCAGTCTCCCCACATTTAGAGGTACTCCCCACTCCCTTTTACATAATGGTACTCCCAGGGCAAGCGACAAGTAGCACCTTGTGCGTAGTTTCATTGTGGAGGCCTGTATATGTGTGAGAAAGGAAGCCTCTTCTGCCTTCTGAGCTGCATGGGGATTCTGGTCCTGACCTATAGCTTTTTTGCATTGTTTGGCATATTTTATTTCTCAGTAGAAATAAATGAATGCTTGTGTTTGATTTTCCTTTTTCTTAATTGCTCTCAGCTCTTACTTTTAAGCACAAAGGCTTTTGTTTTTAGAAGTAATGCCTTCCATGTGATAGTGTCTGCAAGCCTCACTGATAGACTAACATTTTAGGTAGGTTTTAAAGCACTTTAATTTTCTAAGAAATTGAGTTTGTTTGTTTTTTTCCATGAGGTTCTGAGATTCCCATAATTACTAAAATAAGCTGAAAGGAAGTGCCAAATATGTATTTTTAAAGACTCAAACTTAAGAGAGTTCTCTCTTGGTTATAAACCAGGATTTTATAGTATATTTCACCAATTCCATTGAGAATAGATTTTCCAATTCCCTCAAGAATAATTTTAATATCAGAATTAGTGTTTTCTTTAGCTTTTTTCCAAATCAGTTACTCTAGTTCTGTCATTAATAATGGAACATCTGAGACAGATAAGGATTAAGGGATATGACTGAAAGGAAATACCAGTTAGCTAAACCAACAAGGTCATTTCAACATGACCTCTGGTTTTAGTAATAGGGCTTTTCTGTTTCACTTTAACCTTCCTTTCAAATAAAAGAGCTTCTTCCCTGCTTAGAATCATCAGTAGCATCATGGGAAAAGGAGGAATTGACATACCAACCTGTTGGCTTATCCTGCCACGGGTAATTCAAGTACTCACTATTTTAGGGGCACCTGACTGGCTCATTTTGTGGAGCATGTGACTCTTGATCTTGGGGTTGTGAGTTCAAGCCCCACACTGGGTGTAGAGATTACTTAAATAAATAAAACTAAAACAAGTACTTCTAATATCCTTACTAAACAGAACTGCGCCTTATTAAAAGTACTGCCTCTCGTTGATATCTGTCTTGAATACCTACAGGGACATGCATTTTCTTTCAAGTATTTCCTTATATTGTGATATTGAGAAATTATTTGTATCATAAATTGGTGTGAAGGAAAAACCTTACTAGTTTCTCTAAAGGGGAGAAATGCTTTCTGGTACAAAATAAATCATTCCAGAATTCTCATTTTAGTTCGGACACTGGATCAAAGAAACAAAGTCAGTTGTGGACCACAACTAAACTGTGGCTATTTTCCCAATGATGTAGGATTCTTATGGCCTGAACGTTCAGAAATGAAGCTGTGCATAGCAGCAACTGGCTTTCCCCCCAGCTCCGGGGAGATGGACCCTAGTCATTGGGTTTCCCATCTCACTCTTCCAGCTCCTCGGAACACATCCACTGAGTCACTGCTCCCCTTCAAAAGAAACATACTAAGAATAGCAAGAAACAGTAGAAGCACATGGGGAAAACATGCTCTCTCTGTGCTTGTGCAAGTGCGTGCACCTGTGCAGTATTTTGGGGGTAAATGGTAGCACTGGGGACATAGATTAATTATGTACCTTTTACCGGGGCGCCTGGGTGGCTCAGTCGGTTGAGCGACTGCCTTCGGCTCAGGTCATGATCCCAGGGTCCTGGAATCGAGCCCCGCATCGGGCTCCCTGCTCGGTGGAGAGTCTGCTTCTCCCTCTCCCTCTGCCTGCCTCTCTGCCTACTTGTGCTATCTGTCAAATAAATAAATAAAATCTTTAAAAAAAAAAATTATGTACCTTTTACCATAAGTTGTGAAAATGTATACAAGTTAAAATTGGATTCCATATAAATCAGGCACTGCTCAAAAGATACGTTAAAATCTTCAGTCTAAAGCTCCAAAAGACAAGGTCTCAGCCTACATTTCTCATTTTAATGAAACCCTTAACCCCACACCTCTTTCAAGGACTGCTGTTAATTATATTTTCAGGTAACTTTTTTTTTTTTTAAAGATTTTTATTTATTTATTTGAGAGAGAGAGCAAGCACATGAGAGGGGGGAGGGTCAGAGGGAGAAGCAGACTCCCTGCCGAGCAGGGAGCCCGATGCGGGACTCGATCCAGGGACTCCAGGATCATGACCTGAGCCGAAGGCAGTCGCTTAACCAACCGAGCCACCCAGGCGCCCTCAGGTAACTTTTTAAATTGATTCCAGTTTGTCTTTTATCAGTGAATTTTTAGAATGGAGATCATAGCATTTTTTAAAATTGGGGCAAGACATTTCCTAAAATATATGAAAATAATTCTTCACTATTGGCTTGGTTGACCCAGTATCTCTGAATGCCAAAGATGTACGAATCCAGATATTGCCTGCATAGCTGTAATGTTTAGTTTTGTGTGCCTGTGTTTATATATACATCTACTGTGGTTTACAGTGTTGTTTCTTTTCCTTAGTTTTGAACCGGCTCACACTTCTTCCTAGTGCTTTCCAGCACATAAACTACTTGTAAAATCATTAAAATAGGGTAATAGCTGTGATAATACTGCTTCTTGCCTTCTGCAAAATGATTTGATCAGCCACATTCAAAACATAGCATTTTCACAAGTTCCATCATTAAAAGCAGTGTAATTCTAGTTGACATGATTTGAGAGTTGCAGGAGAAAGGTCTACATGTTCTGAAACTGTACGGGTTGTGACTCAGTGTGGCATTTCAGTCTTGATAGTCATGTGATTCAAGTTTGCAAGGATTTATTGCCCAACTTTGACCAGAGTACAATGAGAATAGCTAATATGAAGGGAATGCTCTCAAAATATCTTGTGTTCATTTTACTTAGAGTATACTGTTTGGATCATTTTAAACCTATGTAAAAGTTGGTGAAGCTTCAAAAAATCTCCAAGAAACCATGAAAAAAAAAGATTAGCAAATAAAAATTCCTTAATGCAAAATTAATGGTGAATTAAAGGTTTTCTGTAAACCTTTCATTTTTTTGCTGTAAATCTAAGAGTTCAGAACAGTGTATCTTCAGTTAAGGTCTAAATTCTCAAAGCTACATGGTGATGCTTCTGATGGCTTCCATCACTGTTCTTTGGAAATGCAAATTAGTGCTTTTTAATTCCCCCCCCCCCCACAAGGTACAGTCTAACAGGTCTAGGAATATGGGACTGTGCCTCTGTGCAAAGTGATTGGGATTTTGTTAAAACCGTGTTTCCACTCCTGATCCCTGAACCATCCCCCCTCACACACTCCCACACCACAGCTGGATAAAAAGTATGAAGGGAATCTACAGAGTCTATTGAAGATGTAGCTCTGAACCAACACATTTTTGTTCTCATAATTTAGAACATTAAGTAACTAATGCATTTAATACCACTGATCGATTGTTCAGGGATTTGACCACACTTTTAAATAGAATCAAAAGTAATTACAGTAAGCAAATTTATCCAAAGTAAACTTTGTTTCAGGAGCATCCTTGTCCCAAATAGGTTTTAGGGCAGAAATGGGAAAACCTTTTGAGTGATTTCACACCGAGTTATTTTTTTTTTTTTTTTTTTTAAAGATTTTATTCATTTATTTGACAGAGAGAGGCACAGCGAGAGAGGGAACACAAGCAGGGGGAGTGGGAGAGGGAGAAGCAGGCTTCCCGCTGAGCAGGGAGCCTGATGCGGGGCTCGATCCCAGGGCCCTGGGATCATGACCCGAGCCGAAGGCAGACGCCTAATGACTGAGCCACCCAGGCGCCCCTACACCGAGTTATTTTTGCAAAAGCTGCATTGCGCTGGATGAATTCTTCAGCATGCATTTTAAATGGGGAAGGGAGAATTCGAATTAATTTCAGTTTTAAGTATTTTGGGGCAAGGGGGGGGTGATAGTTCTATAGCTTTTGACACACAAGTGGTCTTTGGAATTGTTTTCATTATCAAGTATAAAGATTCACATCGGAATGGCAAACTTCACATGGGTTTCTCTATTCCCTGGTGCTGCTTCTAACCTGAACTCATCATCAGTTGACATACTGAGATGATAGCACTCAGGGTGAATGTAGTCACGTTACTTTGAAAGTGATCAAAGTGTTTTTCTGTGGTGAGGCCTTCAGTATTTGACTGAATGCGGGGTATGTTGAAGTGGTAAGTCAGTGTAAGTTTTTCATCACTAACCTTCTTTGCACTTTTGTACACCACTGCTTGCACTAGCATCTCAGTGTGAATTTTAACAATGGTTTTACAGTGTATACAGATTATTAAGCATAATTTATATAAAGATGTTTCTGTTTACCTTTATGTATTTTACAAAGAACAGCTACAATAGATGGTTAAATGTTCTTGAATTGTTTGTATGTTATTTTGATTATGTTCTATTATCATTCACCCCCTATGAATTCGAGTGTCAGGAATAGAAAAATAAAATGCTAACATGGTCTTTGAAAAACTCTAGTGTCAAGATCCATTTTTATCATCCAACTGTAATTTTCATTTTGCTCACTGGAAATTTCTTGGACTTTGAAATTATGAAGATAATAGAACTTTCCCTTTGTACAAAGATTCTGAACAATCTTTGCTTAAGTACCAAGGCCTAATTTGCCTGAGGACAACTTAAGGGCAAACTGAAGTAGAACTGACAACAGTGTTGACTGCTGAAATGTGAAAAATAAGGCAACCAGTTGGTTTTATCTACATCAAAGTTCTCTAGCGTTCGTATGCATCAGCATCTCCTGGGAAGATTTTATTTTATGTAAACTCTGTGCCCAATGTGGGGTTCAAAATCACAACCCCCCGGGGATCAAGAGTCCCATGCTCTACTGACAGAGCCAGCCAGGTGCCCTTCCTGGGAAGACTTTTTTTAAAAAGCACAAAAGAAAAAATAATCCAACTGCAGGTTGTGATTCAGTAGACCTGGAGTGGGGGTGGAGGGCAGGAATCTCAATCATTTACAAGCTTCTCAGGTTTTTCTGATGCCAGAGTACATGGATTTTTCATTGAGCAGAAACAGTGATGTAACAATACTAAATACTAATATTGATGTAGGAAAGATGTTATTAGGGTTCGAAGCCAACGACCAAAAAAATTCTTGAGATGTCTTTGGTGCAAAAGGGTGGTTTTATTAAAGCACTTGGACAAGACCCATGGGCAGAAAGAGCTGCACCAGGTTCATGAGGAGTGGCCCATTATATACTTTCAAGTTGGGAGGGGATTAGGGACAGCGTAAATCTCTAAGGAATTTTGGAAGCAAAGTTTCCAGGACCTTGAGAGGGCTAGCTATTGTTGGGAAAAGGTCATTTATTACCATCTAATAAAACCTTAGTCATGAGACCCTTCAGATGTGTATCAGTGGGCCATATGCTTGGGGGGGGGGGCTTGTCAACACGTATCTTGGGGTGGGGGTTAGAGATAAAGGAAGTTTCCAAAGGAATTTTTATATGTTCAAGTAGACTTACAGGATCCTGGGCGGGGAGAGGGGGGTTCAGGCTAGGATTGCCTTTTGCCCTCTGCAAAGTATTAACATTGAGGCAGTTGAGTCCCTAGAGGAATGTCACTCTGCCTGTTTCAAGGACTTGTCAGTGGGCTCTAGGTAGTAAGAAAATTTAATAATTTTTCTCTTGCCTTTGTTTCCCACATCAATATCACTAAATGATCATTGGTTCATCAGTGAAGAAAAACATTAATCATTTTGGTAAGGATTATCGAGCTACTTTTGAGACTTAAACCCTTCCTTCCTTTAAATCTTTCCCACAACAATGTACAGAATGACAAGCTTTGGGCTAGCTCTTTTAACATAAGCAATCATGATTCTATTACAGTTGTGTCCATCAAATAAATTTACCTCTGGACTCATTATTTGTTGAGTTGAAACTAACAAGAAGATAAAAATAGTGCAATGAAGGAACAAATAATGTGAAATAAACGATCTCCAGTTTATTTAGCTCATTTTCCTGAATTTAGCTATGTAATTTTCAAAGGTACAAGTAATGCAAGAGTCAGAAACCCCTGCAGAATGTGAAAGACACTTTGTTCGGAATAGGGAAACTTCCTAAGAAACAATGTAAATGTAAATGAAGCCCTTTGGGTGGTGGCCACTGTCCTCCTCCTTGAAAGGAAAGGCATTGCTTAAAAATTGTTAACTAGAGGGGCGCCTGGGTGGCTCAGATGGTTAAACGTCTGCCTTCGGCTCAGGTCATGATCCCAGGGTCCTGGGATCGAGTTCTGCATCAGGCTCCCTGCTAGGCGGGGAGCCTGCTTCTCCCTCTGCCTCTGCTTCTCTCTCTCTCTCTCTGACTCTCATGAATAAATAAATAAAAAACATTAAAAAAGAAAAAGATTCTCTCTCTCCCTCTCTGCCCTTTAAAAAAAAAAAAAATTGTTAACTAGAAAGTCCTAAAACAAAACAAAGGTCCTAAAAAAGGCCCTGTTTTTGTGGCATCCCTTATATAGGGTTCAGCTGGGGATGCAGTTCACTGACAAAAGTCAGGACCTCTATTTACAAAGCCTCTTAACCTTGATTTATTTAAAGTTAGACATTAAGGGGGTGCCTGACTGGCTCAGTCAGAAGAGCATGCAACTCTTGATCTTGGTGGTCGTGAGTTCAAGCCCCATGTTGGGTAGACCTTACTTAAATAATCTTAAAAAAAATAAATAAAAATTAGGGGTGCCTGGGTGGCCCAGTCAGTTAAACATCTGACTTCGGCTCCGGTCATGAACTCCAGGTGCTGGGATGGAGCCCCAAGTCAGGCTCCGCACTTAGCGTGGAGTCAGCTTCTCCCTTTCACTCTCCCTCTCCTTCTGCCCGTCCCCCCAGCTCCTGTGTGCTCTCTCTCAAATAAATTTTTTTTTTAAAGATTTTATTTATTTGAGAGACAGAATGAGATAGAGAGAGAGAGCATGAGAGGGGGTAGGGTCAGAGGGAGAAGGAGACTCCCCACCAAGCAGGGAGCCTGATGCAGGACTCGATCCTGGGACTCCAGGATCAATGACCTGAGCTGAAGCAGTCACTTAACTAACTGAGCCACCCGGGTGCCCCACATATGCTCTTAATAATGAAAAATGTAAGATAAAATGAACACGAGCTGCAGGAGAGTTGAGATGGCAACTGAGCCTCCCAGGCGCCCCTAAAAATCTTTAAATAAATGAATGAAAATTTAAAAATAAAGTTTGACATCAAGGCTCAATAATTTTCTGGCTATTACTTAGTATATAAAGTAAGCCTTGCTTTGGAATGTGGGTTTTGATTTGGGGCGTCGTAACAAGTAATTTAAGATGTTTATTAAAGTCACTAACTTCAGGGCGCCTGGGTGGCTCAGTTGGTTAAGCTACTGCCTCCCGCTCAGGTCATGATCCTGGAGTCCCAGGATCGAGTCCCGCACCGGGCTCCCTGCTCAGCAGGGAGTCTGCTTCTCCCTCTGACCCTCCTCCCTCTCATTCTCTCTGTCTCAAATAAATAAATAAAATCTTTTTTTAAAAAAATAAATAAATAAAGTCACTAACTTCAGTGATGGCAATATGCCACTACAAACAAGCTCTTTATGTTGCAAAAATAAAAAGAGCTTTCTTCCTTGATTGTATCGGAAGGGCTTGGGTTAATGGGTAACACATTCCTCCAGTCAAAGGGTTTTGCACTGAACAGGTTTCAAGGCTGTTAAAAGTAAAAAAGAAGAAATAATTGAGGCGAGGTACAGGTGTTACAGGGGTCAAAATGGAGATTTTGGTTCACTGCTTTCTTGAGCAAAAAGCAACTAAAGGTGAAATTCAGTATTGGAACTGTAGTCCCATTTGATCTGGGATTAGCAAAATTTCACTAACTAGAGAGATTACAAACATTACCAAGTTACAGCACCACTTTTATGGTTCTCCTAGCACTTGGGTTTGGGTTCAAGTCCGTCTAGACCTATCTCTGGACTGGGAAGCCCTACCAGACTGAATGCAGTCTGGAGAAAATCAAGTTGACTTTTGTCTATTCTAGGGACTTCACTTAAAAAAAAAAAAAAAATTGGGGCGCCTAGGTGGCTCAGTTGGTGAAGAAACCGACTCTTGATTTCGGCTCAGGTTATGATCTCGGGGTCCTTGGTGGGAGCCCAATACAGGGCTCCGCAATCAGCGGGGGGTGTGCTTCAGGATTCTCTCTCCCTCTCCCTCTGCTCCTCCCCCTGCTTGCACACACACACACACGCGCACGTGCTCTTTCTCTAAAGTAGATAAATATAAATAAATGAATAAAATTTAAAAAATTTTTTAAAGTGAAGTATAGTTGACATGTTACATTAGTTTCAGGTGTACAACACACTGATTTGACAATTCTAGACTTAATGCTCAACACAGTAAGTGTAGTCACCATACAATGTTATTACAATATTATTGACTACATTTCCCATGCTGTACTTTTCATCTCTGTGACTTATTTATTTTATAACTGGAAGTCTGTACCTCCTTATCCACTTTATGCCCTGCTTCTGGCCCACTACAAGAGCCCTCTTGCATACATTTCTCTCACCTGGCACGCCCCACTTGCCTTAGCCAAATTTTTCACCTTCGAGGTCCAAATCAAGTTCTGCCACCTCGGAGACACATCTGTGACACCTCTGTAAAAACAAATTACTGGACTCAGAAGGCATTGCCTCTAGCCAACTGTTGTGCTGTAAGGATTCTCTAGAATAAGTAAATTAGTATAATTTCTAGGGAAAACAGAAAACATTTAACTTTAGCCGAAGCATCATTTTGTTAAGACAGTTTAGCACAGGAAGGAGTTTGGCCATCACAATGGGGTAACAGGACCAGTTCAACTACACTAGTGCCCTACTTATGAATAACTGTGTGATTGGGGCGCTTGGGTGGCCCAGCTGGTGAAGCCTCTGACTCTTGGTTTTAGCTCAGGTCATGATCTCAGGGTCATGGGATCCTGAGCGTGGATCAGGCTCTGCCCTCAGCCGGGAGTCTGCTTCTCTCTCCCTCGCCCTCTGCTTCTGCCCTGCGCCTCCCCTTCTCTTGCATAAGAAATAAAATCTTTGACTAAAATAAATAAAATACTGGGATGCCTGGGTAGCTCAGTCAGTTAAGCGTCTGCCTTCAGCTCAGGTCATGATCCCATGGTCCTGGGATTGACTCCCCGCTGAGCAAGGAGCCTGCTTCTCCCTCTGCCTGCCCTTCCCTCTGCTTGGGCCCTCTCTCTCTGACAAATAAATAAATAAAATCTTTTTAAAAAAATAATAAAATCCTTTTAAAATTTAAAAAAAATTAAAAAGTAACAGCATGATGAACCACTGTTAGCTTTCGGAGTGGGTCCTGTTCTTCAAACTGATTAAGCATAGTTGACGCACAATGCTACATTAGTTTCAGGTGTACAACACACGGAATCAACAACTCTAGACCCACAATTATAGCTACCATCTGATATTCTTCAGCCTTATTGCAGCAGAAAAAGGATGGTCAAACCCTGGTCCTCTCTCAATTTGGGAGGAATAAAGAAAGGCCTAAATTGTATTCGTGGGATCCGGCTTTTAATTCCTTTAGCCCTTTTTTCAGCAATGACAAATGACTTAAGCTTTATAAACCTTGGTGGAGATTAGAATTCCTACCTCCAAGGATTGTTGAAAGGATAAGAAAATGTACCGCAAAAATGTACTAAGCACTCAACAAATGGTAGTCATATATATATAACAATGTACATTTATGTACAAAATATAGCCCCTGGCTTATGCCCGAATAGGCAAAAGTGTTGGGGGCAGGCGAGGTCTTAACATGGGCTCCCTGACTCGTCAGAACGTCCTGAACCTCTTAAAATTTGATGCAGAGCTTTGTGCTCTGTTGTGTTGGTAAATTCTACTGCGAAAACGATTCAGTTGGCACAAGGGTCTCAAATAAGTTCGTGAACCAAAATAGGCGGGGAACCGGCAGGGCAGTTAAGGCTTTGATTTAGGGACAAGGAATTGGGGGTGACCTAAGGAAACGCCTCAGGTCACCTGAGGGGAAGTGAAGATCGGCAGTGTGGGTCTCGGCCCACTGCCCTTCCTCCTGGAGGTCTCACTAGGGGGCAAGCCCACCCTTGCCCCCCTTTTCTCTGCCCCTTGAGCCCGGCGCGGCCTCCAGGTCTTCCTCCCATTACCTCCAGAGCGCCGCACCGGGGGAGGAAACGCGTGGAACCTCAGCCGCCAACACAAAGCACCACTTGCCCACCGTACCCCGAACACTCTTCAAACTGGGCGCGGGGGCGGGGCCAAAGCGCGGGGCAGAGCGTCGAGGTAGCGTTCCGGCCTATGAGGGACTGGCGTTCGGGCGGCGGGGGCGGGACGACGTGGAGGGCTCCGGCCTATGAGGGACTGGCGTTCGGGCCCCGGGGGCGGAGCGGCGGGGAGCGCGCAGAGAGCCGGGGACGCCACTTTTGAGAACGTCCGCTAGCCGGGCTGGGTCGGAGGTCGAGAGAAGCAAAGTGGGTGGGAGCTTGTGTGTAACTAAGGGCTCCATTGCCCAGGAACACAGCTCTGACAGCTCCTGAAGGAAACTCTGCAATGCTGCCTTCTTTCCTGACTGCCTGGCAGCAGATGGCAGGGGCGCGAAGCTATCTAGAGAACAGCCTGAGTTTTTCTCTACCGCAGCTTCTATATAGGGCCAAGCTCAGAATCATCAGTCCTCTGGTAGTTGGGTGGCAGTGGGGCCCCTCTTGGACTCTCTGGGGCCTCCTTCTGCCTTCCTCCTCGGAGAAGCAGTGCTCCGACCGTTCTACGTGATGACTGGGCAGCCTTTGCCTACAACCCCAAGTGTCAGGGCTGGGCTGGGCAAAATAGGGAGGAGGGTCCCTACCAGGGTTCTCTCCTTTTTTTTTTTCCCTCCTCACTCACACACAAAGTTTTACATATGGGGAACTACTGCTTGTCACCAGGCACTTGCCAAGTACTGTGTTGGTGTTCGATTCAGTTTTGGATGCTCGGCCTCACTTTCTGTCTGCTTTTCCTTTAGTCAATAGGCATTTCCTGAACACCTGCTGGCAACTGGCATCACATACAGAAAAATGGGTAAAGATCTGCCCAAGGCACCATGGGAGGCGAAAGGAAAAAGCGCCCAAACATTACCAAGGAGGTTTCTAGAAAGCAGGCACCAGGAGTACAAACTGGTTAGAAGGAGGAGTGAGAGAGGATGTGCCAGTTCCGTAGCCCGACAAAGGCATGGCAATAAAGGCCACGCTGTAATTTGGGGACTGGTAGAGTTCAGTGCCTGAAGAGGACTATGGAGAGAATGTACTAGGAGAAGGCAAGAGTGGAGGGAAAGACTGGAGAGCATGAAGCCTGACCTGAGGAGGAAGAAGGAGAATAGGGCTGTTTTGTTTTTTTTCCCATCCTCCCACCTGTTTTTCACCTGTAATGATACATATGTTATTTCTAACACCGGTTCCAAAACCAGCATTGTATGATGTATGACCATGTTCACCAACCATGGTAGGAGCTAGTGCTCCACCAGGATATTCTGCCCTTGGGACCATCAAATCAGAATCTGGACGTGCTATTTGAAGTTGGGACCGTCTGGATAGACGTGTCCTTCTTAAAATGCCACTGACTGTTGAGTATGTGCACTAGAATGTGTGGCGCTGACAATGGGGAAGATCCTGATAGGAGGTAAAACTAAATGACAAGCTTGAAGCTGTTCAAACAGCGGGGATTGCCAACCTATAAAACACCTGGCTGAGCCCTGGGGTCAAGTGGGTGGGTGCTCACTGAGGATAGTGCTGGGAGAGTGGGGAGCTGAGACAGCATCTGTCCCATCTGACCCCTCTCTCTGCAAACCTCTGACCTGGGACTGGCTTGCCTGAAAAGTGTGGGGATCTGGTGGCTTCATCAATCAAACAATTCAAGTGTAATTGTAGGGATAAGGGGGGGGGCATACCCTACATTCTAATCCCCTAGGAAAGTACCCAACTTGAAGAGTCGGATGGGCATATCTCAACTCATCAAATAGCCTAAGGGCTGTCCATTGAACACTGGACTGGACATGATCTCTGTGGCTCCAGGGCTCAGGAAGACCTGTGAATAGAAACATCAAGTTTCAAGGAGACAATTATAGTTGAATTTAAAGATTTTTTTTTTTTTTAGCACGATGACTTAGCACTGGATTGCTTTTAAAATGACAGTCTCTCTGTCATTAAAATTCAGAGGTTGTTCTAAAGAAGTTGTTTTTTTTGTTTGTTTGTTTGTTTTAAAGAAGTTGTTTTGTAAGATTGAGTAAAGGACAGGCGAGGCTAGGTAGGGAGAGACAGATAGGGGACCAGTAACCAGGCTCACAGATACCCCAGATGTGGAGAAGTGTTATAGACAAGATATTAACCAGAGAGAAGGGACCAGAACAGATCCACCTTGTTTGTCTTAATTGTTATAGATGAGATATTTACCAAATTCCCTGGTCAGTTTTCTAGAACAGATGACCATAAAAGCCCTCAGTGGCAACCCATACGGGACCCCGCTCACTCTACAGAGCTTTTTTTTCTTTCCTTTCTGTTCTCACCTTCACTTAATACATTTTCACCTCACTTCACCTATTTGTCTGCGAGATTCATTCTTCGACTTTGTGAGACAAGAACCTGCAACAAGATGAGGTTTCACAACCCCTTACCCCCCAAACTCTGGAGGTGCTCTCACCCAGATGCAGCTCCTCAGATGAAGGCCAAGCAGGAACCAGGATTAATGGTGCAAGTTGGTGCCAGTCCCACACCCTTTCTTGACTAGAAGGAAGTGCTTTGGTTTCAGGGGGATGGGGGGGTGGGTTTTCCCAGAGATTTGAGCATCCCTTCTGATTCCTGATGCCTCTTCAGGGCCCACTGCTCTTTCTTTGACATTAACCCATTATTGAGTCTTAACATTGGATGAGGCAGCAATTAGGCCCACCTGGCCTCCTTCCCAAGCTTCCTTCTGTAAGCTAATGGGCATAAATGTTACGGCTGGCATGTGGGAAGCCAGGCTATGAAACTAAGCACCTGTGACCAGAACCAGGCAGTGATGACCCACAGCCCCAAAATTGGAGTTTGGAACATCCACAGGTGAAGGTTTATTTTGCGGAGTCACTTTTCTGCCTTGGCTTCTCTTACGAACCCCAGCTGCTCTTCTGAGTTTCATGTTGCTCACAACATTCAGTCCCTAGCCATGGAACATTCCTTCTTTGCAAAAAAGGGGCGGGGGGTGAGGGGGCAGGAGGGATGTCCTATTCAGCTACCCTCTAGCTCTTGGGTTACAAGGTTTCAAGTGTACAGGAAGGCCACCAAGGAGCTCAGAACATTGGTAAGCTGGGGGTTTCTCAGGCCCAGGCAGCTGTCACAGGTATCACATGAGCTGGTCCCTGATGACCCCCAGAGGTGTACAACCAGCCCCTATTTCAGCCCTCACCCCAGACCACAGTTGTCCTGGTTGAGGGTAGGGAAGCCCATGAGAACTTGTAAACAACCAGGCTTTGCCAGCTCAGATTCCAGGAAGTGAGAGTTAGTAAACAAATCCCTCTGGCCTCCTCCCCTCAGCCTAGAGCGGTCTCTGCCCAAACCTCCTCTTCCCCTCTTCTTCCACCTTCGCTGAGTCCTCATTTTGCCCACCTCATGTCTATGTCCCCTTAGCACCTCTCAGCCGCCCCGCATGGGGGGCCCAGCAGGAACTGTCATCCTCATTTAACAAATGAATAAATTGAGGCCCAAATGCCAAAATACAAGTCCTTAATTCTCAATTACCCCATTTCTGCAGCAAGAAGCCTTGAGTTTAAGCTTTGAGTTGGGGGATGTACGGGAGTCATGCCCCAGGAAAGGCAGAGGCCCAATATGAACTTTTTTTTGAAAGTTTTTTAGAATGGCTTCTTTTTGCTTAATGTTATGTTTGTTCTTGCAACAAAGCAGTTGTAACTGACCGAATGTGGCAGGGATTCCAGACCCCGTCCCCCCATAGTATTTTTTTTTTTAAACTAGGGTGATAAAACACATAGCATAAAATACAGATAGCAACTTCTTTTATGTATGTATGTATCTATTTATTTTGAGAGTGTGCGGGAGAGAGCACCAGCGCCAGCGGGGGGAGGGGCAGAGGGAGAGGGCGAAGCCTACCGCCAGCTGAGCAGGGAGCCCAACAATGTGAGGCCGGATCCCAGGACCCCAGGATCATGACCTCAGCCGAAGGCAGACACTTAACCGACTGAGCCACCCAGGCGCCCCCACATACCAACTTCTTTTTTTTTTTTTTTAAAGATTTTATTTATTTATTCATGAGAGATAGAGAGAGAGAGGCAGAGGCAGAGGGAGAAGCAGGCTCCCCGTGGAGCAGGGAACCCGATGCGGGACTCGATCCCAGGACCCTGGGATCATGACCCAAGCCGAAGGAAGACGCTTAACCGACTGAGCCACCCAGGCGTCCCCCCAAATACCAACTTCTAAGTGTAAAGTACGGTGCTGTCAACCATATGCTCACTGCTGTGCACCAGATCCCCAGAATCCTCTATCCTGCCTCTGCACCTGCAACTGAACTCAGGGGGTCTGCTGCTTGGGGTGCTTCAAATTGAACACCACCCAAGGAAGTGTTGAAAGCAAAGAGTCTTTATTACTTGTCACAAGTAAGGAGACAAGGAGATAGCTCTCAAACCACTGCCTCCTCTTAGGGTTAGACGGGGTCTTTCATTCGGTAAGCTTCAGAGCGGGGGCAGGGCGCCGGGTCCCTTAAGGAACTGACTTTGTTACTTAAGCACTTCGGATCAACTGCACATGCTCAGTATGTCAAGGCGCTAGTGCACACATTGTTATGTTCAAAAATGGCTGACCCCCACCCCCCATAGGAGGTCTTAGAATTATAATGAGCTAAAGGTAACTTCAGGGCAATTTAGGGGGCTTCTCTGCAAGACCTCAGGAACAGTCCGGCTTGAGCTGGCTCCCGCCGTGGGGTAGCCAGTGGAGCACCTGGCCCTCCGTCTCCTGGGTGGGAGCAGCTTGTTCTACAAAACAGACACATTCTTTCCCTGCTGTCCTCCCTTCCCTCTCCTCCTTTCTACTAAGCGCTTGCAACTCTCTTTGGCATCCTAGCTCACACACCCGCTGAGCAGCTTGCACCCCCTCTGCCCCCAGCCCCTGGCACCCCCCTCTCTACTTCCTGTTTCCACCAGTCCGACTCCTTTAGATACCTCCTACAGGCGCTGTGGTGTAGGGTGTGTCTTTTTGCCATTGCTTATTTCACTTAGCAAAATGTGTTCAATGTTCATATGTCAGAATTTGCTTCCTTTTCAAGACCGGGTAATATTCTATTGCCTGCATCTGCCACCATTTCCTTATCCGATGGACACATGGGTTGCTTCCACTTCTTGGCTATGGTGAATAGTGTTACAACCAATAGAAGTGTTTTAGACACTTACCTGAGTCAGTAAATAAATGGCCCGTGGGCCTCAGACAGCTCTAAGGAGAACGGTCCCTTCCAGGACGGAGTTCCGTTCAGCCTTAGCTTGGGATGTGAGATGAAATGGGGACAGGCGCAGCCTGGGTTCCGTGTGTCCTGGCTACTGGCGGCAGCCCCCTTTCCATTGCTCTTGAACTTCAGGGGTGAGCATTTTGGAGTTGTGGGGACAGTCTGGGATCTGCTCCAGTTTATACACCATGGGAAATCACTCGCTAGCGCCACCCCTCTGCGTGAGCCACAATACAGTGGAGGACACGAGGCTCCCGCTAGGATTGCCAGGTTAAAATCCAGGATGCAATATTTGTTTTTTTTTTTTTAAAGATTTTATTTGTTTATTTGAGAGAGAATGAGATAGAGAGCATGAGAGGGGGGAGGGTCAGAGGGAGAAGCAGACTCCCTGCCGAGCAGGGAGCCCGATGCGGGACTCGATCCCGGAACTCCAGGATCATGACCTGAGCCAAAGGCAGTCGCTTAACCAACTGAGCCACCCAGGCGTCCCCAGGATGCAATATTTGGAACATACTTGTACTAAAGAATTATTCAGTATTTGTCTGAAGTACTAGTTTCACTGTGGGTCCAGTACTGTTATTTGCTAAATCTGGCAACCCTACCTCCTAACCCACCGAGGGGCTCCCTCACAAGCCAGGACAAGGACCTTTGCATCCCGACCCAGGTTCCCTGAGAATGGATGGTATGGATGCTTCTTTTTTTTTTTTAAAGATTTTATTTATTTATTTCAGAGAGAGAGAATGAGAGAGAGCACATGAGAGGGGGAGGGGCAGAGGGAGAAGCAGACTCCCCGCCGAGCAGGGAGCCCGATGCGGGACTCGATCCTGGGTCTCCAGGATCATGACCTGAGCCGAAGGCAGTCGCTTAACCAACTGAGCCACCCAGGCGCCCCGGTATGGATGCTTCTGAACTCCAGGCCTGGCTTGGAGCACGGGGTGTCGAGCCCCATCCTGATGCACTAATCTTGCCCCTAAGTCACCTGCTTGACTGACCCCTATCCTTGCCTTGCTCTATTTGACACTAGGCAGTGAGTCTGCCTGAACCCTAGAAGGCTGCCCTGAAATCCATTTTTCATGACCTCTTTTTTTTTTTTTATCAGGCAGCCCCCCAGTGGTGATCATGAAGCCTCATGTCCTGCCTGTGCTTCTCATCAGGGGAATGAAGAGTGGGTGGCTGGGGCAGATGTAGACAGGGGCAGCCGCGGCGTGGCCTTCGGAGTGTGAAGGAGTCAGCCCTTTTGTGGATGCCCTCAAGAGCCTGGCCAGGCGACGCTGCAGTGTGGGGCTCTCTCCTGTGAAGGGGAGTGGCGCATGAGACCACTTTGAGCAACCTGCTGGCATGGGTCCACAGTGTCTCTGAGTCCCGAAACCCTCCTCTCCCAGAAAAAGGGCCTTTGCTGCCTCTGGGCACAGACAGAGGTGCGATGAGAGGGACTGAGGCCGTCTCTGGGAGCACGGAATGTTCCCTCTCCAACCCGCCATTGATCGCCTCCCTTGCTTTAGCAGTTACGAGACAGCAGGGCCTGGAAATCCTCAGTCCACCCACACTACCCAGGGTGGGCACCCCACAGGCCTAAACCAATGCCTTATGCTCTCAGGAGACCTCTTGTCCCTTATCCTGAAGGCTGATAAAGAAGCTCCTTCTCTGTGCTGGCTCATGAAGGGCTGAAGGGCCATGCATAGGGGGGTGTGGGAGAAGGAGGTCTGGAGTTCTGAGACTAGGGACTGCATGGTTGGCCCTGGCCCTGTGGGCCTTCAGACTTGTTGCTGGAGCCATCTGGGCTGGGGCCCGACAGGCAGCAGATGGCACCCCATAGCCTATCCTTGCAGAAATTTGGTGAGAACAAAGGAAATTCTCAGAGACCTCCTCCCACCCAGCTTTATACTTACGGTATGGTCTTAGTAATGGACGCTGCTCTGGGATTACATGGTTAAAGTGTGTCTCCCACACAGGCCTGGTCTCCCCCTAGGGGCATGTGGTCATCCTAATGTCCTCAGGGCCCAGTAGCAGGTGCTCAGTGAGCGTGGAATCAATGCAGGCAAGATAGAAGGGTGATGAATGCCGCACCCCTCCTGGGAGATCCTGGGAGAGAACTGGCCCGGCACGAGGGAGCTGGGAACACTTCAGTCCACACTCATCCTGTCCTGCCCTCGGGGGAGAGACAGCAGAGGCAGCCACAGGGGCAAAGACCTAGGAGCCCCAACCAGTTGTGAGACCCCTGCCATGAAGCAGTCATGTGGACTTGAATGGGTGCCGAGAGGGACCCCAGAGGGACTTGCTGGGAACTAGGGCCAGGTCTACTCCTCTGCCTTCCCCCATGGAAGAGGGCCAAGGACTCCTCATGGTTGTCTGTCCCTCACCCCTCACAAGCCTGGGTCAATCCAAAGCAAACCGGGAGACACCCGATGGCTTCTAGGGCTATGGTGCCCAATAGAGTAGGCACTAGCCACCTGGCTATTGAGCTCGAAAGTGGCTAGTCCAAACTGAGATGTGCTATAAATATAAAATACACACTGGATTGCGAGGATTTAGTCAAAAGAATGTAAAATCTCTCATTAGTAATTGTTTTATATGAATTACACGTTTAAGTGGTTGTATTTGGATCTGATAGGTTAAAGTTCCATTTTACGTGTTTTACTTTTAAAACCTGCGGCTACCGGACTTAAACGTGTGATCGCACCTGATGTCTACCAAACACTGCTGCTTTAGACCCACAGGTGTCTTGACCTCTCTGGCCCCACGGGTAGCAGCCGGGTCAGCTTTCAGGTGTGGGTCTGGCAGCAGGGCGCCTGTCTCACTCTTCTGGACCAAGGTGGCCAAGTGCACGTGGCGTGGTGCTGGCGGAGGGAGGACCGAGAGGCTGGGGTGCTGGGGTGTGAGCCCAGGGCAGCTGGCCCCTGTGACAGGTGGGCTGGCCAATGCGGAGCCCCAGGTTCCTTCCCATGCCTTCCGCATTGTGGTCACAGAACCTTGGATCTGGAGGTAGCCTTGGGGGCTACTGCCTATTGCAGTGACAAAATGGGGCAATTCTCGGTGGCAAACAACTAAGTCGGTGGCTCCAGAAGCTAGGTTCCTTGAGTCCCAATTCCACCCTTTTCCCAAACTGCCCGCCTGGGGCTCTCAGAGGAGGTTGAAGACCCCTTCCTACTCTGCATAGTTTGATATATCTTTGCACATGCCCAAGCCATTTCAGGAATGCTTGTTGGCCCTTCCTTCTATCCAGCTGCCCTTGACCGAGCAACCGTTTATTCTTCAGGTCTCCGTTGCCTGGAAGCTCTAGGATGGCACGATCCTGGTGACGTTTGGTATACAGCCCGTAGCACGCTGGCAGAATGAGGTATATGGCTGAGATTCATTGAATGAATGAATGAATGAATGAATGGTCTCCATTCCTCAAGGAAACCCATCCTGAATGCCTCCCATCCCCAAACCAGCCAGGGCCTCCGTAACTCCCTGTCCCCTCGTCTGAGTCCCTGCTGGACAGTGAGCTGCCCTGGGGCAGGGATGGTGGCTACACTTACCTAACAGCTTCCAGAGCCTGGCACCGAGCAGGTGCTCAGGCAATCGGGAATGAAAAACAAACCTGGGCCAGCACCTTCCCTGATGGAGGTGTGACAGATGCCCAAGGTTGTCCGCAAACCCTCCCACTGTCCCAGGAGGGTGGCTCACGACGGGGTGGGCCAAGTGCAGCAGTCCTGCGGGTGATGCGGAACCCCTCCTCTCATCACAGCTGTGGCTCTGGGCGCCTCCCTCATCCGCTCGGAATCCCGGTGGATGCGGACGAGGAGCAAAGTGGTCACCCAAGGAGGCGACTTGGGTGCGAACCCAAGGAGGCGACTTGGGAGCTCCACCGAGAGCTGCCCTTGAGCGCAGCCCCCGGTGCCTTCTGGGCGCTGACGAGGAGCATCGCTAGAGGACTCCTCTGCAGGAAGCATGAGGTCCCGCGGGACGCGCAGAGCCCTCGCTGGTTCCCCAGGCCTCCTGCTGGCTGTGGGGTGTGGACCCCCTCCCCCCGCCCAGTGCAACAGAGCCTCACACCATCCGGCACGGAAAACATTGCTTTATTCACCGCGTTTGCCAACACACGAGGAGTGCAAAGGGCTCCTTGAGACACAGGCCCTGGTGGGGGCCGGGGTCCGGAAACCCCCATGAGTGAGCAGGACAGGATGGGAGTGGGAGCTACGCAGCAGCAGCAACACAGAATCATGCAGGGCGCGCGGGCTCCGGCCGCAGCAAGGCGGCCGTACATTCTATTGCTCGTTAAGGGGAGCGAACGTGGACAATGTACAAAAAGGGGAAATAGGTCTTTGCGTTAATGAAAAATACATTTTTTTCTCTACAAAGGAATCTTTTCTAATACAAGAAAATAAATATTGCAACATAAGCCAAAAATAATTTAAAATTGCTCTTTTCAATATATTTTCAGTATTTCTCTTGTATATTAACAAATGGCACATCACTTTCTTTGAAACAAGGACAGAAGGTGTCACCTCCTGTGACATTCATATCATCCCCCCACCCCGAGTCGTTTGTGGAGCACAGAGTGTTGGTGCGTCTGAGGGACAAGGTGGCAGGAAGTGCCTTAAAGAATGGACTCCAGCCCTGGCTCCTTGGCCAATGTGGCCAGCTGGGCCGGGGCGTGGGAAGCGGCCTCCCCCAGGGCCTTGCTACAGCATCCAGACCATTCTGCAGAGCTCCGGGCACGGGCAGAGGTTAACCACATCTGGCAGTGAGCAAGGAAATGCCCAGTCCAGCTGCCGCCAATGTCTGTTAGTAGTGGGCAGTTGATTCCCTAAAAATTGCCCCAGCCAGTCCCACAATGTGCCCATACACAACACACAGACACGCATGCGCAAGGACACAGGGCATGCACCCTGGCCCAGGCGCACACACCTACAGTCCGGCACCCACGTCTGGAACCTTGGTGGCTTCTCGAAGGAAATCGAGACCCTGACATTACAAACGCTCACACACTGTCACAAAGTCAGAGAGCTCATTTAATAAAATAAAGCCTTCTACCTTTCTTCTCCTTACTCACTTTAAAATACATTTATGATCCATAAAAATACTTTCTGTGCACCATATCCTTTTCTTGCTGTGATGAGGGGGAGGGAGGAGCTGTGCAGCCAGGACTGGGAGAATGGGGAATGACAGAATGAGTAA
The DNA here is from genome assembly GCF_054177405.1 of Leptonychotes weddellii. NCBI lineage: Eukaryota > Metazoa > Chordata > Mammalia > Carnivora > Phocidae > Leptonychotes > Leptonychotes weddellii. The sequence continues at coordinate 114,997,048 of NC_138375.1, forward strand.
CAGAGCAGCTTCTCCCTCCCAGAAGAGGGCCAGTGAGTGGGGGCAGATGTGGTCAACCAGGAGCTCTGCCTCAGCCTCGGGCCTGCAAAAGGCCTCCTGCCTTCTTCCCTGTTTCCAACCTCAATGCCAGGGGTGGCAAAGCTGTCTACATGGCGGGCAGTAGACCAGAGAGGGAAGGGGCTGTGGCTAATGGAGGAAATGACAGTGGTGGGGATCAGCATCTCTGACCTCTGTGTAGCCTTGCTGGGCGTCCTAGAGGTGGACAGCTGCCCGGCAAGAACAGCCCTAGGGCTGGCCTGGGAGTGAAGGCCCCCCACATCCCTCACCAGCTGGCTGAACAGATCCCTGGGCCCTGTGCAGGACATGGCCCCAGGGAGAGTCCAGTCCAAAGCCAAGAGCCAACACAGAAGAGAATCCAGAAGCCAACTTGGGCAGAGGCCCCCTGAAGAGAGCTGGCTGCCCCGCCTGGCCGACCCAGACCAGACCCTGGCCAGCCAGGCTGCATTCTCTCCTGCCCCCGGGGGAGCCCAGACTCTGCCTCGGGACGCACGAAGGGGTGAGGGGGCAAGGGCTGAGTCTATTGGGCCTGAGCCATTCCCGGCACCCCACCCCCACCCCCGGCAGAGTTGGTCGCTCTTTAATCGCGTCCCCTGGCTTCCTGCGAGGTCAGACCGGGCAATCCAGCACAGACAAGACTGTGACCCAGAGCACGGGGAAGGAAGGACGACTGTTCAAAGGCAGTAAACAGAGAACGGGGGTTGGGCCGCTGGTGCAGACGCCACACTGGCCGTGACTCCCAAGGAGGCAGGCGGACTGAACCCTCCACGGTGCCTTGTGCCATCCCAACGCCCAGAATCCCGGAAGCCCGCCCTGAGTCCACTCCACCCGGACCAATGTGCCCAATCTTCTGAACGGAGTCCTGTCTTTGCTTCCTGTTTTGCTAAAATTCACACGAAACTGAGTGTCGATGACAATGCCACTGTCGTACCTTGAAAGTTCTGCAGTCGGGGGTGGGTGGTCACGCTGCTCCCCATCCCGCTGATCTGCGTTGTGTATTTGTGTTGGGGGGAACCACATGGTGAAGACTTTCGCCATGCTGGTTTTGTGGTCGGTATTCTACCCCCCCACCCCCGGTTGAGTCTCAGAGTCTGGGAAAGCTCACAGTGGGCCCAGCCCAGGATCTGAAATCCAGCGCTGGTTCCCACTTCCCGATTCTAACAGTTCAGCAGCAGAACAGCACCCTCTTCCAAGAGCTTGGGCTCGCCTCCTTGGGTGTGTGCAATGAACATGTCTCTACACTTTGTTGCTAAAGAACTCCATTTAAAAAAAAAAAAAAAAGTCCAAGTGACAAGTTGTCAGGTCCAGGCTGTGCTGTATTATGGTCAAAATATTCTTTGGCATCCATAGAATGATTCGACTGATTCACTGGACTTTTGCAAGGTTCTTGTTGGAGAAGTTCTGGCTTCACCAGTGGCGGAAGTGACCCAGGAGTAATTCATGAAAGAAAAAAACCCATGTTTTCACTGAATTCCTTTTGTGTTTGTTCCCTGAGCTATCACCCTGGGGCCACTCCACTGAAACTCTTCAGAGCAACTACCTGGGACCTAGAGGGTGGGACGGAAAAGGTGGCAGGTGGGTCGGTGGTGGGGAGGGAGGGCATACCCAGGAGAGGGGGTAACGGCTCACAGGGACAGAGGAACCAGGAACATCCAGCAAGACTTGAAATCTGCCCCAGGCCCCGGGATCCCACTGCTTGTTGGAAGGAGGAGTTTCCAAAAGGAAACCGAGGAAGAAGCTTGTCTCTTAGCAGGACTGGAAAACTTGGAAAGGCAAACGGTCTGGTCTGGTCAGGTCAGCTGTCTGGGAGTGACCAGACTTCGGCCGAGACTGGCCCCGAAGGAAGGAAGGAAGTTGGAGCCCCAGAGCAATTCTCTAAGTGGGTGAGTCTGAGCCCCACGCCCCTGTCTGGGCACTGGCCCTCCCCTGCAGCTCCCACCGGCACTGGCGGCTGGCTGTTTGGGAGTCCCCTGAGTAAATGGCACAGCTCAGGAAGGATTCTAGGAACCCCTTCTCAGAGCCGCTGGGCTGGGCACTGGCAGGGGCGGAGCAGCAAGGGAGTGGGGGGTCGCGGGGTGGGCGGGCAGGCCTCAGATGATGTGGGTTGATCAGGAACAGCTGTGGTTCCTCTGGAACCAGCGGGCCCTCTGCGCCCCCTCAGTGCTTTCTTGTATAAGCTCGTTGTGCTTGTGACAGTGAGTAGACTCTGGCTGGGTATCACTTAGCATACTTCCTTGGGGATCAGTGGAGTGCAGCAGGACCCCCCAGATGGACCCCAGTGGGATTTGGGGGCAAGGCGGGGCAGGCCCTGGGCTGGCCCATCTGCCATGAAATAATGCCCAAACGACGGTCTGTGTCACCCAGTGGCAGCGGGCTGGAGGCCTGAGCTCTTCTTCACCTTGCCTACATCTAGCCAGGAGCCCAGCAACGCCGCGCGGGCCAGGGCGGGGCACTGCCCAGGCAGGGATGGTGCACAGGACCTGCGACAGTCCCTGCGGCCAGAGCCGTGGAAGGAATCCTACTGTCCTAGGCCAGCACAGAAGAAAGACAACAGTGTGGAATTCAAAACTCTCTCTATATTAAAAATAAAACCACAACAGAGTGGCAGTCTCAAGGGTCTGAGACACTCAGCAGAGATTGGAAATGGCAGTTGTGACTGGGCTGAGGCCTCACGGGAGGACCAGGGCAGGGCCTGGGACGGGGTAGGGGGTGACTTAGGAGGCCAGCACCCCCATGCGGACCACCTCCTCAGCCCCTGCTTCCCGGGGAGCCCGCTGCACCCCACTGTCCTCAGCTTCCACATCTGAGTCGCTCATCTCCCCATCAGAGAAGTAACCATCGGTCTCAGTGTCAAAGTGTAGGCTGACCTTGGGCCTCTCGGCCACAGCAGAGGGCGGTCCTGTCCCAGCATCAGGCCTGGCACCTGGCGATCTCCGGGTTCCCTTGTTTTCGCGGGGCAGCCGGAGCCGGCCCAAGGGCTTGGGGCTCACTGTAGGGCCAGGCACTTGGACATTCGAGTCGGCAGCCATTGGGGCTGCCTCGTCCGGGGTCTCGGGGGCCAGAGGAGGGGGGCTCTCGGGGGCTGCTGGGATGGGACAGTCCCCAGCTGCAGGGCTAGACGGCAGGTGGGAAGGCGTTCGCCGTGTTGGTTTCCGGGCCACTGGCCCTTGCCCCCCCTTGCCACTGCCTGCATCCTGGCCCCAGGGCTTCTTGGGGGATCTGTCTGGAGTCGTCCGTGAGCCAGGCCCATCCTGTGGTGGCTTCTTCTTGGCAGGCAGGCGGGTGCGGCCCCGGGCCTTCCTGGCAGGGTCCCCAGGTCGCAGCGAGGGGTCCCGCATGAAGCTCAGCAGCGTCTCCTCGTCTTGCAACAGCTCCTCTGACAGCAGCCCCGGAGCGGGGTCTTCACGGTGCCCGTTGTTCAGTGACCACTCGCTCATGGCCATGTTCTCCGCCGTGATCTGCACTGACTGAGCCAGCCAGCTGTTGAAGAAGGTGCCATCGATGGGGAAGGAGGTGGACAGGCCTGGCCGAGGGGAGAGAGGACGCAAGTGAGATACTCGCAGGTGTGGGTCCCACCCTCTCTCAGGAAGCCCTCTCAGACCCTCCCCAGCAGGCCACGGTGCACCTGCCTCCCTCCCTCTGTGCCAGACCCCACGGAGCCATCTTGATTTGCTGATCCCTCCCACCAACACCACCGAAGAGGGGGGTCCACACCATATTCCCCTTTTCCCCAGATCAACCTATTCCCAGAACTGGTTTCATGATTTGTGGTGCAGAATGCAAAGTGAAAATGTGGGCTCCCTGTTCAAAAATTATTAAGATATTTCAAGGCAATAAAGTAGAGCACTAAACCAAGCAAGAGCCCTTTGAGATGCGACAAGTACACACCCGTGAGGCCAGCTCTGCTCACCACCCCCTTCCCGGCGATGCAGGGGATGGAGGAATGAAAGGAAACGCCCTCACGCCATCAGGGGCGGTGGGTTTTCATGAGCGCTGCTTCCAAAGCAGAGAAGCTGGATCAGTGTGTCAGGTGTGAACGGGGTAGTGAAGGGCTTCTAGGTAGAAATTCCCTCTTGGGGGTCCGGGCCAGCAGGTGATCCTGGGCTTTTCTTTTGATACCCACGTGGTCCCCTTCTTGAGACTGATGGAAATACAAGATAACCTGAGGCTTCCTTGCTGGAGGTGAGGTCTGGAAGATGCCACAGTCATCCCTGAAAAGTGTTCTAGGGGAAACATGTGACACCCTGGGAGACAGAGCCCAAAGCCAGGGGACCCTCAAGGGCTGTTCTGCTTAATGCAGCAGCAGTAAGGATTCTGTGAGTGACGATGGGCTGGGCCAGTCCTGTGGCCACTCCTTTGGCTCTCTTGGGGTAGCTCCAGGAAGGTTCCCTAGTGCTGAAGGGAGGGCTCGCTGGGGAAATTCCAGCAGGGTGGGACTAGGATGGAGAATTCTGGCAGACCCTCATCTCCCAGCAGAGGGCTTCATTCTGGAAGGCCCTAGATGGCCTACAGGTCCCTTGAGGGCCTCCAGAAAAATCTGGCATCCAGGACTCTGGCTAGGGGAATGTGCGTGCAGGCTCCTGAGCCCCTGGCCCAGTCTCCAGGTCTACACAAGAGGAATTTCTTGGGATGCAGACAGGACTCTGAGACCCTCCCTTGTTTCCTTTATGGCTAAAAGGTGTGAGCACCTGGGCATGGAAGGGCCTGCTTAGCCCTTTGGGCTTCCTACTCTGTGCAGTGGAGGTACCAGCAGACCCTGCTGGCCTTAGGTTGGGGGCTGCAAATGGAGTGATGGTGTGATCCTGGCCACGTCTGCCAGGCCAGTGTGGCCACTCACTCACCCAGCTGCCCCAGGACTGAGTCGGGCCCCGCCTTCACTTTCTCTTTCTTCTCTGGGCTGCCCTTCGGGCCCTCACGGCCTTTCCTTTTCGAGTCACTCTTCTTGCCCTTTGCTCTCCTCCCAGACCCCTCTGTGCCAGGGAAAGAGAGAGCAGGAGGGAGGTGGTTAGCCCAAGCAGCTCAGCCAAAACCAAGATCACTGCCGACCAGCCTAAGAGTCCTCACTCACCTGCGCCTCACCTTCCAGGTCACCTTGCCCTGCTGACGGGCCCCAGGCTCAGAGCCACGGGCGGCTGGGTAAGTGGGGCTCCTGAGTCAGGGGCTGGTGGGGAAGAGGGGGTCACTGTCTACTGCTGCCCTTGAGTGGTTTGGGGAGGGCACAGGGCCACGAAGAGGGTGGAGAACACCCCTGTAGGACCTGGAATGCAGGCTGAGCTACATGCCTACAGATGTGGAGGGAATCCTAGTGGGTGGGGAAGGTGGCGGAGGTGAGTGGCCAGGACAGGGCCTTCAATGCCAGGCTGAGGAGCCAAGCAGGAGGAGGTGGAGAAAACACTGAGGAGTCAAGAGACATGGGTTCTAGTCAGATCCTTGAGCACGTCTCCTGCCTGGTCTCCTGATCTGCTCTTGAGGTCACGCAGTAGATGGCAGACTTGGGGTGCACACTTGGCCCTCATATCCTTTTGGTCCCTGACCATACGGGTCTAGGGAGCCACCGAGAATGCTGGAACAGGGGAGGACACCTGCAGGGAGAGGCCCAGCTGCCAGAAATCTCCTAGCTTTTCAGCCAGAGGCTGGCGTGCTTCCCAGATGAAGCTTTAGAGAAGGCTGAGGGATAGGCAGTCTCCCCGGCTCTGCCGCTAATCCCCGGTGCAACCTCAGGCCAGGCCTCGGGAGGCTCATCTCCGACATGGGACCTGTGCCTACATACTTGGGAGGGAGACTTCGAAGTTTCCCCCGCTGCCCTCAGGAAAGTCTGAGCTCTTTGAGGCCATAAAACCTTGCATGTCTGACCCCATCAACCCCCAAACCTCACTTGAGACATCATCCTTTTGCCCCAGTGGCTGCGAGGCCAGCCTCCTTCCCGTTTCTCTAAAAAGCCAGGCTCTGGCTTCTAGGATTCCAAACTGTCCTGCCCTCCACCTGGTTTAGCTCACAGCATAAATGTCACTGCCGTGGGAAGCCTTCTCCAGCCCTCTGGCCACAGAGGCCTTGACAATCTGCTGGTAGCCATGTCCTGTCCCAGGGCCGAATGTCACCACCCCGAGGGCATCAGCACAGGCAAACCAGTCCCCTCTCCAAATGGCCTGCTCTGAACAAAGGGCTGCCTGTTGCTGCCACTTAGGTCTAAGAGCTGCAAAAGTCCCCAGGCTCCACACGGGGATCGGGCCCTGGCTCTTGACCAGGTTTCTGAAATCCTGTACCTGAGACTACCACACGCCCTGCCACTTTCTGTCGCCCTGATCGTGGGGCTCTCCTTCTGCAGCCGGACGTGCGGCCACAGTGAGGTCCCAGGGAGCCCAATGTGTTTCCAGAATCCCCACTGCTGCAAAGCCATCCCTGATGCTCTGTCCCTGCACTGGTGCCGACCTCAGCCCCTTGGGCACCCTCTCCTTTACCTTCCCAGATGGTGAGCTCCACAAGGACAGGAACTCTATCCATTCAGTCCATGGCAGTGTGCCCCGTGGTGCCCGGCACAGAGCCTGGCATGCTGTCTACACTGTTAATGCTTGCTGCAAAAAACCAGCAAACAAGAGGGAGCCTGGAAAGCTCGGGCAACCAGGAAGCTGCCAGTCCTGGGGAGGCACGGTAAGCTCTGACCTCTGTGTGGATGTGACCCGGCCTGAACCAACACCTGTACTGGGTAGGGCTGGTTTCTTAGGACAGAGTGGGTTGTGATCCCAGCCACACAGTCCTTCGTTCTGGGGGTGGCCCAGCAGCTCCAGTTCCTCTCCACGCCAGGCCCAGCCTGACCCGGAGGCTGAACTGGCAGCGGCGGCTCCTGGCTCAAAATCTCTCTCCATCCAGCTACGTGTCATCCAACACGAGAGCGCCATCTTTTGAGTGAAGCAGTGCCCTCCTTAACATGCACCCACTCTGGGAAGGGCCTGGTGTCGGGCAGAATCCACACAACCAACAGACAAGAGCAATGATGAAGCTTCTTTGCCCTTGATTTCCAGATCTGTTAAGTGCATGTGACGGCAAGAGTTTAACAGAGAAAAAAGCTGCTGGTACAGCATCTGAATTCTCAGTTGAGGTCAGAGGGAAAGAACACACAGGTCCTCTTCCATCTCTGAGGCAGCTACCTGGTTCAGGATCCATATGGAGGCACACGGGTTCAGGGAAGCTCACCAGCTTCCGGCCCTTCCTGCCCCAACACCAGCCTAGAGCCACTGTTCCCATGCCATCCACTCCTGAACCACGATGGCCCTGCAACTACGTAGGTGTTCCCAGTGGACCAGAAAGCTCCCTCAGGACAGGCCGATGCCCACATTCCTATCCCTGGCTCCTTGTCAGCCAACACACAACTAGGGCCCCGGGAATCCCATCTTGGTCTACTAGTGGGTTACGAAGGGTCCGTGTACGGGCCAGTGGTCCCTGGCTCCGTGCACATGCCCTCACCAGGCCCTGAACACACCCCCTCCTTGGGCCCCGGCCCCTTGACAGCATGCACACTGAGCGGGGGCTGGTGATGCGCAGGGAAGGCGCCTACCTCGACACAGATCCTGTTCAATCAGTTTCATCTGCAGGTGGAATATTTGCTCCTGCAGTTTGCAGATGGCGTGCTTCGTTCTCTCGCGCCTTGTCACCATGTAGCACAGATTTCTAACCTGAGGAGACAAGGGAGAGGGTTTCCACTTTATTCATGGGTGGTCACCCCCTGACCTCCCAGCTCCAGGGGGCCACCACTGCCTAACCTGCCAGGGACATCTGGGAATCAATTCCCAAGCCCCAAGTGAGTCCTCCGGCCGGAGCCACAGTTCTCTGGTCCAAAACAGGCCAACCACAGCCTTGATTCTGCAGCCCCCACTGAACCAGAGTGGGCAGGGAAAGCGTCTGGTGAGCTCAGGCTGGTGATTCCACCTGCCTCCTCTTGGCCTTCACTTCCGGGCCCAGTCTGCCATGGTGCCCCTCCAGGCCCTTCCAATGTGGCTGCCCTCCCCTACATACACAGTGCTCCAAGGTCACTGGGGCCTGGCAAGGTCACCAAGTCCATCCCTCCGCCTCCTGTCCAAGGCCTCTTTTTCAAAGACATTCCTCAGCCATAAGCACCATGGCAAACCCAACTCCTGTCCTGAGACACAAATGGCCATGGGTAACAGAGCAGGGAGACCTCCAGCAGAATAGCTTCTGACCCAGCCAGATCCTGCTGCAGCCGAGCCATGTCCACTTGCTGCACTAGAACCCGAGCCAAGCCCACACCTGCTCTGGCCAAGGCCCCTAGTCCACATGGCTATGTCCCTATAGGAGACAGAAGTCCTCAGGGGGAAGGGCAGGGGCCTCCCTGACTCCCTTCGGTCAGCTAGGAAGAGTGTCTAGTGCCTGGGAGACAAGCTTGCTTAGCTCATGGGACACAGACCCACTCTGTAGCTGTTCCAGAAGCACCTGAAACCTGGGCCATGTTCTCCCTGTCCCCCTCGAACGTTTCCCCAGCCATCCCCGTACCACTGCTCTCAGGATGGAGCACACTTCTGGGGCCAAGACCAGGCCTCCCCGCTCAAGACATTTCCTTGTTCTGGTATCGTCTTCGGGTCAGCCTGTAGCCTCATAGCAGGGACAGCTGGCCAGAAGCTGTGAGCTGGAAATCTGGGTCCCACCAGGCTAGTCCCTCTGTCTGCAGCTGGGTTCCGCCTTCAAAGCCGAGTTCGGGCTTCATGTCCTTAAGCTGCCTAGGGGAGACCAAGGGGTTCCAAAGCCCCTGCCTATTGTCATGACCTCCCTTTCTCCTGGCCTGGGGGTAGCTGTGATCACACCTCTCTGCAGACATGGGCATCCTCTCCTTCCTTCCTGAGCCTAGTAGTGAAAGGGATCCCAGAATGCCAGGCTCTGCAGGAACTCTAAGCACACTCCACACTCCCGTGTGCACCAGCCTAGACTACGGACACAGGCCATCCGAGGCCCACACCTCCCTAAGGGGCAGCCGCCTGGCCCAGCCTAAGAGCCTTTGCTTCCTCTCAAATCCTGGACTTCCTCAGGACCTCCTCACAACCACACATCCCTGAACACCAGCTGTGGCTCTGGGAACTCATGTGGTGTTGGGCCCTGGGCTCTGCGGCACGCGGTGCCATCGGGGAGATCCCTTTCTTCTGAGGACTTCTTGCCTAGCAGGGCAGAGGGATGCAGAGCGAGTACTGACAGGACCAGGCAGCCCTGACCCACACTTGGGGTGGTGAGAAGGCTTCCTGCACAAAGGGGCAGCCAGGCCGAGTGGGAGAGGCAGAGCGAGGCCTTGTGGCTAGCGTGCCAGGCTTGGCCTGACTGAGCCAGGCCGCGGCGATCTGGGGAGGGACTTTGCTGGGGGCGGGGCGAGATGGGGTGTAAGTGCTGAGACCCTGGAGTCACCCTTCAGCACCTAGCTCCTCCTCACTCCCCTCCAGAGCCAGTCCCTCAGCATGCCCCATCAGTCCCTGGGGAACGTACATCGTTCCTATTAGCTCCCTCCACTTCTAGTCACATAGGCTCCACCTGGACAGGCAGGCATCCTGACCCCTCTGCTATCTCAGACAGTCTTCTTGAAATGTAAATCCCCCTGCCCTTAACACCTCTGCTGGCTTCCCTACGGGGATGAACAGTGCCCCCTGCCAAATTGCACGTCCACGTGGAACCTCAGATAAAATCAGTTAAGATGAGGTCATACCAGATATGAATGAGCCCAAATCCAATGACTGGTAACCCTACAAAAGGCCACGTGAAGACATATAGGAAGAATGCCACATGACAACAGAGGCAGAGATGGAATCAGGGGTCTACAAGTCAAGAAATGCTAAGCGTTGCTGCGAATCAGAACCCAGGAGAGAGGCCTGGAACAGATCCTCCCTCAGAGCCTTTAGACAGAATCAACCTTGCCAACACCTTGATCCTGGATTTGTAGCCTCTAGCACTGTAAGAAAACACATTTCTGTTGTTTAAGGCTTTGAGTTTATAATGCTTTGTTACAGAAGGTCTAGGAAACGAACACAGCCTCCGTCCTATGACACTTAAAAAAAAAAAAAAATCAGAGCCAAGTCCAAAGCCTTGCCCAATCTGACCTCCCATTGGCACCTCACAGCCCATGTCTCACAGCCCATGTCTCACAGGTCCTTTCTGTGTCCAACCTATTTCTGCCTTGGGGCCTTGGTATATATTTAAGGCTCTTCCCAAGGCTGGACCTCGTCCTTTAGGTCTTGGCTCAAATGTCACCTCCAAAGGGCCTTCCCTGTCCGCTGCATCCAAGCAGCCCAACATTATTCTCCCTGTATCCTAGTCCGTTTCCCTCCTGGCAGTCACGTGGCCTAGTGTGCATGGGGACGGCAGGGATGAAGGGAGGTGGACCGTTTCATGGATACTTTGGAGGCCTTAAAACAAACCAGTCAACACGGTCCAACCTAAAAAACAGATCAGTCAAGGTCTGGCTTTTAAAAAATTTCCCAAACATGTCATTCTCACACTTAACTCTAACACTAACCTCGAAAGATGACCTGAGGCTCAGAGTTGCAAATGTCCCTCTCAAAGAAACCAATACTTAATCACTTCCTATTAAGATACAGACTTTTTTTGGTCTTTCATCTGAAACTTTACAAAAGGTTTCTTAAGGCAAACCCAAATGAATCACTGGCATCAAGATCCCTTTGGGTAGCTGTTAAAACCACGGATTCCCAGGGCACCTGGGTGGCTCATTTGGTTAAGCGTCTGCCTTCAGCTCAGGTTGTGATCCTGGGGTCCTACGACTGAGCCCCATGTCAGGCTCCCTGCTCAGCTGGGAGCCTGCTTCTCCTTCTCTCTCTGCCTGCAGCTCTCCCTGCTTGTGTTTTCTCCCTCTCTCTCTCTGTCAAGTGGATAAATAAAATCTTTAAAAACAAACAAAACTCCACAGATTCCCAGCGGGCAGCCTGGGTGGCTCAGTCCATTAAGTATCTGACTCTTGATCTCAGCTCAGGTGTTGGTCTCAGGGTCGTGAGTTCAAGCCCCGAGTTGGGCTCCACGCTGGGTGTGGAGCCTACTTTAAAACAAACAAACAAATAACCTACACAGATTCCCAGGCTTGGGAGAATAACAAAGTCTCTGGGGGTTGGGTCCTCAAATATACATTTTATATAGCACTACATAATCTGAGAATTACTGCCCTCAGCCAGGGGTCTCCAAAGTGAGCTGCATAGGCTACTGAGTTAGTTCATTGCAGTATAGGAAAAAGACATTAAAATATCTACCGGTGTGTGTGTGTATGTATTTTTATTTTAAGATTTTATTTTTAAGTGACCTCCACACCCAATGTGGGGCTTGAACTCACAACCCCGAGATCAAGAGTCACATGCTCTACCGACTGAGCCAGCCAGGCGCCCCTCTACTGGTTTATTTTTTGATCCTATTAGAAATTCTGATTATGTCTGCTTCATAATATGCAGTGATAGATATTGAATGAGAGATTAAAAATACAATATATTGCAGGTAAATGCTCAATTTTTCTCCTGATAAGGTACACTACACAATCAGTGATATCCGGAGGTTCTTGCTATGGAAGACGAGAATGCTTCTTCCTTTGAGAATCCCAACAATGCCAACATACTGTGGTTGGCACACTGGTCAGGATGTCACCCCTTGCTCCCCCCTCACCCTGGAATCATCAACTGATTCTCTAATTTCTCTCAAGACTGTTGGTTCAAAAAAGACCGTTGGTTCCATAGTCACGTGTTACTAAATGTTGTAGCATTCCTCTTCTGTGACGGCTTTTGGGGACCAAATATTGATACCACCGTAGAAACTCATCCAGCCTATCAGGTTTCTTACACTGTCATTATTGTTTTTTTCTGATTATAAACACA
>NC_138375.1:115009462-115044872 GCF_054177405.1 Leptonychotes weddellii
GTTCTCGCTCTCTCTCTCTTTTTTTTAAAGATCTTATTTATTTATTTGAGAGAGAGACAGACAGCATGAGAGGGAAGAGGGTCAGAGGGAGAAGCAGACTCCCTGCCAAGCAGGGAGCCCGATGCGGGACTCGATCCTGGGACTCCAGGATCATGACCTGAGCCGAAGGCCGTCGCTTAACCAACTGAGCCACCCAGGCGCCCTGTTCTCTCTCTTAATAAGTAAATAAATAGGGGCGCCTGGGTGGCTCAGTCGTTAAGCCTCTGCCTTCGGCTCAGGTCATGATCCCAGAGTCCTGGGATCGAGCCCCGCATCGGGCTCCTTGCTCAGAGGGAAGCCTGCTTCTCCCTCTCCCACTCCCCCTGCTTGTGTTCCCTCTCTCGCTGTGTCTCTCTGTCAAATAAATAAATAAAATCTTAAAAATAAATAAATAAATAAATAAGATCTTTAAAAAAAATTGTGAATGAAAAAAAATGAATCAAGTAGCAAAGTCCCCCCAAACTAGGAATTGGTCACAAAAGCAGGCTTTCTATTTTGATGATGTTGTTCTGGTATCAGTAAGTTTTACAGAGTGAATCTGAACGGGGGTGAGGAGAGTGGAGGGGCAGGGAGGGCTCCCGGCTAGTTATCTTGAGCTAGACTGGACTAGTTTTGAGGCATCTGTGCAGACTAGGGAGGCTGTAGGGGGAGCAGGCTTGGACCTGGGTATGCTGGGCATGAGATACTGGAGCTCAGAATGGAGATGTGGGCTGGACCAGCCTCCTGATGGGGAGCAGAGCCGTGGAGCAGAGTACTGAGAGGTCAGCCCAAGTGTGGTGAACTGATGATCTTGGGGCCAAGGAGTACTCACAGAGGGAGCAGGAGAGCTGGGGTATTAAGGGAGGATGTGGTCAGAGTGTCCACAAGAAACGTATTTTAAGACCAAAGGTATGTTTGACAGTGGCCACCATGGCTGAGAAGGCTAGAGGCTGAAGATGGAGAAGTGGCCACTAGACGTAGGGAGATGGAAGCTGTTGGTGGCCCTGGCGGATGGTTCTGGAATATGGTGGTGGCAGGAGCCTTGCCAGAGTAGGAAGCAAGGAAATAAGAGCAGTGAGGGAGGACAGGAAAGGAGAGATGGGGATGGGGGTGGTAGAGGGTCCCAGGACTAGAGGGACATGGGGAGGGAGGATGTGTTTTCAGAGATGGAAGAAGGTGAAACAGATTCGAATCCTGGAGACTGAGCGGGCCTGAAGGGAAGGATGACTCCCGTGTTCACGCAGGGAGAAGCTGGGGGAAGGGGGATGGGGAGAAAGGGCAGAGAGCCAATACAGAAGGCTCTAGCGCCCAGAAGTTGGAGGGGTCTGGTCTAAGGCACAGGAAGTGAGGTTGAGGGCTGAGAAGCAGGAGCCCTGAGTGAGGTGAAGCAGGGGTGCAGACAGGGAGTGGGCTGGGGAGCCCAGAACATCCCAGAACAAGGCTGGCTGACAAGAACCTTGGTGGGGCTTACCTGCTGCTCAGCACAATGGGACTGCTACCGGGTGAGGCTCTGCCAGGTATGTGGAGTTGCCCTTCACACAAGGGCAAGGGCTCGGGCAGCAAGCCACACGGGGTGGGACTGAAGAAAACGGGACAGTGAAGGGTGGGGAGCCGGGCGGGGGTGGGGAATGGAGCAGGGAGACAGGAGGCTGTGGGCAAGCAGGGGGATTTGAGGGTGCAGGGTTACTGACGAGGAAGCAGGGTGGTGACCAGGTTTCAGTGGGGTGAGGACACGAATGGGTTGTCAATGTCCTAGAGATGGGAGATAGAGGGGTTGAGGGGCTGTAGTTCTGGAGGCCAAGGCTAACGGGGACAAGGTAGGCTTTGGTGGGAGGCCAACGAGAACACAATCCAGGCACTTAGGACAGAGGAAATGGGGTATGACCCACTTGACAAGGAAGCGGGTGGGTGGCAAGTGTGGGGGAGGGCAGGCTCTTCTCCATGGGAGAGAGTCAGAAATGTGGCCTCGGGGTGATCCCACAGATCTATGCTCAGAGAGGAGTGTGTATGTCTGAGAGCTGCCCCCACCCTCCGCAGCCAGGTCATGCTCTTGAGTAAACTCCGGGTAACCAGATCCAGAGGAACCACAGGCATCAAGCCCCGTGCAGCCCAAACCTCCGGCACAGTTGCTAAGGGACACCAGCTTGGCGTTGGCAGGCTGCTCATCAGCGCTGCAATTTTTGTGTCAGCTGTGAATAACTCTGGGAGCCGGCGGTGGCTGTGCCTTCCTGAGCGGCCCGCTGGGGCCAAGGCCTGCAGTTGAAATTTTAGGAAAACACATCTTCCAGGCTGACCATGAAATGGGACTTGAGGCTAGTGGCGGCAGCCTGGCCCTGGCTTCTGCTTCTCTCAGCAAAACCCCTGCCTGGCCCTGGGGGACACAGCAGTGAGGGAGGGTGCCCTGTGATTCCTCCCCAGGGCTTTGCCCTGGGCCTGCACGCTCAGTCCTCTGTGGAGCCCCTCTCCAAGCAGCCCACTCTTCTTTTTTTTTTTTTTTTTAAAGATTTTATTTGTTTATTTGAGAGAGAGAGAATGAGAGAGAGCACATGAGAGGGGGGAGGGTCAGAGGGAGAAGCAGACTCCCCGCCGAGCAGGGAGCCTGATGCGGGACTCGATCCAGGGACTCCAAGATCATGACCTCAGCCAAAGGCAGTCGCTTAACCAACTGAGCCACCCAGGCGCCCCTGAGCAGCCCACTCTTCTAAGAGGCAGGCAGCAACAGTAACCATGACGAACAGCAGAGGTCGCTGTGCTCCCACCTTCGCGGTGACGCCAAGGTCAGTTGGCTCCTTATTCCCATTTTACAGAAAGGAAACTGAAACTCAAGGCACAGAGCTGGGAAATGCTGGAACTGGATGCAAACCCAGTTGCCCAAGGCTTCCGTCTCAACCCCGACCCTGCCTCCCGGATGGATTCGGCCCAAGCTGGCCGGGTGCCCAGGCAGAGGCTGGATCGTTTTGGCCCTTGGCACTGGGCCATGGCCGGGCCACCAACAGTCATGGGTCTTTGCAGAAAGCCTCCCCTGTGGCAGAGCTCTCAGCCCTGCTCCCTCCCGCAAGCCACCAACTAGGGGCTGTGAAAGGCCCCAAGGCGAGACCCGGAGGGCGTCAGGCTGGCAGGGTGTCAGGCTGGCTCGTCATCTCCTCTGCCTGCCAGGGCCACACACTCTCTGCACTCCCTTGCCTTGCTCTCGGCTCATGCCCGCCAGTCCAGCTCGGGGGCTGCTTGGAGGACGAGTGGGCTGGTTCACACCTGACTTTGGAGGGCTCTGTCCCCTTTCCAGAGGTGTCTGCATGGCAGCTCCGGCTGCCTGGGAACCTGCTGGCATCCTAGCCCTTGACCTTGGCTCCCGGCCACAGCTGTACCAGCTGACTGAGGTCGAGAGGCTGGGGAGATGACGAAGGGATGCTTTTGCTCAGGAAGTGTACAGAACAGGAGATTAAGCCAACAACTCTCCTTCTTATGACAAACCCCGCCCCCCATTCAGGTCCAAATTCAAGTCAAACCCTAGAAAACACACAGTTCTCCACTAAAGCTCCCTGTCATTCATCTTCCCGAGCCCTAGTTTTCTCATCTGCTCATTAGGGCCAGGAGGAGCTACTTTGTCCCTTTTTGCAGGATGATGATTAAGTAAGTCACCCCACCCCCAGCCTCCCTACACTGCCTAGCTGGATGCCTAGCTGGAGCCAGACCAGCACAGACCCTAGGGAGGTCAGACCTGAGGGGTCACTTGGGAAAGAGCAGGAGTAAAAGCAGGGTGTTTGCGCTGGAGATGCGGAGGGTGCAGACTCAGGGTGGCCTGAGGGCAACTGTGGAGGCGGCTCTGGTCTCTGAAAGTACTCCATGTCCTCATGTACCTGATGCCACTGCCACATGAGACAGGACGCTGGGCTGCCCAGGAAGTGGCGGCTACAATGTAGATGGCCTTGCCCTCCGGCCTGGCTGGAGCCAGGGACATCTGCCGTCCCCACTCTCCACCTCCCCCTTCTGACCTGCTGGCAGGCCGGTAAGCTCCCTCCCAGGCCGGCGGGGTTGTTTCCCCTTGACTGGGGCTCAGGGTAGAGGAGCTCGGGCAAGCTGGGTCCAGATTCAGTGCCTTCACCTTATGTTCCTCCCAACACAGCACAACACCTGCCAAACTCTTCTACCCATTTTACAGACTTGCCAACAGAGATGGACCTAAGCCAAGCAGCTGCCTCAGGTCACACAAAGCCCCCTGAACGTGTCCACCCAGGGCTGTCTAACAAGGCCTGGGGTAAGGGCAGGCAGGTGTGTCTGTGCCACGCACCGAGGACACTGTGACATGGTCCCATGTGCTCTGGAACCCTTGGACAGAATGTCCCAAAGAGAGGCCAGAACAGCACCTGCGGTTCAGAGACCATCCTGTTTCATCCTTGGGTTGCCTCTAACTTGCGCTAGAGGTAACACAGTGGGAAAGAAGAGTCAAGTTCGAGGGCATACCCCACAGAAGGTGGAACCACCTCACCTCTTTTCTGGGGGAGTAGAAGGGACTGGAAGCTTTGGGGGGCCTCCATGCTCCAGGAAAGCAACTCTCACTATCCCTCAACCACCACAGCTCACCCCAAAGCCATGGCGTCTCCTCATCTGACTCAGCTCCCAGAACTACCCGCTTGCACCAAGCCAAGACCCACTGTCTCCTAGCATAGAGCTGGGGGCTTTGGGTCATCCATCCACTGTAGGCCCCGTGATTCCTTTCCCAGGGTGAGTGTTTGGAAGTTGCAGCCACAGAGGGACAGTCCCTGCTTAAAACATTCTGCAGTCTCCACACACATCATGGCCCACCCACTGACCTTTCTCCTATTCCACACAGGCCACTGTGACTCCGGCCCACCTGTACGCCCCCATGCCTCTTAACACCTGTCTTCCCTGCCCTGGCCCAGCACATGCTTGTTGGGTTGATCCAACTTGCTGTGATTCCCAGTTCCTCCTCGGCCTCTGATTCCAAGCAGAAGCTCATGTGCTGGGAATAGGCATGGCCCACGGAGGCCACAAATGGGGACAGAGGCCAGTAGACACTGGAAGCCTGGGTCGTGCCCCAGCTCTGATGCCCTCTAGCCTCAGGACCCTGGCAGGGCCCCCACTCTTCAGGCCCCCACAAGGGTAGGGACAAGAGGTGCTCGGAGACCCAAGGGCTAGATGCTTCCCTGTTCTGCACAGTATCAGATACCCCCACCCTGTCAGAGACCTGGAGGCCCTTGGCCCCCGGGCCAGAGCGCACCACCTGAGTCCTGGAGAGCCATGGCTGCTGTGGGGCGGTGGCAGGGGCACTCACCCTCTCCAGGTCCTGCCGCAGGTGTGTGAAGAGCTTGAGGCGGCGGTACAGGACATCCTGCTCCTGCTGGGCCAGGTTGTCCACCTCATCGGTCTTGGGGGTCAGCAGGGGCTGGTTGGCGTTGGCTTTCCTCTTCAGCTTCCAGTACTGGTAGATGAAGTCAACCAGCGCCTCGGCCAGCTCCAGCCGCTCAGCCACCTCGGCTGGCTCCACCAGCTCGTAGAAGTCTTCCTCCAGCTGCTGCAACCGCTGCTTGCGCACGGTCACCTTCTCCAGGTCCTCGCCGGCGGGGCTGGGCTCCGTGGGGTCAGAAGTGGGCTCCCCCCGAGGGCCCCCGTCACTGTGCTCCTGGCAGAACGACTTGAACTTTACCTCGTCGTTGTCTGCTAAGATAGTCCGCATTTCCAGGCCATGGTCAAAGGCGCACGTGACGTGGAACGCTGTGACGCAGGAAGGCATGGAACACTGGAGGGAAAGGAGGGAAGTGTCAGGCACGAGGGGAGCCCTGCTAGGAGGGAAGAGGTTCCACTGAGAATCCAGGCTGCCGGCGACACCCGACCCACAATGGTTCGGACCCGCAACATCCTGTGGCTATGGAGGGAGCTCTGGTAAGTGGGAAGGGGGAACTCTGGGGGAGCCTGAAAGGAAATGGGGCTCAGCACCATATATATCCTGGGGAAATGAGCAGTCAGGAGATTTGACAACCCTTGGGAGTAAGCTGCATTACTGTGTGGGCAAAATGACTTTGGAAAAAGAGGCATCAAAAGAGACTGGTGATGGGTCCCTGCCTCCCTTCTGCAACATGATCTAAGATGGGGAGTCGTGCACCGCCTCTGTCCTCTGGAAAGAGGGGCTGGAAGTGGACCCCCTTCCCTCTCTTGCCCAGGCAGCTGGGGCCAACTCAGGGCCGGCTCCTCTCTCCCAGCCTTGGATGATGGCTGTGGGCAGCTGATAAATGTTTCAGCAATACCCCACCCAACTATTAATGAATATTTAGACTGCACTCACAAGTCATTTTGAAAGTCTTAAAAATGGGAGGAGGCACATTTAGTGTTTGCAATGACAACTGTTGCTAGAAAAATGAGGAAGACAAAGAATGACCCCCCACTTTCCAACCCAAAGACCAGCAGCATCACATCATCTGGGAACCTGCTGATAAAGCAAATTCTCAGCCCATTCCAGATCTATTGAGTCAGGACCTCTGGGGATAGGCCCAGCAATCTGTTTTAACAAGCCCTCCAGGTGCTCCTGCTGCACACCAGAATCTGGGAACCACCGCTATGGACAGACTGCTAGAGCCCTGCCCGGTATGGGCTCAGCTGGAGGAGAAGTGGTTCCCGCCCCTCCCACACGGTATGTCTGATGTCAGAAGTGAGGTCCATGTGTTTATTAACCCCAAAGACAGTCACTCTTGGGGAGAGCCAGGGCATGGTGGCGCGGTGAGCCTTTGCTCCCAGGGCCTATACGCCGTGCCTGGAGGGGCTGGGGATGGAAGAATGCCCCTCGGTGGGGTCCTGCGTCTGGCTACGGGACCAGGCCTCCACGGTGGTTCTGTCTGCAGCACCGTGGGGACAGGGGGAGTGGGGTGGCAGCTGCCTGTTTTCCACAGCGTCCCAGATGCACCCCTCTCTGTGGCTGAGCCTGGCATGAGTCCTCGGGCAGCCGCGAGGTGAAGGGCCTCGTACCTGGATGCAGGTGCCTGTGCACTCCTTGCAGAGGTTGCAGGACAGAGCCCAGCGGCTGGCTGGGATATGCGAGATCTTGGTGATGGGCTCCATCTTCTCTGGACACCCAATGCTGACCTGGGCAGGAGACAGGGAGCTGCATCAGGCCTCTCCTCCCCGCTCGCTTCTAGGGATCCCCCAAATGGGAGCCGTCTGCCGAAACCAGGTAGGGGGCACAAAGGGCCGGGGGAGAGCCCCTGCATCCCAAGACCTTCCTGACTCTCCCAAGCTGACCAGGAAGTGAGTGCGTTAGTGTTTGCTCACCTGTGACTAGCCTTGTTTGTGACTGTGTATGAGAGTGTACATCAGGCCATGTAACTGATTATATGTGTGTGTGTGTGTGTGCGTGTGTGCGTACGTCGTGGTGGTGTGGGCCTTGAGGCAGCGAGGCTTCAGTGTGTGTGTGGGTGTCTGTATGCATGCAGACGCACACACAGATGAGTACATGCAGCATCCCCATGTCTTCTATACCTCACCCCTTCATTACTAGCACCTTCGGAGTTCTTACTAGAACACGAGTTTATTTAATGTTTCTGGGCAGCAAGTAAAGGCCCCAAGGCAGCATCTCTTCTCCTCCAGGGCCTGCCTGGCCAGTGGGGATGTGCCTTTGTTTAGCCCTGCCCGTCCCTCCTACGGGGACGAGCCAACAACCATACCTAAGTCTTCTGGGCACACAGCCCACCCCCACCCCTCAGCCCGAGGATACATCTGCCTCCCCACTGCCCATGCCTGAAGATGGAAGAAGGGCTCCTGTTCAGAGGTCCTGAACCAAAGGGCCCCCATGGTGGGGCAGGGTCTTTGCTGGTTCTGTCTCTGAGGTGCCCAGTCCAGGGAACACCCAGAGGTAGTCCCAGCTTTCAAGAGGTTGCTCCGGGAGCAAGAAACCACTGTCAACGCAACCATGATCACCACAGAAGCCTACAATGGGGAGTCCCTGCAAGAACCTTCAGACTGGAAGCCCACGAAGGGGAGGGGCCCCTGCTGATAGGGGCACCTGGCTTGCTTGCAAGTACAGGCAGCATCGGAGGGGGCCACGTTCCCAGTTGGGGCACACAGCGGGCCTGGGGCAGAAACTCTGGTGAACGTCAGCATTTCCTATTTCAAATAGAACAGGGTGACCTTCCAGGAGCCCAGCGCCCTGGTGACTCACTAACTCACGGTGGACCTAGTGTGTCACCCATGGTCCCCCCTCCACCTAGACTCAGACCCAGGCCAATCCCTCCATCCCAGCCACAGCCATGAACCCATGGACCCACCATCCACTTCTAATTAGCTCTCTGCCTGACTGCCTGATTTCCTTTTCGGTCAGCGGCTTATTTTTGTTTTAAGCAAGGAGCCTGACGTTGGTTGGAACCACTGCCTGGATTTGGAAGGACCCACAGCATGCTTCCCCCTCTGCTCTGCTGCCTGACTTCTGCTCAGCTCTCAGACTTAACCACCTGGATCCCCCAGGGGCCCATAATCCCACCTACCCATGGAAACCACCACCTGAGTTCTATCCAAGACCACAGGCAAAGCTCTCTGCGGGTTGCTGCCCCAGTTCTTCTCAGGTGCCACATGTGAGATACCCCTTTTTATGGAGGCCTGTCACCTTCTTTCCCAGTGCTCTGCTCCCTGAGTTCTGAGCTCCATGGAGACCCACTTCCCCAGGGCCGCCCCCTGCCCCGATCTGCCCACCTCAGGAATCCACAGAGCGCAGCTGACGTGCACCCACTTGGTCCCGCTTCTGGTGGGCTTCAAGGCTCCTCCTCGTTTGGGGCAGAGCAGGCACTTTGGCTGGACACCCAGGGCACACGTCCGGCACAGCCAGCTGCCCGTGGGCACCTTGAGGATCCCGTAGCATGCCTGAGGAGAGAGCAGGGTGGTTACCATCGACACCTGGTCAGGAGTCAGCTGCACACAGCCCCGGCCCCAGCCCGAGCGAGGAGCTACAGAGCCCCACTGTGAGTAGGCTCTGGCAAGGAGGCCTCCACAGGGATTCTAAGGCAAAGACTCCAGTCCTCTGTGGAAGGGCTCAGCTCTGCCCTCTGTTGGGAGGAAAGTCACTTTGGCCAGAGGTTCCTAGTAAGTGCTGGACTTCAGAAGTGTCCATGTCCAGAAGTTGGACACAAATTTGGGTTTGTATGCTGCTTGAGGACAAGGCCCTGAGCGTTTTCCTTTTTTTCACAGGGATTTGTGAAGGAGGCTCCTCCTAGTCATGCCTAAGGCTTATGGACCTACGAGCTACTGGGTATAAGGGATATGAATGAATGAGGGGTCCACTGCCTCTGAGCTCCCCAGAAGCTATTCTAGCAGCAGTGGCTAATAAGTTGTGTGTGTGCTCAAAGTCAGGGCTAGAGTGGGTCCACTGGGTTCCAGTCAAGTCTTCTGTAAACAACGCCCAGCGATGCCCAAAACCTGGGAGGTTTGGGGCCCAAGATCAAGAGGGGGGGCATGTCAGGCAACATGCGTGGTATATAAGATCAGTAGTGGTAAATCCTTACAGCCTGTACTACACACTGTTCTAAGCAAAGAACTCCTAGGAAGTAAGCGAAACCTCCCAACAACTTATTTTCTTTTTTTTTAAGATTTTATTTATTTATTTTGAGAGAGAGAGAATGAGAGACAGAGAGCATGAGAGGGAGGAGGGTCAGAGGGAGAAGCAGACTCCCTGCCGAGCAGGGAGCCCGATGCGGGACTCGATCCCGGGACTCCAGGATCATGACCTGAGCCGAAGGCAGTCGCTTAACCAACTGAGCCACCCAGGCGCCCACCAACAACTTATTTTCATTTAGAGTTGAGGAAATAGAGGACCAGAGAGGTTAAAAAATTACCCAGTTTCTTATTGGGTAATTCTTATTCAAATTGTGCCCTGCCACAATTTGAAATCAGGCAGCCTGGCTCCAGGCTTTGCTCTCCATCACAGCATGGTGCGGCCTTTTTCTAAGTTCAGGTCGGAGAGAAGGAGGAGCAGGGGGGGCAGGGTGTTCAGCGGGGAGCCTCGGAGGGAGGCCCCCAGGACAAGGATGGAAAGGCCACCCAAGGGGTATTTACTCAACTCTGGCGGACAGCGCTGAGCCCTGGGGCACTCGCTCCATTCCCTTCCTCCTCCCTTGCCCTGCTTCTCAGGGGCCTGTGGCCGCAGGGCTGGGGCCTTCCTACAGCCGGGACGACCAGCAGCCAGCAGCAGCCAGCAGCAGCCTGGCAGGGCAGCAGGTGAGGGCGGGGTGAGGCTGCGGGGCCGGCCCACCTGGTGCACGCAGACGTTGCATTTGTCACAGAAGACCATCTCATTGCCATCTTCACCCTCGGGAGAGCGACACACATCACAGACGACGTCCTCATCATACTCGATGCCCAAGCCCTCCTGAGTCTCGATGGCCCGCACCATATTCTGGTGGCACAGGGTCTCTAGCTCCTCCAGCACACGCTCCAGCGTCAGCTCGTCTAGCTCGGGCCTCTCTGTGAGGATGGCAGGGGAGGGTGTTAGGAGCCTGGCTTGTCAGGACAGGTATATGGCGAAGGGGGGGCGCGGATCTCCACTCACCCACTGTGTGACCTGGGAAAATGCACCCACAGTCATGGGCCTCAGCGCCATCATCGGGAAACAGGATGGGCTGGACCGTTCAATCTCACAGACCCCTGGGGGCTGGTCCTGGGGCTCTGACTTTAGATGGCCTGCTTGTGACCACACACGTGTGTGCATGCAGATAACATGATAGGATCTCTGGGATGCAGCTGTATGCATGGGGAATTCACTGCCTGAGCTGCATGTATGGGGTGGGGGGACCTTCCTAGGACATGTTGGTGGGCTCCAGCCAGGAGGCCCCTGCTAACTGACCCGGCGCCCCATTTGTCATCCTAACTTCACTTATGTGTTCACTTACTCTTCGCGTAATACTCAGGCTTTCTAATAATATCCTCAAGAACTCTGCAAATGACAGGTCATTATTGCCCCCACCTGACAGCTACAGAACATGAGGCACAGAGACATCAAAGAAGTTCTCTGATCAATAATGCAGTAGGGACTTTCTCTCATATCCATGCGGTGCCAAAGCCCCGTCGCAGCCACTGCCCTTCTGAGGGTGAGGATGCTGGCATTCGGAAGAAAACCCTGCCTGGCCTGCACCCATCCC
The DNA here is from genome assembly GCF_054177405.1 of Leptonychotes weddellii. Classification (NCBI taxonomy): domain Eukaryota; kingdom Metazoa; phylum Chordata; class Mammalia; order Carnivora; family Phocidae; genus Leptonychotes; species Leptonychotes weddellii. The sequence goes on from NC_138375.1 coordinate 115,020,613, forward strand.
ACTCTCAGCCTGGCAGGTCACCTACCCATCTCCTTGAGCTCCAAGTTGATGAGCTCCAGCCAGTAGGCATCAATCTCGTCCAGGTCATAGCGGCTGCCCCCAGGCCAATCAGGCTGGGAGCCCTCGCCAAGTTCAGAGCTGCTAGGGGACACCTGGGTAGGGGGGCCTTCCAGCGGCGGGAGGATCCTAGGAAATCAAGAGAGGGTATCATGAGGGGAGGGACCCTCAGCCTGCCACCTTCACTGGGTCTGGGGGCCACCAGTGAGTTGGCCAGCTCAGCTGAGGAGCTGGTGGGCAAATGAGGTGTGAGACTTTGAGGTCACCACCTTACACTACCTTGTCCTGCCTGCCCACCCTGCAGAGACTCAAAGGACTATGGGAGAGGAGACCAAAGGGCAGAATGTGGGTTGGGAGTGGGTGCTGACCCATTGTCTTACACATCCCATAAACATCCATCCTGCCCAGAGCACACCTCTACTGGTCCTCCCATGAGGGCATCTGGGCTTAGCTAACGCTCCAGGATCCAGATCTGCCCTGCCTGGGGCTCTATCAGAGGCAGTCCACGTGCTCTCCTGGGCAATGCTCAGTGCAAGCCACTTTGGGACAGGTGGGATAGAGTCAGCAAGGCTTCAGGTCCTTCAGCATTCCCCTCAAGGCCAGGGGGATGCCAGGAATTGTCCCCATGTCCCCGCAAGGTCGGGAGAGAGAAGGGGTCTTACCTGGGTACAGTGTTGCAGCCCAGGGTGGCCCTTTCCACATTCTCTGTGGTCTCCCTCCCCAGAGGACGTAGTGTCTCCTACACACCTTATCATTCCCTCCAGATACAATGTAACCTGAGCAGTCAGGTCTCTCACCGTGCTGCCCCCACCCTCAGTGCAAGATGGAGATCTCCTACCTTGGATATAAAGACGTACATGCCTACTACAGCCCTAGGATCATACTCCAGCTCAGCCCTCCCTTGGGCCACGGCTCTCCCTGGGGCAGCTCGGAAGGGTCCTGGCTGCAAAATGTGGACTCAAAGTCCTGATCCACTATTTTCTTTTTAAGTAAACTCTACCCCCAACATGGGGCTCGAACTCATGACCCCAAGATCAAGAGTCACATACTCTACTGACTGAGCCAGCCAGGCGCCTGCCCCCTGATCTACCTCTCATTGTGCGATCTGAGCAAGCTGCTTAACTTCTCTGTGCCCTGAGACCTCATTCAAAAAAATAAGCTAGCAATAATAGTACTTGCCTTCTACGGCTGGTTAAGGGTTAAACGGACAAATACGTGTAAACTCTGACAACAGTGCCTGGCACACAGTAGGCACTGTAGGTGTCTGAGTGCGTATTTTAAGTCCTCTGGATCTCACTCTACTCCTTCAGAAATGGAATAGGAGGGCTTTTTGCCTTGGGAGGGCAGTTTCCCCTCTTGGCTCAGCTGTGTGCTGCCCCTGAGTTCCCGATGCCCGTTCCCGATGCCAGCTTTTCCCACCCCCCACTGGTTGCCATGGTTATTGCTGCGGAGCCTGGCTTCCATCTGGCCAGCCCTGCCAGGCCTGAGAGGCCCCTCGCTTGCCCGAGAGGCCTCCTGGGGTCAAAGGCAGGGCTGCCGGGGGTTGTGACTCAGCGCAGACTGGGGAGGGGAAGGCAGGGTGGCCCAGAGACATGGCTGAGCTATGGGAGGACTCCCGGGCTCTAGGGCGGGCCCCGCGTGTCAGCCAGAGGGGCAGGAAGGATGGAGGAAACAGGAAGGCAAAAATGGCCTCCAGACCAGGAGGGGAGGGTCAGAGGGAGGTTAAAGGGCGCAAGGAGTGAGGGAAAGTGCTTGGTGCCACGTGGGAGGCCCAGATCAAGGAAGACCTCAGGTAAGGACAAATGGTGTGACTCCCTCCATCCTCCTGTAAAATAGGTCATTCCAAATGGATGCAGTACTGATACTCTTAGTCCTACAAAATCCCCTGAGGGTCTTATTGGAATTAACACATTCTTTTAAAAACATAGATTAATTTTGTCTTGACTCCGCTTTGTGCTCCCAGCGTAGGCTCAGTCAGGTTTTGGATATAAGCTTTGTCCCACCACCTTCCGGCCTCACTGCCTACACCTGTATGGTCAGTCAGCTGCCCCCTGGCCAGACCTCTTGGGGCCAAGATCACGTTCCTTTCTTTCTCAGAGACTCTAGGGTCCAGAAAAGGCATTTCCTGTGCTTCCTGGGGCCCTCGTCTTCATCCGTGATGCCTCTTCTGGCCCTGGCTCTGGCAGAAGCTATCCTACCAGGCGTGGGCTGACCTGACCCTAGGCCAAGGACTCTGTCTCAACTGTAGCCAGCAGGACAGAGGTCAGCTGGAGGAAGTGGATGGCTCGGCCGGGACCTGGGGGAGGGTCTCTACTCCAAAAGATGACACCCACACCAGAGGTTGGTTTTGCCCTGGGTTGAGTCTTTTGGCCACACAGAGAGGGAGCAGCATAGACCATTACTCAATTCACAATCAGGGGGTGAGACAGGTTCTCATTACCCAGATAAATTTCAGACCATGAGGTGGGCAGACGTGCCCACGGGCCAGGGAAGACTGGAGGAAAAGCGGGAGGCAGAAGGGGCCGGGGTGGCAGCGGGGGGAGGGCGTCAGTGTGATCGGGGCACGGGCTCTCTCTGGGCCTCACAGGGGCAACCCGGGCTTGTTCTCGTGGCTTGGGACTTCCTGGCCCAGCCCCCTAGGCCCTGGCGGTCATGCAGGGAATTCCCCAGAATTTCCCAGCTTCCTCATCTATCATATCAGGACAGTAAGATGTACTTCTAGGGCCAGTATGCTAATTAAATGAGAAGATGAACGTTAACAGGCTCAGCCCAGCAAATTCTCAGGAAGAGCTGCTGTAACAATTCTGACCGGGCTGGCTGGTGCACTGGCTTGCAGTGGGAGGTGCCCAGAGAGATGGAGGGACTGGGCTGGAGGGAGACAGGGGAGCCTTCTCCAAGCCCTCCCTGCCTCTAGTCTGTCCTCTCCAGAGAGCACGGACAGGCCAGGAATGCCTGGCTCCTGTCAGCTTAGAGCAGCCGTGCGTAGCGGGGAATGCACCTCGTTGAGCCAGAGCTGTCTGAATGCGTGCTCTCCTCTTGATGTCAACAGATAAAGCACTGCGCCGGCAGACAGAAGCCACGCTACTCGTGTGGAAGCATCTGCAATTAATTACCCAGGCTATTGGATGTTTCCGGAACCACCTGACATTGACATCAAGGAGAGAGGACAGACAGCTGGGCCAAGCCTCAACAGGACTCACCTCCCTGCCCAGCTGCTGGCCTGTCCCGCCCCTTCACTGCCCTGGGCCCTTGCCTTGTGTATTCGCATTTAATCCCCACTACACCATTGGACAGCTACTGTTATTAGCCCCGTTTTACAGAGGAGAAACCTGGCTCAAATAGGTCAGTAATAGTTCTTTAGTCTGCCTAGATGAAGGTGTGAAATTGGCTAGGAGCTTAATCCATGTTTAGAGAATACATTCCCTCTGCAAACCCCACATATTCTCCCTTCCGGAGAACCCTAGAGCTCCCCTGATCCTCAGAGGGCCTGACACCAAGAGCTGGCAGGCACTCAGCCCTCCGGAGCCACAAGATGAGCCCTGCCCAGCACCCAATCCTCACAGAGCACCTAAGCAGGGTTCAGAGTGTGATTTGCCTCTGTAATCCCATGCCCAGCACAGGCCTGGCACCAGCTGGGCACGGGGGTTCTGTGAGCGACTCACAGGTGTGGCTGCCAGCAAGCAACGGTGCCAATGTCAAGGGTGATGAAGGCTGCAATCTTTGCCCCAGACCTGGTCAAAATGCGCCTAACCGAGAGCCACGGGGCTGCCAAGGCCAAGTGTGCTGGTGGGCCAGGGAGGCCAGGACCTCAGGTCCCTCAGCCCAGAGACAAGATTTAGGGGTTTCCCAGGGTGCAGAAAGAAGCACTTGGCTGAGCTCTGTCACTGGAGGCAAGGGCCATGGCCAAGATGCACCAGGGGTCTCTCCAATCCACAAGACCAGAAGGCTACAAAGCCTAGAGAGGATGCACCCTGACCCCTGGCAGGGAACCCTCCCGAGGGTGGTCACAACCACTGCTTCCTGAGCATCTGCTGTGTGCCGGCATTCAACTCCCTCCCACTCAGAACTCCTTAAAAAGGTTTAAGAAGTCAACAGCATGGCTTATTCCTATCTTAGAGACTGTTTAGAAGCCTGGAGATTTCCCTGGTAAGATCTGCTCATGGGATGCAATTTGGATTGACATCAAGCTAATCCATGGCCAGTTTCTACCAAGCGCTGGTGTGTGCCAGGCCCTATGCCAAGCGTCTCCCATGCGTCGCTGCCCTTGTCATCTCGACCACCATACGAAGTGGGTGGTATTGTTACCACTCTCATTTCACAGACAAGGAAACCGAGGCCCAGGGAGATTACATTTCTGGCCCAAGGTCCCAGTCAATGGGAGTGGCAATTTGAACCCAAGCCATCTGGCTCTAGAGCTGAGCCCAAGCCCAGGCCCTCAGCCTCAAAGATAAACTGCCAGTATTTCTGGAATTTTTCAGTGGTTGATGGGACCAAAGAATCTAAGACGGAATAGAGAGAGGCTACAAAGTTCCCTTGCCCCAGCCTCCCCTGTTTAGGGCCTCCTGGCTTACCTCACCACGGGCTCTGGAATAGCCTCTGCCCCCGCGGGCACCTGCACGCCCTTCTCCCATTCCTGTCGCCATGGGTCCGCCAGGATGTAGTAGTCATCCGGGCTGAGCTGGCAGGAGTCTGGGATCTTCATGGCTGTGATCAAGTCTGTCCGGAAAACCTGTCAGGAGTAGGAGAAGAAAGAGTGCCTCAGGGTGGTCTGCTCCACAGCCAGGGCAGGAAGATGCAAAGGCAACTTGAGTGGGCTTTCTGCCCACTTACTTAGGAGTAAGAAGCCAAAGCAAAGGAAATCATGACAATGACACATCTTCTCTGAACTCAGCACAGGGCTCTGCACACAGGAGATGTTGGGTAAATGTGTTGAACTGAATTCACCTGTGTTCTGATCTAAGGACAGAGCTTGAACGATGGATGGTTGTGGACCTCAGAGGGAAGGGGAAAAAGGGGAAAAACTAGACTGTAGAAAGGCTTCTGTGAAGGCATTACTGCCATTAAGGGACTGACTGCTCGGGGCATTTCCACAGGTTTAGAATTATGTTCCTGCTCGAGGGGAGGTGCGAAGGAGGGCAGGCCACCAACTTAGGCAAAGGAAAGGCCAGGACCTTATGTAAACAGCTGAGGGAGAGGCCAGGCCCCAGCGCAGCTTACAGACAGCTTCCCATGGGTCAGGGTCCCCAGCGTCCCTTAAGAACAAGGATACCGTGTCCCCTCCTCAGCCGGGGCAACACAGGGCCGTCTTCTGTGTGTGAGAGAGTAAGAGGAGGATAGGGCTGCATTTTTTTCTCAGTCAAGCCCATCCAAATCTTCTCAGAGCCAGGCCATGAATGTGTGCACCCTCATGCTCTGGTTTTCTTCTGGGCAACGGCTCACTCAATGTTCTGTCTGTCCCCATCGACCCCCTCCTTCCTCCCACCCCAGAACAATCTGCAAGCCCAGCCAACACCGGCAATGCCCCTCCCTCCCCGTTGCCTGACCTCACTGTGGCCTCCCACAAAGGGCTGCTGCAGGTCTTGGTAGCAGCTCCAGATTACTACGTGACTTGTTTAGGCACCCACTTTCCCAGGGATTATCAAACGAGAATCACAAGTTGAGAAACCACTTCCAAGAGCACTGCAGGCCTCAGACCAAACTCCAACAAATCTCTCCCTCCCCAGAAAAACCAGCTTCACTGGCCTTCCAGAGGCCCATGACCAACCCGGTCAGTGCTAACCTCTGCCTACCAGGGGCCCAACTCACTGGCTGTGTGTGTCTCATTTGAATCAAGGGCCATAACAATGAGGAAACAACTGAAATGGGTGCACTAAGGGGACTCAAGGCAGCATCTTCCAGAAATCTAATTAACATTTGCATCTGGCTAGACAGGGCCCTGGCTTGGAAAAGGTCAAGTTTCCTGAAGACTCTATTTGCCAATATAATTTAATTGTTAAGACTAACACCCTAACATTTAATTAGGGTGCCAGTGTGAAAAAATTAAAATGAGATTACGATTAAATGCTAATTAAGCAGAAGATGAAATGCGGTGAAGATTTCACAGCCCCGATAATTTGCATATCTTATTAACAAGCGGTTAAGACGGCTGATACAAGAACACAAACTCAGGTAGTGGGTGCTTCTGTGCTGTTCTTCCCAAGTCTCCCTCTCCTGGCTTGGGCCTTTCCTAGCCGATGCCTCTGCGGAGCCCAGCAGGACCGGGACTTGGTTATTTCCTTCTGGAGCTGAGGCGGGACCTGGTGGGGTGAACTGAACCCACAGTGGACTCATCAGGGCCTCCAAGTTCTCTTGATCCCGGTAAACCAAGTGGGGTCCAGACCAAAGCCCTGTCCCTCTGATGCCACGGGAAGCCTCCCACCTGGGACAACCCATCATCTTGCCCCAGAAATCACCCCTTCACTACCGTCACTAAGCACCCCTCCAGAGATGCACAGGTAAGTCTGAAAGTGATTGCTATTCCCTCATCCTGGGCTATCCCGATCACCCTGACTCAGGCAGTGCCAAGTGTCCCACAAAGGCCCCTTCCACTCCGTCTTCCTCCCTCGCTTCCCAGCACTTACACCCCAACAATTAACTGGTGTCCACCTGTTGCTACTTTTTTTTGCCATCTCCCCCCACCCCCCTACAGCAATCCTGTTGTCTGCTACGTTCTCAGTGCCTGGCATGACCACTGCCACATAGTAGGTGCTCAGAAAATAGTGACTGAAAGAGTGAATGAATGAATGAAAGGGCCTCTCTGGGAAATTACCCAAGGAGTCGGAGGCCCCCAGCTGGCTCCTCCACAGTGCTTTTCTGAACCCCCATCAACAAGGTGAGGTACCTCAAGGATATACGTACAGCTCCCCAAACACGGGGACCTAACTAGAGCAACATGCAGCCTCTGGTCTGCAGGGCTCGAAGCCTAAGGACCAGTGCACTACCCAAGCTGGAGTCTGAGAGACCACAATGTCAAGCCCCACCAGCAGGGGAGAGGTGGCCCTGAGTTCGGAACAGGCATGGCACTGAGAACTCAGCAGGAAGGAAGGGATCCCAGGCTCAAGTGGATCAGAAAGATTTAGGAAGGAGAGGGAGAGAGGGAGGGAGGGAAGGAGAGAGAGGAGGAGAAGAAGAGAGGGGGAGAGGGAGGGAAAGAGGGAAGGAGGGAGGGAGGGAGAGAGAGGGGAAAGAGTCTAGCCCCAAGAGAGGTGCGTGTTTCATCCTAGGTCACTCAGGGAGCAGGTGGAAGACTGGACACAGGTGGCCTTTTTGGGCAGGGGACTGATGGAAATGCAGGAAGGGGAGCACCATCATGATGGTAGCAGCCAACACTTAAAGAGCACCGTGTATCCAGTACCAGTCTACGGGATGTTCTTGAATTGATTTAGTATTAGTCCCTACACCACCTCTCTGAGGCCAATGCTGCCATCATCCCTATTCTGGGACGCTAACCTAAGGTTAGTTAAATAGCCTACACCAGGTCCTACATGTTCAAAGTGGCAAAAGATCCCAGGCCACAAACTCTGGAGCCAACCAGCTCTCCCCCACAACCTGCCTGCCCCTTTTGGTCACGTGCTCAATGCCCGTACTGAAGCCAAATCACATAGCTTCCCCAAAGGCTGGAATATGCAAATCTGATGGTGGCCTTTGCAAATTTCAAGCCCTTCCGTGGCTTTCCACCATCTTCCCTCAGGCTGAGCTGCAGGGCCTGCCAGCCCCTGTGGCCACACAGATACACATCAGTCTGTGGAGCACTTTTGACCCTTGGCACAGAGGAGCACCCTGCTGGGATGCTCTTCTCTCTTGCCAAAGTGGTGCCGGCCTGTTTTATCTTGGAGGGCTTGGTCCCGTCCACATCTGCTCTGGGAAACCTTCCCTGATCCCAGGCTGGGTTCTGGGCTTCCTCTGACCTCCCACAGCCCCTGTATTGGAATCGCCTGGTTTCCTACCATGTAGCCCCCACAAGGAGGAGGTAAGCTCAGTGAGGTCCGGCTGGGCCACAGGCTGGAGCCCAACAGTGCGCATGGGGCCTAGCACTTGGGAGGTGCTAAACAAAGGCTGAATGGCTCAAGAGTCTTCCACGGATCTGCCACCTTCCTGGGTTGCTGCCCAAGGCTACGTACAGCTGGGTACTCTGTACCTTCCAAAGGAGGCTCTGTACATTTATATAAAACCTGTCCACAAATATGGCAACCCAACTGTCACCCAAACATCCTTTTTGTTTTAAACTGCCAGAGGTTAAGCTTGAAAAAGGCTCAATTATTCTCCTAAAATGCCTCTGAATTATTTATGAAAACTGAATAAAGAATAAAATGGACACTGATGAACCAGAGGCCATACCCATGGCTAGAAAAGTTAGAAGTTGGAAAACAAGTAATTTTCTAAAAACGTGAATGTTTACTATTTTTTCTCTCTTATGGCAGAAAATGACAAATTGTCTTTAAAGGTCTGCTGCCTAGCAACCAAGTTCTGCTGAGCTGCTTGGGAGATGTTAATTGTAGCTTCTTCAAACAGTATGGAGAATGTTTAAAGGTCTAAAACTCAGATGTAATAACCGATCTGAGTGACGGGAAGCCAGTGCAGCTCCGGAAGGAGCTGACGACGCTGCTCTGTGCAGACGTAGGGACACACGCATAGCCCTGACCTTCAGTTCCTCTTCCCGAGACTGAAGATGACAATCACAGAACAGTCTGTCTGGTTTTCCACACCTAATTCCCCAGGAACAACCCAAAACAGGCTCTGCCAGAAACTATCACCGGAGTCTGACATGACCTCCAAAAGCAAAGCTAATGACCACAGGCAACTTTCCCTGGGCCATGCACCGTGTTCTCATACGTGATCACGAGATTTGCGGATGTCACCTGAACATCTCATTCTGGGACCTTGGTCTCTGCTTCCTTTTCTCAAGCGTGAATTATTGTATCACAGCGTATTTCAGACCAAGAGACACCAAGAGGAAGTTTAATTATTTAAGGAAAGGCTCCACCGCTTATCACAATTACAAAATAGGATTATTTGTGTAATTATTTGTCGGATGTCCATCTCCTCCAGTAATTCAGCTGAGGAGAAGCGGAGCCTACATGTGTCCTGTTCATCACTGGACCTGTCTGTGGCACCGTGCCTAGCATGCAGCAGGTGCTCAGCAAATCAATGAATGAGGCCCAGGATTTGTCTGAAGTAGGACTAAACTCTGAAACTTCCTGTCCTGCCTAGTAGGGAGAGTAGAGGCAGGAGCCTGGCCCCAAAGATTCTTCCAGGTGGACTTTAGGAATTGGTCTTGGTCAGGGTCCCAAAGTCAATGAAAACAGCTTTGGCCAAGACAGCCTCTCCTTGACCTCTGTCCACACTACGAGTCCCAACATAAAGCTAAGACTGGCATCTTGCTCCGAATCCGGATCCCTGAGGATGTTTGGGGGTCTGCCAAATGGAACTGCTACCGAATATCTCATTTTAAATCACAATTGTTTTTCTGAGCACTTCAATCTCATTAGGAACAACAAGCTAATTTTGAGAAGTAATTGTCCTGTTAAATCAGGTGCTATGCTAAATGCTTCAAATATATACAATATACATGTATATACACATATAACCCCACCTAATCCATATTATCCCCATTTTACAGATAGAGAAACTGAGACTCAAAGAAATAAACCACTTATTTGAGGTCTGCACTATATTTCAACCACTGCAACATTATTGCCTGGGAATCAGCCAGGTATTTCTTCTTTTAAGAAATCTCTCCTGAGGGAGGAAGGTCACCTGGGTGGCTCAGTTGGTTAAGCGTCTGCCTTCGGCTCAGGTCATGATCCCAGTGTCCTGGGATCAAGCCCCACATCGGGCTCCCCCCTCAGTGGCAGTCTGCTTCTTCCTCTGACCCTCCTCCCTCGTACTCTCTCTCACTCACTCTCTGTCTCAAATAAATAAATAAAATCTTAAAACAAAAACAAAAACATCTCTTCTGGGCTTGAAACCTGATAAAGAGTATCTCAGCCAGGGGTGCCAGGGTGGCGCAGTCAGCTAAGGCTCCGACTACTGGTTTCACCTCAGGTCCTGATCTTATGGTCATGAGATCGAGCCCTGTGTTGGGCTCTGCTCAACACGGAGCCTGCTTGGGATTCTCTCTTTCTCTCCTCTCCCCTCCACCCACCCCTGCCGGTTCTCTCAAATAAATAAATAAATCTTAAAAAGAAAAAAAAAAAAAGAGTATCTCAGCCAAGAGCAAACTTACTCACATTAGTCATAAAACACCAGAGAAGGGCTCTGAACATAGCCACCCTCTGCCCAGCCCCATTCAAGCTACCACTAGGCTAATTTGGTCAGACTTCTCCCTCTGTCTCTCAAACACACACCCTCTTTCTCTTTCACAAGGATAACAGCACTTCCTGCTCTTTAAAAGAATTTATTACACACATTTCTTTTGCAAGACAAGACCCAGAGGCCAGGAGGACTTTCCAGCTGGCAGGAACAGCAATGCTTCTAACTATACTGGAAGCGGATTCTGCCCCCCACCCCAAAGGAAGGCAGCGGGAGTCTAAGAAAGCAGGCGCTTGGCCCAGTGGAAGGGCTCCCCCTCACCGCCCACCCACCCCACGGGGCAGCAGCGGCACTGTTGGCTAGAAACATGGCTTGAAACCACAGGGCAAGCATAAAACCTTTCTGGATTTCTCGTATTTTATCTCTCAAGCTTGTCGGCATTTTGCCTTTTCCCACAACATTTGCCATCGCTGCTTTTATATAAAATATGTTATTTCAAACATCTGGATAGCACCTGTGCTCCTCCAGGTAGGCATCCTCTTTATCCTGTGGTTTTGCACCCCAACACATTCTGGCCCCCCATGCCTGCACCCAGGATAGAAGGCTCCCGTTTTTTTAAAAGCAACAGGTCAAGCCAATAAGCTGCATCCTCACTCTTCACTTGCTGCCTTTTCTAGGGGGGGAACTTATATAGGAACTTTCATGGACCCTGGGTCTGGGGGACACCCCAGTGGTGACAGAGACTGCTCATTCACAAGGATCACCTTTTTCTCCCAGGCCCTGTCCCCAAGGGCAAGACACTGAGCATGGTGAAGGGCCCCTGTGGAAACTGCAAAGAGGCCCTATTCTCTCATCTAGGGATATACTAATTTGTCACCAGGGCCTACAAAGGAAACGGACAGTTGGATCCCAACACCTGCCCACCCCGTTCTGGGACTATCAAGGCTTCGATCCCAGGGAGACCAGCTTGCACCTCCACTCACTTCCTCCACCTTCGGGCTCCACAAGCCTCAGGGACGAACAGTCACAGAGCTCCTCAGTGGCAAAGCTAGCCGTACCTCCCATAACAGACAGTTCCCTGTGTAGCACCTGCATCCTGCTACCCAAGGACCAGCTCCCTGGGGACAGGGTCTGCATCTTCTGTGCCTTCCCCCCAACCCCCCGCACCCAGCTGGGCCTGTTAGGTGCCCTCAAGCGCTTGTTGAGTTTAATCACTGTCAGCAGCTCTTGGGTCCTGAAGACCCATGTCCCTGCCGCTGGCTGACTTCCGGGGACTCAGACTTCCTGAAAACCCTGCCCAGGGGAAACCCCCAACGTTTGGCCTGCCCTTCTGCCCCAGGCCTGAGGAAGACACGGCCTAAAACAGCAACCTCCAACCCACGGGGCCGGCCTCAGGTCTCCTCCTGAACTGTCCTTCACACCCCGGCCAGGCTGATGGTTTGGAAGAAACTGGTCAGTGGGGGGTTAGGGGGGGAACAGCTGGGGGACCGCCCTCACCCACACTCCCTGCCTTTGCTCAGATCACTGCACCAGGCTGGAAAGCTCCCCTTCGTCCTTCAACCTCGGGGTCCTTCCAGGGATGATCAAGCCAGGACCTCCCATCTCAGCAAGCAAGGAGAAAGCTCTGTGGCCGCAGTTCTTAAACCTGGCTTCCAAAAAAGGGGCTTTAAAAAAAGTATAGATACCTGGGGTCCCACTCCAGACCATTTAAGTCAGAATTTCTGGGGGTGAGGTAGGATGGGGGCCTGGTATTAGTATTTAGAAGAATAACCTTCGTGATTCCATCAGATTCTCAGAGATAGGACCCACAAAGTGGTAAGCACCAATAATGGTTATGCCATCTGGTCAGACAAGCCAGGCCAGAAACCCAAGGCCTCGGCATGGTTTATATACAAGCACCACCTTCCCAGGGCAGGGGAATCCCTTTCCTGCCTGCCGATTCAAGCCCTAAGGGACACATCTCAGCTTTGTTGGGATCCCGCAGGCAGGCAGAGCAGGGCTTTGAAGGGAGTAGCACATGTCCTTGGGGTCAACGCTATCTTTTTCCTCTACTGCCAAAGGGGATTCTGCGGCTGACTTTGGACTTGGTGCACTTCTACCAAAAACTCAGTCTCCCAGAAATCCCTGGGCCTGTCCCTTCAGCTCCAGTACTGAGGCCTGGATTCCCCCACCCCCTTTCACACTGGCTGAGGGAGGCCACCCACTGGTTAAAGGCCAGAAGGGAAGCTGGGCCTCATGGCCTGGGCCCTGTCCAGGGTCCTGACTCCTGGTCAGAGCAGTTTTTCCTGGCCTATAGCACCTCACTCCCGGTATAGAGGGAGCCCCTAGATCTATACCCTCAGGTGCACTCAGAAAGGCGGCCCCTGGCAGGTCATCACAGGGGCGGCTGCCGGTCTGGCGTAAACCCAAGCCCAGCCCTTACTGCGGCTTTTGGCTCCACTACATGCTGGTGCTGCTGCTATGCTAAGGCCTCCAGGCCATCAAATCCCCCAGGCCATCACTGTCCACGGTGGGAAATGAAGAGACAAAGGGAACCATGGGCTCCCCACCAGGGAGGGGACTACACCATGCTCATCAATTTACAGGCATCCTGGCTGGGACCCTGGGTCAGACTAGGAGCACACTGTGTGACCAGCCTGACAGCCACCCCACAGAGGTCTTACTCCAGACACTGGATAGATGGGACTCACAGATCCCCTTCCACCACAGTGACCAAAGCCTTCTGCCCTCAGGCCCAGCGAACTATAAAGGCCCTCCTCCCCAACCCTTTCACAGAAAGAGAGGGGAACAGCCCAGCGAGGAGATTTAGTGCAAACATTATCTGCCGCCAAATCCTTGCTTTTCATCTCCGCCTTCTCATGAGCCAAATAATTTGGAAGCTTTCATTGATGGTTTCCTCTCGGCCCCACGACTGCTTGGAATTTATGCCGGCTATGGCTCAGCCTCCTCACTTAGGGGACGAGGGAAACCTCATAGGCTACACTCCAGCCTGCTGTGGGAGGAAAAGCTTGTCCTTGGCGACAGTTCAAGACAGGGAGGGCTTCCTCAGCCCTCCTGGAGCCCAGGACTTGAGGGCGGGTATCTTCAGGCAGGCCTCAGAGCTGCCTGCAGAGGCCCCTGGGCTCGAACCCAGGGCCACGCACAACCAGTCCCCAGCAGGGCTGGGCATTGGCACCCCTACAATGATGTGAGTCTATTTTTAGGTGGAGAAAGGTTCAAATGCTCTGTGCTGGAAAACCCAAGAGATAGGGGAATTTTCAGCCCCATGCAAATCACTCTTTCCCCTTGGCCTTCACTTACACCTGTTTCCTCCCAGCTCCTGGCCTATCCAGGGTACAGATGGCAGCTCTGCCCCTGGGATCTCTGCCTTGAGAAATGGCCCCACCTCCTCCTGGTGTTTAGAGAAAGCAGGGCAGGCAGAGTGGGGGGAACCAGCCAGCCCCAGCAGTTCCCCAGAACTTCCCCACTCTTCTCCAACCTAAATAGCCACTGAGAGGAGGGGCAGGTTGAATTCTGAGACAGGTTCCTCATCTTCAAAATGGGCAGAGAATTCCTCCCTCCTAGGTACATGGAAGGCACATAAAAGTGGCTACTGTTTTACTAATGCAACCATAGTAACTGGGGAGCCTCAGTGGCTCTCAAGATGAAGGTAGGAAGGCAAGGTAGAGTGAGGGTGGAGGAGCACAGAGGTGGTCCCAGAGGCTCCAGAGCCCTATAGCACACTCTGCCTCCTGCATCCCAGTGCCCTTGAGCACATCCATCTACCTACTGAGCAGGGCTGGTCCAAGAGGGTGCTTAGAACCTCAAAACAGCAACCCCCATGCCTGCGTAATTCCCAGCTTTCGTCCCAGTCCTTACTGCATTCCCGGAGGTATCTCCTTCCATCTCCATCCCTCCCCCATGGGGCCAAAGGAGGACACTAGGTTGGTGGATGGGGATGGGAGGCATCAGGTCTCAACCACCCCACCCCACCCCACACACAGAAGGAGAGTCCTAGGGTAGGCCAGCTCAAGGGAGGATGTGGGGAGTTTTTTCTCAAATGCAAGGTTCTGCGGAAGATGCCCCCACTGCCCCCAAGGGGCTGGCTAACTACTGCTGGTCAGGATTGCCCCCAAGCCATGACTGTGGTTAGCAGGGACAGAGGGCTCCAGGCTCAGAACAAAGATACCCTCCCCCACTCCGTGTCAAGGACTCTGCTCCAAGACTCTGGGCCCTCCCACCCTTGGCAATATTGGCCTCAACAGCTTCAGGTCTTGGCTCTATAACCCTGGGATCCTCAATTTCCTTATTGTAAGAGATAGACTGAGAAGGACTAAAAAAGTGAAGTGTCCAGCCCAACTCCTGGCTAGGCTGAACGACGTCTCCTTCAAAGGCCAGATTCAAACCCCCTGCTTCTTGGGGGCTCAATGCTCTTGCAGTTGCATCTGTGCAAAGGGCCTCTTCTGTGCCCAGTGCAATGCACTGAGGACCTGAGAGAGTGATGTGGCCCTAGGATGTGATTTCTCAGGGGCCACAAGAAGCAGGATCACGATGTCCATTCATGTCCAACACTACCCACCCCCCACGCTCTTCTCCACAGCTAGAGAAGTCATGAACACCTACCTCTACGTGCTGTAAGAAACATCCCAGGTCCAAGTAAGGAAAGCTTAGGATGCAGATACATAGGACATGGGCAGAAGGAGCAGATGACTTAACTGGATGATCCTTAGGACCGTAGCCCTCACCCCTGTATCAGCACATCCTGGCACCCTTGGCTTAGCCTCCAGAACATGCCAAATCCGACCGCTTCTTCCTCCACTGCCCCTACCCGGCTCTCAGCCACCGTGGCTTCTCCCCTGGACAACTGCAGACAAGTCCCCCTGGCTCCCGCCCTTGACCGCGTATTTCATTCTCCTCACAGCAGCCAGTGGGGCCTTTTGTTAATGCGTCAGACTCTGTCATTACCCTGCTTACAATCCTTGAAAGGCTTCTCCTCTTGCTCAGCTCAACTGGAACGTCTTTACAACAACCTACAGTTATCACTGGCATGCGCACCCCCTCCTCCCATTCACTGCACTTAGCCACACTGGCCTGGCTCTGCAGGGCCCGGCCCCTCTGCTGGGAAGGCTCTCCCCCAGGCACCTGCAGCGTCCCCTCCCTTCCTCTCCACAGTTCTCCGCTCCTGTCGCTTCCTTCCCCACCACCACTTCCTCTTTGTCCGGACACTAGGCACTACCCACCTCCGAGGGCTTCTTTTCGTTCTGCCGGGGCCAGCCCGACTTGGTGCTGCTGGGCAGTTTGGAGCATCGTGACGCAGTTGTAGCGTGACCTGCAGAGAGAGCACAGCCCATTAGGGGCCCCTGGAAGGCCAGGGACACCACCCACCCACCCATCCCCGTCCAAGGACAGGAAGCCTGTAAGGGCTCTGGCTTGAATGTTCAGGAGGTGGAAACCTCTGTGAGCACCTGTCCCTGCTCTGGACCTCTCCAGGGACAAGTGGGGACGTGAATGCTTCCCCTGTTCACCAAGCACAGGGGCTTAGGAAATAAAAGGCAGTGACCTGGACTCACAATTGGCTTACTGTGTGACCCGTGACAAGTCCCTTATCCTCTTTGGTCCTCTGCTTCTTCCTTGGAGAAGGAGGCCTTCTGTGGCCACGCTTCATTCCTGCCCCAGATGGAGACACTCTGGGATGATGCCCAGTGGATAGGCAGAGGCATGGAAGGGCAGTGGGATGAATGCTGCTCTAAAGTAAACCCATTTACCAGCTTGTCACCCTGGGCAAATGACTTTAGCTCTCTGGGGGCAAAGAGCTGTGAGAATTCAGTGACGCCATGCCTGTTAAGGCTTAGCAGAGTCCCCGACCCAGACCACGGCCTCCATAAACATGAGCTATCACTGCTAGAGTCTGAGGCCCTGGCTGGACTGCAGGACTGCAGCTTCCACCCCGTGGGTCCAAGCAGTGGTAGCCACGGGTGGGTACTGTGGTGGGGGCTGGTGGGAAGGAAGTATGCCACAGCCCGGCCCAACTCTGCTGCAGCGGCCCAGACGCCGGCTCTTGCAGGTGCCTGGCCCTCAGGGGTTCCTGTGCCTGAGTGAAGTTAGAAGCAGAGGATGCGGTTCTTCTTGGCTCTATTGAGACAAGCCACAGGCAGTGTGGTTGTGGCCATAGAGAGCCGGACGCTGTGATCTCCTGCCACAGGGAGGAAGGGCTGGCCAGGTTAGACACCAGAGCCAAGCTGAGCAAACAGACCCTAAAGGGCAGTGAATGAGACCTGGAGGTAGGGAAGCGGCTGGGACTGACTGGCCGTTTTGGTGCATCTGTCCTCAGGCTCTTGGGGGCTCTCCCCAGCTGCTCACCACATACGTGAACAAACTGAGGTGCAGAGCTGCAGGGCTCCAGGCCCAGCCTCCCTGGCAATGAGTTCAGCCTCTTCCTCAGTGTGGGCTCCTCCCAGGGTGCACTGCCAAGTGGGATCCTCCTGGCAGCGCACCTCTCCTATGTAGGGCAGAACGGAATTCCTTACTGGACCGGCTCACACAGGCCCAGGTTCCTATGGCATCTGGGAAAAGCTGCCTTCTGGTACCAGAGAAAAGCTCTTGTCTTCTGCAAACCTCCCTTATCTCCCCCCACATTTGAGAAGAGGTTCCCTAAGCCCCCTTTTCTCCTTGACAATCCCTGTGACCCCCAAGACATCTAGCTGCCACACCCAGCCCATACACAAGTCTACCTCTGGGATTCTCCTGCCAAGATCCCTTGTTAATTCCTTTCACAAACATTTACTGAACACCTATTATGTACCTGATCTAGCTGGGGATACAGCAACCAGCCAGACATGACCCCTCTTATCAAGGAGCTTACCGCTAATTAGGAAATGATACTTATATCAGGTAATTATCATAAAACTTAACAGGTTTTCTGTCTGTTGTGTAGAGAATTTCTACACAGCCCTGATTTAACATAAGGGCCAGAGGGAGACGGATATGTTCCTAGCAAACAGGAGCAGCAAATGCAAAGACCCAGAGAGGATATGATCTTTTCTAACCAGAACGAAACATGTGGGATTGAGACCTAGGGGGGAAAGGGGAGTAGGATGAAGAAGACAGCAAGGCTCAAAAGGCCACAGAGGTGTGGGGACTTTCTTAGGAGTACAAGGAACTGGCCTGATTTATGCTTTCATCAACATTGAGACCATGGGGCAGCCTCCCCCCATTTGGACCTGTGGGCCTGATAATTATTCAAATGCTTTCCTGGCAGGAGCCCCAAATGGAAGGCCTTACTGTCAGTGGTGTCAGAGTTGTCGCTGCTGATGGAGTATTTTCGCCTCTTCTCTTCCATCTGCAACAAAAGGCAGGCCCCATTATACTTACAGGAGGCTCGGGAAATCCTCAGTCTCTTAGAAAACTGCCCGATAACCTACCTCCCCATACTCACCCTGCTGCAGTGGAATAATGAGAACAAGGCCCTGCCCTAGCCTTCTCCCCAGCCAGCCTCACCCTCTCTCCCCACCCACCCACGGGAGCCCTGGGGGTGGGTCAGGGGGCTGCATCTCCCACCTCCTGACCCCAGAGCCTCCAGATGAGCAGGAGTCTGGCCAAAGATGACAGAGGAAGGGCAAGGGGGTCAGTATCCCCAGAACAGTGATTAGGGCCTGCTCAGCCCTAGCTTCCACTCAAGGCAACTCAGGTCCTCCAGAGAATCCACTCCCACCCTGGAGGAGGAGCAGAAAGGGGAAACAAGACTGACTGTTCCAGAGGGACCATGCCATCTGAGTTTAGAAACAAACCAGCTCAGACAGCACTGAGGACACATCCTAAGGGTGGTGGCCAGAGGAGTGTGGAAAAGAAGTAGGAGCAGGGAGGCTCCGAGCTGGGTCCCTGAGACGCGCCCAGCCCAGGGTGACTGGTCCTAGGCTGGGCTGCCCTCCCTCCTGCAATGTCCTTCTCCAGATAAGAGCATAAACCAACTTTATCTCAACTACAGTATTTTACTTCAAGGTAAGATGGGCAGCTCCCCACACTGAGCTCCTTCCTCTACCAACACTGGCTCTGCTCACGTTCCTAACACCCCGGGAAGCTCCGAGTTATTGGCTTCCGTACTACAGAGGCGCAGGGCCTTGTCTTGCTATAACTGGCTGAACTGGGATTTGAATCCATGTGGTCTTATCCCTGAGCCCACACTGAGCTGCCTTTGTGTCTGGGTGAGCTCTTGCCTGCGGACAGTGCTTTCCCACCCACTATTTCCTTGGACCCTGCAGACTCCAGGGTGGCAGAGCTTGCTCCGGTCTCCTCTTGGAGGGGAGGACCCCAAGGGGCTTGTTCACCTGCCTCGGGTCTCACAGCTAGTCAGGGGCCGAGTCCTAATGTGAGAACAGATCTGGGATTCGGGACCCAAAGCGTTTTCCACCATGTCCCTTGTTAGTCTGGAACCTGGGCTGCCTCACTGCCCGAGGCGAAGGGCAAGGAGCCAATGTCAGTCGAGAGGAAGTCCCGCTTCCCAGCCCAGCTGCAGGCCAACCAGGGTCCCCACCTCTGCTTGGGATCCCATGGGCCACCTGCAACTGCCACCCACTCCAAGTCTGTTTAAGCCGAGCCCTGGGTTTCCCCTTATCTCACGGTGGCCCCGCAGAGACAAGGGAACATGAGCTCTCTAAGGTGGGGCGTGACCATCCAGACCTCTGAGCCAACCAGGAGCCTCCTGCCTCAGACTTGACCTCAGCCAGGACCTTCTCCCCACTCTAGTGTCCCCTAACAGCAGGAACAGGATGACGAAAAGATTCACCGGGGCTGCTCGCTGCCAGCTCCACAGGGACAGGCAAAGTTCTGTCCAGAGGGTGCAGAGGTGCAGGAGGGAGCCTGAGGACACCAGCAGCACAGGTGCCCGGATGTAAATTGCTAAACACTCATTGTGGCAGAAGGAGGAGGATGCCTCGGTACACAGGGACCTCATGAAGCTCGCAGAGCAGCCCTTCTAAGCCAGCGGGCACGATGGCTGCTTCCCTTTTGCAGATGAGGAAAAGGAAGCACAGAGGTTAAATGATTTGCTCAAGATCGCAGTGCTTGTAAGAAGTTTATCTGGTCCAGGAGCACATGCCCTTGACCTTCAGACTTCTCTGCCTCTGTGCAGCAGAGTACTAGTAGCCCCGTGGCCCAGGTCGTGGACTGAATGGGGCAATAATGCTCTGCCACCCACAGGTGCCATCCTTGCTGTCCTCCAGCGTCTGAGTGTGACAAAGAGGACTTTGACAGGGCCCTGACCCTAACCTGCATCTTACCAGCCCAGTGCTCTCACAGGTGGGGGCAGCAGCAGGAGGGAAGTGCTATTAACGCAATCCTGCCCATGGATCTCTTGTGTCTCCACTTCCAAGCCTGCGTCTCCCAAAGGAGAAAAGCAGGAGCTCGGGATTCAGGGGGTGTCGAGTTCAAATCCTAGCTCTACCCCTCTACAGACCAGGGATCTTGGTAAAGACATACCTCCCCGAGGACAAGGACTCGATCTGGATTTTTACCTAAGTCTCCTCAACTTCCAATGTTGGCAACTGCTTCAGAATTGTAAAAACACTTTGAGAGGGCCAAACCAAACACATCTGTGGGCCAGAATCGGCTGGTGAGAATAACGAGAGCAGCGTCAAGCCCTAAGCACGGTGGTTGGCTCTCCACATAGGTGCTAGTCGTTTTGTGAAAATCTGGGGCCAGGTGAGGAGTCCTCGCTGCGCCCACCCGAGCGGCTCCTGTACAGTAAGTCAGCCCGCCCGGAACAGGACCCTTGACTGCCAATGTCCTTCTCATAATGCTGTTTCCTGCTGCCCAGGAACCTGTCACAGGTGACCTGCCAGCATGCAGACCTGCACCCCACCCTCAGCCAGCTCCCCGTCCAACCTGCCCTCCGTGAAAACACTCCAGAGTTCTCCTGGGTAGGGTGTTATTAAGGGAGCAGATTTTGTGTGGCTTAATTGGAATAATAACTAGGCTTCAGAGGGAAGCTCTGTTTTGTGAGTGAAGCTTCTTTCCTTTGAACCAAGTCTGTTCCAAAGGCCTCCCCGCCTCAGGTGAGGCTCCACTGTCAGTAGCTAACGAAGCTCTGAAGGAGGCCTGGGCTCTCCTGTGGGACAGCCCTTTGTCCCCGGAACCCCCCTTCCAACTCAACTAGGAGACAGGGAGGACTCCTTCACCAAAGTTGAAATCTAGGTCGTGGTGGTGGGTGCTGACACTTGGATCTTAGCCTCTGGTTTTCTCTCTCCACTGGCCCCTCCAATCTCTCCCAAAGCAAGGTCTGCTCTGGGAGAACACCCCAGTGTCCTAAGGCACTTACTTGTGGGGATAAAAGTGTTTCTGAAGCCCTACCTATAAAGGAGAGTCTAGGAAAGAAAGGGTCCCCTTTTCCTTCCCTTGGCACCTCATACACCACCTCAGCACAGAGACAGAGAGAAGGAGCTCTCCTTCAGGAGCGTGGGTGTCCTACTGTTCCTTCAGTGGAGAGCCCACAGCCTCTCTGTGCAATCTCTGCCCCACAGCCAACCCCTGGGAAGTCCAGTGGGCTCTCCCTTCAGAACACATACACTGAATGCATCCACTTACCCTTCCTCTCTACTGCTGCCACCCTGTCCCACCCTGGCCCAAACCAGTCCCATCTCTTGCCTGGACTTCACATTCATCTCCCAGCTCCCGCTATTGCTCCTCCCCAATCTAGAATCCACACAGCAGCCAGAATGACCTTTAAAAAAACATAAATCAGATCATGTCATACCCCCTTTTTAAAATCTTTCAAAGGCTTCCTGCTGATCAAAGGACAAAACTCAAGCTCTTGACCACAATATCCTACATGATCCGGCCCCTCCCTACCTCAGTAAGTTCACAGGGACCACTATCCCCTTCCTCACTGCTTTCTGGCTACACTGGTCTCCTTTCATCTCCTGAAATAAGCCAAATATTCCATGCTTCAGGACCTGTGCACAGGATGTGCTCTCTGCCTGGAAGGTTCTATGTAGTCTATGCATGTCTGACTTTTTATCCTTCACATTTCAGCTTAAATGTCAAGGAGGTCTATGCCAGTTACTTTATCTAAAGAGAGCCCACAGTGCCGTTAGTCAACATCTGCAGAGCATCCACCACAGTTACTGTCTGCCGATCTACTTGTTGAATGTCTTCCTCCTTGGAGAGGGGAGTAAGGAGCACGTCTGTCTGATCTCTGTGGGAGCCCCCATGGCCCCTTGAGTTATCCTCAGCACACAATAGGGGCTTGGTACCCAGGGAGTGCTGAGTAAGTTCTTGTCCCCTCCCTGTACAAGTGTGGGGAGCACACAGCCTAGCCGGCCAGCCTGCAGCTTGCAGGAACAAACACCCCAGGCCAAGATTTCACCCTGTTTTCACAGCCTGCCTTCCCCATCTTAACCTCACACATTTTCCAGGAGGCTTTATTTGGTAGGGCTCCTGGCTAATGATCAATGTCAACTCAGTAATAGGGCAGCAATTTGGTGGCAGATGTTTTCTTGGCAGCACTAGCCATTGGTCTTAGTGGGGGCCTTGGGTCTGGACTTGAAACACCAATGCCCAATGCCAGCCCCCTTTAAAGACCTCTCCACAAATAAACTCAAATAAACACCCTGGGCCTCCATTAACGCTCTTCCAGCTGACCCTGGGAACAGTGGGCCTTTCAGCTCTGCTAGTGCAGCCGCTCCCTGGGCAGTTAAAACACCCCAACCTGGCCTCCAGCCTCTCCTCTCTGGGGGCCACCAGGCCTGCCCTGCCCGCCACCACACACAGCAGGACTTCGTCTTCCTCCTTAAAAAAAGCGGGGGGGGCGGCTTTCAAGCAAGCAATTTACCATTCCAGACACAATCTTTCAAAGAGAAACAAAAACTCTCCCTGTCTGAGGCAGACCGCTTAGGCGTGTGTGTAATAAGATGCTAATACAATTTAATGATATTTCGGCTGGAAAACCTGTCCTCAGAGCCTCCTTGTGTCGGGAAGGCCAGACGTTCAGAAAACAAGAGCTGCACGCTCTTAAACCGCTGTAAGCGGGGGTCAGAGCCCCGTCTTTCCTATCTCTCATTAACTTTAACGCCTTCTTGGGGACAGTAATCACCATTACAGAAATGACTTTGTACACACGGATCCTCAAACCTGCCTCTCCGAGCATAGGGGCGCCTGAGCCCTCCTCTGACACTCATCATGGCCCACCTGCAATTCCAAGTGTCCCAGAGGGTACCCAGCTCCCTTGGAACATGCTGCCCACACCCGCTCCCTCCCCAAACCCAGTTCTGGGGACATACCTAGGGGGTCCTGGAAGAATGAAAGGGGTTTTGTCTACTTTGTCCTTCGGCACCTTCTCACCCTACCCTCCACCTCAGGGAGGGCAAAGCTCAGTCCGCTCGCTCCCACAGATGGCTGCCCATTGGCAACTGCAGGGTTCTTCCGATCCCTTCTTCAGAGAAGGGAGCTGGCTCTCTGGCCTAGCCTAAAGGGGAGAGATCAAAGGTCAAAGCTGCATTTGGGCCCTCAGTAGATCATTAGTAATAGTAAAAATGGCCAATACTAATCAAGTGCTTACCACATGCCTGGCTTTGGGTTTAATCTTCTTTAGGCAATATACTGCTCAATCCATACACCAATCATGGGGTAGGGACTGTTATTAACCCCACTTGCAGATGAAGAAAGTGAGGCACAAAGCAACTGTCACAGCTGGTAACTGCATAGCTATAGCATTCAAACCCAGGCTATCTGACTCCAGGTGGTGCACCCTGCCCCGCACCCTGGGCTACCATGCACAGGCCTACAACCCCAGAGTGTGGCTGAGGTACTCCAGATTCCTATGGGTTATCTGAGAACCTCCCTGGGTTCCTAAACTTCTAGCCACACAGTCAGAGTCCTATGTGGATGGAGGACAAAGCAGGCCAATCCTGGCCTTCCCCTGGAGCACCTAAAGGCAGAACTAACTGTGAAGTCTGTGAAGAGCCTGCTGGATGAGTTGTGAAGAATTTGGACCGGAAGTCACTGAACCCAGTCTTGGGTATAAGAAAAACTACCTCCCCGTTACTTGGAAGTCCAGTTAACCAGAACACCCTGCACCCCCTCCCTCCCACCTCAAGGATGTGATAGTAGTCAGTGTCGAAGGCCTACCCTCAAGACTCTGGGGTGCACCTTGGGGACTGGGACCAGCAGTCCCACCTCACCCCCCAATGAAAGCCAAGTGGAAGCTCTCTTGGATTAGTGTTACTGGCCATTTAGCCGTGCAATTTAGGCAAAGGAAAAGCATGCTGGATGGGAAATGTTCTGGAAACATTTGCTGCATCCCAAGTCCAAACAACTTTGTCCTTAAACACTTCATCTCCGAAAGTGCTGAGGAGACCTTTGGCCAAACAGTTTCAAGACCAACATTCACTACGAAGTCCTGCTGCCTGGGGCGAGGACTTCCCTCTACGAGGGATTTGCTGTAGAACCAAATGCTTTTCCACTCCAAACAACACCCAACAGCACTTGGGACAACTGAGAGGACTCCAGATCAAACAAACATCCCTTTTTTCCCCCTACCATGCAAACTTTCTCAATAAATTATTCGCCCACTTCGGATCAAAGCCTGTTTTGCAGCCTGTGACCTAAAAAGCAAATAGCGTCTCTTAAACATGAAAGCCCTCCTCCCTGCCTGGGTCGGCTTTATTACTCATTCCTTCCCCTTACAGTTATTCTGTTGTTATTTTCCTCCTCTGCTTGTTAGATCGCTCTGCAAGTCCCAACCCGCCTGAGGAAGAAGAGACGGGAGGATAGTGCGTTCACTTGGGGCCCTAAGGTGAGAGAGGAAGTCAGGGTAGGGGAGAAGCCAGCACCCTGGGAACCCAGGAAACAGGGCCAGGCCCGGTTGGCAGCTCCTTGCACGGCCCTTTTGCCAAATGTCCTACTGGGAATTTTACCAGTGAAAGGAGGGAGTTAATGCCACT
>NC_138375.1:115044972-115076478 GCF_054177405.1 Leptonychotes weddellii
CTCCAGCCCGCCCCTGGAGGCAGTCCGCGGAACCGCAGGCTGGAGGCGCGCCGGCGTGATTCCGACCGCGGGAGCCGGGAGGAGGAGCCGGAGGTGGCTGCGGGGGGCTCCGGCCCAGGCGAAGGAAGGGCAAGAGGCGGTTCGGGCTGGGGGTGGTGGACTTAACGCTAGGGGGGGGAGGGCTTTAGGTGAAGCGGGTAAGAGGAGCCGAGCCTCTTGGGAAGTGGGCAGCTACGTGTGGCGGGGGACTGGGTGTGTGGGGGATGTCCTGGGCCTCTGGAAGCCACAGCGAAGCCTTCCTGCCTGTCTCGCAGACATCCTCGTCTTCTGATATAACAGCTACGAATCGCCAAGCTGACCCCTTCTCATCCCTTGGCCTGGAGAATAGAGTGGCTCAGGCTCAGGCTCAGGGATAGGCGGGAAGGGACCGGAGGCAGCCACAAGTCTGCACCCAGGCGGGGAGGAAGCGGGCGGGTGCCGCTCCGCAGGCGCAGGCGAGTGGGTGGGAAGGAGGGAGGGAGAAAGGGAGGAAGGAGGTGAGGCCGGGAAGATGCCACTGCCGGGGGCGGGGCGCGGCCGGGGATCCGGGAGAGGGACTGCAGCGGTGCTTGGTGGGGGCTGGGGCTGCAATGTCACTTATGTGAGGGTCAAGTGTGCATGTCCCAGGCTGAGACTGCCACTTGCCTACATCTTCCCGGTACCACCCAGGGCGCAGGGACGGAAGCGGAGGGCAGGGGACTGCAGTACCGTCCCCGAAGCGGGACGCGAACCAGCAGAGTTGGGAGAAGGTAAACAAGGGCCACGCCCCCTGCCGTCGCCCCGCGGGCGCGCACCCGCCGCTCCGGCCGCAGCCGGTACATTTCCACTCTCCCAGCGCTTCTCCCCCGCCGGACTCCCGCGCAGCCCCGGAGGAGGGCTACCCACAACCCCAGCCCCCGCCCCGTACGCCGGGGCTGCACACCCGGCATACTCACCTGGAAAGGGTGTCCCCCGCCCCTCCAAAACACTGTTTAATTTGTGCAGAGCCTCCGCGCCGGGGAGCTGAGCATGCTGCCCCCGCGTGCAGCGCCCGCGTGCACCCAGCCCAGAGAGGGGGCGACAGGGCGGAGGCGGTGGCCCCCGGAAGGTGTCTGGGACCGGACCGGCTGCACGTGAGCCCAGCGCGGAGTCATGTGCACCGGCTCAGCCCGGTTCGGCGGCCGGACGTGCTGCGTATCAACAAAATGAAACTCAGGGCGACAGGAGGGCAGATAGGTCCAGGTCCTCTGAACCCCCATCCCCGGCAGAACGACCTCCCCAGCACTGCTGTCTCCCGCCGCAGCCCCTCCGCGCGGCCGGAGCCCGCGGGGCAAGTTGCAGCCCTGGCGCGCCCCCGCCCGCCCGCGCCCCCTCACCGGCCCGGGGGCGCTTTGCCGCAGTCATTAATAAAGAAGGTCGCCAAGCTCACCCTTCCAAAAGTTGTTGTTGCATGCGCCCCTCTCAGCCTCCCCGCAATGTACTCTTTAAAACACGACTGACCAACATGCGCAATCTCTCTCCCCTGTGCTGTGCATCCCCCCCCCCCCCCGCGCCCTGGCTTCCTAGAACAGGCAGCCAGCAGGAGAGAGAGGGAGCGAGCGAGCAAGAGAGAGAGAGCGAGAGAGCGAGGAGCGCTGGCAGATCTGTTGCAAAAACACAAAATAACGCCGCGGAGATGCGCAGGGCCCATCGCTGGGGTCTGGATCTTACCTTCCTCCGCGGTGCCCTTCCGAGGGGCGCTGCCCTGGACTACGCGCCGCGGCGGGGGCCGGCGCGGGAAGGATGCTCCCGAAACCCGGAGCTCCTGGGGCCGGCGCGGGCGGGCGGGGGGCGCGCATCCATCCGGGGTCGCAGCGAGGGAGGCGGCCGGGCCTGCGGCGTCCCCGGCCCCGCACCCCTGCTGGGGACGGTCAGCCCGCTGGACCTAAGCCCTTACCGCTAGGAATGGGCGCAAAGTAACTCCATGGACGCTACTCACCCCCCCCCCAAAAAATAGCCTCCAACTGCGATGGCCGCGGTCGGCACCATTCACCAATCCCCCTGTGTATGTTTCTGTTTCTTTTTAAACCAAGACTTCCTTGTGATCTCTTTAGAAAAAAAAAAAATGTGTTGGGGTGGGGGTGGGGTGGGGGCGGGCGGGAGGAGCGAGGGAGGGGGAGTAGCCACTTTTTTCTTATTCACTCGGATCTCCACTCCTGACACCCCCCGCCGCCCGCCCCACCCCCCCCGCCCAGTTGTTTGGCTTCGGCAGCGGGTCCAGGTAGCGTTGCAGGCCTCGGGGGGAGGGTGCTCTGCCGGGCCGCCCGTGTGCCTGCACCTCGGGCCCAGACTCCCCATGGGCTCTGGGGCGCCCCCAGCCCGCCCTGTCCCCAGGGCCGGGCCGAGCGGCGGCTGCGCCCGTGCAAGTCCCATCAGGTCTGCTCACACTTCACACACTCACACACACACCCCGCCCCTCCACTCTCTCACTCACACTTTCTGCTCACACTCCGCCCCCTTCGCGCCCCAGACCCGGGCGGCGCCCCCCGCAACCTTAAAAAAAAAAAAAAAAGCAAGCTTATACTTAAAAAAATCTTTTGGCGCCATATTAATGACGTACTTAAAATTTGCCATTTCTCCCTGCGTCAAAAAGACGTTTCTTTGCAAATAACAGCCTGAAGGCGACACTCGCGGAGGGAACGAGGTTTGCACTGAGCACCCCGCCTCCCGGGGCTCCAGCGCTGGAAGACCCTCGCCCTAGGCCCTGCTCCCGAATCGCTGGTTTAAAAATGCGAATCGAATAAATCGCGTGGCGCTTTGCAGCGCCAGAAGTGAGCAGAAAGTGCTGGCCGGAGCGGAGGGGAGGGGCGCGCGCGCGAGTCTGGGGGAGGGGGCGCGGCCCTCCTCCCCCACCCACAGCAGATGGAAACTAACATCTCGGGCGGGGGAAACTTGAAATTGTGGGCGACCTCAAGAAAGGAGGGGCGGTCCGTAGAGAGGGTCCCTCTCGGGTTCGTCGCCCCCTCCCCCGCCCGGGTGCCTCCGGGTTCCCAGCTCTGCCCCGCATTTCCGGGGGGTGGGGAACGCAGTGATGGGTGGGTGGGTAGCTGCTCGTCCCGGTCCCACTTGGAGTTTGCCCCGCGGTGTCCCCTTCCCCCCCCAGCTCGTCCTTCCCATTACCCCTAAAGGGTTAAAAACCGAGGGGGCAACTTCCAAGGGCTGGCACTTGGCGAGGAAGCGGGGCGCCCCTCTCCCCACCCTTCGCCTCCTCGCCCCTCCTCCTCCGGCTCCACTTCCCGACTTGACCTTGTGGTGCACAAACAGTGCGCTCGGATCCTCGCAGTTTCTGGAAGAAGCGCTTGCGCTCGCCAGGCAGGCGGGCTGTCGGGCGGCTCGCAGGCGGTGGCGGGGCCTTGGGTCCGTTCCCGGAGCCGCGGGCCACACCCACCCAACCCGCTGCGCCCGCCGCGCTCACCTTCTCTCGAGGAAGGAGCTGGGCTGGCCTCCTGGGTGGGGAGGTGTGGGGGGCAAGCTGCAACCTTCTCCGGATGCTCCCAGCTGCGGAGGGGCTGGTCTCAGGCTGGGGAGACCTGGGAGCCTGGGTCAACATCCCCAAAGCATCGTTGCCAACTTTTCCTATCCTCTCCCTTTTGGCTATCCCTCAGAGATAATCCAATAATTTTTTTCAACTCACCTTTGGCTTTGAAGGCATGTGGGTGAGTTGTGAACGGGGACAGGAACCGCCTTCCCTCTCCAAGACTGAAGGTTGTTTATTCTTTCTTTCTTTCCCTTCCACCCCCCTTCTATGGAAAGATAAATATACAATTTACATAAGATGACATTTATGTGACAATTAAAAAGATCCCCCGATGGAATGTTGTAAACACATTTGCTTATAGGAGAAATAAATCTAATAATAAACAAACTCATAATAACAGCACAAATCCTCTGACAGGGTAGATTGTCTACACAACAAAGGGAGATGATGAATGCAGAAATAAGCACTTTTTGCAACAAGAAAGAAATATGAGCTCAAAGGGAGTCACTGCAACATTTTCTTCCTTGGCCTTCATTCACAAAGTCTGGGGAGGCTTGTCTGGCAAGATTGAGGCACTGGGGTACCACCTCCTGGTTAGACCTGACTCCAGCTCTGAGTGGTCAGTTGTTAGGATTTTCTCAAACCCAAGCTCAATGCCAGAAAACAGATGACACAGGCTGTTCACATGAAACAAAATGGTTAAATACCTGGATTCTAATCCTGGCTTTGCAGTTGAGAAGCCACTTGATGTGGACAAGTGCATTCATCTCTCTGGGTCTCTTTCTTCTGTGGAACAGGATGGCTGGAGGGGTCCTGAAGCGGTATGTGTGTATACATGCTGTTTGTGTAAACACAAACACTCCTGGCTCAGAGTGCACAGCGCACATTAACACTTTCCCTGGTGCTTAAGTTTTGGAAGGGTGACTGTGCTCCCTGAAAGTTCTTAACACTGAAAAACTGGAGAACAATGATTTTTGTCTTGCTCTCCATGAGGACCTAGACAAGATCTCCCAGTTAGGGCAAAAGGGAAGGCGAGGAGAAAAAACTGATACGTGGTGGGCTTCATGGTCAAGGTCCAGATGGCAGTCTCAACCACACATCTGAAGTGGGAATGGGGGTACCAATTGACAGTGGCACAGTCTAAAGAAACTGCTCTGATTGGGTCTGGTTGCAGAGGGCTTACATGCACCAAAAGATGGGACAGGCTCCTCCTCTTAGCCATCAGGATCCTGTGAACCTTGGCAAGCAGTTATAAAATGACCTAGAGAGAAGGAAGAGGGAGATGACCATTTACAGAGCACCTGCTCTGTGCTGTGCAGTATGCAAGTCGTTCCATTTCATCCTCACAAAAATCCCATTTTACCTATTGAGAAAGGTTTGGTGACTTACTAACAGTCACACAAGCTAGCAAGTGGTGGTAGAATTGGCATCTAGTCCACACGACCCCAAAGACTACATTTTTTTCCATTTTACCCCACTGCCAGAAATGAAAAGTAATAGCATTATTGGTTTGATTGAGGATGGGGGCCTGATTGCTATAATAGCAAGAAAGAATTTTGTGGGTAGCACTTTGCCTCTAAAGTGGTTCACTGAATTTGGGTGAGACCCAGGTCCCCTAAGGAGTCCTTGGAAGACACTTCTTGTTTAGGACTGGAAGCTCCATCAGAATTCTTGGATTCCCACTGTTCTCTGCTACTGTTTAAGGTTAACCTTGAAAATGTTAACAGAATAATAGCAATGGAGCTAATTATAACTCCTTAGTCTTTAGTAAAAGCCTCACAAATCATTAACTTATTACAGAAAAAAAATGAGAAGAAACATAAAGTTCTTGGAGATGTAATCATTCACTTTTGTCAACAAATATTTATTGAGTGCCTCTGGTATACCACGCACCATTCTAGGGGCTGAGGACACAGCACAAAAATGACAGACAAAAATGCCTACTCTCATGGAACTCACTTTCTAGTGGAAGGAGATACACAAAACTTTTTAAAGTAAAATATATTTGAAGGTTAGTTAATGCTATTCCGAAAAAACTAAGTAGGAAAGGGGGATAGGGAATGTGGTCATGCAATTTAAATAGAGTCCTTGGGGAAGAGCTGCCTGAGAAGGTGGCTTCTGCATAAAAGGAGGTGAAGGAATGAGCTGTGAGGGCTTATGGGAGAAGAGCGAGCATTCTAAGCCAGGGGTTTTTCTTTTTTTTTTTTTTTTAAGATTTTATTTATTTATTCATGAGAGACAGAGAGAAACAGAGGGAGAAGCAGGCTCCCAAGGAGCAGGGAGCCCGATGCGGGGCTTGATCCCAGGACCCTGGGATCATGACCTGAGCCGAAGGCAGACGCTTAACCATCTGAGCCACCCAGGCGCCCAGCCAGGGGTTCTTGACATGGAGTCCACGGACACCCCCCCCCTCCAGAGATCTGTGGATAGAAATTCGGGGGGTCTTGGCTTTAGATGGGGAAAAAATTGTATCTTTATTTTCACTAATTAACATTTACCATGTTCTTCAATAATGAATGCAGATAGCAAATCACAGTAATATTAGCACCACCCATGATACCATTGCTACTAGAAATCACGGATATTTTCATATCACATTATCGTTGTTACAATGATCTTAAAATACCATTACAGTTATCACTACTTCCTAATTATGCTGCGAGCTCTTATAATTTAATGAGTTAATAAGAAACACATATATTACTGTGTATTACACATTTTAAAAATATTTTGAGAGTTGTATTTCAATATAATTGGTTTTCTTTATAATTTATGAAACTTATTTTACGGATTTAAAGATATTATTCTCAGAAGGAATCCACAGGCATCACAGACTGCCAAAAGGGTCCATGGTACGAAGTAAAAGAAACCACTGTCTCCACAGAGAGACCAGCAAATGCAAAGGTCCTGAGGCAGGAATGTGCTTATTATGTAAATGTATAAGAAAGAGATTATATAGGGTGTTGTTAGGAACTTGGCTTTTGCTAGGTGTAATAAAGATGCTTTTGAGCAGAGGAGTGACATGATGACATGATATGACACTGGATTTTACAGGTTAGTTTGCTGTCAGATGGAGGACAGCCTGAAAGCAGAAAGGTTGAAGCTGGAAGACAGGTTAGAAGGTCACTGTAATAGACCAGGTGAGAGATGATGTTAACGTGCACTAGAATGGTAGCAGTGGAAGTGGCCAAATTCCATATATATTATGAAGATAGCTCTGACGTTTATTGATGGGGTGTGAGAAAACAAGGAGTCAAGAATGACAACAAAAGTTTTGTCTTGAGCCAGTGGAAAAACAGAATTGCCATTAACTGAGATGTGGAGACTATGGAAGGAGTAGATTTGGGGCAGGGTAAGGAGCTCAGTGTTATACATGGTAAGCTTAAGAGACCTACTAGATGTCCAAGTGCAGCCATCCTGTAGGCGGCTAGAAATGGCAGCCTCACCTCAGGGGCACATTCTGGGCTGAAGACATCTTTTGAGAGGTATCTGTAGGTGACTGGTATTTAAAGCTATCTAAGGCTGTTTGAGATCACTAAGGAAGTGAGTGTAGAAAGAGAAGAGGTCCAAGGATGGTGCCCTTGGCCACTGCAATGTTAAGAGGTCTGGAAGATGAAGAAGAATCAGCAAGATATTGTTAAAAAGGAAGTGTTCAGACATTTCTCCAAAGAAGAGATACGAATGGCCAATAAGCACATGAAAAGATGCTCAATGTTGCTAATCATTAGGGAAATGCAGATCAAAGCTGCAGTGAGGTACCATCTCACGCCCAATAGGATGGGTACTATTTTATTTTATTATTTTATTTTTTTAAAGATTTTATTTATTTATTTGAGGGGGGAGAGGAAGAGAGAGTGCGCGTGCACAAGCAGCAAGGAGGGGCAGAGGGAGAAGGAGAAGCAGACTGACCCCTGAGCAGGGAGCCCGACACTGGGCTTGATCCCAGGACCCTGGGATCCATGACCCAAGCCAAAGGCTGACTGAGCCACCCAGGTGCCCTGGATGGCTACTATTTTAAATATTTTTATTTTATTTATTTTTTAAAAAAGATTATATTTATTTATTTGAGAGAGAGAGGGCATGAGCTGGGGTGGGGGTAGAGGGAGAGGGAGAGAGAGAATCTCAAGCAGACTCCATGCTGAGGGTGGAGCCTTTCCCAGGGCTCAGTCTCATTACCCTGAGATCATGATCTGAGCCAAAATCAAGAGTCCAATGCTTAACCGACTAAGCCACCCAAGCACCCCCCTTTTTTTTATTTTAAAGTAGGCTCCACACCCAATGTGGAGTTTGAACTCACAGCCCTGAGATCAAGAGTCCCATGCTCTACCAACTGAGCCAGTCAGGTGCCCCAAGATGGCTACTATTTTTAGAAAACAGAAAATAACACGTGTTGACAAGGATGTGGAGAAATTAGAACCCTTGTTGTGCTCTGTCAGTGAGAATGTAAAATAGTACTGCTACTGTGGAAAACAGTATGGCCATTCCTCAGAAAATTAAAAATAGAATTACCATATGATCCAGCAATTCCATTTCTGGATATATACTCAAAAGAATTGAAAACAGGGTCTTGAAGAGATATTTGTATACTTGTGTTCATAGCAGCATTATTCACAGTAGCTAAAATGTGGAAGCACTCCAAGTGTCCATTGATGGATGAATGGACGAATGGGTAAGCAAAATGCAGTATAGACATCTAATGGAATATTATTCAGCCTTAAAAAGGAAGGAAACTCTGACACATGCTACAACATGGATGAACTTTTGGGTCCTTATGCTAAGTAAATAAGCCAGTCACAAAATACTGTAGATGTCAAGAGTGGTGAAATTCACAGAGACAGAAAGAAGAATGGTGTTTGCCAGGGGCTGGGGTAGGGAGGGGAGATGGGGACTCATCGTTTAATGGGTACAGTTTCAGTTTTGCAAGATGAAAGAGTTCCAGAGATGAATGGTGGTGATGGTTGCACAACAGTGTGAATGTACTTAATATCACTGAACTGTACACTTAGAAATGATTAAGATAGGGGCGGCTGGGTGGCTCAGTGGTTAAGCGTCTGCCTTCTGCTCAGGTCATGATCCCAGTGTCCTGGGATCAATCCCCAGCTCAGCAGGAAGCCTGCTTCTCCTTCTCCCACTCCCCCTGCTTGTGTTCCCTCTCTCGCTGACTCTCTCTCTGTCAAATAAGTAAAATAAAATCTTTAAAAAAAATGATTGATAGTGAAATTTATGTTATGTGTATTTCACCACAATAAAAAAATTGGGGGAGGGGCGCCTGCCTGGCTCATTAGTATAACGTGCGACTCTTGATCTCAGGGTTGTGAGTTTGAGCCCCATGTTGGGTGTAGAGATTACTTAAAAATAAAATCTTCAAAAATAGTAGTAATGATTTTTTAAAAATTGGGGGGTGGGTAGGGGAAAGTAAAAAGGAAGCAGCGGTATCCAGAGAGATAGGAAGAATGTCCTGGAAACCAAGGTAAGAGCATTTCAGGGGGGAGGAAATCTCTATGTCCAAAGCTACCAAGGGGAATAAGGTGAGATAAGGACTGACAACTGATCATTAGTTTCAGCCATGTTGGGCTCACTGGTGATATTGATAAAAGCCATGTCATGAACAGAAGGGGCATGAACAGAAGTTTGATTAAGTGGGTTTAAGGGAGAGTGGGAAAATTTATAGTTGTTACAGCTTGTTCCAAGATTTTACCTGAAAATGAGTTTTCTGTAATATGCATGTTCATAGAGATGGATCATCATGTATCGGTAGAAATTCACTCTGTTGGTCATTCAGTAACTATTTCCTGGCTGCCTACCCTGTGCCAAGTCTTTTGCAAAGCATATAATTTGGCAGTCAGGAGAGGACAAATCCAGCAGCTCTGCCTCCCAAGCTCCAGGCAGGAGCTGCAGGTGGGGTTTGGGACAGATAGGAAAGCTGCCCAGGGCTGCATCTGTGGCTTAAGACACTGCCCTGGCAAGATCCAGCCTTGCCACTTTCTGTGGTGCTACAAATGCATGCCTGGGAGAAGCACCCCTCTGGAGCTGGTTTAGAGATGGTACTGACCAGCCCTAGGAGATGTCTGCATGATGTGCCAGCCAGGCCACCTGTCTCTTCTCAGACTCTCAGACCTAGCCCAGTGGCCACAGATGGCAAAAGGCAAAGAAGATCCCTGGGGCCTCTAAACACTTCCCCAGAAACTGGCAGCAGGCAGTACCTCTGGCCAAGTCAGGGGCCAGCTTGACCAGACACTCATCAAAGTGTGAGACGCCCCGAGTGGAGCTGAGGGGCCTGGCTCAACCCAAGAACCACCAAGAACCAAAGGCACTGGCTCCAAGTCAAGTTGAACAGTATAAGAAAAACCCTTTGGCTTTTCCCCAGCGTTTGTGATAGATTGAAGCAAATCTCTCCTCATCTGGCAACCTTACGAAGACCCTTCCCATGCATTTACTGATGAATTCATAGCCATGCTGGAGCTAATCTGGTTTTATTAGAAATAACATGCATTTAACAAGCACCTATGTAAACAAGGCTTTATCTTAGGGCAATGAGTTCCAGGTCCAGATCTTACCTTCAAGGGATTTTGGCCCATTGAGGAAGACAAGTCCTTAAGCATATGCAGGATGGTAAAACAAGCAGTCTTGGGAGCCTGTGGCGTGGAACGGTCCAGAGTCTGAGAAGGGTCTGGAGATGGACCTGCATATAGATAGCGATTTAGATGAGATGGGAGGGGGGAGGACCATCCAGAGAGATGAGGAATGTCTGTCTGGTTCACAGCAGAGCAATGGGGCACAGAATAGGATGTTAATAGCTGGCCTTAGGGTTCTTCCTGAGAGGAAATTGCCCTTTGTACAGGAAAATATACTCGTAAGCTGCTTGAGAATGGAAGGTGAGAACCTGCAGTTGTCCCAAGTTGGAAGAAAGAGATGAAAACATGCAGTCTACTTCTAGGAATCCACTCCAGAGAGACCCTCTGATGTGGGCCCAAGAAGATCTGTTTAAGAATGTCATTACAGGGGTGCCTGACTGGCTCAGTTGGTAGAGCATGAGACTTTTGATCTCAGGGTCGTGAGTTCAAGCCCCATGTTGGGTGTAGAGGTTACTTAAAAAAATAAAATCTTTAAAAAAGAAAAAAGAAAAGCTGGGAATAGCTTGAATGTCCATCACCAGAGCACTGGCTAAATAAACCACAGTGCAAAAAAGAAGGCAGCAAAGGAAGAAGCATTGTATGGTTTTGCATGTTTCATGTAGAAAGAGCCCTAATAAAAGTGTTAAGTGAAAAGCAGGTTTAGGGATTTGCAAATATCAAAACACTATGCTGTATACCTGAAAACAAAATGCAAGTTTCAGGGTACAATGTGCAATATGATCTCATATTAAAAAATTAAAAACCTAAAAAATACCTTAAAGGGGCACCTGGGTGGCTCAGTCGTTGAGTGCCTGCCTTCGGCTCAGGTCATGATCCCAGGGTCCTGGGATCAAGCCCGGCCATCGGTCTCCCTGCTCGGTGGGAAGCCTGCTTCTCCCTCTCCCACTCCCCCTGCTTGTGTTCCCTCTCTCGCCGTGTCTCTCTCTGTCAAATAAATAAATAAAATCTTTAAAAATAAATAGATAAATAAATAAAAAATACCTTAAAAAGCCTACATTTTTATTTGAACACAGACACACAGACGTATGTAATTTCATAGAAAAAACAAAGCATCTGGAAAGAGACTCATCAAATTGGTGACCGGTTGCCTGTGTTGTAGCGTAGGGAGTGAAGCTGGGAAGGGTTGGGGTAGGAGTTGTGGAGACGAAGAGGAGGAGTCAACCCTGTGGTTGTTGAGGGAGCCCTAAGGAGCCCTTTGCATTTGGGTAGTGTTGCTTGCCCCACAGGGCTTAGAATTCTCCAGGGACGGAAGCATCGGTGTGTGGGGGGGGGGGGTGTCATGTTTCCCTAGCCCAGTGATGGGCTACAGTGTGGTCTTGGAGGGCAGGGACAGGAAACCTGCCCTCTAGCCTAGCCCCACTGCTGACTCCTGGGTGGCCTGGGTTCTGTTTGGCCCTCTCTGGTCCCCAGCGTCAGGGTCTCTCTGGGCTCCTCCAGCTGGCCCAGCCTGGGATTCTAAGTCCATTCCAAAGCCTTCCCATGGAGTCTGAACTCCAGCAGGGGCATGGAAAAGTTCCATTTGGCCTTTAGCCTGCTAGGACTTGAACATGGGCCAGGTTGGGATTGGGAACCAGTGTGAGAAGAAGTTTCTGAGTAGCCTGGCCCCCTGGAGGAGCTCCCTCCTCTGACAGGTGGAGTATCATTTCTTCCCAGAACATTTGGCTTGAGGATACCTGGCCCAGCCTGGCTCCTCAGGAAACAAATGTGGGGATAATTCATCACCTGTTGGGCTCTCAGCAGTTAATGAAACCCACTGAGTGAGGGCTCTGGGCTGGGAGGCAGATGTGGAGACTGCTTGAGGCCAGGATTTGGGCTCTGGGCGTGCAGGATGTTGGTGTGGGCTGTGCACAGGTGCAGATCTGTTCTGCATACAATTCCTGTGGTTGGTTTGGGCAGGCTTCAGGTTACAGAGATGTTAGATGAGGTCCCTGTCCTGAGGATACCACAGGATGGGGGAGGGACATAAATTGGATTTGGATGGGGTCAAGTATGTGCATGGAACCAAGCCTCACTGTGGAACTGGAAGCAGCAAGGGAAGCTGGCCCTGAGATGCCTCACTCCATTCAAGGCTTCATTAATGGTGTCCTGGCCTTAACCAGCCTCCCAGTGCTGGGAAGTGTTCCAGGGTACAAAGTAGATGCCTTAGGAGCCTCCTGTAGGCACTAGTGAGCAAGCTGTTCCTCCCTTAGGGCTGTGGACAAAGTGACTTGTGAGTCTCGGTTGGCCTTGGACACTGTAACTGGTGGGCATCCAGGACCTGCAGCTCTGGTAGGTGCCACCCTGCTTCCAAATGTGCTAGATCTCCAGCCAGGGCCCTGGGGAGAGGCTTGGACAGGAACTGGCCTGGATGCCTGTGCAGCAGAGATGCTTAGAAACAAGGGAATTCTTGTCAAACTGATCCCCAGCTAGACCAGCTCCAGGCAGATAATCCACCTAAGACAGTTCCTTTAGGAGAGTTCTACAGAGGAAGGAAAGCATGCATTACCCTGGCATCCGGCTGGAGCAAGAGAGGCAGATTCATAGGGGGCAGAGGGGACTGTGTTGGGCAGTAGGGGCTTCCCTGGGGAGCCTCTGCCATTGGGCATCTAGCTCCTTATCTCCCTGATCCCCAGCTGCCCTCAGAGTTCAAGGAAAGGCCAACAGCTCTTAAGTGTCTTGTCCTCTGGCTGGCCAGGCTGGAAGGGTATGCCCGAGGAAGAGCAGGCACCACCTTGCCCTAGAGGACCTCACAGTCCAGGTCGGGGGGTGAGATTCCTATACTGGAAACAAGATGAGGTAGGGCATAAGTCAGCGTCGAAGTGTCCACTTTGGCCGTGTGTGCACATGCACACAAGAGTGTGAATGAGCCAGGAAGGAGCCACTATGTGGGGGCAGGGGAAAGAGAGATTATTCCCATGTGTGCATTTGTGTGTGCCCATGTGCATGTGTATGTGTGTGTTGTGTGTCTGCATGTGCCCAAACATTGCCTGATGCAACGTCTCTGGAGTTGCCATCCTCTGTGCTATTTGCCCAGACAACCTAAAAATAATTTCCATTTAACTTTAGGATTTGTTATTTGATGCATAAGATGCTTGCCCAGCAGATAGAGTTTTCTACCTACAGTTTATCTAAGATCAAGTTAAAATGAGTCTGCATTATTTATACACAGGATGGCTAGTGAGCAAAAGGCAGACCAGAACAGTCTGGATTGTCTCGTAAGTCCACATAAAAATGATCCCTGTGTGGAGAACAAAACTGGAGAGTGTGCATGGATTGACAGTGATGGCATTGACTGTGATGAGGACGATGATGAAGAAGGGCCCAGCGTGGCTACTGGGAGGTGTCATCAACCAGCTTTCTCACCCACGCATGACTTAGAATTGGGCACATGACAAGCAGTCATGAATATTTATTGAATTTGTTTGTAGACATTGAGAAAGAATGTCCACATATGCGACACATGTGCAAATATGGAGCTAGATGACTGACAATTCATCATGGACAGAGGAGAACTGAATGGTAGACTGAGTTTAAAAATCAGTTCATTAGACCGATGGCTGAGGGATGATGCAGTTATCAGATTGAAAGATGAAAGCCATGGAGGAATGAGAGATCGATAAATAACTTGTTGATACTTGATAAAGGGGTAAGAGAGAGAAACTGCGGCCAGGTGACAAGGTTAGTAGATCCATGGTCAGATCCAAATAAGTAGATGGATAGGTAAACAGAAATGTAGCAATGGAGTGAGAGGGGCAGGTAAGAGGATGAGAGAGATACTGTGGTGGGTAGATGTTTATGCTGTGCTCCCCAGAACCTGGAATATGTTACCTTACATGGCAAAGGGGACTTTGCAGACATGATTAAATCAAGGACCTCGAGATGGAGAGATTATCCTGGATTATCCAGGTGAGCTCAGTTTTATCACATGTCCTACCACTGACCTCCTCTTCAGCATGCCCCAGCCTCCTCTGCCTTCTTTTCAGTTCCTGATCACGCCAAGCTCATTCCTACCTCAGGGCCTTTGAACTCACTGCACCCTCTGTCTGCTTCTTTTTGTCACTCAGATCTCAGCTCAAGTGAGTGTTGCCTCCCTGCTTCCAGATTTTTGTCCTGAAGCCTTGAGCACACTCCCTTCCTGGGGACTGGGCTGGTGCAATGGGATGTCCCAGCTTCTAGCCTGCCCTGGCTGGCAGTATCCCCAGCCCTGGGTCCCGCCCAAGGCTGCGGGATGGAGCAGTGTGCATGAGTCATCGAGCCACAGACACAGTCCCCTTGTTGGAGGGACCTGAGCAGTTATGTTGTGGCAAACTCCTAGAGCCAATGGACAGATTGAAAGGGAAGGTAAGGAATTTCCCCAAATTATTCAGGCTCACGTGGGGCCAGGCGGGAGCTGGACAGTGGAAGAGCTAGGAATGTGCCGTGGGGACGACGCTATAACCTCTCTGTCGACTCTCCTATGTCCATCCAAGCTAAAACAGGCTGTGGAAGAGTAGATGGCTCTGAGAGGGTCTCATTACTCCTCAACTATGTCTTCATTCACCTCACATTGACTTAGCTCCCACGATGTACCAGGAATCATACTGCCCTACTATAGGTCAGGCCCTGCCCGGAAGGAGCTTACAGTCTAGTCGGGGAGGCAGGCTGGCCTGCAGACCTTCCCAATCGACTGGACAAGGGTTCCCCATCAGGGCTCACAGAGAAGCCGCACCTGACCGCCTGCATGACGGCAGTGACAGAGCTGGCTAAAAGCCATTCCAGACAGCAGAACTGGCCTGCTCTGTTAGTTTCCCGGCTGCCATGACAAAGTACCCCAAGCTGAGTGGCTTAAAACAACAGAAAACTGTTCTTTCACAGCTTTGGGGGCTAGAAGTTCAAACTCAAGGTGTTGACAGGGCCAGGCTTCTTCCAGGCTTGCATCCTTCATTGCCTCTTGTAGCTTCTGGTGGCTCCAGGTGTTCCTTGGCTTGTGGCTGCAACGTTCCAATCTCTGCTTTCATCTTTCATGCTGTCTTCCTTCTGTGTCTGTGTGTCTTCAAATGGCATGCTCTATGGGTGCCAGTGACTATGTCCAAATTCCCCTCTTCTTATAAGGACATCAGTCATATTGGATTAGGGCCCACCCTAATGATTCATCTTAATTGGATTACATCTGCAAATACCCTATTTTGAAATAAGGTCACATTCACAGGTACTGGGGGGTTAGGGCTTTTTTGGTGGGACACAATTCAACCCCTAACAGTGGGTGAAGACTTGGAAGGGCCTGGAGCTCAGGGCCAGAGTGCTCTGCCACCTGCCATCTCATCACCCACAAGCTCTGTACATATTTTCCTCCAGGGTGACTCACTGGTCCATACACCTGCTGGCATGTTCCTACCTCCAGACTTGCTCCCAGCTTCCCTGTCTTGATGACTTTTCTGTCTCACTCGGCAGGCTCACCTCTTCAAGAGGCCTTCCTCTGGTTTCTGAGATGCTCAGGCTCTGGGCTCATAGTCTGTCCCGTTCAGCGTCCTCCCCGCCCCATGCCAAGTCCAGGGTCAGGGAGCCAGAGGCTTTGAGTCTAGCCCTTCAGCCATCTCTGTATTCCCTCAACACCATCCCTGCCCAGGCTTCTCACTGAGCCTGGGTATCCCCGTGAAGGGGGAGGCAGAGCCCTGACTTCTGCACCAATGGCCCCGACTGCCAGATCGTCTTCCTTGCTCTAGCCACACTGCATCTGCTAGGAGCTCCCTGAGAGTTGTGAGGTCCCCCCCCAGATCCATCACTTGGGGCCCCATGGATTCCACTTGCCCCCACCCCCCCACCAGTGACCAGAGCTGCAGGGAGCACTGCCCAGCTGAGGCAATTTGGGGGGCTCACAAAGGGCTCCCGGACCCAAAGATCTCTTTCACCTACCTGCCCTGGGTCAGAAATTCCACCGTGAGCAAGTCTGATAGCATCCACCTCTGATGAGGGCAAATGCCCCCGAGAGGAGACTCTCTGCCAGGAGTAGCTTAAGCAGGGACTTGCCTTGGGAGCCCAGCAGCCTGGTGATATTTCACTCAAGTCCTACAGGAGATTTGCCACCCAGGAGCAGGAGGTTGTTAAAGAAGTTGGGCCATCATACAGAGTTTTGTCCAGAGGCTGTGAGCTGTATACTGCGGGCAGCTGAGGGCAGCCCCAGGCCCAGCCTGGCCCAGGCAGAAACTCACTCAGACCCCAGGACATGCACTAAGCCCAGCCTCTTCCTTCTCTCTTGCCTGTCCTCCTTCCCTTTGTCCTGCACTTCCCTGCCTGAAGACCCAGCCCCTCGGACATACTCGCAGCCACTGGGCTGTTAGTGGCCTTTGGACTGGGGAAGGCCTGGGGCCTCCGTCCTGGGCCCCACACCCATGTTAGCAATCATCAGGAACAGGGAGAGGCCAGAATTGTCACTCCCTGGGCACAGTCCCACAGTGTCCTCAACTGGCCAGTCCTGTTCTATCCTTTCTCCCGTGGGGAGGAGCTGGGGGCAGGGAAGAAGGCAGGGTCTCGACCTGGCCAGAGACATTGTCCTGCCAGGGGCCCTCAGCCCCACATGTGCCCATGGAGCCCACACTCTGTATGGAGGCCCTAGGTGAGGCCGGGCTGCCTGGGCTGCTCCTCCTTTTCTGCCAGAGGGACTAGAGGATAGGATTGGGGGGGGGTTGTGTGCTCACCACAAGATCCCAGGGGTTCCAAAAAGGTTCCTTTGGAAGGGTGAGCCAGTCACGTCTAATGAGCTATTTCAGTTCTGCCATAATCAAGTCTAGCTTTGGGCTACCTAAAATAGCCAGGTATAGAAGCCAAATGTCTGTAAAGATGGTTTGGCTCCTGAGGCCTGGGGTCCAGTGCATGCCCAGGTGGGGGTCAGGAGGGTAGCCTCAACCCCTGCACCCAGATTGCAGGCCCCTACCTCAACCCCAAGGCACCAGTCCAGGCCTAGCTCCTACCAGGTCCTCAGGCTAACGAATCCTCTCAAATTCCCACTCTTACCTATCCAGCTAGTGCTTACGTAGCAAGCATTAATAAGGCCCCTTTTAGATTAAGAGCTGTGTGGAGAATTTCATGGTGCCCCAGAGAGGGTAAGGAATGGTCAGGGGTTTAGCTAAGCCTTGCTCTGAACCTGCTGCTCATCAGAGAGAAGGCATCTCCAAGCCTGGCCTGAGCCTAAGCGGGGGGTCCAGTCAGTAGCCTGGGGAGCTGGGGTGGCCTCTTTGCCCCAGATCATCTACCTACTGGGTTACCGAGGATGGCTAAGTTGGGGGCTGCCTCCCACCCTGGGCACACCCCCCTGGCCCCGCTTTGGCTTGGTCCTCTGTTAAGCATGGTTAGACCTGCCAAATTCTCTTGATCCCCTCTCTCATAGAGGAAGCGGGAGACCAAGCAGTGTGTGGCATGGGCCTTGCAGCCCACGCTCTGAACCCTGAGCATAGCACCTATGCCAGGGTGGGGAATAGCGTAGAGACACCCAGGGGGCACCTTTGGAGCAGAGCCTGCTGCCTCTTCTCAGAAAGTAAATGCTCAGCTCCTTCTCTGCAGCAAAATCCTGCTGTGTGTCCTATTTCCTCACCAGGCTCTCAGAGACCATCTGGGGAATCTGTGGGGGCATGATCTGCCTCCTCCAGGGGTACAGTCCCTAAGGTCAGCAACCACCAGACTACTCCCCATTCTCTGGAGGTCTTTGTGCAGCACTTTCTCCCTCACCGGACCCTTGACTTCTCTGGGAAGCTCATCCCTCCCCCATTCCCCCTGAGGCTTCCTGAGCCCCAGAACTTCAAAGGTACAGTCTAACAATGTGGTTAATGCCTGCTCCACCACTTGGTAGCTGTTTGACTGTGAGCAAGATACTTAACCTCTCTGAGCTTCACTTGCCTCACTTATGAAGTAGAAATAATGACAGCCCTTATCCTAAAGAGTCATTGTGAGGATCAAACAGATCGTCCAAGGGCTGGCACATAGAGAGAGCTTAATAAACAAGTGGTATGATTATCATCATTATCTGTGGGTATCCCTCTTTAACCTGCTTCTCCTCTTTTGCTCCTTTCCTCTAGACCCCTGAATTCAGAATTGTCACCTTCCTAAGGCCTCGGCAGTCTAAATGGGGGTGGCTGGTCAAGTCCTAGTCCCATGTGAGTGGGAGACAGGGATGTGTGTCTGAGCATTCTGGTTGTAGAACCTAGAATGAGTCGTCCACAGACCAAGAATGCTCTCACTTAGGTCACCATTCAAGGGGATTTCAAGAATCAGCATTTCTGTGGTAGAAGGCAAAGCCA
The DNA here is from genome assembly GCF_054177405.1 of Leptonychotes weddellii. Taxonomy (NCBI): domain Eukaryota; kingdom Metazoa; phylum Chordata; class Mammalia; order Carnivora; family Phocidae; genus Leptonychotes; species Leptonychotes weddellii. The sequence continues at coordinate 115,063,392 of NC_138375.1, forward strand.
AGAAACAGAGAGGGTGAGGGAGTCACTGAAGGCCACACGGCAAGCTTAGGCCAGTGCTGGCCAAGAGCCCCAGTGGACCTGCCATCCAGCTCTTCTCACTGCCTGACTCAACAGCTCTCATTTCTCCAGAAGCTTCACTGGAAACCTCACTCTGGAGCTTCCTGTTCAGAGAAAGCAGCAAACAAAGCGTAGAGCCAGCCCCCTGGGCCTAGAGCCCTGAGCTCCTTGGGCAGACCCACAGGCTGACGGAGACGTTACCGGAGCTGATGATTCAACTTCCTGTCTTTTGAGAGCGCCCAGACCACAGAGGTTTTCTTGCTTGGAGGAGGGGGGCATCTCCCTGCCTTGGGCCAGGCAGAGCGGGTCAAATCTCCACCACAAACCGCAGGGATTAGGCAGTGTGTGGGGCAGGCCGTAGGGGGCCATGCTAGAAACCTGACTGGTGCCTCCTGAAGTCTCCTCTTTGGGTTAATGATTACCACCTAGGGTGACCAACTATCCTGTTTTCCTTGACTCTGTCCTGCTGTTAGCACCCAAAATCCCACATCCTGGGAAACCCCTCAGCCCTGGGCAAACCAGAACAGTAGGTCACTCTATTACTACCCATATTTCAGGAGGACATGACTTATCATCTCAGTGACTCTGGGAGTATGGGCCCCAGGACAGCACATTCTAGAACAGGGAATTGGCAAACTATGGCTTGAGGGCCTGATCTGGCCCTGTACCTATTTTTGTAAAGCCCATGAGCTAAGAACAGTTTTTACATTTTTTAATGGTTGAAAACAAAATTAAAGAATAATATTTCATGACACGTGGAAATTACAGGAAATTCAAATTTCAGCGTTCATAAACCAAGGAGCCCAGCCATGCCCATTCACTTACTCACAGGTCGTCTCTGGCTGCTTTCACATTACAAGGCAGAGTTGGGGAGCTGTGATGGAGACTATATAGACCCATAGACTACAAAGTCTCAAGTATTTACTACTTGACCCTTTATGCAAACAGTTTGCTGACCCCTGTTCCCGAGGCAGGCTGGGTGGGGATGCCCGAGCTGGACTGGTTATGGGTGTATATTGAGTGGGCAGTGACGCTTCTGTGAAGTAACTCAGAGCTGGAGCAGGCTTGATAGCCCAGCACTAATCCAGGATTTAGCAGATTAGCTTTCAGGTAGCAACGAGGCACTGAGTTTTTCTGACTCAGTTTGCCTTTCTGTACAGTGGGGTGAAGGTAGGAAGGCTCTGCTTCTCTCTGAGTACAGTGCCTCGTGCTTCAAGCTTACACAGTCCTCTCTGATACAACGCAGGCACTCCAGAGAGTTCTATGTGGCCTAGGGCAGGTCCTGCTCCCTCTGGGCCCAGCCCACAGAGGAAGTACTTACTTATCTGGCTTTAAGGCAGACCCAGATCCTATTCCCAGGCCTGGAAACTCTATTTTAACCAACTTTTCAACAAAGCTCAGGAAGCACCTACTGTGTGCAAGGTACTCTTAGGACCTCCCAACATTGGAATTGTCCCTTTCACACAGACATATGAGGTGGGGAGCTCTCCTCTCCAAGAGAAGGTACAGTAGGGCTTTTGGCTCCATGACCCCCACTTCTTAGACAAACACACTAGAAACCTCACAAGTGCCAGGTCATGTACTATGTGCTGGTCAGCTGAGCCAGCAGGCAGTTGATGGTCCGGGAGAGCTCGAACAATGTGGAAAGAAACTCAAGTGAAAACTGGACCCAATGCCAAGTCTAAAGTGGGTCCTAACTTGGCCCCTCTGCCCCTTCCCTGCCTTAGCCCTACAACAAGATGTGCTCCCTTTCTTCTTTCAGAGGCCTGGGGAAGGAGTTTATCTGAGCAGCACAGGCTGCAAGAAGGCTTGCAGGGGCTGACCTCAGTGGGGACCTTGAGGAGCCCCAGCTTGGCCCCTGCACTAGTCTGTCTGGTCTTCTCGTACAAGACTAGGGCAAGCCCTCTGGAGGCCTGCATGCCCCGGAAGCCTCTCCGCTCCCTCCCGGACACAGCTGTCCCACTAGGGCACCTTCCTCTGTGCCCATGTCCCCACAGCTCTGGTTGGTGACCTTAGTTCGTAGGACATCTGAGAACCCAAATATCTAAGGATCAGTGGAGGGTACCACAGAAAGAGATGCTCAATTTCCAGGCTTTCTGGAACTCTGCTTGGGGTAGATTGGGTCAGAGGGGTTATTTATTTTTTTTAAGGCATTTTAATTGAAGTCCAAAATACATGGAGAAAAGGGCACAGCTCGTAAGTGTACAGCTCCCGTGAACAAGCCTGTGTTAGCTATCACCTGTGTGACCAAAAACAGAGCATCGCCAGCCCCCAAAGCCCCCTGGTGCCCTCTGTAAGTCATTGCCTCCAGGGGTAACCTCTATGGTAGCCTGAGTCACCACAGATTAGTTTTGCCTGTTTTTGAAAACTATGTAAATGGGATCAGATAGTACATACTATTTTTCTTTCTGGTTTCTCTTGCTCAGTGAGATTCATCCATGTTACTGGCTATGAAATAGTTTGCTCAGTTTCATTGCTATTCGCTGTTTTATAAACACACGACGACTGATTTACTGATACCATTGCTAATGGAAATTTGGGTTGTTTCCAGTCTTGGCTATTACAAATAGCGCATGTCTTTTGGGACATGTATGTATACTTTCTGCTGGGTATGTATACTTAGGAGTGGAATTGTTGGGCTATCAGACATGCCTACGTTTAGCTTGAAAACATACTTATTGCTAACAGTTTTCATATGATTTTTTCAAAGCTCAGGCTGAAACTGCAGATGGATGTTTCTAGAACTACTTATATCACTGGTGAAAGGTAATGTCTCAATATTTCTCAGGCTGCAAATACTTGCCAGCCCAATTCCAAAAATGGTTCAGAAATGATGAGCATATACTCAAGGGCCCTACCACCAGCCTGCTAACAATTTTGCTGAGCTTGGGCTTATGGGGGGCACTGGGGCCTGCAGTACCAGATCCTTGGCCTGGAGGCCAAAGAGTCCTGTTGAGGCATCAATGGGGCCTACAGTTTCAGGACCCGAAATCAGAACATGGGGTCTGACAACTGGATAGCATATTTGAAGCCAGGACCATCTTATGAAACCTACTTTTCTGACTGTGGACAAGGACAGTAAGGTTCCATGTGGGATCTGGCATCCCAACATAGTCACACTATGTTATAAGTAGAGCAGAGGCCCCGGGTGCTATAAGTAGAGCAGAGGCCCCAGGTGCCTCAACATGGCTTTCCGCTTGTCCCAAGCCCATCCACCTGTGTAACTGACTGAGCAGCTCTGGACTGCTGCAGCGCTGGCAGATTGTTCCCAGAGCCTGCTAGGGAAGGGCCTCATCTGATTCTTTTCTGAGCAGCTTCTAGTTCATGGGACCCTGATTCCTTGCCGTTAGCAAGACCTACAAGCAGGGTTTCTCAGAGGTGGATTCTGCTCTTCAAACCCTAGAGTGGACAGAGCTGACCGCATCTCTGCAAAAAACCCCCATCAGCATCTTACTTGGCTTCCTTAAGGTCTGAGTGAGGCTTTCCCTCACTTTGAAGGACTGGTCATTGAGAGCAAACACCATGGTTAGCTTACTGCTCATTGTGGGAAGCAATGAAGTTTCACTAGTACTCATGGCCCCCTTGGGGAAGGCAGGTTGTGGGGGAGTGGGTGAGAGAGACCCCTAGAGATGGAGAAGACCTGAGCCAGTTTGATTATTACCCTGCTGCCAGGAAGAATTCTGTCATAGGCCTGGGCTAGGTTCTTTAGCTCTACATAGACAATGTGTGTGCTTGGCTAAGTGTCCTACCAACCACTGCATCAGCCACATGATCAGGTTGTTTTTAGGCCATACATCCCCAGATTGGCTTCTGTGGACTTACTGCTGATATGTGGAGAGCTTGGGGATGGTACCAGAGGCCCCTCATCCAGAGACCGGACCTCTAGGTCCATGCTGAGTACCCCAGGCTGTTGTTCTGTTGTCCCTCTGTATTCCCATCTATAAAATGGGATGACTGTGGGGGACTTGCCTTATCACGGGGCTCTGAAGAACTGTCCCGGAGAGAAGGCCCTCTGGTGATTTCACTGTGGACATTCCCAAGGAATTGGTTCCAGGCTGATGCTTTGGCAGGGTGTATGCGGGAGAGTCAATTAGAATTCTTTTAGCTTCAAGTGATATGAAACTCACCCAAACTGGCTTAAGCAAAAGAGAACTATGTATTGGCTTGTTTGTTTGGTTGGTTTACATAATGGAAAAGTTCAGGGCACACCTTGATCCAGGGGCTCAACTATGTCATCAGGACCAGGCCATTTTTCATTTCTGCTTCCTTAAGGATTGGGCCTGTCCTTACACTGTGGTGCCAAGACAGCTGCCAGTGCTCCAAGCTGACACCCTCACACCTCCAAGTCTAAATGAAAGGACAACATCTGTTTCTAAGATACTCAGATACTTGGTATTGGCTCTGATCGGACCCCGTGGCTTGGCTTATGTCACATGCCCGTCCCTAAACCAACCATTGCGTAAATCTGCACAAGGCATAATGCACTCTGCGACTCTGACCGGCCAGGCCTGGTTCACAGGAGACTCTCAAGCCAGGGCGTTACTCCACCTGAAGCACCCAAGCTGAAAATGATACGAGGAGCAGTTCCTCAGATGAAAACTGGGGTGCTGTTCCCAGAAGAGGAGGGATGGGTACTAAGCAGGGAAACCACAACAGTTCTCAACAGGGAACCCCCCTGCCTAGAACAGGAGTCATCTGGCCCGTGCCTGCTCCCTCCCCGATTGTCCTGTGCTTTGAGGGCAGGCATCACAACTTTCTCCCCTCTGTATCTGCAGAGATATTAATAGAATGAATAATCATCTTTGGCAGGTGTGTTGAGCTTGATACCTTTTCAAACCGCTTTTAACACCTACCATCTTATTTGATTCTTTGTTCTTCTTTTTGGCTACTCAGGATCTGAACCCTCTTCCTGTGACGGGGAATTCCCCTCATTCTGAGGCAGAGCCCACTTCCCACTACAGGGGCTGAAAGTACCATGTGCATCCATTTCCCAGCCTCCCCGTGGCTGGACAAAGGCCCACGACCGAGGCTCTGACAATCAGACACACAGGCTCCAGACTGTGACCCAGGAGCTAGTGGCCCAAAGAAGCAGGGATCACAGAGGGTTCTCCTTGGTGGTTACTGTGGGTGCAGCAGGTCAGTGTCGCTAGGGGGTAGAGATGGTGACAGCACAGAGCATGGGCACAAGGCAGCAGCCCAGCCTGCAGAGCGGAGCGCATGGTGGTGGTGGTGACAGGGAGGGCAGGGAGGTCCTGACGGAGCCAGTTGGCAGGATGATCTAGGGCCCTGTTCACGGCTGTGTTTTCAGAGCCGCTGCTTTTCTGCTCTGCCCAGAGATTCTCTAAGCTGCTCAATAGCCTTATTATTTTTCTGCTGAAATCAATTTCACCTAAGTCAATTAAGTCAGTCTGCTTAAGTTAAGAGTCAATTTCTGTTGCTCATAGCTAGAAACTCTGACTGTCATAATCCTGGAGACAAAACCACCAGGTAATTCCCCTTTTTCAGACGGATAAATTGAGGCTTAGAGGCTGGCCCAAGTTCGTGCAGCTGTGACAGCTGCTGAGTTGAGAGCAGAACCCTAGACCGGGTGGAACAATCCTACGGCTGGCAGGTGGGAGCCCAGGCAAGGGAGAACTTTCTCACAAGTAGAGCCGCCTCACAGGAGAGCAAGCCCCCTGTGACTGGAGGCGTGCAAGTAGATTTCTGGAGATTTAAGGGAGAGGCCAAGCAAGGGAACTCCAGTTCCTTTCTTCCTCGTGGATTGCACATGTTATCAAATGCCCAGCTGAGAGTACTCTTTGTGAACACAAAAGTGTTAAGGCGAAAACACAGCTCCTGGTGCTGCAGCTCCAAGTCCCCACCCTCTCCTGCGAGCCAGGCTCTCCCTGGCCCAAAACACAACTGCTGCTCATCCTATGTCCCAGAGCAAAGTCGTGGCGTTTACTGGCCTCCGTCACTTTAATGAAAAAGCCCCTACACCAAACAAATACAAGCACAGACATTTGCAACTAATTATGGTAGTGCTGATCAGTCAAATTTCATTGCAAATTGCATGTTGAAATTGATAGTGGGCGAGTCAAGAATAAACTGCTTGTCTGGAAAAGTGACACGAGCACACAGGACTGGATTAATAATTCAATTTAGACTCAGTCAGACACTGTGAAGAAGAGGAAAAAGCAGATTAGCATTGCCCCAAGATCGCTTGTTTATCCAGTACTTCTTGCCAATGTGCCTGACTTCTAAGGGAAGCTGATCCTCCTTTAGGGTCCTCCCAGTTTGGGAGACCACAGGGCGTTGAGTATTCCAGCCTTTAATTCCTGGTTTGCAAAATTGCAGCCTTGAGTGGTGTGGGGAGGGGAAAACTGCCCTTCATCCCAGCTGCTGCTGAGAAGCCTACTCAGGAGGCTTCTTGGAAGACAGACACCTCCTGCTTCAGTGAACCACACTCAATACGCATTTGTGGGTATTGAGCTCAGGGGATGTAATCTACTTTGAAAGCCTAGGTGGGTTCCCAGGTCAGGTATGGCTCCAGGGGAGTAAGCCCCAAGAAGGTGGGAAAGGAGTCAGGATGGCCAGTTGGCCCCAGTTGGCCTGGTTTCCAAGGAGTCCCAGAGAGCTGTGAAGTCCAGAGGAGACATAATCCCAGCTTGCATGGAGGCCACAGATGGATGGGCAATGTCCTCAGGATTGGGCCTTCCTGGAAGGTCACTGTGTCCTTGCACCTGGGGAGGAAGGCAGGAAGGAGACACAGGGCAGGCAGAGTATCCAGGTGTCGGTTGGGGGGCAGGTACCTGTATGCCCATGAGATGCACTCTCAGTGGCCACCTTGAGCGAGCCAGGAGTGCTCCACACAGAGCTGCTCAGCCAGCCCAAAGTGGACAGTGAATCAAGCAGCCTGCGGTTGCATGGAGCCTGGGCTCCCCCTCCAACTGCCCTGCTTCACAGGCCTGTGCAGACGGAGAGTCTTAATCTTCATCCTTTAGATTTAGGTTCAAAACTCAAATGTCTACACGGAAGTGGGCCAGCTATGGATGGGGGAGAGTTGGTGAGCTTGAACCTGACTGGCAGGGGGAGAGGGGGCAGCCATGATTCAGCTTCAGGAGTCTGCCTGGAGACAGTATAAGTTGGAATTCAGAAAAAGGCTTAGGCCAGGGATATACATTTGTAAGTTGTCAGCAATGGAATGTTATTTAAAACCAGGACACTGGAGGAGATTATCAGGGGAGTAAGTGAAGATAAGAGATTAAAAGAGGTCCAAGAAAAAAAAAAAAAATAAAATAAAATAAAAGAGGTCCAAGGACTGAGCCTTGGAGATGAGGAGGTAGGTGTCAGCAAAGGAGACAGAGAAGGAGCAACCACAAAGGTAGGAGGAGAACCAGGAGAGGGTGGTGATGATCCGGGTGCCATGCGGGGAGAGATGAACTCTTACATGCTATCGAGAAGCAAGGAAGGTGAAGCCTGATATTTGAGAACACGGAGAGTCCTTGACACACACAGTCTTGCTGTAGTGGTGGGAGAAAAGAAGCAGGGAGAGGACTTGAGGCAGCAAGAAGAGACAATTCCTTCTAGGAGTTGGGCCATAAAAAGGAGCAGAGAAATTGGGTGAGAGTTTGAGGGGCATATAAGGCCAAGAGGAGGTTTTTCTGTAATATGGAAAAATCACAGTATTTTTGTGTGCTGATGGGAATAATCCTGGAGACGGGAATTTTGATGACGTAGGTGAGAAAGGGGAGAAATGTTGGAGTGAAGTCCTTGAGCAGACAGGTGGGGATGGCATCTGGTGTATAAAAAAGAGGCCTGTCCTTAAATAGGAGCATGGACAGTTCATCCATATTAGCAAGATGAAAGCCAGAGTTGATGAGCACAGATGCAAGTGGGTGGGGGAAATAGTGGTGGAGCCTGTGGAACTTCTCTGGTGAGGGCTTCTATTTTCTTAGCAAACTAGGAACAGGTTGTCAGCTGAGAGTGAGGCAGAAGAGGAGGTGTGAGGCAGTCGGCTGGGAGAGAGGGTGTAAGTGCCCTTGGGGCTGTAGTATGACTGCTGGGCAGCCTGTAGGTCCCGCTGAGGGAGGCTTGGGCTCATTAATTCAAAGTGAGACTGGGCAGCCCATTGTGGGTCTTTCTCTAGTCTCAGGTGGCCTGTGGATGCAGGTGTAGAGGGTGGGTAGAAGGCTGAGTTGAACCAGGGCTGTGGTTTTGCCAGGTGACTGTTCTGCAGGGAGGGGTGAGGGAGAGATGATAACATCGGACCATGGATTCTGAGCTGGGTAAGGAGGGAAGGGGGACTGAGGGGGCGAGGGACCATGAACATTTGCTCAGATCAGTAGGCTCCGTGCAGAGCTATTGGAGTTGGGGCACTAGAGGGAGTGAGCTGGAGAGAGGGAGGCAGTGTTTACCGAGAGGGGACACAGGACACCAGTCAATGAAGGGACTTCACTGACAGATGACGACTCGTTGGAAGTCTGGCTGTGGGAGCAAGAGGCTGAGGTTGTGAAGAAGCCAAGGTTGTGAAGAGGAGGCCAAAGACTGAGAAGCCTGTTCATCTACATGAATGCGAAAATTAAAAACTCAGGCAGAGGGGCACCTGGGTGGCTCAGTCGGTTAAGCGTCTGCCTTCGGCTCAGGTCATGATCCCAGGGTCCTGGGATCGAGCCCCGCATCGGGCTCCCTGCTCGGCTGGAAGCCTGCTTCTCCCTCTCCCACTCCCCCTACTTGTGTTCCCTCTCTCGCTGTGTCTCTCTCTGTCAAATAAATAAATAAAATCTTTAAAAAAAAAAAAAAAAAAACTAAGGCAGAAGTGCCCCCTGGAGAGGGGGACTGTGGGCCAGGAGATAAAATCTTCAGGAACGGGAAGGGGGGGCGGGAATCAGGGGGCCTGTCAGTGGCTGCCAAAAGCGAGGGGACAGGTGGTCTTGTCTGATGACATGGCTCCCAGACATGGGTGTCTCCAAGGAGGAGGGCAAACTGTGACACTGCGGAGCACCATGGGCACTCCCCACTCCAAACCCAGGAACACAAGGACCACAAGAGGGAGAAGAGCCACCCTCTGAGAGGCTGAAGGCGAGGCGGAGTCCTTACAGGAGAGGTAGTTTTCCATTAGAGCAAGAAAACAAAGGGGACATTCTGAAATGAGGTTGAGGATAGGGAAGTTTACTGATGCCAGACCATGAGTTGCAGAGACCAGTGAAAGGATTTCTAGACATGGGGTAGGGTAGGCAATGAGGTCAGAAAAGGGTAATGCAGAGCCACATGAGGCTGAGACTCCTGGGGTGAGGGATGCCCTGAAAATTCTGGACCTCTCATGGGACTAGTATGAACAGGGATAAAGGGACTGGTGAGAGCAGTCCTGAGGGGCCAAGACAGAGGGTGGTGGCCAGGCTGGGTTTGTTGGGAGGTGGGAGGAGAAAGCACCTGTCAGGAGCCCCCTTCACTCCTGCTGATGGTGGTCTGGAGGTTTGAGGAGGAGCAGTCTTCCCAGGGCAGGTGGAGCCCTGAACTCCTTCTTTACTCCCAGGTAGGAATATTAATCAAAACACTCATCATAGGGGTGCCTGAGTGGCTCAATTGTTAAGCGTCTGCCTTCGCCTCAGGTCATGATCCCAGGGTCCTGGGATTGAGCCCCGCATCGGGCTCCCTGCTTGGTGGGAAGCCTGCTTCTCCCTCTCACACTCCCCCTGCTTGTGCTTCCTCTCTTGCTGTGTCTCTTTCTGTCAAATAAATAAATAAAATCCTAAAAAACAACAAAAAACAACAAAAAAACACTCATCATAGAACTGATACTAAAACTACAGACAGGTCAATGAAAGAGAATTACCCAGTAGCGCCTGGGTGGTTCAGTCCGTCAAGGGACCGACTGTTGATTTCAGCTCAGGTCATGATCTCAGGGTAGTGAGATCAAGCCCGCTTTGGGCTCCGTGCTCAGTGGGGAGTCTGCTTGAGATTCTCTCTCTCTCCCAAATAAATAAAATAAAATCTTTAAACAAAAAAAAGAAAGAATTACCCAGAAATAGACCCTTATATACTGCATAATAAATCTGTATCTAATAAAGTTTGCCGTCAAAACAGTAACGATAAAAAGCATGATTTCCCCCCCCCAGGGACCATTCATTAACTATTTGGGAAAAAATAAATCCAGATCTTTACCTTAAATCTTATACTAAATGAATTCAAGTGACCTAAAAAGCTAGTGTAAAAAATGTGATATTAGTGTAAAGACAGAAATAGACCCACACATATACGATTGATTGATGTTTAACTAATGGTAACAAAACAATTCAATGTGGAGCAAACAATCTTTCCAACAAATGGTGCTGGAATTATTGGATAGCTGCATGTAAAATTTATGACACATGCATATACCATTTATACCGTATACAAAAATTAACTTGATATGAATTATAGGCCTATAGGTATGAGCCATATCCAAAATTACATATACATATGTTATACAAAAATGATATACAGCCCAGGGACACCTGGGTGGCTCAGTCGGTTAAGCTTTTGCCTTCGGCTCAGGTAATGATCCCAGGGTCCTGTGATGGAGCTCCACATCTGGCTCCTTGCTCAGCAGGGAGTCTGCTTCTCCCTCTCTCTCTGCTCCTCCCCCCGGCTCATGCTCGGTCTCTCTCTCTCTCAAATAAATAAATAAAATCTTTAAAAAAATGTTATACAACCCAATGTAAAAATAGGCAAAAGATTTGAATCGAAGAAGACTTCACCAAAGAAGATATTGAGATAACAAACACATGAGAAGGTGCAAAGCATCATTTGTCATTAGGGAAGTAAAAATAAATTAAAACTACACACCCGCTAGATGACTGGAATTTAACAAGACTGACCAAATCAAGTACTGGTAGAGATGGGATCAGTGGTTGCCCTGGGACGGATGGATCACAAAAGTGCACGAGGAAATATTGGGGAATTACCGGCATGTTGTATGAACAAGGCAGAGTTTAACCTTCAGTTAAACCTTCCGTTCTTCAGTTGATAGACATTTCAGTTGTTGCCAGTTTGGGCTTGTAGCTGACGCAAAGATGTGTCACCCAGATCCTTCCTCAAGGAAGGATTTGCTGTCCAGTTGCAGGGAGTGTGATAAGAAGAAACCTGCAGCTGATAGTTTATTCAGGGTCTGCGTAAGCTGCAGAGGGCTGCCTTACCCCTTCCCAGAGCAGCTTGTATGCAGTGACTGAACAAAGCAGGGACAGAGAGGCTGGGCCATTTTAATCCAATCTGGGACAATCCAGATGCACAATATTTGCTCCAGAGTTCCCTGCCAACTTGGCTTAGACGTCCATGAACCTGCATCACAGTTTGACTTCTGCTCAATCCTGCTTCCTCTCCCTTCCTTTCATAGATGGTGATCCCTAATGTCCCTCATAAATATCTTGTGCTCCAAACTCCATCTCAGCATCTGTTTCCTGGGAACCAGATTTATGACAGGGCTATGACAGACCGAGTTCCTATGACCATTCTTGTCCATGTTTCCTGCCCTATTAACACTCTTTTCTGTAGGATATTTGCCTAGGAATGGAATTGCTGGCTCAGAGTATGTTATTTTCAGTTTACTTGGATAATGCACAACTGTTTTCCAAAATGGTTGTACATGTTTATGTAAATTTATATAGATGAATGTTTTTGCTACTATCTGGTATTGTGACTTTTAAATTTTAGTCAATTTGGTAAGTGTATAGTGGTATCTTATTGTGATTTTAATTGACATTTCCTGGATTACCCAAAAAGCTGAACAATGTTTTATGTTATTGGCCTTTGTTTGTTTCTTTGTTTTAGAGAGGGAGGAGCAGAGGGAGAGCGAGAGAGAGAATCTTAAGCAGGCTCCATGTCCAGTGCAGAGCCCAATGCAGGGCTCTATCTCACAACCCTGAGATCATGACCTGGGTTTCTTCTTTTTCAAAGTGCCTATCTTTTGCCCATTTTTCTTTTTCCCAAATTATTTTATTTTTTATTACTTATTTATTTTAAACCAATCTATTAAGGTATCACTGACATACAAAAAGCTGTACATATTTAATGTATACAACTTTAGTTTGGATTGCACAGTCTTCTACTGGATTGTCTTTTGTTATGAATTCTTATGTGTCCTGTATATATTCTGGAAAAAAGCCTTTTGATAGTTTTATCTGTTCCTATTATCTTCTGCTACTCTGTAGATTGCCTTTTCACTCTCTTAGTGTTGCCTTTTGATGAATAGAAATTCTTCATTTTATCCATCTTTCCTTTGTGGTATTGCTTTTTGTGCTTTGTTTAAGATAATTTTTCTTACCCAAGATTATGAAGATATCCTTCTACATTATTATTATTTTTTCTATGTTATTATTTTAAAACTTTACAATTTTGCCTTTTTTATTTAGGTCCATATAAGCTGGAGTTGATTTTGGTGTATGGTGTGAGGTAGGGGTCCAATTTCATTCTTCTCCCAGATAGATCCCCAGTTGTTCCAGCCAAATTTATTAAGAGTCTGTCTTTTTGCCAGTGCTATACCATGCCACCTCTGTCACAAATCAAGCATCTAGATGTGTGCAGGTCTGTTTCTGTAATCTCATCTCTATTCCATTGAGTTATCTATTCCCAAATCCATGCCACACTCTCTTAATTACTATAGCTTTAGAGTAATCTGTTATAGTAATGGCAATCCCTTTAATCTTGTTCTTCCTCTAGAACGGCTTAGCTATTCTTGGCCTTCCACATCTCCACATAAATTTAAGACTCATCTTGTTGAGTTCCACAAAAAATCCTCATGAGTTTTTATAGAAATAAAATTGAATCTATAGATCACTTTGGGAAGAACTGACAATATTTGTAATATTTAGTCTTCCAATCCATGAACACCATAGCTCCATTTATTAAGATCTTTAATTTCTTTCAATAATGCTTTAAATTTTTCTGCATTGGAGACTTAATCAAGTTTATTAGCTTTATTCCTAGTGATTTGGTATTTTAAAATGATATTACAAATGCTATCTTTTTAAAATATAATTTTCTCAGGGCACCTGGGTGGCTTAGTTGGTTAAGC
>NC_138375.1:115076978-115199067 GCF_054177405.1 Leptonychotes weddellii
CTCCCTGCTGAGCATTCAGCAGGATGTGGGTCCTGATTCCACGATCCCAAGATCACAATAGGAGTCGAAATCAAGAGTCTGCCATTCAACTGACCGAGCCACCCAGGTACCCCTTTATTATCCCTTTTGAAGAACAAATTTCCTGACCAGAAAGGAAAAAGTAAAACTAACTTATTTACAGATGACATGATGTTGTATATAGAAAATTCTAACTAAACAACTATTATAACTAATAAATAAGTTCAGCAAGTTTGCAGGATACAAGCCCAATATACAAGAAATCAGTTGTAGTTCTATATACCAGCAATATATTCTTAAAGTGAATTAAGAAAATAATTCATAAAGAGTAAAATACTTGGGAATAAATTTAAGTGCAATATACTGAAAATTATAATGCATTTTTGAAAGGAATTAAGTAAGACCTAAATAAATGGAAAAGATATCCTATGTTCATAGATCAGAAGACAATATTGTTGAGATGTTAATCTTCAGATTCAATGCAATCCCCATCAGATTCCAATGGGCTTCTTTGCAGAAACTGACAAGCTGATACTAAATCATGAGGGAAATGCAAGGGACCCAGAGCAACCAAAACATTCTGGGTAAAAAACAAAAAGTTGGAGGACTCACATGTCCTGCTTTCAAAACTTACTACAAAACTATGGAAATCAAGACTACATGATACTGGTGTAAGGAATAAACATATAGATCAATAGAATAAAAGTGAAAATTCTGAAATAAACTCTTACATTTAAGGTCAACTGATTTTTGACAAGGGCATCAAGACAACTCAATGGGGGAAAACAAAAATCTTCAACAAATAGTCCTGGAACAACTGAATATTCACATGCAGAAAAATGAAGTTGTACTGGACCCCTATCTCACACCATATGTAAAAATTAACTCAAAACTGGGGTGCCTGGGTGGCTCAGTTGTTAAGCGTCTGCCTTCGGCTCAGGTCACGATCCCAGGGTCCTGGGATCGAGCCCCACATTGGGCTCCCTGCTCAGCAGGAAGCCTGTTCTCCCTCTCTCACTTCCCCTGCTTGTGTTCCCTCTCTTCGCTGTGTCTCTGTCAAATAAAATCTTAAAAAAAAAAAAAATTAACTCAAAACAGATCAAAGACCTAAATGTAAGAAGTAAAACTCTAAAACTCTTAAAAGAAAACATAGGTGTAAATATTTGTTATTTGGATCAGGCAATCATTTCTTAGCTATGACACCAAAAGCATAAGCAACCAAAGAAGAAATAGATAAATTGGACTTCATCAAAATTAAAAATTTTGTGTTATAGAGAGCATCATCAAGAAAGTATAAAGACAACCTAGATAATGGTTGAAAATTTTTACAAATCATATATCTGACAAGGGAATTTTTTTAAAGATTTTATTTATTTATTTGTCAGAGAGAGAACAAAGCAGGCTCCCTGCCGAGCAAGGAGCCTGATGCGGGACTCGATCCCAGCACCCTTGGATCATGACCTGAGCTGAAGGCAGGTGCTTAACCAACTGAGCCAGCCAGGCATCCCTGACAAGGGACTTCTATCTAGATATATAAAGAACTCTAAAAGTAAAGAGTCAAAAGACAAATGCTCACTTAAAAAATGGGCAAAGGACCTGAATATACATTTCTCCAGAGAACATATATAAATGGTCAATAAGCACATGAAAAAATATTCATCATCATTAGCCATCAGGGAAAAGCAAATGAAATCATAATGTGATACTACATTATACCACTAGAATGGCTATAATTAAAAGAACAGATAATAACAAATGTTGACAAGGATGTGGAGAAATTGGAACCCTCATACACTGCTGGTAGAAATGTGAAGGGGTGCCTGGGTGGCTCAGTCACTTAAGCATCCGACTTCAGCTCAGGTCATGATCTTGGGGTCCTGGGGTTGAGCTCTGCATCGGGCTCCCTGCACTGTGGGGACTCTGCTTGTCCCTCTCTCTCTCTCCCTCTGCCCCTCCCCACCTTGTGCTCGCTCTCTCAAATAAATAAAATCTTAAAAAAAAAAAAAAAGGAAAGGAAAAGTGAAATAGTGCAACTGCTTTGTAAAATAATCTGACAGTTCCTTAAAGATTAAATATATAGTGGGGCGCCTGGGTGGCTCAGTCGTTAAGTGTCTGCCTTTGGCTTAGGTCATGATCCCAGGGCCCTGGGATCGAGCCCTGGGATCGAGCCCTGCATCGGGCTCCCTGCTCGGCGGGAAGTCTGCTTCTCCCTCTCCTGCTCCCCTGCTTGTGTTCCCTCTCTCGCTGTCTCTCTCTCTGTCAAAAAATAAATAAAATCTTAAAAAAAAAAAAAAGATTAAATATATAGTTACCATATGATCCAGAATTTCTACTCCTAGGGATATACCCAAGGGAAATGAAAACTTACGTCTATTTAAAAACTTGTACATTAATGTCCATAGCAGCATTATTTATAATACCCCCAAAGTAGAAACAATCCAAGTGTCCATGAACCAATAAATGCATAAACCAACTGAAGTATATCTGTACAATGGAATATTATCCAGCCACAAAAAGGAAAGAAGTTCTAATACATGCTACAACATGGATAAAACTTGAAAACAAAATGTAAGTGAAATAAGCTAGTGACAAAAGACCACATACTGTGTGATTCCACTTAAATGAAATACCCAAAACAGGTAAATCCATAAAGACAGAGAGTAAGGGGGCCTGGCTGGCTCAGTTGGTGGAACGTGTGACTCTTGATCTTGGGGTCATGAGTTCAAACCCCATGTTGGGCATAGGGCTTACTTAAAAAAAAAAAAAAAAACAGAAAGCAGATTAGTGGTTACCTAGGACTGGAAGTAGGGCATGGGGGGAAAAGTGAAATGACTCTTAATGAAAATGATTTTTTGAGGAGGAGGGGTGATGTAATGTCCTAAAACTGATTGCAGTGATTTGTTGCACATCACTGTGAATATACTAAAAACCACTGAATTCTATACTTTTTTTTTTTAAAGATTTTATTTATTTGACAGAGAGAGAGAGAGAGACAGCGAGAGAGGGAACACAAACAGGGGGAGTGGGAGAGGGTGAAGCAGGCTTCCTGCTGAGCAGGGAGCCCGATGCAGGGTTCGATCCCAGGACCCTGGGATCATGATCTGAGCCGAAGACAGACGCTTAACGACTGAGCCACCCAGGCGCCCCTGAATTCTATACTTTCAATAGATGAATTGTATGGTATATGAATTATATCCCAATCAAGTTATTTATTTTATTTTATTTTTTTTTTAAGATTTTATTTATTTATTTGACAGAGAGAGACACAGCGAAAGAGGGAACACAAGCAGAGGGAGTGGGAGAGGGAAAGCAGGCTTCCCGCAGAGCAGGGAGCCCGATGCGGGGCTTGATCCCAGGACCCTGGGATCATGACCTGAGCCGAAGGCAGACGCTTAATGACTGAGCCACTCAGGCGCCCCAAGTTATTTATTTTAAAAAAATGTCAGGGGCTCCTGGCTGGCTCAGTCGGAGGGGTGTGTGACTCTTGATCTTGGGGTTGTTAGTGCCCCAGGTTGGGTGTAGAGATTATTTAAATTAAAAAATAAATAAATAAATAAATAATTTCAGTGGACCTGACTGTCAGGATGCTGGTGACCCCTAGCCAACCAAAGGCATTTCAGTGCTATGGTGGGATGCTGAAAAGTGGCAGGATGGGGAGTGACGTGAACAAGGAAGAAAGGAAAATACATGGAAAAAACTTGGGAGGCTCATCTGGCCATGAAGGCAGAAGTGAGACTTGATGGAAGGGAGGGCTTGGGGGCATGTATTCTGTAGGCTCATGTAAGACACATCACATTCCTCAGCCTGAGATCCAGCTCCTCAGAGAAGCTGGTGAAGCTGATTCTCTGGGCCTCTCCAGCATTCTCTCCTGACGCTGGCCAGACCGGCCAGGCCAGTCCTCTCTTCCTATACCAGTAAAACTTAGCCACCTGGAAAGTCTTACCACACCCTGCCTCATCCCGGAGCCCTCCCCTGGAGGTGCCAGCTCCCAATGACCTCTCCCTTCTCAGCCTGCTTTCATACTGCATACAAGATAATATCACTATATTGTATCATACATGGTCAGGTATTCTGATTCACAGTACTGATGCTGGGCTGGGGACCTGATTTGGGGAGTAGGACATTGCCTAGAGCCTGGGACCCAGAACCTTGAGTCTGCAAAACTCATACATAAAGCCTTCTATGGGCTGGCCTCCGTTTGAGGAGATGGTCATTGAATCTGGGTTTCTAAGAAAGTCATACTTTCCTTAGTGCCTACAGGTGCCCACCTATTCCATGTAGGCCAGAGCTAGCAAGAAAAACATACTTACTTATTAATCCTTGGACCCCACTGTTCTCAGAAGAGCACAAGTCCCATGAGGATGGGCTAAAGGTGTGAGGGGGCCTTCTCCATATTCTCCCCACTCTTGGAAAACAAAGATGCTTATTAATGAGCATGTGAAATAAAGGCTCTGATAAAGTCCAGCAAGTGGTGTTTAGCGTTTTCGAACACAGTGTTTCCCAAATATATTTGTCCTTGGGATCTTTTGTCCACCCCACCCACTATCATCCAGGGACATACCACCGTAACAATAAAGTCCAGAACCTGCAACTGGTACTTGTGGCCCAGCCTACAAATCTCAATGGCCAACCTCTCTTCTCCTCCGCCTGGACTCTTCTCCCTACCTTACAACGTTCTCCTCCAAGGCAGAGCCCACAGCTCTCTCCACCTGCTGGGGTGCCAGCATCTCTGAGCCACCTGTTCCCTTAAACACCCAAAGACCCCTCTCCCCACCTCATATCCACAGCTGCCCATTGCTTCCAACATCGAGTATCCTTCAGTATGCCTGTCCCTACCCATCCTCCTTCCAGGTCATTCCTTGCTGCTCTCTGGGTTGTCCTTGTGAGGTCATGGGCATGAGATGCCACACTTGGCAACAAGCCAAGGGTGCAGCAGTGCACCTCGAAGTGTTCTCAGAACCTGAGCCCTGTCTCTCAGCTTCTCTACCCCATAGGGATTCTGCCTCACGCAGCAGAAGAGCAGGGTATGGGCACGATCAGAGGTGGAAATGGGCATGGGGCCACAACCCAGTACCAGCTTCTCCCATGGGCAGGGACCAGAGGGCTGTCCCCATGCGTCAGTCTGGCACTTGGTGAATGAAGATCAATGACAGTTCTTAGAGAGAAGCCCCCCACTCCCCCGGACCCGAGTCCGGGGCACATACCCCATGAGGGTACTGGACACTTCCCAAAACTCAAGACACATCCTGGCTGGAGCTGGCTGTGGGCCGGGCACCCCCGGGCCAGCCGGGCAGGGCGGGGTGTCCTGGAGAGCCGCGGATGGGCCTCACACCCAGGCTGGGCCAGGACACCCCGTCCTTGGCCGAGGCCCAAACCGGCTCTGTTTACAGAATCTGTCAGCTCTGTTCCCCCTCCCCCACCCGGCACTTCCCCTAGAGTCCTGGGGGCTGGGAGAGGGGCAGGCGGGGCCTGAGGGAGGCTAGGAGGCAGCCAAATCCTAGGCCAGCCCCTCAGTCCTCCTCCCCTTCTTGGCGCCTACGGTCTCTCCGCGCCGGGTTCTCCAGTCTTCTGGTTTCTTTTTCAAAACATTGGGTGGGAATGCGCTTTTTAAAAGAGAAATCTGCAGAAGACCACGCTTAGTCCCAAGGAAAGTTTAGCTAATGGTGAAAAGATAGGCACTGAGTCGGCAGGCGCAGGGACAGTTTTCTGGCAAGGGGTTCCTGGATACCTCCAGACAGCCCGGAAGGAGGCTCCCTCTTTCTTCGGGACCCCAAAACTCTTGGGCCCCTGGGAAATTTTCTAGAACTGCCGGAGGGACTTGGTGCAAATTAGATGTAGCAGGGCAGGCTGGGGGCTTTCGGGGGGTAGCGACGTGTCGAGATAAGGCCAACGGCCGAACAGGCCGCAGTGACTCAGCTCCCTTGGGCTGCAGGGAAGCTCCGCGGGCCCCCCGGGAGCCGGACGGGGGAGGCGGGGCCTGGCCTGCGACGCTCCGCCCCCACCCCGCCCCCTGGCTCCGGGAAAGCCCGCCCAGCACCCCCAGCTTCCCAGAGGCGCCCGGATTTCCCACGGGTTTCCCCACCTGCTGCAAATAGTAACAAAGGCTGGCACTTTCAGAGCGCTCACACTGTGCTAGGTACTTAGCAGGAATCATGTCTTTTGTTACCTCCAACGAGCCTCTGAAGCGGGCACCGCTATTCCTATTAGAGACAAGAAAACTGAGGCTCAGAGAGGCCAAACTCCTTGCTTAAGGCCACACGGCTACTGAGTGGTGGGAACCAGAGTTTATAAAACCCCAGATACCTCTTACCCCTTGTGAGTGCCATGTCCTCCTGACCTTCCTGTTGCTAGCGGGTCCCCTGGTGGTGCCTTCCCAGGGAACCAGGACATCCCCTGGTTTGGCGGCTAACACAATACAAATATTTATCATCTTGGGGCAAATCCAGTGGTATTGATTATGTTTCTCCTGAACTCCCACCCTGGTGTCACGTGGTGGCAAAATTCCCCAGCCCTGAGTTTCCCTTTGACCTCCACTCAGAGGGAAACTCCTGGGCACAGGGCTGGGCCCCCAGGGAACACTGCCACGCCAACACTCAGCCCTGCCCTCTGGAGAGATGCAGTTCTCTAGAAAGCCCCTACCTCGCTTACAGATTAGTCCCCCAACCCTGGGGCCCTGCCAAGTGGGAAGCCGCAGGCGCACACCACCCCACTGCCACTGGCTGGCCCCTGCCCATATGGGGTCAGGGACAGGACAGTGCCACAGAAAGCCATATCTGAGCCCAGAAGAAGTCAAGGAGCAGAGTGCAATCTGTACCCTAAGGCTGTCCTGGGAAGTAGTGAGCTCCATGTTATGTGGGGTGGAGGACCACCTGTGGAAGAAATGATTCAAAAAGAGGGTGGGATGAGATGACCTTTTAAACCCCAGATTCGTCTATCCTATGAGTCAGGCAGTGTCCAAGTGAATGGCTTGTTCTGAAAGCCGCTTAAATAGAAACTTTCCCAGACTCTCCCACTTCCTTCCCCTTTGACCTCTTTCTTCTGGGCCTGTGATCTTTCTCCTGGAGACTCAGAGAATATTGGGAAGAAGATCACGCCCACATGTCCCTGCCTCAGTTTGTGACTCTGTCTCAGTGGCCACTGCATGGGCTCTGGGAGGTTCTGACTCGTGGGAAGTAAGGAAGGAAGCAAAGAAGGAAGGAAACACGGACAAAGAGAGGGAGAAATCTGGAGACCAGAGACTGCTTCTGTGGTTGAGTTGGTTTGACCTTTGGCCCCGTCCCAATTCCATCCTCTTCCCCCAGATACGTGATCTTAAGCAATGTCACTTTACCTCCCAGGGCCTCTGCAAAATGAGAGAACTCTAACATCAACCACCCTTCTTAGGAGGGCTGTTTGTAGCAACAACGAATGACCACCATGGGTAAGGTCATCCCAAACACGATTCTGTGATGGTGCCCAGTGGGCAGCTCAGCTCTATAAGCAGACACCATTCTTCATGGTTCTGTCTGAGGAAGTAAGTCCCCAAAGACAGGCAAGTTTGAGTGGCAAAAGAGGGGGAGAGAAAGGGACCCGACTGGGGGCTGCTGGGGATGGGTTTCCTGCAGTGGGAAGGGCTGTGTTCTGGGGTCAGTAGACCTGTGTCCTAAAGATACTAAATAGTGCTTCTGTGGGCCAGCACGGTACTAGGTGCTTCACAAACACTGTCACATTTCATTCTATCTACAAGGCAGGTATTGTTATCACCCCATTTTACAGTTAGCAAAAGCAAGGCTTAGAGAGTTTTGGTGAGCTGTCAGTGGAGACGTCAGGAGTCACATTACTCTGGAGCCCTGGCCTACCCAAATCCTGACTCAGGTCCCTTGTCCCTCCCCCAACAGTTGCCTTGGAGGCTGGTACCCAGTGGCCAGGCAGATTGTGCCCAGTTCCCCAAGATCCCTGCCCTAGCCTGGCACCCTCTCTCTGCTCTGTCCAGCGAGAGCAGCCCTGGCCAACCAGAAAGAGTGTGGCATCATGGCTGTGTTGGACCTTGAACAGAGAGACAGGGACTAGGATCAGAGCCCCAAATGACAGGAGATAGGATATGGGGGAGGGGTCTTGACTGGTGCTCAGTTTTGTACAGCAAAGGAAGACGGGGAGGCAGGAAGCCACCCCCACCCACCCTGAATTCGGAACTAAAAATGACCTTAGGCACCCTGTTACCTGAGACCAGCTCTGGTTCCATAAGGGTTGGCGAAGGTTTTATTCTAATTAATTAATTAATTAGAGAGAGAGAGAGAGAGAGAGCAAGTGAGGGGGGGGAGGGGCAGAGTGAGAATGAGAAAGAGAATCCCAAGCCTACTCCGTGCTGAGTGCAGAGCCCCACATGGGGCTCCCTCCCAGGACCCTGAGATCATGACCTGAGCAGAAATCAAGAGTTGGACACTTAACCAACTAAGCCGCCCAGGTGCCCTGGGGAAGGTTTTAGATCGTCATCAGGGAAGCTATAAGACTGGGCCTACCCCAGCTACAAGGTGATACTGGAGGGCCCCAAGCCCCCCACACCCTATTTTCCTGTCAGAATCATAGCATGGCCTGGGGCATCCCCTGATCAAAGCCCTGTATTGCAGACCTCCTGGCTGTCATGGAAAACCTCTGTCCAGTGGCTCTGAGTCCCAAATGGGTCCCCTGCCTTTAGCTAGAAGAGACTCCTCCTTGTCCTCTCACCTCTACTCCCAGTGAACTCTTCATCTTCCCTTGGAAACAAATCGCTCCCAACTTCAAAGCATCATAATCCCCCCCAAAGAGCAATCTTGAGAATGTCAAGGGGAAATTATTGAATTATCCTGGTTGGCAGAAAAATCTAATTTATAGCAAAGCATTTCTCCTGAAGTTTTAATAGATTTTTTTCCTCTGATGGATTTTAATGCGCAATTGTTTCCCAGGCTTGGAAATTTAGTTTGAAGCACTGACATTGCTTTTCAGTTCTTGATTTATTGCCAGCTCCCCGCTTTTGAGCCTGATAGTAAACCCAACATTCTATTTTCCATTAAACTGGCAGGACTGTGCTCTCGGGTTAGCCTCCTGGACCAGACATCTGATGGCACTGCCATCTCATAAAGGGTGTGAGGGGGCCTGGCAACCTGGCTGAACATTCCATGCTCTCCGTACCTGGTTCACAGGGACAAGTCCCCTCCTTGAGGATTTTGCTAGATGGAACCTCGGCGCTATGTCTATGAGGATACCACTGGCCTATGGAGACCACTCGGGGCAGTGGCATGGCTAACCTTCCTCTCTGCCCACTCCCTGACTCTCAGCCTATGGAGGGGCTTAGCACAAAATAAGGGCTCAGCCAATAGGTGTTGGTTCAAAGAGGATGGGGAAAGAGAGTGGTGTGGCTGAGTGTTAGAGTCCTGCTTGGGCCAATGACAGCTTAGGCTCCCATTAGCAAAGGAATGTAGTGTTGACATCTTTGCCAAAACTCCAGTCCACTGGATTGGAATCATCTGGGCATAGCAAGAGACAGCCGGCAAGGGTGTTGTCTAGAGATTTTAATTTATGAGGGCACAGCCAGCTTGGGAGAAAAGGGTTGGAGGGCACAGTGGCATCAAAAAAATGCATTCCCCCCACAAAGATGAGAAGCTTAGTGTGCCCCACCTTTCAAGAGTATCTGACTAGGGCAATGCTTAACCAAAAATCGCTAAGAAGAGTGGGCTTTTGGAATGAACACCAGGCGGAGAAGGGAGATATTTAGGAATAAAATAGACTTCTTTTGAGTTCTTGGAATGACAATACCCATTTTACAGATGCAGAAAGTAAGGCTCAGAGAGGGGCAGAAACTCTCAAAGCTTTGGCAAACAGCCAGAGCGACACTGAGACCCAGCAGAAGCAGACTCCCTGAGGGCTCTTTTCGCAGCTGTGTGGGAGGCTGTACCAGGCTCTTGCTACCCTGACCCTGTAGGACTCAGCAAAGGTCAGGCTCCTTTGGAAGGGTGGGGGTCCCTCAAGTCCCCAAAGGAGGTTGCCCACCATCTAGTTTTAGAATGGGCTGACAGGTCTGTGGGAATTCCTTCTTAGGTCACCACTGTTTTCTGGGGGTTTTTTCTAGCAATCCTGCCATCCCTGACCCCATGTACCCAAATACCCAGAGCCCCCAGAGATTTCAGTCTCTTTCTTCCCAGAGATCCCTGCTGTGGTGCCAAGTGAGAGGATTTGGCCAGAGAGGAGTGTGAACAAGGGGCAAGGGGGAAAGGGTCTGCACCCTTCCACTCACTCCTTCTCTCTCCCTACCTGCCTAATCTTCTATGCTCGGGAAATTTGGGTTTCATATCACAGGGCAGTACCAGAAACAGAGTCAAACAGCCTGACCCCTGGGAAGCCCTGAGGAGCTCCCAGGGGGTGGAAGGCTCACCCTGGCCAGAGTCCCTATCTGGACATGGAAGTTGGGGGGCGGCGCACTACACTCCCAGGGACTGAAGTGGACTTTGCACGCTTTGTGAGGCCACCCCCACCCCATCCAGCCCTCTGGAGCAAATCCAGGAGCCCAGCCAGGAGAGGGTGGTTTGGGGGAGTTCACAGAATTGTGAGGAGGGCGTATTGTGGAAGATGTTTCTGTTTGACTTCAGGGCAGAACCAGGCCTGGCTCTGAGAATACAAGAGACTCCACTCCTATAAGGAAGGTGTCCTCACCACTCAAGCTACAAAAGCACAGGGCAGGAGGAGTCATGGGGACAGAACATACTGTCAATGTCCTATTCCCCTAGAGGCCGGCCTCTCAAGGTTCCACCAGACAAGCTTCTGCTCAGGAGTGAGGGAGAGCTACTACTCTCATTAATCCACCCTGCCCCTCCAGATTTAATGACTTCCAAAATGCTACCTTTGCTGGGACAACTCCCTGGCTCTGTCTCAGCCAGCTGGAACCCAGGTCACCTGACTCTCTTCCTGGCGCTCATCTCCTTACTCTTCTGGCAGTCCTGTGACTGCACCAGGCATGCGTGTAAGCCAGGCCCAGGAGAGCTGAGTGGCAGGCGGAGGGACAGGAGAAAGAACCGTGGGCAAGCTGGTTATGCAATCCTGACTCCTGGGGATGGGGAGCTCATGGGAGGCCAAGACTGGGACACTTTCCTGAGGGTGTTGGGAAGCAGGTTTCCAGAAGGACAAAATGGAGATCAGGGGTGAGGAAGCTGCTGATGGGACCTCAAATACATGTCAAGCCAGTCTTCAGTAGGTCTAGGGGCTTTGAGGGTCCCAATTGGTCACCTAGAGGGGCAGGATGAAAGTGTGCTCAGCATGTGGCTCCCAAGTCCCCCACCTGCAGTTTGGTAAGATGAGGTGTAGGGCAGGGTTGTGCCTGGAAGGAGTTGTGCCTGGGCAGGGTTCTGGCCCCACTCCTGAAAGCTCCCCAGTGCCATAGCCCCTGCTGACCAGCCATTCTCATCAGACCATGGTGCAGGGCCCCTTGCCTGGGTTTCTGAAACTTTGCCCTTTGGTGAGTAATTTCTTAGAGTTTGTGTCTGGCATCAAGATCAGAGGTTTTGTTCTCCACCTCCTACCTCTGAACGAATCATGAAGAAGGACCTTCTTGAGGGCCCTGGGGGTTACTTCTGATCTGAGAGGCCTCCAGAGGCAGGATGAGGGGCATGTGTGGACCTGAATCACTTGGGGCAGGAGGCTTCTGTACCAGGTCCTCCGGCCCACGCACCCTGGCACAGGCTCTCTGGGTCTGAGTCTGATGGGCACCAGAGGTTGGCATGCTTGATGGCGTTCATACAAGAGGCATGTCCACCACCCAAGCCCTTGGCCCCCAGCCCCATGCCTCAGTCCCATTGCCTCTCAGCACCAAGCCAGCTCACCAAGAATGGTATAGAATGGCCTGAGCTCACATTGCAGCTGGAAGTTCAGAGCTAGACTCAAGGAACTTTCTGAATATAAGAACTGTGATGGGCGAGAGAAGATGTACTAATCACTCAACTCTCAATATCCATGTGCCAGCCTTGTCCCTTCAACTTGTTTTTCCACTGGTCAGACCTCAGGAAATGGCATTACCATTCACGTATCCACCCAAGCCCCCTGGGCAGTGAGCCTCTCAGCCCCATGGCCAATCCAGCTTCGATTCCTCTGAAACATCTCCAGAAACTGTCCCTAGCCCTTCACCTCTACTGCTATAACCCAGGCCAAGCGACCACCTCCTGCCTTGTAGAGGCCTGTAGCAGCCTCTCCCTGTCTGCCTGCTGATCCTATCCATGCCCCCTGCTGTCCGTTCTCCACCCAGCAGCCAGAGAGAGCTCAGAATTTAAGCCAAATGGGGGTCTCCTGCTGCAAACCCTCCAGGGGGCTGTGATCCTCTTGGGTAAAGGCCCTGCCCCATCTGGCTCTAGGCCATCTCTTGCTACCTATACTGCAACATTCAGCTACAGTGACCTCATTCCACATGCCCCTAGCTTCACTATGACGCTCCTATCTTCCTGGCCTCTAGACTGTCACTTACTCATCTTTTAAAACCAGGAAGGCTTTCTGATCTGCCAAACCCATCCAAGACTCTAAGAATCCCTGCCAAACTGGAATCCATCTCCCCAACACCTATCACCTCTTATTGTCATCTTTCTTTACTCTTCAGTCTACCTACTTGGGAGTGTCAGTCACAATCAAGACAACACGCAGAACAGACATGTGAAATGACCACAGCCCATCATTAATGGCATCATCCTCATCACTGCTAACTGCTTACTGAGCACATTTTATGTGCCCGGCGCTGTTATAAGCATTTTACATGGATCAAGTCATTTAACCTTCATGACAGTCCTATGAAGTCAGGTTGTCCTTCATTTCCAAGATGCGCTGTGGGGAGTCAGCGGGGCTTGAGGTGGACAGGAAGACTCTGTGGCGGAAGCAGGAGTGAAGCTGGGTCTCACAGGATGAGGAGCAAATGGTAGATAGGCACAGGGGAAGTCCTCCAGGCCAGTATGAAGAATACTCCTAGTAGTAATAGTATATTGGACCCTTCGCTGTGCTTCAGAGCTTTATATTTATTATCTTGTTGGATGTTTACAACAACCTTGAGAAGTAGATACTCAGAGTCCCATTTTGCAGACAAAGACACTGAGCAACTACCGCTGGCCTCCCCGAGCCTGGGAGGGAGACAAGCTGCCCCAGCCACAGACAGACTTCTGTCCCCTGAGGAAAGAGCCCAGGGCAAGGAGAGCAGACTCTTGGGGCAGGAGGGAGTGGACACTCTACTGAGCTCTGAGGGGAAGCAGGGAGGGCTGGAGGCTCCTTCCCAGAGGAAGTGGGAGAGCACTAGAGCTGGGCTTTGAAGGACAGGCAGGAGTTAGGGAAGTAGAAATAAGGGGAGGTGGGGGATGGGGTGTGCGCAGCCTCCCTCCTCTGACCCTGCCCCGGCCATCTCCCCCAATATCTCCCAGGGTCCTGAGTGAGCTCCCAGAGGAGAACACTAACAAATTTAAGTGCCCCATCCCCATGTGACTTTTTCTTTTTTCACTACCGTAAAATATACCTAACATAAAATGTACCACTTTCACTATTTTTAAGTGTACAGTTCGGTGGCATTAAGCACAACTACACTGTTGTACAACCATCACCACCATCCATCTCCAGAACTCTTTCATCATCCCCAAACTGAAATTCTATACCCATTAACAACAATTCCCCATTCCTCCCTCCCCAACTGGCCCACAACCACCATTCTACTTTCTGTCTCATGAATTTGATTTCTCTAGGTACCTCATACAAGGGGAATCATGCAGCATGTATCTTTTTGTGTCTAGTTTATTTCACTTAGCATAATGTCTTCAAGGTTCATCCTGTGGTAGCATGTGACAGAATTTCCTTCCTTTTTAAGGCCGAATAATATTCCATTGTCTGCATACACCACATTTGGCCTATCTATTCATCCACTGATGAGCCTTTGAATTGCTACCACCTTTTGCCTATTATGAATAATGCTATGAACTTGGAGTACACAAACATCTGTTCAAGTCCCTGCTTTCGTTGGTTTGGCATATGCCCAGAAGTGGAATTGTTGGATCATATGGTAATTCTGTGTTTAATGTTTTTTGGGGCCTTGTTTTCCACAGCAGCTGCACCATTTTACATTCGCACTGGCAATGCACAAGAGTTCCAATTTCTCCACATCCTGGCCAGCACGTGTTACTCTCTGTGTAATATGTATTTTGTTTTTTATTAATAGTTGTCCAGATGGGTGTGAAGTGGTCTCTCCTAGTGATTTTGATTTTGATATTCCTATTAGTCATGTCCAGTACTTCTTTTGTGTGTTCACTGGCCATCTGTATATCTTCTTTGAAGAAAGGTCTATTCAAGTCCTTTGCCCACTTTTAAATCTGGTTATTTGGGGGTTTTTTTGTTTTTGTTTTGTCATTGAGTTATAGGGGTTCTTTATATATTCTGCACATTAACCCCTTATTAGATATATGATTTGCAAATATTGTTTCCATTCCATGGTTTCCTTTTCATTCTGTTGGTAGTGTCCTTTCATGCACAAAGGTTTTTCATTTTGATGAAGACGATTTATCTGTTTTTTCTTTTGTTGCCTGTGCTTTGGTATCATATTAATTTAATCATTGCCAAATCCAATGTCATGAAGATTTTCCTTTATGTTTTCTTCTGTGAGTTTTATAGTTTAGCTCTCACGTTTAGGTCTTTGATCTACTTTGCTTTAATATTTGTTTATGCTGTGAGGTGAAGATCTGACTTCATCCTTCACATGCAGATGCTCAGTATTCCCAGTACCACTTGTTGAAAAGACTGTCCTTTCTTTAGTGGATAGTCTTGACACCCTTGTCAAGTGTCAAAGATCACTGAACCATATATGTGAGGATTTACTTCTGGGCAAGCATATTCTATTTCATTTTTCTGTATGTCCATTTTTTTTTTTAAAAAAAAGATTTATTTATTCATTTGAGAGACAGAGAGAGAAAGGGAGAGAGCTAGCAAGATGGGGGAGGGGCAGAGAGAGAGGGAGAGAGAGAATCCTTAAGCAGACTCTCTGCTGAGCATGGGAGTTCTACTCGGGGCTTGATCCCAGAACCCTGAAATTATGAGCCAAAGTCAAGAGTCGGTCACTTAACCAACTGAGCCATCCAGGCGCCTCTGTATGTCTGTTTTTATGTCAGTACCACACTGTTTTGATTACTGTAGCTTTGAAGCAAGTTTTGCATTCAGGAGGTATGAGACCTCTAACTTCATTCTTTTTATTTTATTTTTTTTAAGATTTTATTTATTTATTTGACACAGAGAGAGACAGCAAGAGAGGGAACACAAGCAGCAGGAGTAAGAGAGGGAGAAGCAGACTCCCCGCTGAGCAGGGAGCCTAATGTAGAGCTCCATCCCAGGAACCTGCAATCATGACCTGAGCTGAAGGCAGAAGCCTAACGATTGAGCCACCCAGGTGCGCCTAACGTCATTCTTTTGGCTCTTCAGGATTCTGTGAGATTCCATTTGATTTTTGTTTGTTTGTTTGAAGTAATCTCTACACTCAATGTGAGGCTCGAATTCACATCCCAAAGATTGGGAGTTGCACATTCTACTGACTGAGCCAATCAGGCACCCCTGTGAGATGCCATTTGAATATTAGGATGGATTTTTTTCTATATCTAAACAACAACAACAACAAAAACACATTGCTGGGATTTTGGTAGTGATTGTATGGACCCTTGGGACTTTAAGGAGGGCCTGGGCCAGCGAGGGTATCCCAAAGTGGTCAGGAACCAGCAGTTAGGTGAGGATGAATGGAGATCTGAACTGAAGGGGAAGCACAGATTGGCCCATCAAAGAGTGGGGTCAAGGGGCTACCCTTTTCTAGAATAGTGAATACTTTGGCTCTTCGCAGGCCTCCATCAAGGACGGATCCTCATGGGAAGGAGTTCACCCATCTGTATAATGGGCACTGCTTTCCCAAGCCAGTGAAAAAGCTCCTCCAGAATCAAAAGCCTCCTCCTTTCCTTCACTGAGGTTTCTCAGCTTTTCCATGTTCTTGTTGATTTGCTAGGAGCTGGTACTCCCTACCCCGGCTCTTAGAAGCTTTAGTGCTATTTTTTAAGTGGCTGGGACTCTGTCTCACTACTACCTCTGGACAGGTCATCCTTCTGGTCCAGCCGGCCATCCCGTCCAGGGGGAGCATGTTCCCTCAAGACTGGAGGGGAATACGAATGAGCGTTCCTGGCCCTTCGGGAGAGGATGGCTGGGTAGAATCCCTTGGTGAAGATTGGAGATGTGGTCTCCTCTTCCTTTTGCACCCTACAGGCGGGCCCAGACCTCAGTATGTGAGGTCCACCTGCAGCAGCAAAAGCAAAAGAAGGCATAGGCAGCCTTCCTGTGAAGCCCAGACTCTTGAGAGATGACTCACCTGGCCGTACGCCAGACCTCCGGCTCTGCCTCAGAAAAACTCCTGCATTCAGTCCATCACTGAAGACAGACAGATGGACAGACAAGCAGAATAAGCACTCTGGGCCCCTCATGGGGCATAATTCCCAGTTCTGAGCTGTGACACTCACCCACCTCTCCTGCCTGGCTGTGGGGACACACAAGAGCCTTTATTGCCCTAACTCTAGGAGGTATGGCTGGGGCTTCTAGAAATTCTAGAAATGGAATATGGCATTTAACTCCAGCTCTGACAGTGGGGCCTGGGATTCCAGGCACAGCCTGAATTTCTATCTAGAGGTTCATATATATGTGATTGGGTGTCAGAAAATAAGGTTCTGGAGCCAAATGGGAACCTTTATCCAAGTTGTTTTTAAAGCATCCCAAATTGTATCAGGCTGACGGGGGTCACTTCAGATACAGAAGTAAAGCAGCAAGCAGGGAACATTCTTCCTATTTCACAGATGAAACAATAGAGGCCTAGAAAATTATATCAGTGCTGGAGAAGATCTCATCCAATTGAGCCTTTTGTTTTATCAGGTGAAAGCTATCCATCTGTCCATCTGTTAGTCCATTGATTGATTGACTCATTCATTCATTCAGTGCCTACTCCTGAACAAGTCCCTTGGCAGAGGCTAGGGATATAGCAGAGAGTCAGACAGAACCTCTCTCTCATGGAAGGCACAGTCTACTAGGGAAGGCAGATGGTAGCAAACAAACAAACACCACTAATGGAAGGAAAGAAGTAATGGAACAGGGGTCTATGGGAATATTTAACCAAGGAATCAAAACTGAACCAAGAAGTCAGTGAAGTTTCCCTGAGGGAGCAGAGACCTGAGGAATGAGCCAAACAGACAAAGAAGGGGAAGAATACTCCAGGCAGAAAGAGCAGCATGTGCAAAGGCCTGGGGGCTGGAGGAGGGACAGGCCCAGAGAAGAAACGTCATCGGGGAGTTGGAGACCAGACTGAAGCTTTGGGATTCCTACCGATATTCTTCCCCCCAAACCCCAGCTCAACGCCCCCCACCCTGCAACCTTTATGGTCTCAGACAACACCCCTGGCTCCTCTTGGGCCATTCATTGCACCCCCAGGGACCCAGGAGAGCTCAAAGACAAACTAAAGGGTGCAGAATGTCAGAATTGTGCAAAGAACATATAGGGTATGTTCAACTTTGTGGGAGCTGGTGGGAGTCCCTGGCTTGAGTTAAGATGAGAGACTAAAGATTGAGTGCTGAGTGGAAAAGTTTTACAGACAAGCAGAGAAACAATTCCAGCACAGAATCTAGGCTCAGCATTGGGGGAGGGGGAGAAATGGAGTAGGTAATGTATTATCTGTGTTCTGTATTCAAAAAGCAAAGTTTCTGAGTATTGCTGATTGACTGGGGGTATTGGGTTGGCTGGAAGTGGTCAGCTGTGTACCTGGAATGTCTGCTTCAAGATTATGGTGTCTAGAAGCCTCTGTGTGTACCTGATATGCCTGAATCAAGATCTGGGTGCCCAGTCAGGTCTGCATTGATTGACTAGTTCTCTCTAGTCATCTAGATGGCCAGATTGGGGTTTATCATTTCCTTCAATTCTTTACCTATGAAAGGGTGTAGGGACGCCCAGGTTCTCACACTCTGAGTCCAATCCAGTCAACAAATTTTTGCTAAATGGAACTGTTGATCTGAAACCCATATCCATAGCACCAGAGCTAGTCTCCTTCCTGTCGCTCACCCTCATCTGCTGTGTTATATTCTCCCTCTTCTCATACCCCACTGTGTCTGCCCAAGTCCAGGCCAACATTATTGTTCACTCAAAGGCATTCACTTCCTCCAAACTTATCACCTCCAGCTCATGATCTGTGTCTAAAATGTTACTCTTGGGCGCCTGGGTGGCTCAGATGGTTAAGCATCTGCCTTTGGCTCAGGTCATGATCTCAGGGTCCTGGGATCGAGTCCCGCATTGGGCTCCCTGCTCCTTGGGAGCCTGCTTCTCCCTCTGCCTCTCTCTCTGTCTCTCATGAATAAATAAATAAAATCTTTAAAAAAAAAATGTTACTCTTGGTGCACCTGGGTGGCTCAGTCATTAAGCATCTGCCTTCGGCTCAGGTCATGATCCCAGGGTCCTGAGATTGAGCCCTGCATCGGGCTCCCTGCTCGGCAGGGAGCCTGCTTCTCCCTCTCCCACTCCCCCTGCTTGTGTTCCCTCTCTCACTGTCTCTCTCTCTGTCAAATAAATAAATAAAATCTTTAAATAAATAAATAAAATGTTACTCTTGGGGTGCCTGGGTGGCTCAGTCAGTTAAGCGTCTGCCTTCGGCTCAGGTCATGATCCCAGGGTCCTGTGATCAAGCCCTGCATCGGGCTCCCTGCTCAGTTGGGAGCCTGCTTCTCTCTCTGCCTGCCACTCCCCTTGCTTGTGCTCTCTCTCTCTCTGATAGATAAATAAATAAAATCTTAAAAAAATAAAATAAATAAAATAAAATAAAATGTTACTCTTCTTCTGAAAACTTTTCTTTGACTCCCCTTGGCTGTTGGGACAAAGCCCTGAGGCTTGTACACCTAGGCAGTTGTAAAAAACCACAGTCAGACTTCCAGTTCAGCTCAGCCTGGGCTTGTAGTGGGAGTGGTGCTAGGCCAAGAGGATTCTCCAGAAGCCTGGATGCCTTTGAACTTGAGTTTCTGGTTCTTGGGTGAATAGAATGGATATTCCCATATGAACTAGAAATGCCTCCCTGGGGCTCTGTTCTTTGAAAGAAATCAAGGGCGATCTTGAAGATTTTTTTTCATCATCAACCCAAATCACCACCTCTGAAAGCTTTGGTCAATTCTGCTCATCCCCGCCCCCATCCTGCCACCATCGTCAAGTGGTTATGGAAGGCCCCTAAGGGCCCCTCTCCTGCTGGGTAAAATGGGTACCCAAGTGCCTGCCTGACTGTTAACTGGGGCCAGTTCTAGGGAAAGGAGAGTCGGAATGACACACACTCATTTTACTGTGTACATGTCTATAATGTGGGAATGTTTTTACAAGCATGTGATACATGCAAATCTAGTAAAAAGCTCCATCCCTTAGGCCATAGGTTCAGAGGGCAGAGGGTGACAAGGAAGACTTGATAGATGACACAGCACTAGAGCTGGGCCAGGAGATCAGCAGCAACAAGGGGGTATCTGGACCAGATAAAGGCAAGATCCAGGGTGAGGGGTGAGTTAGTACTGTAGTGGGTAGGGCTTTGAATGCCAGACCCAGGAGTTTGTAATTAAGGCACTTCTGAGCCAGAGGGATGTAATCTGAGCTAGGCCTTGGGGTTGGAGCTGGCAAAGGTGAGAGAAAGACCAGGGCTACCAGGAGACTATTTGTACATCCCAGTGAGAAGAACAATAATCAGGGGAAAGAGGCATATGAATGAATGAGCTGGGCTGGCCAGGACCTTGATACTTAGGAGAGGGCCCACCCTCTACCTGCACTGAAAATCCTCCCATAGTCTCACTGGGCACTGGTAGCTCTGTGCCTGAGGTTCCTGGTCCACCTGGAGCTGGAGACAGGGGAGCATCCCAGCATGGCTCTGTTTCTGTTCCACTTTCCCACCTTGACCTAGGAAGGAGATGGTGCCCACTGGACCTCTTGGGGCCTCTAGTTCTTTCTGACTTCATAGAAGAACTGCAGAGCAACTGTTTGGTTTTGGGTCACCTGGTGATTCTCCTGCATACCACATTTTCCTGGGTCCTGGAGGAAAAGCTAGCTGGTACACCACAAAATAAGAGATGAGGATGTGCCAGCCTCAGCCAGATGATGCTTCTCATACTTCAGGGCGACCTGCAAGAGGCAGGATGGGTACTTCAGCAATGCTGGGGGCTCCAAAGGATCCCAGAGAGACAGACTAGGTCTGACACCAGGAGCCCTACCTCCTGCCCCATCAGAGGCTACCGGGGACAGTCATGCCTAAGGTGCCATCGAAGGTCACCTGGAGACTTAACATAGAAAAGGACTGGGTTTGAGGTAGATTCTCCAAGATCAGAAAAGCATTCTCTCCTTCCTCATTATGATACCTCCATTGTCATGACCAGGTACTGAGGACTCAAAGATGAAAGAAAAGCCAACAAATCCTGAAGAAAGGGAGCATCTTCTGTCTCTGATTCCTTTCAGTGGCTTAGTGGAAGAGATCAAGTCCACAGTGTACCCTGAAAGGGCCCAGAAACTTCAGAGTATGGTACACACAGAGTATGATACACACAAAGGCAAGGAAATTCTCTTCTTCTACCACAGGCGGTTTCAAATTCAGAGCTCTGGGGGCTGCTGTTCCTTCCACCTGGATGGTCTTCCTCACCTGGCCCCACTGTCAGCTGAGGAACTCCAGTTCTTTCTTGCAGGTATCACCTTTTCTGTGAAGGTTTCCTTAACTGCTCTGCTAGCACACTCCCTTCCACCATTATTTCTGTATCTTGTACTTGTACCCATCACTGCACATTACACCCTCCTCTGTTTTGCTTTATTTATGTGTCTGGAGTGATGTCATATGAAGCTTCCTCTGCTCTGTGTCCCCAGGGGGTAGCCTAGTGTCTGCCCCATTGAGCTCATTAATCACTGGTGCAACAGAGCCATGATAAACAGTCCCAGATTTCCCAAGCCAATTCAAGTCCACTTTAAGATGCTTTAACCCCCCTCACCGGCCCACCCTTAGCCTCCAGGAACCTGCCCAAGGTTGGAGCCTGATGTTGGCCATTCCTGGAGGTGTCTCTCTTGAAAGGGTCCTCAAACTAGGAGCCAGTAGAGGTCCCCCAAGTTCTTACTGAACTTGGGACTCAGGCCAAAGCAGAGTGGGGAAGGCTGGGAACTTTGGTGATCCCCTCCCTGTTCTGGAAACTGACCCTTGGACAACAACATTATGGTGATGACTGACAACCCACATGCAATAAAGAACATGGGTTGTGGCCCAAGTATGTTGTCTCCCCTGGGTGTCCTGCCAACCTCATCGGGAGATGGCCAGGTGGGGACTCAGGACCCAGGTATGTCCTCCAGCTTGGGCCATGGGTGGGTCATGTGAGACCAGCCAGAAAGGTAGGAAACCCCTATCTACCCTCATGAAACAAGGACCTCAGAGTCCTCAGTCTACCTCTTTCACCCTCTGGATAAGGACCTACTGCCCAGGCAGGCTGTGTAGCAAGGAGAAAGCCAGCCCCTGTCAGAAGGGCCTTAGCAGTACCAGTTGTCCTCTTGGGTGCTTCAGCCCCAGGTTTCTTGCTTCAGACTTTGCATTCCTCTAGGACAACAGTGCTTCCTGTCACCGGCCACTTGGCCAAGTCAGAGTCTTGCCCTACTTCTGCCAGGGCAGCTTTTCTGTGGACCTCTCAGGCCTCAGAATTCTCTGGCTGTCTGATGGCTCATCACCCTCCCTATTCCTTCACCCCATCTTGAGTCAGCACCCAGCTGGCTGCTCAAGCCCGGGCTCTGGTCTCTAAGAGGTCTCTGGGCAAATCTGCAGCTCAGCTTTAAACACGTCTGCATTTGGTCTCTTCGGTTCATTGATCAAGAATCATATGATCTTTTAAAAACACAGCTGGTAGAGTTGCCCATCTGTGCTTCTGCATTTGGATCAGTAAATCGGGCTGCCTAGAATTTATTTAAACCTGCAGGTCTGGGGGCGCCTGGGTGGCTCAGTTGGTTAAGCGACTGCCTTCAGCTCAGGTCATGATCCTGGAGTCCCAGGATCGAGTCCTGCATCGGGCTCCCTGCTCGGCAGGGAGTCTGCTTCTCCCTCTGACCCTCCTCCCTCTCATGCTCTCTGTCTCTCATTCTCTCTCTCGCATATAAATAAAATCTTAAAAAAAAAAAAAACACTGCAGGTCTGAGTGCAGAATGAGGCTGCCCTCACGATGCCTCCGGTGATAATGTTCTTATTTTCTGGATCATCTTCATTCTTGGGACCACCCTTGACTAGGTTTTAGGACTAGGTCTGTTTTTAATGCTCATTTGTCTCCTGAGTTCTTCTAAGGACTATTTTCTTTTTACATTGAGATTTACTAATTACAGGGTAAAACACTAATCTGTACTCCTCCCCCATGGCTGAAACACACACACACACACAATTATTTACCAGACAAGATAGGTCACAAGTCCTTAGCTAGGTCAATAACCCAAGGTAGGGATGGTCTCTATGCTCCCCTCCCCCACCCCATCCTTTGAAATACATACAGGAACATTGCTATTGTGGCAGAGACTGCCAACTGCCAACTGCCCCCCAATATCTGAGCACATGACCATCAAAAATAAATACTGGGAGTGTCTGGCTGGCTCAGTTGGTAGAGCATGAGACTCTTGATCTTGGGGTCGTGAGTTTAAGCCCCAAGTTGGGCATAGAGCCTACTTAATAAATAAATAAGTAAATAAATATAGATAAATAGATAGATAGATAGATAGATAGATAGATAGATAGATACACAGATACGAAATTTCCTAGCCTCCTTTCCAGCTATGTGGCTAAGTTTTGATCAATGAGATATAAGTATGATGGTGTATCCAACTTCTGAAAAGTATCCTTAAGGGAAAAGGCATGCCTTCTTCCTTTCTACCTTCTTCGTGCTAGCTAAAGAGCTAAAGACCTTTGGTGATGTGATAGCTGGAGTTAGAGCAGCCATCTTGAAACATGAGAGTGAAGTCACACTTTGAGGACGGCAGATGCAGCAGCCCAACTTCCAAGGTGGCCTCCAGTGACTCTCAACTTCTGTATTCATGTCTTTGCTTAGTTTCGTTCCATATTAAATAGGGCTGACCTGTATAACCAATAGGATGTTGCAGCAATGGCAGTGTGACTTCTGAAACTACATCGTAAAAGACATTGCAGCTTCTGTCTTCCTTTTTTTTTAATGATTTATTTATTTATTTGAGAGAGAGAAAGAAAGTATAAGCGGGGGTGGGGTGGGGAGGAGGGGGAGGGGCAAAGGGAGAGGGAGATAGAAACTTCAGCCAACTCTGTGGTCACTGCTGAGTCTGACGCAGGGCTTGATCCCACAACCCCCAGATCACAACCTGAACCGAAACCAAGGGTTGGACGCTTAACCCACTGCACCACACAGACACCCCTGTCTTACTCCTTTTTGAATCATTTGCTCTAGGTGTGTAGAAGCCAGCTGCCATGTTGTAAGCACACTCAAGCAACCCTATGGAGGATGACTGGTGGTGAGAAGCTAAAGGCTTATTGTCAACTGCTGGAACCAACCTGCAGTCGCAGTCAAGCTTTCAAATGACCAGAGCTCCATCTGATATCCTGACTGCAATCTCATGATTCTCAAGCCAGAGCGCCCCGCTAAGTTACTCCTGAATTCCTGACGCACAGAAAGTGTGAGATAATAAATGTTTATTGTTGTTTAAAGCCACTGACTTTTGAAGTGATTTGTTACGGAACAATAGAGGACAACAACAAAGAGGAGCCTTAGCCTCTGAAATTGTGGAAGGCCATAGCAACCCTTGACCCTTGATCTACCTCAGACTTTTTTTTTTTTTTTAAGATTTTATTTATTTATTTGACAGAGAGAGACACAGCGAGAGAGGGAACACAAGCAAGGGGAGTGGGAGAGGGAGAAGCAGGCTTCCTGCAGAGCAGGGAGCCCGATGCGGGGCTCAATCCCAGGACCCTGGGATCATGACCTGAGCCGAAGGCAGACGCTTAATGACTGAGCCACCCAGGCGCCCCTCAAACTTTTTTTTTTAAGATTTATTTGTTTGAGAGAGAGCGCATGCAATGGGAGGGGCAAAGGGAGAGGGAGACAAGCAGATTCCCTGCTGTGCAGGGAGCCCAATGCAGGGCTTGATCCCAGATCCCAGGACCTTGAGATCATGACCTGAACTGAAACCAAGACGCAGATGCTCATTCACTGAGCCACCTAGGTGCCCCTCAGACTTTTTTTTTTAAGAGAAATAAACTGCTCTTATTTCCACAACTATTATTTTTAGCATTCTGCCGCTCCTATACCTACTCCTGTTTTGGCACCATTCATTTAGAAACTCTTCTAAGAATTGCTAGCTGGAAGTGCCTTTGGAGACCGTCTCAGTCATGCCTGCGGCCAATGGCATGTCGAGGCCTAAATCTTCCTAAAATGATGGGCAGTTAATGTCTACAAATGTCTGTAAAAGGAATTTCTGTAAATGTCTGTAAAAGGAATTTCACAGAACCACAGGCCAAGAATCAGGAGATCCTGGCTCTACCCTACCTTGAGGGATCTCACTGAACATTTTGGTGACTCTACCTGGTACAGAGAGACACTGTCTTCAGATGGGTGTTCCTGGGATGTCCATGAGGTTCAAAAGGATATGTAAATAAGCACTTTGGAGAATGCCAAGCTGCTCTACCAACTGAAGATAGCACTCAGGCTGATTCTGGATGGAATGAGCCTAGCTCAGCATTTACAGGTGTTCCTTTCATGGGCCAGCTTTCAGGTGTGCATCTCAGGTGGCCTAGTGAGCAAATCCTAAGCAGTGACGAGATGCCCTGCTCAGGTCCAGTCAGCCATGGCACAGGACTGAGGTATGGCAGTCCTGCTAGTCTTTTCTTTTTACTAAAGCACTCCTTCCTGGTGTCCTGGTTGCAAGACAATAGCCAGCCCCCTGAGGCTTCCTCTCTATCCCATGTCCTGCTTCACCACAGACTATGACATCCAAGTGGACTAACCAGCCAACACAATTCCTGACCCCTAGCATCACAATTCCTGGATCTGCTTACTCTTCCTCACCTTCTCCCACTGGGCTCTTGCCACACAGTGGGATAGAGTCTCTCTGAAATCTTAGCCTCCCGATTCTACCAGAGGCCTTGACCTCCTACTTGTTAGATTTTTCCAGTCCTCTCTCCACTCCTGCTCTTGGACTTTAACAAAAAGTCCCTGGAAGCCTCAATTGTTTCCCCAGCCTGGCCCCATCAGAACCATCTGAACAACCAAAAATCTTCTTAAGCCCTGTATTAATTAGGGTAATGCTAGATGCTATAACAAACAAATCCCAGACTGTATACTGGCTCAGACAATATAGTTGATTTCTTGCTCACATTAAACCCAAACAGGTGTTCCTGTTCAGTTGGTATCTCTCCTCTAAGTGGTGAGTCAGGGAGAAGGAACCTTCTACCTTGTGGCTCTGCCACCTCCAACATGTGGTTTCTAAGAGGATCTCAATCTGGAGGCAAGAGAAAGAAAAGGTGAAGATGGTATGTCTGCTGCTTAACTATCTTGGGCTGGAAATGACACGTCTTCCCTGATCGACATTCTGTTGGCAAGAACAAGTCAATGGACTCCTCTCAGATGCAACAGATGTGAGGGGAGGGGTGTATATTGGGAAATGTAGTCTCTGCTGGGAAACCCCTTCCTACCCTCAATTCTATTCTATAGAAGGGCAAAGGATGATGGTTTTTGGTGAACAGTTAGCTGTCTCTGCTCCACACCTCTTACTTCCTTCTGCCACCACCTTCTAGCGAGACCACAGCCCAGGCAGTATATCCAGCGTGCTTTCCTGGCTTCTAGGTCCTGTAGAAAATCCTAAGGGGGGGCGCCTGGGTGGCTCAGTTGGTTGAGCGACTGCCTTTGGCTCAGGTCATGATCCTGGAGTCCCGGGATCGAGTCCCGCATCGGGCTCCCTGCTCGGCAGGGAGTCTGCTTCTGCCTCTGACCCTCCTCCCTCTCGTGCTCTCTGTCTCTCATTCCCTCTCTCTCAAATAAATAAATAAAATCTTAAAAAAAAAAAAAAGATTAAAAAAAAAAGAAAATCCTAAGGGGGACAGATCTGTGCCAATGCAGATGTACCACCTCCAAAGCCAGCAGGGCCCCTGTGTTGCTAGGCCTGGGTCAGATTCTCTCCTATTTCCCATAAGGAGGCTTCCAAACACCCCTCTTTGCCCTTATCCCTTCCTCCCACCCTCCTTCTCAGCAGAAGAGCATTTTGGGGCCAAAGGGTGCCTCCTCCACTTCTTCTCCTGCTCTCTCCTCCCTGCCACACTCTTATAAACCTGTCTGTGCCCACAGCCACTCCAGCTTCATAACCCAAACTGCTCCCTAGGTTTTAGACCTAGGTATCCACCTTCCCCTTGGATGCTTCCACCTGGATGCACATAGGTCTTTCATACTCACCATGTCTCAAACTGAGTCAACATTGTCCAGCCCCACCCACCCCCACCTGCTTCTCCTCCTGTGGTTCCTTTCTCCTATGATGGCGCCATCCTCCCCGCACGGTCACCCTTGCTAAAAATCTGAGGGTCATCTTTGTCTTGTTTCTCAGGTTAAATCCTGGCCCAAACATTTCTTGAATCAGTTCCCTGTACTCCTTTCCTCAGGTCATCGCTTCTTGTTTGGATGCCTGTAACCATCTCCTGATGGGTCCTTATGTTTGGATGCCTGTAACCATCTCCTGATGGGTCCTTATGTTTGGATGCCTGTAACCATCTCCTGATGGGTCCTTATGTTTGGATGCCTGTAACCATCTCCTGATGGGTCCTTATGCCTCTAGTCTGTTTCCCTCCAACCTGTGCTCCATGGGCAGCCACACTGACTGTTCTGTATCTGTACATATCTGACCATAACACTCACTTTCTTAAGTATGGAATTCCCTCTGAGGCCCCAAGTCCCCACATGACCCATGGCCCCACTGCCCACTTCAGCCAGTCCCTCACCTCCCTCAACACTCCAGCAACACCCGACTTTACTCTGTACACACTCTGAAAATCCTTGAAGCCACTGGGGTCATGGGTGGGTGCCCCGCCCTCGTGCTGCTAGTATATCCTCTGTCTGTGCTTATTACACTCCTTGGTAAAGCTTTTTGTATGTCTGCCTCCCAGGACCATAACGGCAGGAGCTAACTCTTTACCTCAGTATCTCAGTGCCTGGGACAGTGCTCAGTACATGCTCATGAATGAAGGTTGTGAGAAGGTACCTGTTGAAGGTATGGAAAACCTTCATTTAGATATGCTTGTCTTACCCTGAATGAACATTTTCTTCTCATGAGAGCCAAACTGTGCCTCTGTGTGTGTGTGTATGTGTGTGTGTGTATTTATCTGTGAAATCTGATCCTTTGCCTGAGAGCCTCCCCATCAATTAATCATGACTGGCCATTTGCACAAAACCTCTTCTCCCAAAGCACTTTGCACAGAGGGGGCGAGCTCTCCCATCCTGCCAGAGCTGTGGGCTCAGTTCCCACCACATGACTGGCCTTGGCAGTAGATTTATACCCAACCCTCTCACTGGAACCCTATAGCAGTCCTGGGAGGCAAGCCAGAAAGGAGCACTGCCCCCCATTTTTAAGATAAGAAAACTTGTTTGTGGGGTGCTTGGCTGGCTCAGTCAGAAGAGCATGTGACTCTTGATCTCGAGGTCATGAGTTGGAGCCCCACACTGGGTATAGAGATTACTAAATAAACATTAAAAAAAAGAGAAAAGAAACTTGTTCATAGGAGGTGAGGTGATGGTCCAAGGATGCAAAGTGAGTCAGGTATTTGTTCTTTTCCACTGTATCACGGACTGTTCTGTCCCCGACCTTTGGGGCTGCTATAATGCTCCATGGTGCCAACACAGACCACAAGCTCTGTGGGAAATGGCCTCAGACAGGGAGGATTGAGACGCTGCCTGCCGCCCCTCAGTCATAATACATCTTGCATGTCAGCTATTCTCTTAG
Organism: Leptonychotes weddellii; assembly: GCF_054177405.1. NCBI lineage: Eukaryota > Metazoa > Chordata > Mammalia > Carnivora > Phocidae > Leptonychotes > Leptonychotes weddellii. Next base: position 115,104,990 of record NC_138375.1, read on the forward strand.
GTATGGAATTATTGGAACAGACCACCCAAGCTGACTCCAACATAAAGGAGGACTCTCACAGAACCCAAATGCACAAAGTCATCCTGGGAACTAGATGGTTGGAACTAGACAAGCACTTTGTCTTTTGTGCTGGACCACAAGTCTTTTCTCTCTGCTTTTCCAATCTGATCCCTTTTCATAAAACCTTAACCATTTTTTAACAAGGCCCAACGTGACTGCCAACCCTGAGTTGGCCTGGCTCACAACTCCAGGGCCCACCACCACAAAAGCAGAGTTAGAGCCTTGGGAGCACTTGGCTGGCTCAGCCCAGGCAATGGTTTGTTCTCTCAGTTTGGTCTTCCAGTCCTGGCTCATCACCTGGAACATGGGCAAAGGGGTTGGGTGAGCTGGTAGTGGGTAGCAGAGGTAGTAGGTAGAGGAAATCCTAGGAAGGATGTAGGTAGGGAGCCAATTACAAGTGGAGGAAACAACAGTGAAAGATGTTGAAATTGAGTGGGCATCCTGAGTAACCAATGCACCTAGGTTCTCTCTGCCTTCTGTTGTCTTTGACTAGACAGCTCTCAACTCTAAAGATGGAAGTTAAGTTGTAGAAGCTTGATAGGAATGCAAGCAATTCCTGATCACAGAAATACAGACTGCCTGGTGGAGCACAACTGACTATTGTCTTGTGGGTATTGACCAGTTTCGCATCCATTTCTAAAATCTCTTCAGCATTCCTTATCTGAATATCTATGGGTGATACTTTGAGTTCTCCTTTGAATTGGCTGTAATATTTTAGTGCTTCTCTCATTAATTGATGGATTAAAATAAATCTTCGACATATTAATTTTATATCTGAGGAGAGGCATGATTGCATCCTCTTTTAAAATGTATCATGGGGCACCTGGGTGGTTCAGAGGTTCTGAGTTTCAGCCCCATGTTAATAGAATTTCAGTGGAAGTTGTCCAGGCAAAGGTTTAAGGGTCATTTATTTCTTTTTCTGTACTTTTCTTTATATTTTTTAAAAAGATTATTTTATTTATTTGAGAGAGAGAGAGAGATTGAGCACAAGTAGGAGGGGCAGAGGGAGAGGGAGAGGGAGAGCTGAGCAGGGAGCCCGGACGCAGGACTCAATCCCAGGACCCCGAGATCATGACCTGAGCCGAAGTCAGACACCTAACCGACTAAGCCACCTAGGCGCCCCTCTGTACTTTTCTTTATATAAAAAAAAATAGCATTTACTGTATAATTATTTGTGAGGCTGTACATATGGTTGTTTGCACTTTTCTGACAATAAAAAACTTTTACAAACCTGTTATATGTTAAATTTTAAAGCAAAAACCAAACTAAATAGGGTAAAACTACATCTTGGCATATTGCTACAAGCCAGCCATGAGTAGGCAGAGGTGGTTATGACATGCTGTCTGCCCACAGGGAAGAGGATGAGGTTCAAGCTCCACCCATAGGCCAAAGGGTTCCAGACAATACCCACAGCCAACTTGTGTCAGGAGCTGCCCAGGTGAGGGAACTTCCTCACTGTTCCACACCTGCCACATCTCCTCCCTCCAGCCCCTTGGCAGCCCAACCTGGCGAACGCTGATGGAAGCTCATGCCAGAATGGGATTTCTTCCTCCTGCCTTTCCTCCCCTAACAGTCTGAGAGGTATCCTGCCCTCCCTAGCTTGCAGCTGAAAGGGAGAATCACTGCCAAGCTTCTGCTTGCACAACAATGCATTTCTGAGAAGGGGACACAAAATTTCTGTCAACTGAATCCTGTTTTCCTCCTGACTTACACGATGGTCCAGATATGCTTTGGCTTCCAATGCCGTGGGTGGCTCACCCATTGTCAATGGTCCCAATACTTCATATTTTTCTCTCTTCATGAAACCAACCTATAAGCTGGGATTGATTTAAGTACAACCTCTTGTAAAAGTAAAACCTTCCTTCTAGGAGGAATACTTCTATCAACCAAACTTGGACATTTGTCTCTGTTGTTTTCTAAGTGTGTATGTACAGTAGGGGAGACAATACCCACAGACAGCGGGACCATCTCTCAGCCCCAGGAGGCTCCCCTGACCTTTGGCATAAGTGTCTGTAATCCCTTGCATTTACCACATCTGCACACAAGTGCCTCCTTAATGATCTGTGGCCTAGAAGGATCAAGGACAAAGGAAGGCATGAGCCCTGTGCCTCCCCTTGCTTGCTGCACACTCAACAGACAAATGCTGGCCTTTCCCACACTTCCCCACTAAGCATGAAGTCGCAGCCACTCCTGAAATCAGGGGCCGATGCTCCAGGTGTTCAGAAACCTTCCCAAGGAGCATACTACTGTTGTAGAGAGGAAGAGTCTTACTCTTACTGCCACTACTTGGGGATGTTCGAGCTCAGACTCCCAATGCTGTCTGACTACATCACTTTCTCCCTTAAGTCCTTCAGTGGCTCCCTATTGCTTGTGTGATCAAGTCCAAGCTCCATGGCCTGGCCTTCAAGTCCCTTGCTTCCCAGTCTGGCCCCAGCTATATCTCTGGCACCATCTCCCTACACTGTGTACCTTACTGTCTAACCCCTCATTCACCCCATGCATGCTAGAGTCCAACTTACATATAAGTCTAACGGTGGTTTCCAAGCTCTCCTAGCTGCTCAAAATGCCTCATTTCAGTGGCAGTCCCTCTCTTATTAATTGATGTCATCAGAATGGCATTACTGCAGACCAAAGCACGCCAGTGCCAGTTCTGATGCAGGGCCTTACTCTGGTGTTCACACCACCTCCATGGCTGCACCTGGGTGAACATCACACAGACCACTTTCCAGAACGGCTCTCTCCACAGGAGCAGCTGCAGATTCCTCCCACCTCCTAAAAGCTCACTGCTGTGGAGCCGAGGCAGTTGCATTAGGACACATCCACAGCATCTCACTGCCAAAGTGACAGCTACAATTATGTTTTGGCCGACAGCTGGAGATGAGAGAATGTACAAACAGCCAAAGCCACATGAGCCTTCATGAATCAGCAGTTTGTAATGCGTGTGCAGCTGGTAGGTGAGGTGGGTAACCTGCTGGCTACAGACCTCAGGTTAGTGCCTGGAACCTCAGGTGAGGTCCTCCCCCTGGACGGTGATAGTTAGTGCCCCCAAGGGCCACCCCAGGACCCAGAAGGGCAGGAGTAGGGTGCTCAGGCCCAGGCACGGTCCAACCCCGAGGGACAGGCACCTCATTCCCAGGCAAGGGTGGGGGACAGGCAATGCAAAGGTCCAAACTAGCCAGGGGTGAAGTCCATCTCTCTGAGCAGCCTGATGAGGGGTGTATTCATAATGAGCAGAGGGTCCCTGTCGAGACCCTAGGGCACCACCTCCATAAGGAGCCTCAGTGCCATAGGAGTGGTGTCAGGATAGGGGCCAAGACACCATAACAAAAACCAGCATGGCGGTGGCAGCAGCTTCCACTTGTGGAGCCCTTCCACATGCCGGGCACTGTGCCGACCCCTTTATGTAGGTCTCTTCTTTTCATCTTCCTCACCATCCAGTGAGGTAAGTCCTGTTATTATCCCCATCTTCCCAGTGAGGAAACTGAGTCTCAGAGGAATTTGATGCAGGCCAAGTAGCCGGCAATTATGGAGATGGGATTTCAGCTCAGACTCTGGCTCCAGAACTTGGCTGGTTTATGCCTCATTATCCTGGTTGGGTCCTTTCACTCCAGTCTTGGTTGCAGGAAGCTAAGAGACCCCCCCAGTGCATTCCTGGCATAGGGTGAGTTGAGTTGGGGCCTCCAAGCAGACTTTGGCCTGAAAGCCAAGACGTTACCAAAGGAAAATGAACAACAGCTATTTTAGGTGACAGGTGCTGGGCTGTGGAATTGGGGGAAAAAGTTAAAAAGCTACCAGGATTTCCTCATTGTACATTTTTGCATGTCCAGCAGAATAAGCATCATCAGGAAGCTGCTCCATGACCAGTGTTGCCCCTGGAGACAGAGGGCAGGAGCAGGAACTGTTCTTTCTCTCTGACCCGCACACCCTCTGGGGCCCAGCACCACAGGCGGTCTCCAGGCCCAGGGCTTGGCTCTTACTCAGCCTGACCTGGGTTCCGGCCAAGGCCTCTGGGAGGGGCAGGCTCAGGCTCTTGGGTGTCCTCGGAGGAGTGTTACTGCCCTTCTCAGGCCCCTGGTTGGAGCAGAACCTGCCTACCCTCACTTTCTGTCCAAATGCATGCCGACAGGGAGGCCGTAGGCTGGCAACTCTGTTCAACAAGCTTCCTAAGGGGGCGTCTGAAAGGCGGGCGGGGCTAGGGCACAGGAATGTTTGTATTTCAAGCAGCTGCTGCCCATGAATCGCCAATTGCATTTTGTGCTCTCAGCTCTGTGAAGGCATCATTCCCAGCAGCCTCACACACCGAGCTGGCGGCCAGAGCCTCTTAGTGCAGCTATAAATAGCAGATCATCAACTCACCTCTTCTGAGCTCAGCACAGGCTCCTCGGTTCACTGTGCGTCTTCCTGCTGCCTGCATGTCAATGTCACTCAGATTTCCCAGGTATGCTCTGGGGGGCTGCATGGTTTGGGCTCCCAGAGCTGTTCAGGGTGGCAGGGAGGGCAATGGCAGACTTTTGAAGAGCTTGACATTTCAGGAGTCATAATTATTCTCGACCGTCTCTGAGCACGTCTCCAATTAAATGCAGCACCAAGGGACTGTCATTTCTTGAGGAGTCCTAGAGATAAAAGGCAAAGGACTCACCAAAAACACACCCAGAGAATGCCACCCGCAGTAGGTAGCACCAAACGAAAGGTTTCATGCCCTCCTGCAGACTTGTCCCCTGACACTGAATGAAATACTTGATAGCTCTCCAGCTGCAGGAGTGAGAGACACTGAATGAAAGACTTTACGACTCCCTGGCTGGAGAAGTGAGCTCACATGTTGTAGTATTACTCCCAGCCTCCGTTTACAGCGTGCTCCCTGTGTGCCAGCCTCTGAGCCCAGCTTTCGCAGGCAGCGGACCAAATCAGCCCAACAGCCAGACGGCTAGCATCACTGGCTTTCTGCAGGCGAGCAGGCTGTGGCTCCCGCAGCCAAGCGAACAGGGCTGCTGGCTTCCAGGGCTGATCTCTGAACCGCCGCACTTTCTGATTCCGGCAGAAGAGGACCGTTGGGGTGTCCACATGTATCCATGCATGTGCCCACACACTCAGGTGACCGGTGGGATGTGAACTGTAGTCTCCTTTCTCCAACTCCACGCACTCCATGACCAGACACTCAAGTCCCAGGCTCCTCTGGCACTTGCATGTCCACTGGCACCACCTTCTTCCAAATCTGATCTTCTTCTAGCTCTCCTCTAGGGAAGGCACCTCCCTTGGCTCTCCAAGCCCAGTTTGATGGTCTTCCTCATCCCTCCCTCCCCTGAGGCCCTGAAACAGGCAGGGGTCAGGGGGACCCTCTCTTCCTCCCCCTTCCCCTACCCCTCCTTCCAATCTGTTTCCTCCTCTGCCTCCCCACTTTGAGGCCTAGTCCCCTTTATTGGTTTGTCACAATAGCTCAGTGCTACACGCGGGAAATGGTTTTTTTTGTTTTTGTTTTAAAGATTTTGTTTATTTTTCAACAGAGAGAGAGAGAGAGACAGCGAGAGAGGGAACACAAGCAGGGGGAGTGGGAGACGGAGAAGCAGGCTTCCCGCTGAGCAGGAAGCCCGATGGGGGACTCGATCCCAGGACCCTGGGATCATGACCTGAGCTGAAGGCAGACGCTTAACGACTGAGCCACCCAGGCGCCCACGCAGGGAATGTTTTAAGAACACAGATTCTTCATTCCCTCCCTCCCTGGGTTCAGACCCCCTGAAACCAAATCTCTCAGGGTACAGGCCAGGATCTGGATTTTTGTAAAAAGCTCTTCCAGTGATCTGTGCAGGCAGGGTTAAGAACCACTTTGTCTAACTGGCCACCTAGATTCCAGCCTCTTCCCTATTCTGAACCCTCCCAACGTCAGCTCTCAGTTTAATTTTCTTTTTTTTTTTTAAAGATTTTATTTATTTGACAGAGAGAGACACAGTGAGAGAGGGAACACAAGCAGGGGGAGTGGGAGAGGGAGAAACAGGCTTCCCGCTGAGCAGGGAGCCCGATGTGGGGCTTGATCCCAGGACCCTGGGATCATGACCTGAGCCGATGAAGGCAGACGCTTAACGACTGAGCCACCCAGGTGCCCCTAATTTTCTTAAAGCATAGTTTATCTCATGTCACTCTCTTGCTAAAGATCCTTGAGTAGCTTGCCCTGCCTGCAGGAAAGCACAAAGTCCTTAGTGTGACGTTCAAGGCCCTCTCTATCCTGGTCCATTCATTCTCCTGGTAACCCCATGCTCCAGCTACAGAGCTACCTCTCCCTGGGATGGCCTCCTCCTGGCCCTGCTCTCTCTTTTGCTTATCTGGACTTTAAGTGTCAGCTGGCCACAGCAGAACACACTGAAACAAAAGTGATCCCTTCCTTAAGACTTTGAGCCCTCCAATAAAAGGGATGAGGAATTATTGCTAAAATGCCCCTCTTAATTCAAGAGCCACGTGTGCAGCTTTAACTGAAGAGAATTTTGTGTGGCCTGCAGATGAAAGGAGATCCGCCAGCAGAGACAACACAATAGCAGTAATGTGTAAACACAGGAGAGCAGGAGTGGTGGGGCTCGTGATTAATTCCAAGGAGATGGTATTTCAGCATTCTCCTTGCTTTTAACTCAACCCGGGAGACAGAGCAGGTCTGGTAAGCACTGGGGCCAGGGCCATGTTTCAAAATGCCACTCATGTTTTTTTGTCCCCCAGTCCTAGACAAAAGCAGAGGGCCACATTTGGATCTTGTTCAAAAGGTCAAGAGTGTTTTATTAATACAATTAAACAGTGTATGAGTTTGGACTTTGAAATCCTTTTCCCATAAAGAAACACCTACCACCAAATAAAATACAAAGTGATTGTGTTGACTGAAAGCGGGCATTATTTCAGAACGGGGTCTGGAAATTGTTCCCCTCAAGGGCTTCAGAGTAAAAATGAACCCGAAAGAACTTCTGGGTAAATGTGGCAGAAGAGCCTCTCATGAATCTCCATCTGCTCCCTCCCAAAACTCTACTAAAAACAACTATAAAGGAGTAAAAAGAGTTAGAAATCCACAAGGTCTATGAGAACAGGAGAGGAGATGGCAGCAGACAAAGGATGGAGCACATTTCTGGAAGGTGGGAAGCAGAGGAAGGAGTGGTGAGTCACACGGCAGCATGGGGGAAGCTGAAGGCCTGATTCCTGCACAGGGGCTCTGGGGGACAGCCAGGGCAGAGCTGCAGGTGGGAGGGCTGGTGGAGGCCATGGGAAAGCCCAGTCCCAGGGGGGCAGTGGGGTCCCACACCTTGCCCACTCCTGTAGGTCACCTGAAGTGCTCACTGGGGAGGGTGGGCATAAAGTGCAGAAAATATAGAGAACAGACAGAAATCTACATGCTGAAAGGTAAAATTCCAGCCCCTTTTCCTAACCCAGCTTTCAGAAAACCTGCGGGTTCAGGCACAATCCTTACCCCCAGGATGGAGACTACACAACACTTTTCTATAGAAGCTGAGCAAACTCAAAGGAAAGACCCACAGATACAGACATGATATGGATACAGACCCTCAATGGAAGAGCAAGCTCATGACCAACTCCCCTCTACAGGGAAGTCCACTGTTTGACAAGTTCCACCCAAGCATGCTGACCAGTGAATCATTGTTTCAAAGCATAATTCTTAGATATTATCAGACAGCCATGATCCCCAGACATTTAAGGAAAGCATCAGACATGAGAAACAGGTATGTGGGGAGGGGAAGGAGAGGAAGAATGTCTAGGTTCAAGGAGAAGAAAGCTTTAAAAATGCTATACAATCCTCAGGGAGAGAAAATAAGATTTCTATTTCAAGATTCATTATCCACGAAATGTCAGAACACCAGGGATAAAGAAAAGAACCTAGGGCGCCTGGGTGGCTCAGTCGTTGGGCATCTGCCTTCGGCTCAGGTCATGGTCTCAGGGTCCTGGGATCGAGCCCCATATCGGGCTCCCTGCTCAGAGGGAAGGCTGCTTTTCCCTCTCCCACTCCCCCCTGCTTGTGTTCCCTCTCTCACTGTGTCTCTCTCTGTCAAATAAATAAAATCTTTAAAAAAGAAAGAAAAGACCCTAAAAGGACCCAGAGAGGAAAAACAGGTCCATTGAGAGGATCAGGGATCAGAATGGCACCAGACTTCTCAACAGCAACACTGGAAGCTGGGAGATAATGGAGTGAGGCCTTTAGAACTCTAAGAGAATTATTTATAGCTTAGAAATCTAAATCCAAACCATTAGTTAAGAGAAATGGTAGAATAAGAGATGTTTTCAGACACAAAGGATCACAAATAATGGGCCTCTCACGCTCCCTTTCTCAGGAACCTCTCCACCCAAACAAAAGAATAATTCAAGGATGAGGGGTGCCTGGGTGGTTCAGTCAGTTGAGCATCCAACTCTTGGTTTGGGCTCAGGTCATGATGTCAGGGTCCTGGGGTCAAGCCCCGCTTCAGGATCTGTGCTCAGCAGGGAGTCTGCTTATCTTTCTCCCTCTGCTCCTCCCTCCTCTTTCTCTAAAAAAAAAAAAAGTCTTAAAAAAAAAGAAGAATCTAAAAATGAGGATGACATGTCCAGGAGAGAGCAAAGGGGTGCCCAGGATGATGCTGAAGGAGAGCCTTGATGACAGTGGGGTGGAAGGCCCAGGGGCAAGAGCTCCCCTCTGAGCCAGAAGATAGAGAACTTCAGGTGAGAAATGGTCAGATTACCTGACAGGTATGCCCAGGTAGAAAATTATGTCGAGGGGCTATTAGACAGTTGTAAGAATTAGTAATAAGTCCATTAAAAAACTGAGTTAATGAAAAACATGAAGCAATTACTACCTACAAAAAAAAAAAAAAAAAAAGCCCATGACAGATAAACTGTAAATAAATGCAACACCATGAAAATTTACATAGCCAAAGTAACATAAACACACATTATTGATTTAGCCAAAGATTGTAATAAACAGTGTTGGGAAGCTGGAGGAAAGAGAAGGAGGATGCAGGTGTCAATGGATAAAAGTAAATCCTCAGGCGCCTGGGTGGCTCAGTTGGTTAAGCGACTGCCTTCAGCTCAGGTCATGATCCCAGGGTCCTGGGATGGAGCCCGCATCGGGCTCTCCGCTCAGCGGGAAGCCCGCTTCTCCCTCTCCCACTTGTGTTCCCTCTCTCACTGTCTCTCTCTCTCTCTGTGTCTGTCAATTAAATAAAGAAAGAAAATCTTAAAAAAAAAAATCAATAAAAAATAAAAGTAAATCCTCATCTCCCATAATTGCAGGAAAACAGATGTCTAAAATTGACAAATCAACAAAATAGCACTATAGGTGTATTATCTAGAGAAATGGAGGAGGTTAAAACTGGGAGAAACAGCTGAAATAGTTTATTTAACTGGGTACCTTTGGGTTATCAGGCTGGGGTTGGGTTGAGTGGGACAGGGGACTGCTATTTTTCACCCTATGCCTTGAGTACTATTTGAATTTTTGCATGTATACATTATTGTCATAAAAATAAAAAACAATTTTTAAAAGAAAAATCTAAAGAAAATATTATAAATTGACAAAAACGTGTTAGATATTCATTAATTACATCTGTGATTTCTTTCTGTCTTGTTGATCATTCTCTTCATCCATGCACTCATTCATTTTTTTTCTTTCAAAGTCTTACATATGGATTGGAAAATATGGTGAGGTTGCCAGAGAAAACACATTTGGGATATACTTACACTAAAAAATGATTTGTTGTTTATCTGAAATGCAAATTTAACCGGGTGTCTAGTACTTTCATTTTGCTAAATCTGGCGCTCTGAAATGTGGGCTCTCCTTTTGCTTATTCCACAGGCTAGGCCTCTGGCTAAATAGATAGTGGAACCAGAAAGTTCACCTGCAATTTATATTCACAGGGATGCGGACATGTATGGAAACTGAAAAAACTACCTGGTCAGATGCTGAGCAGTGATTTGTGGTGTAGTCAAGATGAGAATAGCATGGTGCCAACCTGTCCCTGGCCGGTCTCTTGAGGGTATTAAAGAGATGCCATTCTTGCCCTGTGACTGGCAGCGAGGTCCCCCAAGGGCCCAACACCTGGAACTCCTCCCTGCATTTGTCCTGCAAGGCTCAGGTGCTGGGCCCAAGGCTCCTGCAGGTCACCACTGTCACTCCCGCCGCATTTTCTCCCCTAAGAGGGGCAAGGGCAGGATGACAAATCACCTTAATTTTGCTAAAATCAGGGGTGGGACCCCATACCCACATGTCATCCCTTATTCCTTTTTTTAAAAACACTATCTCTTGGGGTCCCTGGCTGGCTCAGTCCGTAGAGCGTGCGACTCTTGATCTCAGGATTTTACAAGAATTTACTCTTGTAAATTCAAGCCCCAGGTTGGGTGTAGCAATTATTTAAAGATAAAAAACAAAACACACAAAAAACCTATCTCTTCAATAAATTCTTAGACAGATGCCTAATCTTGTCTACAGTATGCTTACTGAAGAGTTTCACTCTCAAAGGAGGATTTTTTTCTTGAACTGTGGGGAGATTGTTTACCACCACTGACTAATGGTAGGAATGTAATCATTGTCTTCCTTTTGTGCTGGGGAAAGTGGTCTTTGGAGTTAGTAGAAGTAACCCTAAGGATATGAGAGTCCTCCGGAAGCTAAAATCATTTCTGGAATATGCAAATATATAATTTGGAAATACATAAATGTATATAGAGAATCAGCTACAATCCCAGATATTTTAAAATGAGGAAGGACACAAATATAAAGCATTTTCTTTGTTTTGCTATTAATTATTCCTTATGTGCATAGATGTCAAGGGTGGCCAGGCAGGCAAGAGTTTTCAGAAATCTGACTGGGATTAAGATGATTAGCTACAGGGTCCTAGTCTACAAAACTAGTGGTGAGAATGACTAAAGAGTTCGCTTTGCTTAAGCATTTTCAAGGCTTTCTAAAGAATAGCTTTGGCCATATTTTTTTAAGTTGTAAAATACTTAATTATGTATCTTGTTCAATCATAAATTTATTGTAGATGTGAGATGACTGGGAGCTCAGTTCAACCCAAGGAAGTTATTTTGTATTTTTCAGACAATAATTACTGTTTAAAGTTCTTCTATTTAAAGATAAAATCTGACTTCATATAGCTCTCAATCTTTGGCCCTATGCCTGCCTTGAAAAGCAAAGAAGAATGAGCTATCTTCTACAAAATAGTCCTTCAAAGATCTGAAGACAGTCCTAGTGCCCGTCCAATTGTGTCCCTGCTGCCCTGCCACCTGGTCTCCAGCTCCTTCCCTATGAGCACTAGTTCATCAACGTGTGCTTAAAATAAGGCACTCAGATTGAACTCCTGGTATGGCCCGAGGCGTACAAAATAGGAAGAACTGTAACTTTCTGTGATCTGAATGCTGAACATTCATTTGGTTAGGTAAAAGCAGCCACTAGATTGCTGTTTTAAGAACATCAACTTTATTAAAAAAAAAAAAAAAAAGAACATCAACTTTATGGTTTCTGGCAGAGAGACTTGTCTAATTCAATAGAAAAAAACCTTAAGCTTACATTTACAACAGATTAAAATATTCATGCATTTGGATACAGAAACACCATCTTATATGAATATAAATAATGGATTAACAGAAAAATTTTTGCACAACAGAAGCTAACCTGATTTTCACGTTACTATCTTGCAGTTACCTTTGCACGGTAACTTCCTGCACTAGGAAGCCTTTGGGGAATGTAATTTCCACTGCCTTGTGATGTTAATTTGAGGTAATTATCATAAGTAGACTAAAAAAAAGTTTTGCATATTATTTGTTCTTGTGGGAGCCCAGGGCTGTTGGCAAGTCCGTATACAGGAGAGGCCAGAGGAGAGGAATATTCAGAATTTAGAAACTTCTTTAACAGCCGTGGATCATAAGGTTTCAAAGCTTTTAATGCTTCCCAGCCTTTGCCTGGTAAAACCTTCCTCACAGATGCTGGGAAGCCCGCCTGAAGGGCTCTGAGAGCTCTCTGCACTTGATATTTTTAATGCACTTGAATTTTCAGGTTTTCCAAGGCAGGATGGGTAAGAATAAAGCCGCTTCTCCAGTCCATTTGGCTATTTAACAGTTCTGTCAGGTAAAGAGGGGAAAATAGGTAATTTTTTCCCCTTAACACTTCCAGGACCACTATGAATTTGGGTTACTTGCTGAGCTTGTGTGGTAGGAAGAAATAGGAAACCCTGGTGTCCATGGTTCTGTGATCTCATCTGACCACCCCCTAGGAGGCCTCCTTGAGCCATTTCCAGGGGGCATTTTCACTGTTGGCTTGGCCTCCCACCCCTCTTTTTTTTTTTCCTTAAAGATTTTATTTATTTATTTAATAGAGAGAGAGAGAGAGAGAGAGAGAGACAGTGAGAGAGGGAACAGAAGCAGGGGGAGCGGGAGAGGGAGAAGCAGGCTTCTGGCCCGGCAGAGAGCCCGATGCAGGGCTCGATCCCAGGACCCGGAGATCATGACCCAAGCCGAAGGCAGTCGCCCAACGACTGAGCTACCCAGGTGCCCCCCTGGCCTCCCTTTTTGAGACCAAAATCAGAACAGAAGAGCTTATGGGTGCTCTTAATAGTAAGTGACTTGCTGTTTTTCCAGACACCTGTCCCTGTGCCAGGGAATCTAGGCTGGGGGCTTCAGTGCAGCAGTCACCAAGTAGGGGGGCTGCAGAAAGAGAAGGAAGAGATTGCTCAGGAGAGTCTGGGAATTCAAGAATGTGGGAGCAGTGATTGCAAGAACTATTCACTAGTTTATTTATTTATTTATTTTTAAAGATTTTACCTATCCATTTATTTGAGAGAGAGGGAGCGAAAGGGGGGGGAGGGGGTGGGAGGAGCAGAGAGAGAGGGACAAGCAAACTCCATGCTGAGTACAGAGCCCTATGAGGGGCTCAATCCCAGGACCTGAAAATCATGACCTGAGCCGAAGGCAGACGCTTAACCAGCTGAGCTACCCAGGCGCCCCTATTCACTAGCTTTAAAGAGTAAGTCTGGGGGCGCCTGGGTGGCTCAGTCGTTGGGCGTCTGCCTTCGGCTCAGGTCGTGGTCCCGGGGTGCTGGGATCGAGCCCCGCATCGGGCTCCCTGCTCAGCGGGGGGCCTGCTTCTGCCTCTCCCACTCCCCCTGCTTGTGTTCCCTCTCTAGCTGTGTCTCTCTCTGTCATATAAATAGGTAAAATCTTTAAAAAAAAAAAAAAAAAGAGTAAGTCTGTGACTGGTACAAACTTAGGTACAGACTTTCTATCTACAGGGTACTTTGGCAAAACACAGCAAAAGCTTTAAAAGTGTGCCTGCTCTTTTAAACCAGGAATGTCCCTTCTAGAAGTTCATCAGAAGAAAATACAAACAAATAAACCTCCTCATGTCCACAGAAGTTCAGTTGAAAGGATAAGTCATAGTGGCATTGATTAAAATTTTTTATCAAAACTTAAAAATAGGAGAATGTGGGGCACCTGGGTGGCTCAGTCAGTTAAGCGTCTGCCTTCAGCTCAGGTCATGATCCCGGGGTCCTCAGATTGAGCCCCACATTGAGCCCAGCATCGGGCTTCCCACTCAGCGGGGAGTCTGCTTCTCCCTCTCCCTTCATCCCTCCCCCCTGGTTGTGCCTCAACCCTCCTCAAATAAATAAATACAATCTTAAAAAAAAAAAGGAGAACGTTCCATTTCATTAGGAACTCAGAAGCGTCTTGGCTCTGAATTGTCACACTCAACAAGGATAACAACAAACCTGCCAACTACGTATTTGGTGAAAACATGATGCAACCTCCAAAGTGTTGTTAAGAGTTGCCAAAGATGAAAAAAAGCAGAAGAGCTGGTGAAAAACCTTGAGGGAGGAAGGGATATACAGCCTCAGAGAGTTCAGAAATCTCCAGCAATTATTGCCTTTCAGAAGGGGAGGATCCTACTGCGAAAGAGAACTACAAGTACAAGACCTAAACTGAACAAAACGAGATTGCTGGGAACAGTGGAAAGTCTTGGAAAGCACCAAAGGGGGGAAGAAAAAAACTTTTAAAAGTACTCTTAGAAACAAAGGCCGTAAAAAATTCTGGGAGACAGATGGACAGAAAAGCTCTCCTCACTCAAACTCTGAAATCCAGAGGGGGTGACTTCCCACAGAAGCCACGTCAGGGGTCCATCACTGGGGTAACACTGAGAGCCCCCCTGGTCCCACCTCTCCACTCCTCCACCAGTTTTCTAGGGAAAAAATCACTACCACAAACAGCAGACCAACACCTGCAAGACACTCAAAGGAAGAAAAGTATGGGCCAATAATTTTACCCACCAAACTGATCTTCAAGTATAAAGCTTAAAGACAAACGTCTTAAAACCTGTAAGAAATCAGGGAATATTATTTTCATGAGCCCTTTCCAAAAAACCTCCTAGAACTATAAAAGAGCAGTCACAGCACCACTTGGCGAGCCTGATGAAATCAGGGTAAAAGGACCTTCCTTGAGCACTGAATGTATTTAACTGTAGAAGTAAGAGTAAAACAAATATAGAGATCAGGGTGGCAGATCAGAATGCAAATGTTACATGCCCTAATAATGCAGAAATTTCTCATTACTAATAAAACACTGGAGAGAGAGAAGATAGGAATAAGAATGAGCTTACTAATTGCCTCAAATCAACAGATTCAAAGGAGAGTATTTAAAATTTCCAAATCAAGTAGAAGCTTAAGCATATTTAATATAAACACTAAGACTGATAATACTATTGACTGTATGAAGGATTGGATTACAAGATAATTTTTTTGTGTTCATAGTAGGGAATCAACGTATTTTACAAAGGTAACTTCTAGAACAAAATTACAAACCTTCCTAAATATCAAAACTACATTAAGAAGAAAGGGAAATACAAAAATACATTAGGAAAACACAACATAATGACAGAACTGAGAACAAATACATCTGTCATCTCAATAAATATAAATGAGTTTAACTCATTTTTTTTTTTAAAGATTTTATTTATTTGACAGAGAGACACAGTGAGAGAGGGAACACAAGCAGGGGGAGTGGGAGAGGGGAAGCAGGCTTCCCGCTGAGCAGGGAGCCTGATGCGGGGCTCGATCCCAGGACCCTAGGATCATGACCTGAGCCAAAGGCAGATGCTTAACGACTGAGCCACCCAGGCGCCCCTTAACTCATTTTTTAAAACGGTTTTCAAAATGGAATTCAAAGTCCAATCCAACTCCAGAGTAGGTACACATCTAAGACAAAATGATCTAGAAAGGTTAATAATGAAAGGATGGGCAAAGAAAGGTGTACCAAAAAATTGCAAACATTAGGGGCGCCTGGGTGGCTCAGTCGTTAAGCGCCTGCCTTCGGCTCAGGTCATGATCCCAGGGTCCTGGGATCGAGCCCCGCATCGGGCTCCCTGCTCGGCGGGAAGCCTGCTTCTCCCTCTCCCACTCCCCCTGCCTGTGTTCCCTCTCTCGCTGTGTCTCTCTCTGTCAAATAAATAAATAAAATCTTTAAAAAAAAAAAAAAATTGCAAACATTAAAAAGCTTAGTATCTGACAACATAAAATTCAGGATCAAAAGCTTTAGCCAAGATAAAGAGAAGGACTTTTTAATGCTAAAGACTATAATTCATCATGAAAATTTAAGCTATGAATATCTATGCACCAAATAATAGAGCAAGAACTTTCATGTAATGGAAAACGTAGAGATACAAGGAAATTTAGCCAGAGACACACTAATTATACAAGACTTTGATTTACCTTTTCCAATCCAAAACAGATCCAGTGGCCAAAATTAAATGATGATCTAGAAGTCTAAACAACACAATCCAAAAGGTAGGTGTTATTGATATGCATCAAACATCGTGCCCTGAGAATAGAGAACATACTTTCTTTTCAAGTGCTCTGGAATATTCATACACACACACTTGCATATACACAAAAGATTATATATTAGGCCACAAACCAAACTTCATTAAATTCCCACAGTAAAAAATAATACAGATAGCATCTTATAATACCAACACAACAAACATGAACATTTATAACATATTCAGAAAACAAACAGAAATTGTCCTTCTCTTTGGATACATATGGGGGGGTCTATATTAAATAACTCCATGATCAAAAGGAAAATATAAATTCAAAACTGCAGAATTTCTAGAAAGCAACAATAATGAACATACCATATAGAAGCATCTATGAGTTCATCTAAAGTAGTACTCAAAGAAATATTCATTACCTTGAATAATTATATCAACATAAATGAAAGAAAAAAAATGGATTAAACTGGCTCAAAAGCTAGAAAAAGATTTTTTTAAAAGATTTTATTTATTTATTTGCCAGAGAAAGAGAGTGAGAGAGAGCACAAGCAGGGGGAGCGGCAGGCAGAGGGAGAAATAGGCTCTGATGCGGCACTTGAATGCAGGACCCTGGGATCATGACCTGAGCTATAGGCAGACGCTTAACCAGGCGCCCAGCTACCCAGGCGCCCCATAGAAAAGATTTTTTAAATAAGCCAAAGGAAAGCAAAAGGAAAAATTAATAAAGATAAATACAGAAACAATCAGTTAATACAACAAAACTATAGTGGAACTTACTAATAAACAAGTTTGTTCTTAGGAAGTTCAATTATGTTAACTAACTGGAATTTAAATAAAAACTTGAGAAAAGAAAAAAATAGAATTCAATGAATTAGGTAAGCCATAAACTAAATTAATCTTAAAAAAAAGAGAGGGAGGGGCGCCTGGGTGGCTCAGTTGTTAAGCATCTGCCTTCGGCTCGGGTCATGATCCCAGGGTCCTGGTATTGAGCCCCGCATCGGGCTCCCTGCTCCGCGAGAAGCCTGCTTCTCCCTCTCCCACTCCCCCATGCTTGTGTTCCCGCTCTCGCTGTGTCTCTGTCTGTCAAATAAATCAATTAAATCTTTAAAAAAAAGAGAGAGAGAGGGGTTGCCTGGGTGGCTCAGTTGGTTGAGCATCTGCTTTCGGCTCAGGTCATGATCCAGGGGTCCTGGAATCGAGCCCCGCATCAGGCTCCCTGATCAGCAGGGAGTCTGCTTCTTCCTCTGACCTCCCCACTCTCATGCTCTCTCTCTCTCTCACTCTCTCTCAAATAAATAAAGTCTTTAACAAAAAAAAAAAAAGAGAGAGAGAAAATGTACAAATACCCAAAATAAAAAATTACAAGTGGGAGGGAAATAGTCACACAAACATTAGAAAATAAAAAACAAACAAAAAATCATGAGAGAGGATGCCTGGGCCTCTCTCATGAGGTTAAGAGTTGGTTAAGAGTCTGCTTCTCCCTCAACCCCTCCACCCCTACCCTGGCCCCCCCACTTGTGCTCTCTTTCTCTAATGAATAAACAAAAATCTTTTAAAATAAAGTCTCTCCCCTCCCTCTGTCCCTCCCTATCCCTGTGCGCTCTCTCTCTCTGAAATAAACAAATATTAAAAAAAAAAAAACCTGTAAGAGACTACCTTATACAATTTTATGCAAATAAATTTTAAAACCTATAAAAATGTACAATTTTATCAGAAAACCAAAACAGACTGATTTGCATAAAATGTATTAAAATAATTTGAATAAAAATAATATGCATATATATATCCAGATATAATATTGTAAATATAATAAATAATTTTAATAAATAATTTTGTCAAAATAATTTGACAAAATTTGTCAAATTCTTACCCCTCCTTCCCAGAAAACCCCCAAAATTCCAGGACCATTGTTTTATAGGTGAATTCTACTAATCTACTAACCTTTAAAGAACAGATGATTCCAGTGATTTTTAAAATGCTCCTTAATTGAGACGCCTGGGTAGATCAGTTGGTTAAGCTTCTGCCTTCCGCTTGAGTCATGATCCTGGAGTCCTGGGATCGTGTCCCTGGGATTAAGTCCCCCGTCGGGCTCCTTGCTCAGTGGGGAGCCTGCTTCTCCCTCTCCCTCTGCCTTCCGTTCCCCCTGCTTGTGTTCTCTCTTTCTGTCTCTCTTTGACAAATGAATAAATAAATAATCTTTTTAAAAATTTAAATAAAAATAAAATAAAATGCTCCATAATCTAGGAAAGAATAAAGACTTACAATTTCTTTTCATAAAGCAAATATAAGTACATTGAAACCAAACTATAATAAGAATTTTTAAAAGTAGGACAATGTCATTTATAAATATCAGTGCAAAAATCCTAAATCAAAAATATTAATTTATTTTTAAGATTTTATTTATTTATTTGAGAGAGAGAGAGAAAGAACAAGCAGTGGGGATGGGTAGAGGGAGAGGTAGAAGCAGGCCCAGGAAGACTAGTGCAGAACTCGATCCCAGAACCCTGGGATCATGATCTGAGCTGAAGGCAGATGCTTAACCGACTGAGCCACCCAGGCAACCCTAAATAAAATTTTAGCAAGTAGAATCCAAAAGCACATTGGAGGGGCACCTGGGTGCCTCAGTCGTTGGGCATCTGCCTTCGGCTCAGGTCATGATCCTGGGGTCCTGGGATCGAGCCCCGCATTGGGCTTCCTGCTCTGTGGGAGGCCTGCTTCTCCCTCTCCCTCTGCCCCTGCTTGTGTTCCCTTTCTTGCTGTGTTTCTCTCTCTGTCAAATAAATAAATAAGATCTTAAAAAAGAAAAAAAAAGCACATTGGAAGAATAATAAATTCTGACCAAATGGAGTTTATTCTAGAAATGGAAATGAAGTTCAATATTAGAAGATCTACTAATATAAATCATATTACTAGTTCTAAATATAAAATTATATGATTGTATTTATAGGTACTGAAAATGGATTTGATAAAATTAAATACGTAGTCTTTTTTTTTAATAAAGATTTTATTTATTTGACAGAGACACAGGAAGAGAGGGAACACAAGCAGGGGGAGTGGGAGAGGGATAAGCAGGCTTCCCGCTGAGCAGGGGGCCTGATGCGGGGCTCGATCCCAGGACCCTGGGACCATGACCTGAACCAAAGGCAGACGCTTAACGACTGAGCCACCCGGGTGCCCCTAAATATTTATTCTTGATTAAAAACAAGACACTCAGCAAAATGGGAATCAATGGATATTTCCTTAAAACGAAAAAGTATGTTTTTTTTTCCACAGCAGAAAAGCAACAATTTACTTAACAGAGACTCAGATATTTAGGATATGTTAGACGTAGTAACCAATGCAATGTAGACACAAGAAATAAAATTGTGGTAAAATAAACTGAAGAGAGCTCAGTATGGAGCCTGCTTCTCCCTCTCCCACTCTCCCTGCTTGTGTGCACGCGCAGGCACGCACTCGCTCGCTCTCTCTGTCAAACAAATAAAATCTTAAAAAAGAAACTGAAGAGAAACATTTTAGATAATTTTCTAGAGTATCTTCTAGAATTCTCTTAAGGTTCAGGGCCACAATCAATAGAACTGTTGAGGAAGGTTCTAGAAGATAATCTGAGGAGAAGGAGGAAAGAAGAGGAGCAGAGGGAGGAGGAAGAGGAAGAAGGTGATGAAAGAGAAAAGTGTGGTGGCTTTCAAATACGTTCACAAATTCTTTGACACTCCATTCAAAAGATGGAACCTGGGATGCCTGGGTGGCTCAGTCGTTAAGCATCTGCCTTCGGCTCAGATCATGGTCCCAGGGTCCTGGGATCGAGGTCTGCATCAGGCTCCTTGCTCAGTGGGAAGCCTGCTTCTCCCTCTCCCACTCCCCCTGCTTGTGTTCTCTCTCTCTCTCTCCATCAAAATAAATAGATAAAATGTTGGTTTAAAAAAAAAAAAGATGGAGCCTAATTCTCTTGCCTCAATTGTGTACTGGGCTTAGTGACTTACTTCTAATGAACAGAGTAAGTTACAAGTGATGGTATGTGACCTATGAGTCCATGTTATAAAAAATATTGAGGCTTCTGCCCTGCTCTTCCTTGGTTCACTCACTCTGAAGAGAGACCCCTGCCCTGTGAGGGAGGACACACAAGCAGCCCTGTGGACAGGTGCATGTAGTGAGAACCAAGATCTGCAGAAAATAGCCATCTAAGGGGTGGCTCCTCTAGCCCTAACAAGGCTTCACATAAATGATGCCTCAGCTAACAAATGTATTGAAACACCATTAGAGACCTTGAGCCAGAACGATACTTAGCTCAAGAGCTAAGCCACTCCTGAATTCCTGCTGTTGTTTTTTTAATTTTTTATTATTTTTATTTTTTATTTTTTAAAGATTTTATTTATTTATTTGACACAGAGAGAGAGCACAAGCAGCGGGAGTGGGAGAAGCAGGCTCCCCGCTGAGCAGGGAGCCAATGGGGGGCTCAATCCCAGGACCCTGGGACCATGACCCAAGCCAAAGGCAGACATCTAACTGATCGGGCCACCCAGGTGCTCCTGTTGTTGTTTTTTTTTAAATTATTTATGTATTTATTTGAGAGAGAGAGAGAGAGTGTGTGTGTGTGCCTACGTGTGTGCATAAGAGGGGCAGGGGTGGGCAGAGGGAGAGGGAGAGAGAAACTTAAGCAGACTCCTTGCTGAGTACAGAGCCCGATGAGGGGCTTGACCTCACAACCCTGAGATTGCGACCTGAGCCTAAACCAAGAGTCTGACACTTAACCAAATGCACCAAGTGCGGGCGCCCCCTGAATTCCTGTTTTATACAGGTTGTTAGATAATAAATGTTTATTTTTTTTTAAGTCATTAGGTTTTGGAGAAACTTGTTATGCAGCCATATAAGTAATACAGAGGGCAAAATAACATCATTTTCAGATTGACAAAAAGTGAGCTTGTCACCAGCAGGTTTTTACTAAGGAAAATACTAACAAAATTTTTCAGGTAGAAGAAAAATGATACCACATGGAAGGTAAGAGATAGAGAAGGAATGAAGAACAAATGAAGTAGTAAATATGTATATTAATCTAATGTTTCATTGGGTTTTTAAATACACAACAACAATAAGACCTAAATAAATGGGGAGATATACCATGTTTATGGATTCCAAGATTCAATATTAAGATGTTAATTTTCCCTAAATCAATCTATAGATTCAATACAACCCCAATTAAAAACCCAGCAGCCTGTTTTTCTAGAAACTGACAAGCTAATGCTCAAATCTGTATTAAAATGCAACAGACTAAAATAGCCAAAAGGGGCTCCTGGCTGGCTCAGTCAGAAGAGCATGTGACTCGGGGCGCCTGGGTGGCTCAGTTGTTAAGCATCTGCCCTCAGCTCAGGTCATGATCCCAGGGTCCTGTGATCAAGCCCCGCATTGGACTCCCTGCTCAGCGGGAAGCCTGCTTCTCCCTCTCCCACTCCCCCTGCTTGTGTTCCCTCTCTCGCTGTGTCTCTCTCTGTCAAAGAAATAAAATCTTTAAAAAAAGAAAAAATAAAAGAGCATGTGACTCTTGATCTCAGGGTTGTGAGTTCAAGCCCTATGTTGGGTGTAGAGATTACTTAAATAAATAAATAAATGAACTTTTATATATACATATAAATTTAAATACATATATTATATAAATATATATAAAAAAATAAAATAGCCAAAATAATTTTGGAAAAGAACACCATTGGAGGACTGAAACAATTTGATCTTAAGACTTATTATAAAGCTACAGCTCGGGTTGGCACGTTATTGCCCATGAGCAAAATCTAGCCTGCAGCCTGTTTTTGTAAAGCCCACAAGATACAAATGTTTTTTACATTTTTAAATAGTTGGAAAAAGAAACAAAGAAAAATATGCAACAGGAATTATATGTAGCCCACCCTTTACAGAAAAAGTTTGCTAACTCCTGAGTCACCCTTATCAAGACAGTATAGTATTAGTAAAAAGATAGACACAGAGATCAATGATACAGAATAGAGAGTCCAGAAATAGACTCACACAAATATGGTCAACTGATTTTTTTTTTTTTAAAGATTTTATTTATTTGACTGAGAGATAGAGAGAGCACAAATAGGCAGAGTGGCAGGCAGAGGGAGAGGGAGAAGCAGACTCCCCGCTGAGCAGGGAGCCCAATGTGGGACTCCATCCCAGGACCCTGGGATCATGACCCGAGCCGAAGGTGGACGCTTAATGACTAAGCCACCCGGGCGCCCCGGTAAACTGATTTTTGACAAGGATATTAAGGTAATTGAATGGAAAAAAGATAATCCTTTCAACAAATTGTACTGGACCAATTAGATGAACATATGCAAAAAAAAAAAAAAAGAATTTCAACTTTTGTTGGAAGACAATTCTCATAATTCTCAGTGGGTCTCTCATTCATCTGCACATCTTAAGAGTTAGACTCTAACTGCCCTTTTGTTGCAGGCTGTCTTTTTAAGGACGTTTGTCTATGAGACAGCTTAGAGATAGTGTCCACCTTCAGAGTAAAGGGCAGGTTTGTTTACTGTACAGATTAAAAAGGTTATGCATTGTTCTGGGCCGAAGGTTGGGCAGGTCTGCTTGCAGTCCTTTATAAAAAGACTGCTGTTTCCGGGCGCCTGGGTGGCTCAGTTGGTTAAGCGACTGCTTTCGGCTCAGGTCATGATCCTGGAGTCCCAGGATTGAGTCCCGCATCGGGCTCCCTGCTCGGCAGGGAGCCTGCTTCTCCCTCTGACCCTCCCCCCTCTCATGTGCTCTCTGTCTCTCTCATTCTGTCTCAAATAAATAAATAAAATCTTTAAAAAAAAAAAAAAGACTGCTGTTCCCTAAGCTTAGTGTTCCTCAGCTGTGATACAAACCCACTGTGTGTACCGTTTGTACTTCATCCGCCTGACCCTTTGGCATAGCTCCTGTGGAACTTGTGAACAAGGGGAACCAACATAAACCTGAGGCCCGTGCTGCTCCCAATGCTGTGGGTCATAAAGGTCTTTGTCTCTACGTAGGAGGCTATGTCTTTTACCAGCAGCCACTGAAATGTGGCACGGTAACTTGTTAGCTTACAAGTAGGGTGAGATCTTATATCCTTTTTCCTTCTTGACAACCCATACCTTGCATCATATACAAAAATTAACTTGAAATGAATCATGTATCTAAATGTAAAACCTAAAACTTCCAGAAGAAAACAGAAAATGTTCATGTCATTGGGTTAGGCAAGGTTTCTTAGACCAAAAAGCATGACTCAGAAGAAATAAATTTGTATTTCATCAAAATTTAAAATTTTGCTCTTCAAAAGACAGGATTTTTAGGGCAGCAAACTCTTCTGTATGTTGCTGTAATGGTGGATACATGTCCTTACACATTCATCAAAATCCAGAGAACATACAACTCTAAGAATAAACCCTAATGTAAACTATGGACTTTGGATGATAATGATGTGTCAATGTCACAAATGTCCCATTCTGGTGCTAGATATTGATAGTTGGAGGGAGGGGAGGGATGAGGGAGATGGAAACTGCACTTTCTGCTCAATTTGCCGCAAACCTAAAACTGCTCTAGGGCGCCTGGGTGGCTCAGTCGGTTAAGTGTCTGCCTTTGGCTCGGGTCATGGTCCCAGGGTCTTGGGATCGAGCCCCGCATCGGGCTCCCTGCTCAGCGGGAAGCCTGCTTCTCCCTCTCCCACTCCCCCAGCTTGTGTTCCCTCTCTCGCTGTGTCTCTCTCTGTCAAATAAATAAATCTTTAAAAATAAATAAATAAATAAAACTGCTCTAAAAATAATGTTTTTTTTTTCTCTTAATGGCAAGGTATCTGAATAGACATTTCTCCAAAGAAGATAGACAAATGGCCAATAACCACATGAAAGATGCTCAATATCATTAGTTTTAGGGAGATACAAAACCACAATGAGATATAACTCTGTACTCGCTAAAATGACTATAATAAAAAAAAAAGGGAGGGGCGCCTGGGTGGCTCAGTTGGTTAAGCGACTGCCTTCGGCTCAGGTCATGATCCTGGAGTCCCAGGATCGAGTCCCGCATCGGGCTCCCTGCTCGGCGGGGAGCCTGCTTCTCCCTCTGACCCTCCCCCCTCTCATGTGCTCTCTCATTCTCTCTCTCTCAAATAAATAAATAAAATCTTTAAAAAAAAAAAAAAGGGAAAATAGTAATTGATGGCAGGGATGTGGAGAAGCTGGAACCCTCATACATTGGTGGTGAGTGTTTAGAATGGTGCAGACACTGTGGCAAACAATCTGCCAGGTCTTCAAAGGGTTAAACATAGACCCAGCAATCCAGTATATATCCAAGACAATTGAAAACGGATGTCACACAAAAACGTGTACACGAATGTTCACAGAAGCATTATTCAAAAGAGCCAAAATGTAGAAACAACCCAGATGTCCATCAAATGGTGAATGGATAAACAGAATGTGCCATATCCATATAATGGCGTGTTTTTCTTTTTTTTCTTTAGATTTTTTTTTTTAAGATTTTATTTATTTATTTGAGAGAGAGAATGAGAGAGAGCATGAGATGGGGGAGGGTCAGAGGGAGAAGCAGACTCCCTGCTGAGCAAGGAGCCCGATGCGGGACTCGATCCTGGGACTCCAGGATCATGACCTGAGCCGAAGGCAGTCGCTTAATCAACTGAGCCACCCAGGCGCCCTAATGGAGTGTTTTTCAACCACAAAAAGGAATGAAGAGCTGACACAAGGTACAACGTGGATGAACCTTGAAAACATGGTATAAGTGAAAGAGCTAGACACAAAAGACTACATACTATATGATTCCATTTATGTTACACATGCAGAATAGGAAACCCATAGAGACAAAAAGTAGATTAGTGGTTGCCAGGTGCTGGAGGGAATGGAAAGTAACTGCTAAAGGGTATGGGGTTTCTTTTGGGGGTGATGAAATGTTCTATTTTCAGCTTGTGTTGATAGTTGCACAAATCTGTGACTATACTAAAACCATTGAATTATATACTTTTTTTTTTTTAAGATTTTATTTATTTATTTGACAGAGAGAGAGACACAGCGAGAGAGGGAACACAAGCAGGGGGAGTGGGAGAGGGAGAAGCAGGCTTCCCGCTGAGCAGGGAGCCCGACGTGCAGCTCGATCCCAGGACCCTAGGACTAGGACCTGAGCCGAAGGCAGACGCTTAATGACTGAGCCATCCAGGCACCCCTGAATTATATACTTCATTATTTTTTTTAAAGATTTTATTTATTCATTTGAGAGAGAAAGAATGAGAGAGAGAGCACATGAGAGGGGGGAGGGTCAGAAGGAGAAGCAACTGAGCCACCCAGGCGCCTGAATTACGTACTTTAAATGGGTGAATTTTATGGTATGTGAATTATATCCCAATAAAGATTAAAAAAAAAAAAAAAGATGAGGTAGGGGTACCTGGGTGGCTCAGTTGATTAAGCACTGACTTCGGCTCAGGTCATGATGCTGGGGTCCTGGGATCGAGCCCCACATCAGGTTCTCTGCTTGGTAGGAAGCCTGCTTCTTTCTCTCCCTCTGCCTGCTACTCCTGCTGCTTGTGTTCTCCTTCTCTGTCAAATAAACAGATAAAATCTTAAAAAAAAAAAAAAAGATGAGGTAGAGGGGCACCTGGGTGGCTCAGTCTGTTAAGCCTCTAACTCTTGATTTTGGCTCAGGTCATGATCTCAGGGTCATGAAATCGAGGCCCATGTGAGGCTCCATGCTCAGTGGGGAGTCTGCTTGAGATTCTCTCTCCCTCTCCCTCTGCCCCTCCCCTGCTCGCTTGTGCTCTTTCTCTAAAATAAATAAATAAATCTTAAAAAAAAAAAGATGAGGTAGGAAAATTGATTCTTGTTTATATAAGTACTCCATTCTAAGGAATCTGAATCATAAAAACAAATTAGAAATAATAACCTGGACAAGAATTGGACTTGCCACAGGGTCCTGTAAAATGTTAATACTAACATTTTTAGACAATTTCGCATTTTGAAAGAATAATATAACAGTATCATATTATTTTTAATAATACCTATTTGTGCACTTTTAGGTTCTTATATCTTGCATGCATGTTTGAATATATTTGTACGTAGGTAAATAACCTCGTTGCTGGATGACCCCTAGCTTTTTCCCACCCCATTGGCCAAGTTAGCTGTGTAGCTACAGCTGCTGATAACAAAGCCTGGGTTCCTATTTCGGGGCCAGCTTCTCAACTGTACAGCAGGTGACCAAGAATTTGGTTCAGAGAAGCCTCATCAATGATTTTCAAAGTTTGGTCAGTGGCAGATGGAATACTTGGAACCTTGATTCTGAGCATCCAGTGATAGGCCCGGGAATTGCTATTTCAACAAGTCCCTCAAGGAGTGTGATCTGCACTCAATTTTGAGAGCCCCAGCTGTGGGCACCTATTCCTGATTGCTGTGGAGAAGCTGTGACTGTTCACATTCTCCTTGCTTGCCAGGGTGAGAGTGGCATGCCTCCTTATTGTTAACCATAATGGGACTTCAGTGAGCCTGGTGCTGGGTCTGCAGGCACAGTCTTCTCATTATACTGCCTGGTATTTCCATTTTGGATGGGGTTTCTGTCTGCTGGGGTCCTGACATCCCATCATAGGCTGCAGAAGCAGCAGACAGCACAGTTGGCTCTGTCCCTGGATCCTATTCACAATATACTACGCTGGAGACCAGGATCATGAACTCTAGGGCAGGCTCTATACCTCTCCCCACAAGTGATGAGGGATGAAGGGGCATCATCTTAGGTCAATAACCTCTCAAGGCTGATGGGGGCTCAAGTGATTTCCCAAGTACTATACTTGAATGCTTCCAGGGATGGGAAATTCACCACTTACAAGTAAGCTCTTCTCTCTGTGGATCTGCTCCCTGTCCCTTGAATGGACAGCAGAGTTATGCCAGTCTCACTTGCTCATCTCATGTGGACACATCTATTCTGGCTCCTTCCAACATCTTTTGGAAACAGGGGTGTCTCTGCTCTGGTTAAAAACCTTCAGACACTCCCATTCTTCTTAGGATCTAGACCACAGTCCCTACCATGGCCTACTATTCTTGCTGATCTTTGCAGCCTCATCTCCTCCGCTCTAGGACCCTGTCCCACAGATCTTGGTGTTCTCTTACCAGGCCAGGCTGTGTCTTGCCATGGCCTATGTCTCTTTAAGTGGTTAACTCCTATTCATCCCTTGGCTCTCCAGCATCATTTCCCTGATCTCCAAGTCTGGATCAGGTCCCTTGCTTGTTCATGCTCCTAACACTCTGGGCCTCTCATTAACATCTGCCAACGCTGAAATTTTTCACTCAAGCAATTCTTTCACCAATGTTTGCCTCCCCCAGTAGACGGCAAAGTTCATTAGTCCAGGGATCTGAGTTTGCTCTCTTGCATCCCCAGCATCTAGCAAAAAGCCTGGCAGGTATTTAATTGGACGGATGGCTAGCTCCAGGAAGGCGGGCCACAACTGGGAATTAATCAAAGACAGACCAGGAGCAGCTACACATATAAAGCCCTCAGAACTGAGGGCATCCGTGTGCGGCCAGGGGCCCGGGGAGCCCCCAGGGCAAGGACACAGCATAGCTCTGGCTGGCACCCAGCTGCCGAATGGGAGAGGGGCACTCCGTCTTTGTGCTTGGGGGCCTCAGTTTCCCTACCGGTTCCCCGCGGGGTCGACTGAGAATGGCCTCAGCGGCCCCCGCGTAGACGCACGCCAGGCGTAGCAGGCTGTGGAGGTCTGAGGGGCCCGAGCCGGTGAGGCCGCCGCTCCCGGCGAGGGCGCTCCAGGTCGGTCCTCCCGAGCAGTCGCGCGCCGCAGGGGGCCCTCTAGCCGCCAGGACGTGGCGCGGTGCGAGTCGGGAAGGCGGCGGGCGGGTGCGGCCTTCGGCGGCGGAGGGCGCCATGGTGGGTGGCGAGGCGGCCGCCGCGGTGGAGGAGCTAGTTTCGGGGGTGCGGCAGGCGGCCGACTTCGCGGAGCAGTTCCGCTCCTACTCGGAGAGCGAGAAGCAATGGAAGGCTCGCATGGAATTCATTCTGCGCCACTTGCCCGACTACCGCGACCCGCCCGATGGCGGTGGCCGCCTGGACCAGCTGCTGTCCCTCTCCATGGTGTGGGCCAACCACCTCTTCCTGGGTTGCAGGTGCGGACCCCTGCGGGCTGGCTGACCCTGTCCCCTACCTTCAGACCCGCAGCCCTCCCCTAGGGCCGACCCCTGCCCAGTGCTGACCCCGCCCCCAACCTCCCGCCGCACTGGCCCGGCCTATGGCTGATTCCCACGCTAGCCAGCTGCTTGGAAAGACATTTAACCTCTCAGAGCCTCAATTTCCTCATTTGGAAAATGAGTTGTGAAGACTACAATATTAAAGAGCAAAAAAAAAAAAAAAAAAAAAATGCACCTAGCACAGGCTATTTAGCAAGAGCTCAATCTATGGTGGGCGCTAAAATGCCATTGTCATCTGTATTAATACTATTAGTTTAAACCATCGCCTTTGCGGAGTACATTGTAAGTGTCTTGGCTCCTTCCACCCACATGGCAAACGTGCAGACACAGAAACTGAGATCCCCATTTTACATATGAAGGAGCTGAGAGAGGGCCATATGTCTTCTGGCAGGATTGTGGATTTTACCATTTATGGCAGGATGTGATCTGTGGCCTTTGGCTTTTTCTCCCCACTCCCCAGTCTGCTGGACTCTTTTGCCTCTCTGCCTTTCCTGTTAGGAAAATAACAGACGACTTCAAGGGGCTGTTGTTGAAGTGCTGGATAAGGCACCCCTTGTACGCCCTCAGTGAAGAAGGTGTCAAATCTTGAAGTTCCCACATCCTTTTATTTTAGTGTCTTGAAATTGTGCTAGGATAGTAAGATGACTTGTCTTAGTCCTGGTTTCTGTGCCCGTTTTGGCTCTCTGACTCTAGTCATATGCTTCCGCCAGCCTTTAGCCACTTGGTTTGTTGGGGTTGTTAGAGCAGGATTTGGAGGAGCAGTGCCAAAGGCTTTTCCTCTGTTTTCTGGGTGCCCCTGAGAAATCCTGGTTAATGGGCTCCAAGACTAGGAAAATGTCAGAAAATTGGAAAAATGAACAAATGATGTTATTTACATTAGACCAACATTCCGTGTGTTTAAAAAATAAAACATTTTGGTCCTCATACTGTATCCATGAATATGTACTGCCAGATGTACATTGCCTCTATTTTTGTAAATTTTTTTTGTTTTGTAAATCTTGAAACGCCTGCTCTATTTGCATTCCTACAGTGGCTTCTGAATCCACAAGCCAGAAGAACGTTTCCTAACCTGCCGCTGAGCATGTGTCCATTTCCCCTGTAGTATCACATCAGAATGCTGAGTTGGGCTACTTGCAATTTCTCATTAACCCATAGTGACAAGTAATTTCTCCACGGTTTTTATCTTACTACTTTTTATTGTGCAGTTACAACAAAGACCTTTTAGACAAAGTGATGGAAATGGCTGATGGGATTGAAGTGGAAGACCTGCCACAGTTTACTACCAGGAGTGAATTAATGAAAAAGGTAAACAGGGTTTCTAAGTGCATTTGAAATGGTATAGCATTAATGGCCCCTGCTTTTATGTTGATGTGTTAGAGTATATTGTTTACTCCCCAAGGATCTAAGCCCTTTGATTAAAAAAAAATTTTTTTAAGTTTTTTTTTTTAAATTTATTTATTTGATAGAGCGAGCAAGAGAGGGAACACAAGCAGGGGGAGTGGGAGGGGGGAAAGCAGGCTCCCTGCAGGCTCCCTGCCGAGCAGGGAACCTGTCTCGGGACTCGATCCCAGGATCCTGGGACCATGACCCGAGCCGAAGGCAGACGCCCAATGACCGAGCCACCCAGGCGCCCCTCATTAAAAATGTTTAAAAATTTAGGACGCCTGGGTGGCTCAGTGTCCTGGGATCGAGTCCCACATCGGGCTTCTTGCACGGCGGGAAGCCTGCTTCTCCCTCTGCCTGCCGCTCCCTCTGCTTGTGCTCTCTCTCTCTCTGTCAAATAAAATCTTAAAAAAATTTTTTTTTAATTTGTTACTGAAGTATAATTGACATACAATATCCTATTCGTTTCAGGTGTACATCATAATGTTTTTATACGTTACAAAATAATCTCTACTTATTATCTAGTTATCCATCATTCACCATACAAAGCTGTCACAGTATTACTGACTGTATTCTCTGTGCTGTACATCACATCCTTATGACTTAGTTTATTTTATAATTGGAAGTTTGGACGTCTTAAATGCCCTTCACCTCTGTGACCCACCCCCCACCTGGTAACCAACAGTGTTTCCTGAATCTATGAACCTGGTTTTGTTTGTTGTTTTTTTTAGATTCCACATAATAAGTGAAATTCATCTGTCTTATTTCACTTAGTGTAATGCACTCTAGGCCCAACCATGTAGCGAATGTCAAGATCTTTTTTTTTTTTTTTTATTGCTGAGTAGTATTCCATTATGTATAACAGCACATCTTCTTTATCCATTCATTTATCTGTGGACACTTAAGTGCCTTTTCACTTTCATTTCTCTGTAATTGGTATAAGCCTTTTCATAACTAGATAACAACTAAATTACACATTGTTGGTGGAGTAATTCATAAATTTAACCTCTAAACTTCCTTTATGAAGTTTTGAGCTTTTTGCTTAATTTTTAAGAAAATGTTGGCTAGAATGCTACAGCTTTCCACTTATTAAAAAATCTTGTTGGTAACATTAACTCATCTTTACCCCAATGGGTGAAGGTCTTAACCAGATTGGTTTGGCCCATCTGACTTGCTGATGGAAATGTAGATGGAATAATACCCACATATAGCTGTTCTGTTATCACTTTAAATTGTCAGCATTTATAGATCACAGGTGTCAACTCTGTAGGGCTTAGTCTGATATGAGGTTGCAGACTTTACATGGTGAGCTATTTGCCTGGGGAGCCTTGTATCTGGGTCCTTGTGCTGGGGCCCTGGAGAGTGTGGGAGAAAGAAGCTCAGATGATGGGCTGGGCATCCCAGTTGTTCTTCAGAATCCCCTAAGACATGCTTCTTTTTTTTTTTTAAGATGTATTTATTTTAGAGAGCAGCACTAGTGGGGCAGTGGAGCAGGGGAGGGCAGAGGGAGAGGGAGAAGAGAATCTCCAGCAGACTCCCTGTTGAGTGCGGAGCTCGATGTGGGGCTCCATCCTCTGACCCTGAGATCATGAAGCTGAGCTGAAGTCCGACACTTAACCGAATGAGCCACCCAGGCACCCCAAGACATGCTTTTTCTCATTTGCCTGGGCCTTTTCAGGCAGCAAAATTAATTGCTTCCTCTCTCCCAAAGTTTGTTTCTTCGGCACTCTACCAGGTCTATTTTAGAAGATTGTAAGCTTTTCAAGGGAAGAGATGGTGCCCAAAGTTTTAGTCCTTCTGTCTCCAAAACCTATTATAGGCTTACCTAAGAGCAGCTTAGAAAATGCTTACAAAATTGACGAAAGCAATAGAGTAAAAGGCTGCAAGTCCGTTTTATTTCTATTCTCAGAAATATAGGTAAGCCCTTACCTCATCCTTGTTGGGTTTTGTTTTGGGAGGCAGGACATATAAAGAGGTTCCCTTCTGTGTGGGTATCAAGGAACTAATCAAAATCTCAGCTTCCCAGAAAGTACTTCAGTCTCAAACAGCACACCCCACTTGATTTCAAATAGTTTTGCTAAAAAAACATACTCTTTTAAAATCTGAATCTGGGGTCAGAAATTGGAAGTTTGTGACTTTTTGGATTGTCTCATATAATACTTTTAAAAAAAAATCTCTGGGTAGTTCATCAGTGTCCCATAGTGGTGAGGTTCCTGGGGCTCAGTCATGGGGCAGCTAGATAGTTGCTGGCTGCCTGAGTGCACCCTAGGCAGGAGTAGGATCAGCTTTTACTTCCTAACTGCGTGTGGCAGATTCTTTCCTTGCTTTTTACTCCCAAGAGGTATTTTGCCGTCCTTAAAACTTTTTTCAAGTCAATTTTGTTATACTTCTTTTTTTTTTTTTTTTAAGATTTTTATTTATTTGTGTGAGAGAGAGAATGAGCAAGAGGGAGGGGCAGAGGGCGAGGGAGAAGCAGGGAACCCAATGTGGAGCTCGATCCCAGGACCCTGAGATCATGACCTGAACTGAAGGCAGGTGCTTAGCCAACTGAGCCACCCAGGCGCCCCTATACTTCTCTGTCTTATATGTAGTCATAGTCTTCTGGACTATTAGAGATCAGAACCCTTCACGATGTTTGGGTCACAGACCAAGGGAAACTAAGGAGCTTTTGTAATTGATAAGCATGTCCATACACCAGTGTGAAGAACTACATGTGTGTGTTGGGCCAGGGCGTTTCTCTAATCTGTTAATACTGTGAAGGGGTCTTGAACCTCCACAGTATAGGAGTCCTCTGTCCTGGGATGTTCATTTCTGACACTGTCATTGCCCAGTGTCAGCCTCCAGAGAAGAGTCCTCAGGCACAAACCTGGTATCCCTGAAAGCAGCTCTGCCATCAGACTAGTCACACTCACCTAGCTACCTGGAAGAAGCCTGCGGGGAGCCTCTACTTCTAGAGCACTTGCGGATTGTGTGTGTTCCGGCTTCCTTTCAATAAAACGTAAGTTTTCTTAGTAGCCAAGTTTTAGACTATTGATACCACTGAAAATGAAACTCAGTTAACCCTGAGAAGTGAGATCCTTAAAGGGTATGCAGAGTTTTGCCAGTTTTTAAGACTTCTGGATACTTCGATCCTGAGAAGGACTCTTCTGATGTGTGTGCTATGACAGACTTGGGTGGTGTTGAAGGCTGTCCCTTCTCTATTGAAGGCCACCCTGGGAAGCCACTGGAAAGAGTCATGGGGACTTCCCAGCAGTTCTTTTGTCTCTTGCCTAAAGTTTTTGCGTGTAATAGAGGCTGGCAAACATTAAGCAACATGGCTAGGCCACATACCAAACAAACAAACAAACAAAAAACCCCTGATATTGAGCCATGCACCTGAAAGTGTCATAGTTCTGCCTAGAATAGATCCTGAGCTCTAAAATTAAAGTTTAGGTGGGTTTTAAAGCTAGCTAGCAAGTAGAAATGAATCACCTGGCATTGTTGGCATCTTGAGACTGGACAGTGAAGGTAACTTAGGACAGTTTCTTTAGAGTAAGATTTAAGGGGCGTCTGGCTGGCTCAGTCGGTGAAGTGTCCACCTTTGGCTCAGGTCATGATCTCAGGGTCCTGGGATCGAGCCCTTGGTGGGGAGTCTGCTTTTCTCTGCCCCTCCCCATGCTCATTCTCTCTCTCTCTCTGTCTCTCAAATAAATAAATAAAATCTTTAAAAAAAATAAAGTAAGATTTAAAAAAATTATATACTGCAGTTTTGAGGCAGATACATCTCTGGTCTATCCAACTCTTATTTTTTTGGTCTGAGAAAAGAAATGAGCATTGTTCTCTGACAGGTGGTATTTATCACACAGTTGCAGTGTATGATTTTTCTTCGGATTCAAATACAAATATACTGAGCAAACAATCTCAGGGATCTAACAGTCATCCCTAGGCAGCTACTAGCAGCCTTTGTGGCAGACCAGCTTTATCCATTAGCGAGCAGTAATTTACAAAGGGCAGCAGCTCACTCAGGAAGGGTGTGGTTACTAGCACTGTCAGAGGTTAATATTTCCAAGCCATTGTCTTAAGGAGAAAGAGGAGTGATTAACGAGGAAGCTCTCATTATCGGCTCACAGAAAGAATTTGTCAACTTAATTTCTTGGCCCATTATTCCTAAGAACATTTTTATCCAAGAAGGAAAATGGCAGTACGGAAGGTGACTGGATTTGAAATGTGAACGAGAAGGTAGGAAAACAAGCATACTTGCCTTTGAAGAAGTGCTTTTCTGTGCATGATGTCCAATCTTAGCAAGCTCTAAGGTAATGGAAAAGCCACTCCTGTGGTGAAAGGAGATGTGATTTTAAAGCAGCAAGTATTTGGAAGTATTAAAACAAATTCAGCCTGTCAGATGGATGGAGCTACCTTTTCCCCTTTATCCACTAGAAAGAGAAAAAGCCAGAAAAGCTGATTCTGACCCCCCAGGCCAGACTGTTGCCCGGTGCTCAGGATGAGTACATCACATGCCAACACCTTGTGTCAAAGACCATACTTGCAGCAGCCCGAGCTGTGGCAGCTTCTCGGCTGCCGTAGTCTTGGTCTGTTCTATGGGAAATTGGAAAGATGGCTTAGGGGATTTTCTTTTCTTTTGGAGTAATGATGGTTTCTTTTTTTTTTTTAAAGATATTATTTATTTATTTATTTGACAGAGAGATAGCACAAGTAGACAGAGTGGCAGACAGAGGGAGAGGGAGAAGCAGGCTCTCCGCCGAGCAGGGAGCCTGATGTGGGGCTTGATCCCAGGAGCCCGGGACCATGACCCGAGCTGAAGGCAGCTGCTCAACCAACTGAGCCACCCAGGTGCCCCAATGATGGTTTCTTTAGGTGATACTGCATTCTCCCAAAAGGGGAAAGACTTGATATATTTTGCTTTTCCTGAGGAATTTTGCTGTTTCATTCCTCAAAAAGACTGGAGTGACAGGCTTAGCTAGGAAATAGGTCATACCTTGAAAACTCTTATTACTAAAAAGACTCTCAGATTGATTCACTTGCACTGCTAAATGTTAAGGAAATCCATTCAAATACAAGGTGACAGCCAACATGATTTCTTCACACCCAGCTTAAAAGTTGTCTAAAGCTAAGTTTAAATTTACCAAAGGTGCTAGAGAGCACCCAGAAAGAATATATCTGCTTCAGTTCGCCACTATTTGAAGACATGCATTTACAGTTTCTAATAGTGTGAAATCCAGGAATACATAACCTTCACATCTCCTAAATATCCTGAGTCAATGTGAAATCTTGTGAATTACTACCTGGATTCAACTGATTTTAATTTAGAAGAGTGTTGTGTGATTCTGCTTTTAGAACCCTTCACTGAAGAGCATGCCATGAAGAAAGTTATATTTCAGGTGTTTCTGTTATCACTTTAAATTGTCAGCATTTATAGATCACAGGTGTCAAGACAAAAAAATTAGGCTCTAGGTCCCAAATAGATGGTATGTTCAATGTTTTGTTGAATTTTCTGTATGTACTAAAATAATAATTTGAGTCTACTTTCCATCTAGGTAGATAAATATTGTATTACTGCTGTATTTTATTTTGTAAAAGATTTTATTTATTTGAGAGAGCGAGAGAGAGCACACAAGCCGGGGGAGAGGCAGAGGGAGAGGAAGAAGCAGACTCCCCACTGAGCAGGGAGCCCGATGTAGGACTCAGTCCTGGGACTCCAGCACCATGACCTTAGTGGAAGGCAGAAACTTAATTGACTGAGCCACCCAGGCACCCTTCATGCTGTATTTTAATTTATAAATTAGATTTGCTGGACTACATAGCTAAATAACCTTTTCTTTTTTTTTCCCCAGCATCAAAGCTGAGGCAGAAGATTCATCACATTTTCCAGCATCAGCTACAGGCTTAGGAAGGAGGCTGGGATGAATGTGACATGGACCACAGCAGCTCTCTTAAGATTCCTGGTATTTCCAACATGTAGGAAAGAGGCAGTTGGAATGACAATCTTGTCTAGTTTGGAGTTTTAAAAGGTCTCATTCTTCCAGTAGCTATCATTGTAAAAGTGTGCATGGATATTTATGTATTTATAAATCATGCCCTCTTTTTTTTATTTTCACTTTTTGAATGTCAAACTTTTTGTTAAAAATGCCTATTTTTTTTTTTTATGTTGTTGTAATAATTGCCGGTAGTGAATTTTACAATTTGGATTTTTCAATAATGTATTTTCAAGTCTGATTCTGTTTTATGGTCTTTTCCCCTCCCCGCACTGAGGCAAACCAGCCTTATTTCTTTTTTTTTAAGATTTTATTTATTTGAGAGAAAGAGAGCATGAGAAGGGGGGAGGGGCAGAGGGCGAGGGATAAGCAGACTCCCTGCTAAGCAGGGAGCCCGACTCAGGGCTCGATCCCAGGACCTTGAGATCATGACTCGAGCCGAAGGCATACACTTCACCGACTGAGCCACCTAGGCGCCCTTATTTCCTTATTTCTTTCTGAAGTTTATGCCGTCTTTATGGCCACTGCCACACACACTCATCTTTTTTTAAGAGATGAGTGAGAATCAAATCATAGGCCTCAGGTACCTACCAGCTCATGGGAAGAGGCGGCTTGTGAAAGGGCATCTGGCCTTATTTTAAAATGGACACCAGATGCCACAGCTTGATCCAGGCAGCCTAGTTGATTTATAGATTTTCTAGAAGGTCTCCTAGATAGCTGAGTAAAGCCCACATTCTCTTTTTCTGCAGGGATCCTGAGGGTTTTGGTCTTCTAGACTTAAGGATTGCTTTGCCCATAGCCCCTGAAGAAATATTTGTGTAATGCAATGCTGTTTTGCTCTGAAATTCTGTTTTCCCCACTTAGTTAATATATCTGTTCTTTATCCCCTCCCTCTTCCACTCATTCATTTTAAAATTTTTTTAAAGATTTTATTTATGTATTTGACAGAGAGACAGCGAGAGAGGGAACACAAGCAGGGGGAGTGGGAGAGGGAGAAGCAGGCTTCCCGCAGAGCAGGGAGTCCGATGCGGGGCTCGATCCCAGGACCCTGGGACCATGACCTGAGCCGAAGGCAGACACCTAACGACTGAGCCACCCAGTCGCCCCATAAAATTTTTTTTTTTTAAAGATTTTTTTTATTTGTTAGAGCACAAGCAGGAGGAGCTGCAGGCAGAGGGAGAAGCAGGCTCCCTGCTGAGCGAGGAGCCCGATATGGGACTTGATCCCAGGACCCTGGAATCATGACCTGAGCCGAAGGCAGATGCTTCACCGACTGAACCACCCAGGCGCCCCTAAGATTTTATTTTTAAGTAATCTCTTCATCCAACTTGGGGCTCCAACTTACGACATTGAGATCAAGAGTTGCATGCACTACCAACTGAGCCAGCCAGGAGCCCTCTATTTCTTATTTAGTACCCACCATTAAGAACTTACCTCCAGGCATAAATATTGAGAGAGGGACTTCATTTGGGGTCAGCAATATAACAGTCACAGCAGAATTCACTCATCACTGGGCTTGGTATTTGGGGTAATGGTGAATAAGGCAGTGGACCCTGTCTTAGCTGAACCTACCAGTAAACCCAGGTAATTAAAAAAACCAGGAATGCTGAAGAGGAGAGCTGGCTGTGGGAGCATGATGCTGGGAACAGACAAGTGGGATGACTCTCACCCACTGCTCAAGCCTAAGGACAAGCATCACACCTTGGATGAGCACATCTCTGTGCAGCTTCTGGCTCTAATCTGTAGCAATCACTAGGGTGGACCACGTGAGGTCAAGATCTCTGATATAATTGGGCAAACCATTTCTCTCCCTAGCCTTACCTGGGAAATGGAGGTCATAGAAATACCTAGCACAAAGAGCTGTGGCAAAGACGAAGATGTTGCAGGGGTAAGCTAGTGCTCAGTGAGCCTTAGCCTCTTCCTCACATGTGGCCTAGCCTCTTTCTATTCTGGTTACCTATACAAATTTGTGAGGCTTAAAAACCAAATTTATAAATTGGGAAATATCAGAGTGGGGATGTTCACTTCTAAAATGCATCTTTCACAGGTTTCTCATCACAGATCCTATTTTCTCTGTAAGATATAATGCCCTTTTAAAATAATAACATCCTGTCAGGAACGTAAATCCATTTCAGAAAGCAAGCTTAAATTGTGCACTGATTGCATGTTCCCCTCCCCCATTCTTCTTCACTCTATTTTTGAAGACTTCTCTAGTTAGTCAAAAGCAAATTTTCTGATAACCATTTTCTAATGGGTTTTCTTATCATTTCCTCAGCTTAAACTGTCTCTGTTTTTCTTCTCATCTTTAAAACCTTTGTAGCTATCTGATCTGTAAAATTAAGCGGTATTTTAGAATTTCATCCTTTGTTTTTCTGGGATAGAAAGTGGCACAGAAATCTAAATTTTTGCATTGCAGCAGTCCTTGTAGTGTAGGCAGAATGGCCCACTCTTAATGGTGAAACTGCAGCTCACTCCAAGATACTGGCCTTGGTATATGCAGTGCTGTCCAACACGGGGTAAGGATCAAATGAGATCATAGGAAGGGACATGGTACACTGTTACCTTCAAATAACAACTAGAGAGCATCTTTTCTGTTAAAGACTTAAGTCTCAAGACCTTGTGAGAAGCAAGTACTAACAGTACAGGTTAGGGTGCTCAATTAACCGTGATACCCTTTTATATTACCCAGAAAATTGATTTTTACAATATTCATTAAAGTCTATAGCCCACCTGATGAATCGTCTACCATTGCAGAGGCAAGGAATTTCCAGGATCCATGTGGACCTGAGGGCTTACCTATTCCATGGGCACTGGGAGGATTCATTATCACTGCCCATCCTCTGAGGCTTTGCTATTTGTAGTAAACGGCACTGAAAATACACATTGTCGCATCTGAAATGAGATTTATATTCTTTTTTTTTTTAAGATTTTATTTATTTATTTGACAGAGAGACACAGTGAGAGAGGGAACACAAGCAAGGGGAGTGGGAAAGGGAGAAGCAGGCTTCTCGCCGAGCAGGGAGCCCGATGAGGGGCTCGATCCCAGGACCTGGAATCATGACCCGAGCCGAAGGCAGATGCCCAACGACTGAGCCACCCAGGAGCCCCGAGATTTATATTATTCTAAATGTCAGGTAACTCTGTTTCTCTGCTGCTCAGCACTAAAGTCTCTGCTGGGTCCCCTTTTGTCTGGAAAGAGACTCAACTTCTGGAGTCTGAGGACTGTAGTCTAGGTATCATGTCATCTAGTCATGGCTCTCATCCTTGACTAGTTAAGAGACACCTTTTGGTTCTGTAGGAAGTAAGACTAAACACAAATCTTAAGAGGCAAGAGTTTTAGAACTTAAACAGATTGTAGTCATGGAAATTGCTTCCTTTAACGAATGCTGAATGCACACTAAAAAAAAAAAATCTGCCCTCATGGAGATTATATATATATATTTATATATATAAAAAATAAATAAAAGATATGTATTACATATATAATATACATATTATATATAAAAAGTTTTTCTTTTTTAAAGATTTTATTCATTATTTATTTGACAGAGAGAGACAGGCAGAGAGGGAACACAAGCAGGGGGAGTGAGAGAGGGAGAAGCAGGCTTCCTGCAGAGCGGAGAGCCCGATGCGGGGCTCGATCCCAGGACCCTGGGACCTGACCTGAGCCGAAGGCAGACGCTTAACGACTGAGCCACCCAGGCGCCCCTATATATAAAAAGTTTTATACACACACACACACACACACACACACACACACACACACTCCTTGGGGAAGAAGAATCTCTCTGGGCTTGGTTTTCATTAAAATAAAGAGCAAGCAAGTGAAAGAGGCTATTTATTCATTAAGTGAAAAGCAAGCCAGATGAGGTTCTGTTTCTTCCCTGAAGTTTACTCTAGTCCTTCCAAGTTAGGACTCTCAGGTCTAGGGGTGGCAGTGTGTTGGCTGCCTTTCTCATTTTGGTTTAGTTTTTCTCACAATGCCAAGCATTAGGGGCAGAGTCCTTTGCATATGTGCTTTTGTCAGGGAGGGAGGTGGGCCTGAAGCTTTGCCCACAGACAAGAGAACCAGCTGAGGAGGTGGGGGTAACAAGAATACATCACCTGAACAGATTCCCTTGGGAATCAAAAAAAGAAAAGTAAAAATTGAGACTATTAAGTTCCCATTAGACAGAGCTATAATTCTTAGCATATCCTAGGCATGGACATGTGAACCAGAACTTTTTTCCTTGACAGTGCTCTCAGGCAAGGAGGGCTCTTTAGACATAACCCAGGTGGTCCCAGCCCAAGTCCCATCCTTCTTTCCCAGCCTAGGAAGAGTAGGCAGATGACCCCAAAATAGCCTTGATTATGGTCTTCCAACCTATTTGCCTGGGAGACATGCTGTTAGGGCATCTTGAGGCAGGTCTTGGTCTTCCCCTGGTTTAGTGAAAGGGTGATTAACAGTAAGGAGGTCGGGGCGCCTGGGTGGCTCAGTTGGTTAAGCGACTGCCTTCGGCTCAGGTCATGATCCCGGAGTCCTGGGATCGAGTCCCACATCGGGCTCCCGGCTCAGCGGGGAGCCTGCTTCTCCCTCAGACCCTCTCCCCTCTCATGCTGTTTCTCTCTCTCTTTCTCTCAAATAAATAAATAAAATCTTTAAAAAAAAAAAAATAGTAAGGAGGTCAAGCTTGAACTGTTCGGGCCTGCTGACTAAAAGCCCTTGCTTTGCTGTGGATCCTAGCACCAAAATCTCACTGCTGGGGCTGCATTTTCCTGTCTCTTTGATATCTTCTCATATTAAGAATATTTAACTGAACCTAGATGTAAACTGGTAGATAATTCCTTCCTCCTGATTT
Source organism: Leptonychotes weddellii (assembly GCF_054177405.1). NCBI lineage: Eukaryota > Metazoa > Chordata > Mammalia > Carnivora > Phocidae > Leptonychotes > Leptonychotes weddellii. The sequence continues at coordinate 115,145,194 of NC_138375.1, forward strand.
ACTTCACATCAGTGTAGGGATCTTCAAAGTGGGGGATGATTCTTACTTTGATCTTTATTGGAGGCTTCAGTGGAAAAATTTCTTTAAGTACCTGGCACTTCGTGAGCTTTCCCTGCTTCATTCCTACCCTACTCTCCCTTTGAGGCCAAGCTGGGAAAACAAAATGTTTCAACTAACTTACACAAAAGAAAAATGAGCACCCAGAGTGACCCCCACAAGACCAGGCTCCATCCCCAGAGCTGCAGAAGGGCAGACCAAATCAGTTCCAGTTGCAGAGTAGGGCCAAACATGTGAGTTGGCACCCATTAAGTACTCAGTAGCTATGCTGACAAAATGAATGGCAGCAGGCACTGAACGATGCAGCCTTAATCAAATGCCTGGCGGTCCCAGAGAGAAAGGTAGAAGCAAAACCTCCAGGCGTGCCTGGGTAGCTCAGTCAGTTTAGTCTGCCTTTGGCTTGGGTCATGATCTCAGGGGCCTGGGATCGAGTCCCGTGTCGGGCTCCCTGCTCAGTGGGGAGCCTGATTCTCCTTCTCCCTCTGCTGCTCCCCCGCTTGTGCTTTCTCATTCTCTCTCTCTCAAAAAAAATAAAATCTAAAAAATAAAAAGAAAAACAAAACCTCCAGGATGGGGATTGGGGGTCAGCAGGTGGCCAGAGCTTATAAGTCCACTGGAGTCCTCCACTAACACTAGGTGCCTTGGAACTCCTGTACTCCTGCATCTAGGGTCTGGGGCTTGTGAAGGCTGTGGATGTGCTCCCCTCTCCATGAACATGGCCTTTGCCCTAGCACTGGCATGGCAGGCTTGCCTGAGTCTCACCTTGTAAACCGTTGAGACTTTATCACTCTGTGAATTGTGGACCCCAGCTGACTGGGAACTCTTGGACTTGGTCCATCACCTACAGTCCCACTTCCCCTTAAACCACTTGTTTTCAGCTTCTCAGGTGGTGAGACAATGACTCATGCTTCCTTCTACCTTTGTGTTTACCAAATTATTTTTTATGACTACATTCTACTTTTATAAAAACCAGAAACCTGCTAATCAGTGTCTCCAGAGGATTTGGAGCTTGGACCCTGGAGGTCCTCTGCTGTCCTACTGGCCTCCTGTCCAGGCCTGTGCATGTACTGCCAGAGGCTGTCTGGAAAGGAGGTTTCCTAGTATTTGGATTTACATTCCAGTCTTTGGAACTGTATTTGTATTGTTGCTCTTCCAGCCTGATCCGTCAGACTTGGTCTTGAGAAGGTGCCATGGGGATTGTGCTGTTCTCAAGCTGCTCAGTGCAAAATAATATGCAGCCCATCAAAGAACCAATGTGTAAGGGCTAACAAAAGCCAGGGTGGGGAACTTTCTCCCTGAACAGACGGGTTCATCAGCCTCACCACCATCAGGCCCCAGTAACTGCCCTCACTGATCTTGTTGGCTTGCAAAAGATCCCTTGTGCCCAACCCTGGGATTGACATCGTCTTCATTCTAAAGGCAGCCTTTCAACTCTTCTGGTAAGTCTTGACCTGAAACCACAGCCTTACATGCTCATGCAGGTACAGGTCTATAACCACAGCCTGCTAAAACACAGCAGGGATTACAATCCAGCTTTTCTTTGGAGGTGATACTCCAAGCTTTTGGCCGAAGCTGATATGGACTAGAATCTCTGATTTCTTTTCCTATGCTCTGCCCAGGATGTTATCAGGACAAGAAGCTTCCAGTTCCTTGTGGTCTTTGTACTCACACCACCACAGTAACATAAAATCTCCCAACTCAGTTTTGTAAAATGACTATACAGAGGCCAAATTGCTGCAAACCTCTCTTTGACATTCTCTTATTCAGGAGTGCAGCCGGTCCAATTCAGTGGTGGGCTGTGCTATTCTTGGCAGAATGCTTTGTTTGTAAAGGGGGAAGGGAAAGGGCAATTTACACCTCGGGCTTCAGACAGGAAGCAGCATAAAGAGGTCTGCCTTAAGTGCTCTTAATGTTTGCATTTTGGCAGCCTTCAAGACACCACAGAACCCCTCCGCATTCCAGGAATAATGACAACTAAATGGTACAGGTTGATGGAGCCAGAGATCCTTTTATAGATAGGCTCTGATCCCCTCCAGACCAAGTACCCAACCCAGTGGCTTTAAGGATCCCAGTCTTCCAGGTAGGGGTTTAGAAAGCTCCCCCCAAAAGACTACAGAAGCATCATACTTGTAAACCAAGACTGTCACCATATAAAGACCTCTAACCAGCTAAAAGGTTATTTGCTGTCAGCAGAATACACTCTCTAGTCTTCTCATACGTATTATTCTATGAGTGACTGATAAACAAAAGCATCATGTGGCCAAGCTTTACCACTCAAGTCAATGGCAGTTCCTGAAAGTCAGTCCATGCAGGCTTTTCACCCAAGGCTGAAACCTCCATATGCCAAAGAGGAAGCCTGGAGCCCTTCCTTCCAGGGTTCTTGATTTCAACCAGCAAGGAGCTAATGTTGCTGAGCTTGTGATGAGTTGTTTACTAAAAAGGTTTGCAAAAGGCACAGCTCATTTGTCTTTCTAGCCCAACTGAAAAAAAAAAAAGCCCTAGCCCATGCTATGAATAGGAAATGTAAAAACCTCAAGACGTTATTAACAAAATTGTTTTAAACCAATGCAGCTGGGCTGGGGTGAGGTGGAGAAATTACTGAAAGAGGAATGGCACACACATTTGTATATTCTTTTTCAAAGGACAGAAAACAACAACAATAAGACTTTCTCTTTCCTCCATGTCATATACTTGAATAACTAAAGAAAACTAATCTTTATTCCTATCTGACAGCAGTTGTTTTTTCCTAACTAGATGGGAACTGAAGTAACAGAGCTACCATCTTGGCACAAGGCCCTTGCCCTATGGACAATTTCATTTACCTTTAATAGCTTTGCAACTACTGACTTTTCTATTTACATAATAATCCCCACATAACTGAGATTCCTCTGGGACTCTGCATTATGAAATGCAATAGAAAGGAATTGTAATAAATACCACCAAGACCTAAAAAGTTGATCCCTATCTCTTAAAACTTGGGAGAACTGAGAGCTCAAAATACCTCAGACATAACTCTTAAATTGTATTATATGAGCCCTAGGGTTCTTTCTTCAGAGTACTAAATGAATCAATTAAGTAGACAGGTACTTTGTTTACTAAGCACAAAATACGGTTACTAAATAAGGCACCTTTAATAGATTTCTTTTTCACTACCTTCTACCTACCTACAGGAGTAAGAATTTTTAGATCAGTTTCAGAAGTTATTCACGGAACTTTTACTGGGGTGTGTGGGGGTACTGACTCAAGAATATTTCCATGAAGGGAAAAAAATTTGGTCTATTGATAAGTCATAGGTCATAGTCCTTTATATCGGAGACTAGAAGGTGTTCCTATAACCAAAAAAAATAGAAGTAGAAAATGGTGGTCAAGAAAACTTCTTCACTCGATAGATACGAGTCTGTGCCCAAGTCTAAATCAACTCAAGTATTTTTAAAAATGAGAGGGATGTATTTAAGTCTAATAGGTTTTCTAAAACTGAACTCAATACCTTATTATTTCTTGAGGGATAGTCTACTTCTTGGCTAAACAGGTTGCCCAGGTACAAATCCCAGCTCTATCACCTGCTAGCTTGCTGATCTTCAACAAATCACTCACTTAATCTCTCTGTATCTAGATTCCTCATCTGTAATATAATGGTACCTACCTCACAGGATTACTGTATGAAATGTGATCATAAATGTTAAAGTGCTTCAAATAGTGCCACGCACATTGAGCATTCTACGTCAGAAGTACTGTTACAGAGGAAGTGCATCACAAATGCATTTAAACTTTAGCACGAATCCAACTTCATACTGAAATAAATGACTTAGTTCTAGCCTCTTGCTATACCATACACATTTATAAAATTTACCTAGTGTAAAAGTAAACATTTTTGTATGGTATAACCTTGTAAATTGAAGGTTTACATCTAGTACTCAACCAAAGAAATAGGAATCTGTTCTAAGGCTGAAGAAAAAAAACGGAGGAGTAATTGGGAGAGGAATATTCCTAAGAATTTTCTCCAATGGGAATGTGGACGAGATATGAGTTTTATGCATGTGTTGAACTTAGGACTTTGAGCTCAGAGACTCCCTGCAAAGTGAGATGTGACCCCCTTATAATTATCAACTTGAAATATACAGATTAAGATAAAAATAGATTTTGAAGCAGTAACCAAATAGCATTTAATGAAGTAAGAGGGGAGACTCTTACTGTTATATTTAAGAGTCAGTCACTGGAGTAAATGTCTACAGAAGCTACACTTTGTCTCAGAGCTGAATATGAAAGCATCACATTTACTACAACCAAAAAGTACCCATAAGCATCTTTTTGGCCATTAATTCCAGTGAGTGGACTCTTATTTGTATAAAAAGCTTCCTAAGATCATACACTTACCCCAAAATTTGCCAAGTAATAACTTAAAGGGAAACATCAGCACTTATCCTTCCAGTGTTAAACTTGGCTTAAAAAATAGAAGCTGCAGACACTGCGATCCTAGTCTTCCAACAGAAACTGTCAGCTTACTAAGCTAGTAAGAATAGGACAAGAAACTATTGGGGTTACTCAAATAGCTGTTTTAACTACTAGAAAGACTACACAGGTGTTTCAACAGAATTTACTTGTATATTTTCCATTTTCTGTACTATTTGAAGGCATAGGATAGCTTTGTATTAGCTTTCTACAATACTGTGTTTTAAATTTATCCAGTAAACTAAGATGCAGTACAACTTTTATACAACTTAGGAGATTAAAAAAAAAAAAATCTCCACAAGAGAAAGCAACTCAGCAGGCCCTGGTATTAAAACATTTTTCCAGAATAAACAGATACGCAATTGCATTAAAAGGCAGTTTTCAAATATTTTAAGTTACACCAAGATCCCTTCCAAATATCTGCCTTGCTAAACCAATGCAACCAACTCTTACTCAGTGTTAATAGTGGGGCATGGATTTTGGTAAATGTTTACGGTTTTACTTTCTTCATTATCAAAAATCTTTTAAAGTGCTATCAAGCAGCAAATAAGTTGCATTAGCTCTCTGCTCCCAGTAGAGGTGCCAATTCCTCATGGTAGAGGTACAAACTGTGAAATTGCAAAAGGTACAGTTTAACAGTAAGTAGTGCATGAAGAAACAGTAACAAGTGGCCTAAATACAGAGTTGGACAGAATCAAACCAGTTAGGTCTATAATTGCTCAAGTGAAATGGATTTAGTTTCATTCAAACATTTAAAATAAAGTCGGAAATTATAATTGGTGGTTAGAATCAAATTTGAAGAATTTCTTGATAAAATATAAATCTGTTCTTTTGAAACTGGAAATAAACTATCAATTGATGGAGAGCTAGAGACTTATTAACCCCTCCTACACAGATAAGGAAATAAGTGACAAAGTCTCTTGCACTGAAGTTATGTATTTTAACAGCTTTACATGTAATATTCATATATAAAAAACTTTAAGTGCTTTTCTCCAATTTAAAAATCTAAAGAATTCAAAAATAAGGCATTCAATATTTGAAAAAAGTACAGATTTACAAAATGTGTATTATTCTGTCATGAAAACTCCACACCAACATTATACACTTGGAAAAAAATACAAACAGGATATATTACAAATTTATGTAAGCAATAACTTAGTTCACACCATGCAATAAAAAGTACATTAATCAAGATACACAAGCTTTTGTAGGTTCTAAACTGAAGGACTTTTTTTTTTCTCTGCAGAATCCTTAAAACCTGTGGCACTTAAAATTTGTTAGCCTTTCTACTGAGAGGTAAATTATACACAACAATGATGAAAAAATTAACAGACCAGTTGTCTATTATGAATCATTCCAGCTTTGTTCAACAATGGCCGAAACTCTTTTCTCATATTCTCGTTTGTTTTCCTGATAAAGCTGTGCTGCTTGGCTATTGGCTGGACTGTTTGGATTCGGTTCATCCAGCAGAGACTGGAAGGAAAGAGAAAAGAAAAAAGGATTTGTAGAGTTACTCTTTACATTAACATGGGTCTAGATATGGAACAGAGAGACTGTACAAAAGAACAAATTACTCAGTAAAGAAATGGCAGATATTAGTATATAACTTCTATATTTTTAGGTCTTAAATACTTTCAGAAATGGCTTGATGAATTTAATAATTTCCTGCTGCTAGAGAACTGAAGCTTCTAAAACACAGAGTACTCAACTGCCTTAAGACCTCTAATTTCAAAGAAATTGGGAAAGAATATTCTTCAACATACTGAAACATTGGCCAAGAAATAAACAGCTCGATTTGGTTAAATATACAATACCTAGAAATAGCATTTTCCAAAGTTAAACTCTATTTTGTGGTTTGCAAATGTCTGACATAAGTTGGGTAGTGAGTCTTGTTTCCTTCTATCAAGAAAACATATACATCCAGCAGCAAGGGAATAAAATAGGGAAGTTGAAAACAATGTTTATAAAATGACCTGAATTAAAGAAGAAATGTGATAGGAAAGGCTTAAAAAGAAGGTCACAAACCCAAATTTTACTTCTGCTCCTCATAAACTAAACATCCACATAAACTAAAACATCCCTCACTCCACCTCTCTCCAAAACTGTCATTCAAGGTCAACTCTGAAATAATCTGCCACAGTGTTTTGGCAAATGGTTACACTACCTTTTTTTAAAATAGGATTTCTTGGATAGGGTAACATACTTAATGGTTCTCTGCACTTGGCAGTTTCCTGAGGTCCCTATGGTTTTTCTAAGCAATCATCTTTCTATTTCCAAGAAGCATTTTCCTTTTCTACATCCTCTGGTTATGCTTCATGGGAATAAATAATACCTGACCTGTGAGAACACTTTGTTTACACAAGGATCAGGAAACTGTGTGTTTGATCCAATGTGGTCACTAACAAAAAAGCAGACCAGTTGTCTGAAAACCACAGGATTTTATCCAGGCTGTGCCATTGGTTACCTGCTACTGCTCCTAAAGGAGCTGACTGTATCCCATAGAATCTTGAAAAATCATGATGCAACCTAACACACACTTACCTGAATTGATGTTAAGATAGAAGATACATCATATGTTGGACTCCATCGATTCTGAAGGATATCTAAACATATGCTACCATCAGCATACACTGCAAAGACAACACTAAAATTGGTTACCTATTAACTTCATCATATTTAACAGTTAAAAGAGAAATCTTTACCACAAACAGAACGCTTGGCCCAGTCAGAAGTTCTGAACATTAATTACCAAACCCTCTTGTCTCACAGGAAAACCAGTGTTAAAACTAAGGTCTCTTATTTTGCACCTTTTCATCAGGAAGCTTTGTCAGAGCTAAATTTTTTCAACACCCATCTTTATACCCAATCTGTTTAAAGCATCTATTTCTAAACTCCTTAAATAAAGCTCTTGAAAAAAAAATACTTTTTTTGACATCGTAATTACTCTCCCAGAAATTATTCCTACAAGAAATAAATGTGGACACATGAAGTTTTATTTATAGGAAGTTCACTATAATACTGTTTATAAGCGTGTAAAATTAGACCTTGTGGTCCATAAAGAGATGACTGGCTAAATTAACAGTATATTCATATAACCAATACCAATGTAGCCAAGGGAGAAACGATACACATCTACCCTCTGTTAACTGATAAAGATCCATAATGTCTTAATAAGTTTTCAATTTTTAGAGGATAGTATTTTTTTACAAAATATTTAACTATTTTCATTTGAAGTATAACTATTTTCATTTGAAGTATGTGTAGTTACAAAAACATTTGTAAGATTAAATGCCAAAATATAAGTACTGGCTCTCTGTAAGTAATAGGATTCTTGTATTTTATGATTTTTTAAAAATTTTTTATTGTATGTTAATCACCATACATTACATCATTAGTTTTTGATGTAGTGTTCCATGATTCTTACGACTTGTTTTTAATGAGTATGCTTTCCTTTCATAATAAAAAAATAAAATAAAAATCCAATGATTAATATGTTTTAAGTCTTTAACATTTGGGAAGTCTTCTTTCCTCTTGAACTGATTATGTGAAAATACAATGAACATTAAATTTTTACCCACTTGTGAGACTCTGTCTACATGACAAATTTCCAGAAGTAGAACTGCTGTGTTGACAAAGGATAAATGCATTTAAATGTAATAGACACTGTTAAACTTTGGAAAGCTTCATGGAGCAAGCCAATCACCCTACATAAAGACAGGAATAAGTAAGGCTTTTGGGGGGAGAGGAGGCAAATTATACTTAAATACTGTCGTTTCTCAGGGCTCTCTCTATCCTCCATTCTCTTCCTTCTGGCCCTGTATACAGCCTCTGGGTGATGTTATTCACTCTCATGGCCTCAATGACCATCCATATGTGCTAGCTACTTCCACTTACTGGCTTTAGACCAGATTTAACTCTCCGCTTTAAAGCAGCCTAGTCAACGGCTTACTATCTATCCCACAGGAACATCAAACTTGGCAAGTCTAAAGAACAATTATCACCTCTGTAAAACCCATAAAAGTACAAAATGATTTTTAAGTTTTGAACTAGTAACTATTTCTAAGAAGTAATCCAAAAGTAAACTAGAAATCAAGCATCCATCAACTGGTGATAAAAAAAAATAATGTATATTCATATAATGAAATTTCATTCAGCCATAAAAGGAAATAGATTACAGTTACAACATGGATGAACCCTGAAAACTATGCTAGCTGAAAGAAGTCAGTCACAAAAGCCAACATGCATTATAGGATTTCATTTATATGAAATGTCCAGAACAGGCAAATCTACAGAGGTAAGAAAATACGACTGCCTAGGGCTAGGGTGCTGGGAGAAAAGGGAGTGACTGCCAACTGTCATGGGATTTTTTGGGGAGAGATAAAAATATTCTAAAATTGATATGGTGATGGTTGCACAACTCAGTATACTAAGAACCCCTGAACTGTGTAATTTAAATGAATGAACAGCACAGTATGTGAATAGTATTTCAAATAAAAATGTTTAAAAAGTAGACCAGAAAGTTAATAAAAAAGTACTGGTAAAAGAAAAAAGGGTAACCACTGTTATTAATATGAAGGAATGAGAAATAACCTAATACACTGTTTCCCCAACGATGAAAATACTATACCTACAAACATAGAACCCCCTGCACATTGTACAGTCTTTTCCACCTTCCTTCATTTACAGATCCTTCTTACTACATTGTGGGTCAATTCAATAACAAGTCTAAGTCAGATTAAACTAAAGTGGAATAAATATTAAGTGACTCCTTCTGCAAGTAAGTTAACTGATGGGGAAGACCATATTTAAATGAGCAAAGGTTACAAAAAGGAAAGCTTAAATATTTTGGAAAATAAGTCTTTCGTACAGTAATGTATTATCCAGGAATATACAATGTGTATTAGAAGTAAACAGGAAGTCATAGAAGAGCAAATTTAATTACAAAAGTCACTCAGAAACCATTTATGGAAAATAGGAATAAAATAAATTTCTCCAGGGGCGACTGGGTGGCTCAGTCAGTTAAGCATCTGCCTTCCGCTAAGGTTATGATCCGAGTCCTGGGATTGAGACCTGAATCGGGCTCCCTGCTCCTCGGGGAGCCTGCCCCTCCTTCTCCCTGCCACTCCCCCTGCTTGTGTTCTCTCCTTGTGTCAAAAAATAAATAAAATCTTTAATAAGTAAATAAATTTCTCCCAATGAAAGAAAGAACGAGAGAAAAAATGGAAAACTGTACTTAAAAAAGCCTTAAAAACATATGAACCTTTGACCCAGTAATCCCACTTCTAAAAACTTATGGTAATATTCATGGGTATTTGGGAAGATTTTCAAGAATGTTCAAAGTGCTGTTTAAAATTACAAACAGGGGGGCGCCTGGGTGGCTCAGTTGGTTAAGCGACTGCCTTCGGCTCAGGTCATGATCTTGGAGTCCCTGGATCGAGTCCCGCATCGGGCTCCCTGCTCGGCAGGGAGTCTGCTTTGCCCTCTGACCCTATCCCCTCTCATGTGTTCTCTCTCATTCTCTCTCTCTCAAATAAATAAATAAAATCTTTAAAAAAAATAAAATAAAGTAAAATAAAATAAAATTACAAACAGGGTGCCTGGGTGGCTCAGTTGGTTGGGCGACTGCCTTCAGCTCAGGTCATGATCCCAGGGTCCTGGGATCGAGTCCCACATCAGGCTCCCCCTGCTCTGCAGAGAGCCTGCTTCTCCCTCTGCCTCTGCCTGCCACTCCCCCTGCTTGTGCCCTCTCTCTCTGTCAAATAAATAAATAAAATCTTTTAAAAAAATAAAATAAAATAAAATTACAAACAACTTGGGGCACCTGGGTGGCTCAGTTGGTTAAGCAACCGAATCTTGATTTTGGCTCAGGTCTTGCTTGATCTCAGGGTCACGAGATGGAGCCCCTCGGCAGGCTCCGCCTCGAACGCGGAGCCTGCTTAAGATTCTCTCTCCCCGCCCCCTTTGCATCCCCTCCCCCCGCACTTGCACTCTCTCTCAAAATAAAATAAAATCTTAAAAAAACCCTGAAAATCACCAACAACTGGACACAGATTAATTATGGTTACCTCACAGAACATGTATGCAGCCATTAAGAATGATGCAAAAGAATATTCGTAAGATGTTCATAATATATAAAAAGTTATGTAACTATGTACAATATGATCTCAATTTTGTACAGCATTTATTTGTAGTTTATTATTTTTGAAGATTTTATTTATTTGAGAGAGAGAGAAAGAGTGGGAGAGATCATGAGCAGGGGGGAAGGGTAAAGGGAGAAGACAACTCCCCACTGAGCAGGGAGCCCGATGCGGGACTTGATCCCAGGACTGTGGGATCATGACCTGAGCTGAAGGCAGACAGACCCTCAACCGACAGCCACCCAGGCGCCCTATAATTTTTTAAAAGCTAAATCTTAAGCAACCAATTCTTTTTGGTATCCTTCACATTTCTACAAATGAATAGGTATTATTTTAAAATCAAAAGTATTAAGACAAAACAACTTTACCTGAAATTTGGAACCTTCTAAAGATTCCAGGCTACAAAAACGTAGCCAATACTGACATGGAAGCAACATCCAGTAGTGGCCTGTAGCAGTGAGAAGTATGGGGCAAGGCCTACAAGGAAGGAAAGAACTCTTTTCCCCCCATCACTTATGAAGTTTAATAAATAAAATGTTACTTACCATTTGGATGGAACATTTTGGATAAAAACCTAACAGTTGGTGGTTTATTTGGATACTCTTCAGAAAATTCTATTACTAGTTTAAAAGTACCTAGATAGAAAACAAACCAAAATAATTATGGTAAAGACAAGCATTATTTTTTAGTATCTTCATCAATGAATTCCCAACCCATAGTGGTTTTTGCACAACCACACAAAAAGTAATGTCAATTATGTCTTAGCACATAAAACGTATTAAATATACTTTGATTTACGTTAGACTGGTAACATACAGCACTGGCAAGCACTTGGGAACACACACTTTCATGTGCTATTGGTGGGAATGTTAAACTGCCATATTTTTGGAAGGCAATTTGGCCCTAGCTTCTGAAATTTAAAATGCACATTTGGGGAACTACAGCTAAGTTTATTATAGCTTAGAAGGGGAATGCCAAAAGATTTTGAGAGGGGCTAACTACCACATGACAAAGGACTTAGATTGGAGGCATGGACATTAATTTGAAAGGTCTCTCTGTTCCCATACAAATCCTTTCACTTAAATATGCCAAGAACCAGTAAGTGTAACTGCCTACTGTTGGTTATAGACCAATGTGGTACACTCCTGTAAAGCAGTATTTTATGGTCAGTACAGACACAGGCTTTTAAAAAAATTATGCATTTCTAAGAAAGTCAATCTGTTCACAGTGTACAAAGTAGGACTCTCAACTCCAATTCCAAATCTATTTTGCAGAAATAACCATTATTACTGGGTTTTGTACTTCTATTCTGTTTATTCACTATCCAGAGTTCTTTTATTTTGAGGAAGTCCACCTGAAGGTTGGAGAGGTATTCTAACTGCAACCCCTTGGACATACTCAGTAAATTGAGACTTATTCTTAAGGAAGTCAATAAAAGTTTAAACCATTCCAGATGTCTCTAGAAGGTTCTTCCCTGATTTCATCAATGCAGTTTTAAAAAACAAAACAAAAATCCTTCTATTTATTTTATCTGATAGTTTATATATTTGGTATACAACCTCTACCTTTTCACATTTTTTGCTGCTTGGAAATTTGGGATTAGGGAAGCCAAAGATACAAGCAAAATCAAATGTGGTATCTATTTCATATTCTGAATACATCAGAGGTGTTATGAAAAGTACAGTTAAATAGTGAAGATACTCTTATATTCTTATATCTAATTATGTATTTTGAAAGTGTGCATTTTAATTTGCTTTAATTTAAAAAAGTACATTGTAAAAATTTCAGCCTACACACATATGAACAGCAATTTTCACGTTTTTTCCTGCCCACTTCATGGAGTCTCAGGACCCCTTTATACTCTTATTCCCAATCATGGCCAAGCTTCCAGTGGGAAGTCAACTGAATGCAAAGATGGGGAGGGATATGTGTGACAACATACCATTTTATATATTTCTACCAAAAATGGAAAATAATTTCATTTTTAAATATTGGCTCTTTAATAATTAGCTTGCAAAAATTCCCCTCAATTTTTAACAATCTGTTCTCATGAATCAGTACAAACTGCCTCCAGCATGCCACTGAATATAACTATCAGTATTTCTTATATTAGACAGTATTTAACTCATGAATTTTTTTTTAAAGTAATTTCTATGCTCAATATGAGATTCTAACTCATGACCCTGAGATCAAGAGTCACACGCTCTACCAACTGAGCCAGGCAGACGCCCCAACCCAGAAAATTTTTAAAAACTCATTCATTAATTACTGTAAACTCACTACACATTAACTTAAGTAACATTTAATGAAAAGTAATATATTTCCCCACAAAGTTAGTGAGAAGCTTAGCACTGTTTTACATTTCTGCAAATCTTTTTAATGACTGGCTTAATAGAAGACAGCTGGATTCTCTCAGCTGCTGCTGCATTCGATCTGTTGCAATATGCTGTTCTGGGATGAGGTACAGGGAAGAAAACAAGGTCTCACAAAAATGTTAAGTGAAAAAGGAACATTTTAATAGTTTTTTCAGATAATTGTAGATACTCTTTTTTGATTACTAGAGTAAGGAAGTGGTAGGTTTTTAAGGATTAGTTGCAATGTAGAGTCTGAAAGCATACTTTTTGCATCACTTACACTAAAATCTGTTACACACTGCATAAATGTTTTATCCGTCCCTAATTTTCTTTTATACACTGGTCGTTCAGAAACTATTGGTTCAATGAATGATGCAATTCTTGTAAATGTTGCCACATTTCATTATATACTATCCAAAAACAAATCACAATTTGGTAATACCACCTACTGATGTTATCAGAAGTCTTAAAGTACTGGGCAACCATTATTTATTTATTTATTTTTAAATTTTATTTATTTGAGAGAGAGAATGAGATAGAGAGAGCATGAGAGGGGGGAGGGTAGCAACAATACTGTTACTTTCCTTGATCTAACAGCTCACTTAAGTCATTTTTGAGTGTATCTGCCAAACAGTCGAATCTAAATTATGTTTGTCTCATTCATTCAAGTAAAAATGTTCCATGAAAAAAAGTTCAAGTTGCAACTCAAACAACTGCAGAAGTGCTTTTCCTCCAGAAAATCATCACAAGTGTTTTATGCATACATTCCACTTAATCACACAGAATATTTTAAAAATGTATACTCAAGGGTCAGAATTCAGTAATAATAGTAACATCTACTTTTTCATCAAGACTTTTTTTTTGGCCATCAAGACAAAAAATTTTTAAGTGAAATTGGCAGCTTTTAAAATGCAAAGAATATGGGGCACCTGGCTGGCTCAGTTGGTGGAGTGTGAGACTCTTTATCTTGGGGTTGTGGGTTCGAGCCCCACACGCTCGGTGTAGAGATTACTTAAAAAAAATCTTAAAAAAAATTTTAATTTCTACATACATACATACATACAATGACTATTAGTACAGTTTAGAGCCACTGTGTTGATTTGTGCCAGGATACTAAACTGCATAGGTCCAGTTTTAGCCACTAATGTTTTTGTACCACCAGTGCAAATGCTGACAGAGTAAAAAGGGCAAATGTCTTAGTATCAGTATAAAGACAGTTTTAATTACAAAGAATCCATGAAACAGGCTTAGGGACTTGAAGAGGGGGCTCATGGACCACCCAAGAACCCCTGGTATAGTGCAAAAAGCTAAAGTCCTTAAGTACTTCTCTTCCATTCCTTACCCTCACCTTAGTAGTAACCACTTTCAACAGTATGGTACACAGCCCTTTAATACACACACTTACATACATGTATTTGGTAAAAATGTAATAACAATATGTATCATTCTGAAACTTTGTCTCTTGAGACTCATGTCCAGATCTACCTTATTCTTTAACAAGTACATGATATTCCACAATCTAATTCCACAAATCATAAATTTGCTTAACCATTTTCCCCTATTAGGCATTCAGGCTATCTCCTTAAAAATAGTACAATCAGTATCTTTGTGTAAATATCTTTGATGGGTTAATTCTGGAGCCATTTTGATAATTAAAAACCTGTTCAACAACTCTTAAATATCTATGCTATTATTAGGGAAAATCTAAGAACCTGGTTAAAATCAATATGAAAAGCTCAATTATAAACATGTATCAGAACCAGTTTTCCATTTTCCTGGCTTTTGGTGAAAAAACTAAATTTAAGACGCAAAAGATTTCACAGAATGCTAACTATTTATGGGTATCAAAAGTAAGCTGTAGTATGTGCAGCTACTGGCAGCTACGTTATGTGGGTTTTTTTTTTAAGATTTTTAAATTTTTTAAAGTAATCTCTGCACCCAATGTGCACCTCAATCTTACAACCCTGAGATTGAGAGTCACATGGTCTACTGACTGAGCAAACCAGATGCCCCAGCTATGTGCGCTGAAGAACAATTTCAGCTCAACACCTTATCACCGTAGATAACAATGTTAAAAGAGCATGATTACTCTCCTTTAACCTACCATCTAGGTCTACAGTTCTACAGCCAAATACCAAAGTAACACAAAGAACTGGCAATGGAGGTGGTCAAGCTGATGTGTGAACTATAAATTCTCAGTAGCATTATTTAATTTGACCTAGTAACCATAGAAAATAGTTTTAAATTAGAAATGTTGGTGTTATAATTTCATACTTAAAAACAGTGTCCCAGTACTACAGAAAACATAATTGAGAATGACTTACCATCTTCAAAGGGTGTCCCTTCTGGTCTGAAAACAAGAAGATTTCTGATTAAAAGATGTTTCATTCTGCCTTTCCCTGATTTTTTTTTTTTTTTTAAGTAGGCTCCAGGCCCAGTGTGGAACCCAACACAGGGCCCACCCCTAAGATCCTGAGATCCAAGACCTGAGCTGAGATCGAGAATTGGCTGCCCAACTGAGCCACCCAGCTGACCCCGTTTTGACTTTTAAGAGTGGATAGGATAAACTCAGAGAAAGAGGAGCTCATTTTAATGACTTGTGGAATTTTAAAGTTATTATTATCATCTTAGCCCTAGATTTTTATGGATGTAGGCATAAAGGGTAACCATTTTCTAAGTTTTCATTTTAGGGGGGTTTAGAAAAAGATCAAAACAAAACAAAAAAAGGCTCATAATTTTAGCACACAAAATTTCAGTTCATAAATACCAACCAGGCATTTTGTAAATGTGTATTCTTAAGAGAAAAAAGTCATATTTTCAATTTATATCAATAAGATGGAAATACCCTTTAAAGATAATTATAACACCAAAGTGTCCTGCTTCCCAACAGAGCAACAGCTCTTGTTCAAAACAGCTAGATAGAACTGACATAACCAAGAAAGCCACTTTCTTTTGCTCAAATCTTTTCCCTGCCTCCATATCCCAATTTCATCTTTCCTAACCAGCACCATCAAGTTTATTTTTTGCAAGTTAGCTTGAATTTAAGATCTCTTTAGAAGAATAAACTACACTAACTTTTTCACTAGTATTTAACATAGACTCATAACTAATTCAATGGCAACTCAGAATTGTTTATGAAGGTGCTCCTTTGAAGTTTTAGTGCAAAACCCTAGTTTTCAAAAGTGTGAAAGAAAAAAGATCAAGTCCAGAAAAACAGGAGAAAAGGAATAAGGAAATTTTAAATCAAGGCGCCTAGGTGGCTCAGTTGGTCAAGCAGCCAACTCTTTAGGCTCAGGTCATGATCTCAGGGCTGTGAGAACTGAGCCCCCTGTGGGGCTTGGCACTGGCTGTGGAGCCTGCTTGAGATTCTCTTCCTCTGCCCCTCTGCTCCCATCCCTAACCCGTCTCTTAAAAAAAAAAAAAAAAAAGCATACATGCAATATATATAATGTTTAACATTTTTTGTTTATTCTTGCCACATTGGAAGCTCTATTTTTTCTTCTTAGTCTTTTTACAGTTCCAAAAGAATGCAAGCATAAACATTTGCTTGGTACATTTTACTGTAGAAAATAATTTACCTTTTCTTGTTTAGTTTCAAATGATATTTTTAATCAGGTAAAACCCAAAGTGCTTATAAAATCATAGGCAGTAACATCAACACAAATAAATTTTAGTTAACTGCAAAAACACAGAATTTTTAAAAAATTTATTTTGCAGTTTCTGTAAGAGCCCCCAATTCCACTTCAGCCTCTTTGCCTAGTTGATACATTCACTTTTCTTAAAGAATTACTATACCTATCATTTGTTATATCTTTCTACTCACCCAAATATAACTGCATTCCACTGCATAATGTTGTTTTCAGATGGTGCGCCACTGACACCCACAGGTGGGTCCTCTTGCAATCTAGAAATCGAGAGTAGTAATTTTCAAAGTTGAACAATAAGGTCACTACGAAGGCCAAAGAGAACCCTTATGGACTATTCTACCTACTTTGACACAAACTAAATCATTTCCTTGTTCTTGTGCTGAGGTGGAATAAACCATAGGACTAAAAAGGAAAAAAAAAATCAACCATGTATATACTTATTAAATACCTCTCCAAATTGTCTAAATTTCTAAAGAGCTTTGGAGTCATCCTTCTTTGAAAATGAAGGTTAAGATGTATCTTCGAGAAGTGATGCATACAGACTGCCATCAACAACAAAAATTAAAAGCCCCAAGTGCAAAAAATATTTTCACAGACCATCTTTTTTGCTGCTGTAAACATGCAAAGACGGTCTATGTGAGTCCAAACCACAGCTACCTGTGTAACATGGCCACCAACCCCCCACAAAGGACCCTCAAGGCAAACACTAAATGACTGAAAACACTGATATTCAATTTAATTAGCAAACTAGTTTTAGGCAGGCGAGTACCTTTATCCCATTTGCTTCAATTAGCAGTAGCTTTAAAGTAATCAAGCCTCAGTTATGTTTTTTCATCAGTCCCTATTTTAAAGATCTGCGCTACAGCTAAATCTACCTCTCCTATCAGGAGACACGATACAAAGCTACCTTCCAACATTTGTCACAATCAGATTCTCGTAACCTTAAGACCCTTGGAAAACTACGAAAGGTGCCATGTGTTCAACTCAGAATTTAACAAGAGATGGGCAGTAAGAAACCAGAGTAACAATGGACACGAACTGGAAGTTTTATTGTTTGGCTTTCACTCATTGGAGCTAACATGAAATTTGATTTTAAGCTTCAGAAGGCAACTTTTGCACCAAATAGAGCATCTCCTTGTAAAGACTGTCATTTCAATAGAAAAATAAATGGGACATTTTATACACAGGTATCTGTATGTAGTGATTGTCCTATAATATGATACTTTGAAATTAGACTACATAAAAATAGTTCTTTTCAGTCAACCTCAAACACATTAAGCCACGATGACCAGAAGCCTTTAAAGAATTATGCTGCTTCTCGCCCACCAAGGGTAAACGGCTACATTACGAATATATTCAATGATTAACCGCCCAAAGCCCAAGACAATGGCTTCCAAATGCTTCACCTATGGCTTTATAATGGCGAAGTTGAAAGGTTACTTCCTAAGCAGCTAACCTAAGTTTTTATACTAGATATTTTGTCTCAATTAGGGCAGATCTCCCCAGAAAAAAAAAAAACACTTAAAAATGTGCAGTGGATCGTAATGCTAAGTTTTCTCATTTTTCCCCCCGTACCTCCAAGTATTCAAAGGTAAACAACTGAAAAAAAAGTCACTTCCTCCTCACTAACCCCAACACCACCTAACAAAACCCTATTTTATAAAAGGAGGCCCAGGGAGTATCAGGTTAGCGCCAGCCTCAAGGAAGGCATTTTTCCAGACTTTGGAGGCTATAGATAGGGTTTTAGACACCAGGCCACAGAGCTGAGCTCCAGAAGGCACTAGCAGCCCGGGCTACCAGCCCGAGTCCCAGGTCTCTAAGCCAGTTCTCAAGGTCCTTTCGGGGGGGGCGAGGGAGAGTCGGGTTTCGGAGGATGGGTTAACAACCTCCCGACCTCACGCTGCAGACCCCACCCTCACTGCAGAAAGAATGGGGGGGGGGCGCTTTTCGCCCCAACCCTGCCCCTCAGCGAAGACCGCAGGGCCATCCAGGAAAACTGGTGCACCAACAGGGAAAAAGATTCTGCAAGGGTTTGCTTCTGGGGGACAGGGACCGGGCACGACAGGGTGAAGGGGCGGAGGGATGAGGCTTGAGCTCTAGGGCCAAACGTCGGGCAGCTGACCCAAGAGGGCAGCGGGTAATCCTAGGACAGACCATAGCCATCTTTTTACTTTTGGGGGAGGGGGGTATCGAAATTTCTTACGTCGGAAGAGCAAGCAAGGATGAAGGAGTGCGAACCGGGGCTAGGACTGGGCTTCGGTCGGTACCGCTGGGCCCACAGTCGGCCCTCTTAGGGTTATGAGAGGAAGGTGTCCCGGATCCCCGCCCTGCAGCCCCACAGCTATGGGGAGGAGCCGTCATCCAGGCGAAGGTGAGGGCCCTTACCGCTTGAAATCCCGCATGAGCCTCCTCCGGGCCGGAGTCGACATGCTCCTCAGCTGCCCCGCGGTCAGTCTGAAAGAAAAGAGTCCCGCGCAGCCCCCCCCCCCCCCCGCCCAGCGGCCGAATCACTGTTGGTCACCGCCGCCGCCGAGGCTGCACAAACAACCCTGCAATGACGTCTCCCTCCGCCGCCTCCAGATCCCTCCGCCCTCCGCCAGTACCACAGACTGAGGGGTAGCGGAGAAGGGCACGGGGCGTATGAAAGCCCGTTATGGGAGCTTTTGAGCAGGGTTCTATCCTTTTGGCTTCCTAATCTAATCGATAAGTTAGTGTTCTCTGTTCTCGGTCTGGAGATTGTGGATTAAGAGACCCCGAAACCGAAACACCATCCTGTGTCTCCCCCTTTCAGTAGTTTAAACTCGACCGGGTGGGGACAGAGAGGCTCATCCGGGGCCACAGATTTCAGGGGAAGGAGGTGGGATGACGTAAGATCACGTGACTGCCGGCGGCGTTGTCAACAATCCACCCCTGAGGGGGAGGGGACGAAGTATCTAGAACCACGTGTCCCTATGACGAGGTTAGAACAGATCACGTGGGAGCGTCGCCTGAATCTCAGTCAGGTCTATGGAGCAAGTGATCAAATCTATGGGGCTGAGGGCGGGGAGAGGCCTTTACTAGTTTTCCCTCCAGTTTGCTTCATGAACAGGGTCGGCGATCGTGGCAGAAGCAAAAGCTTGCTTTGCTTCTTTAAAACAGAGACAAAGGGGCGCCTGGGTGGCTCAGTCGGTTAAGCGTCTGCCTTCGGCTCAGGTCATGATCCCAGGGTCCTGGGATCAAGCCTCACATCGGGCTCCCTGCCCAGTGGGAAGCCTGCTTCTCCCTCTCCCACTCTCCCTGCTTGTGTTCCCTCTCTCACTGTGTCTCTCTTTGTCAAATAAATAAACAAAATCTTTAAAAAAAAAAAAGTAAATAAAAAATAAAACAGAGCCAAAAATAATATAGATTTAAAATCCTTTCTGGTTGGTACAATGACTTACCAAATCTGGTACGTGGGGCAGAGGGAACTTCCATTTTTTAATGAGTGCAGCATTGAAATACTAAGGCCCACACTAAGTAAAATTCCCTGAAATGCTTCCATAAGGCCACCAAATAGCCTGTGTATGCACTACACTGGGGTTTCCACCATTGGAAATTCTGAGGACAAAAAAGAATGTAGAGATGGTCTTAAGGTTTGTTGACTATCTCTATGGAATTACGGAATCTTATTTTAACATAGGTCTGCTCTCATTTGAGGATTGGTGTCAAAGTCAATGGATTTGGCTAAGATGGGGGTACATGGAGATGAAATCTCAAAGCATTTAGAAGGGTGGTTGGTTGTCAAGAAGACTTACAAATCTGACTCTGATGTGGGGAAGAGATTTTGCAGACTTGGGTGGGGGTTATATAGCTAACCTGGATAACTCATTTCAGGTTTTCTACACTACTAAGTAAGGTGCAGATGGGCCTGAAATGTCGCCCACCAGGGAGCTCAGAGGTGTTGATGCAATCCGTGGGGATTCTGACATTTCCTTGAGTTCTCTCCTTCCATTGCCTTTGATTCCTGGGCTTGGGGCTTTAATGGTTTGGAGGACTCTGAGCGCTTTATATCCTTCTGGGTAATTCTTCAGCCCAAGGTGAAATGGGACCATTGCGCCAAGTTGCCCATAGTTTCATGGAAACTGAAAGTGTTAATTTCCCCCACTTTCTTGCTACCTCCTTTTTCTGAAACCTTGAATTCTGTCTTTTGCTTTTATAACTGCCTTGGTGATCAAATTAGCCAAGCCTCTTTTTTTTTTTTTTAAAGATTTTATTTATTTATTTGAGAGAGAGTGAGAGAGAGAAAGAGCACAAGAGGGGGGAGCGGGAGAGGGAGAAGCAGACTCCCCGCTGAGCAGGGAGCCCGATGCGGGACTCGATCCCAGGACTCCAGGATCATGACCTGAGCCGAAAGCAGTCGCTTAACCAACTGAGCCACCCAGGCACCCAGCCAAGCCTAACTCTTGATAGGTTCTGTGATGCATTCACAAATGAGATTCTCTAAATTAAATGCTAAATATTCTCATTTTTTGCCTTCCTGCTGTAGCGATTCTAGTTCTCCCCAGTATATAGCTAAAGATGAAGACATACAGGTAGGTTCACATGCAGTGAAATGCTAAAAATAAACTTCAAAAAATACCCTATTGTGTCATTTATCTAGCAATGTATAATTGTTATGGAAACTCATAATTTATGGAAGCTGTCAGGCCAGCAGAACCCCATGTCTAGTTCTTAAGCAATTAGTTAATGGCTTCCCCCCCTTTGCTGTGCCCTTGTATGTCAGGCCATGTCGGTATGTCTACCGAGCCCTTTTAATTGTTTTCCCAAAGAGGGTGTCTTTAAAAAGGAGTACGACGAGTTCGAAAAAAACCTAAAAGTATATAGGTGTTCAAGAAATATTCTTAATTTTGAGAACCGTCTTAACCCCGTTTTAAGGATGAATGCCGACAGCTGAGATCGAACTCTGGTCTGTGGAATATTAATGTAACTAGGTAATTCAGACGACTATAATTACACAAGACTTCCTTGGAAGACTAGTTTTACAAGATGTCTCTATTTAATGACTCCAGCCATCCTTTTAGGATCCAGCACCAGCGGCGGAAGTTCTTCGGCCTGGGGGCATCTAAGACGCAGGTTAGGCAACCCTCCGCCTCTGTTGCCCCTTCCTAGAAGACATGCAGACTCTCGGTGCAGTAAAATGTGGATCCTCCCCCACCTCTGCTCAAAACCAACCTTGTGCGTTGGTCTCAACCCGTATACTGCCCACCCCAACCCCAAGAACGCTTTCACTTAGCACCCACCGGGAACTCGTTTTCACCATTCTCATTTTCTCTTCCGGGTCGGGCCGGTGCGGTGGCGTCCGGCCGATGTTCCGGTCTTGCGCAGTAGGCTCCGAGCGCGAGGTCAGCGGCACCGTTGCCATGGTAGTGGGCTGCTTGGAGCTAGCGGGGCTGGCAAGCTAAGTAGGGTCGGTGTCGAGTTGTTCCGCAGGGTCTGCGCGGAGCCGGGCCGGCGGGACTGCAAAATGGGCTGAGACTTCCGCTGCTGACCGGACGAGGTCGACTGCGGGGCAAGGGGCGCAACACTGGTCCGAGACCCTAAGACGTCTGGTTTGAGGAACCGGTGGGGCTGAGGTTTTCTTGGGTCCGGGGGCCTGATCTGTGGGCGACTGCAGTATTTCGGGAACCCCATAGTTGAGGGGCGTATGACAGGAAGTGTGCGTGTGCGGACCCCACTCCTGATGGATTGGTGACATGTAGTGAGGGAATCGTAAATCTGAGTGTTCACAGGAATGACCGAGACAGCAGGAAGCTCCCTAATTTCTGGTGAGCCCTGGAGCCCCACAGGGACCCTACTGCCTAGTTGGCAGAGTTCCCGAGGACAAACAAGCATCTATGGAAAAGATTAATATTTTCCATGTTTACGTATTTTAAAATATGAGTTTATTGCGGAAATGCATTGTCCAGCTTGAATAAATAAAAGTACAAATGTTTAACTTCTTTTTCTTTATTTTTATGAAGAAGAATCCGGGCTTGAAAATGGAGATGTATGAAACCCTCGGAAAAGTGGGAGAGGGAAGTTATGGAACAGTCATGAAGTGTAAACATAAGGATACTGGGCAGATAGTGGCCATTAAGATATTTTATGAGAAACCAGAAAAATCTGTCAACAAAATTGCAACGAGAGAAATAAAGTTTTTAAAGGTTTGCTTCTTTTACCTTAATTGCTGTAAGTCAAAAGAGGAATTGTTATGGAATAAAAAACTATATAGGGAATCTTTTAGTTAACATATGTATTAAGACATAGAGTAGAATAAAAAAGTGTGGTACCCTATCTTATTGTCTACATTTTGAAATTTTATAGTGATACAAGATATATATGCTTATATATAATGTAACAAAAGTCATGCCAAATATTATGAAATATTTATTCAGAAATAGTAAAAGACAGTATCTGCTCTAAAGAATTTTTATTGTTTAATCAGAAAGATGGGAGGGCACTTGAAAACAATACTGAATAAAAAGTGACGCATAATAAATGCCAAGTGATTAACACAAAGTCCAGTTGGGTAGAGAAATTTTCTTGGAGGAAATGGGACATGCATTTGGTCTTAAAGGATGTGCAGAATTTAGGTAGGAGGGAGAAACTATTGTATTCTAGGTTAGGGGAACAACATAAACTCAGAGGTGTTCAAGCAGGACAAAGGACAGAGAGCAGGGACGTTGATTGGTCTGTAGAGTTTTTGTACAAAAGTAGAAAGAGGTGAGATTAGAGAAGTAAACTGGAGTTAGGTTTTAAAGTCTTGTCTTAAAAGGACAAAATTTGATTTTGTAAGAGGTGGAAGGTTTTGAATTCAAAATAAAGCAACTATATATAATAATTTAGCACTATTTTTTAGAACAGGTTGTAAGACAGAGTAAAAACAGGGAGGTCTGTTATAAATTTAATTCAAGAATCCTGGTAAAGATCATGAGAGCCCTCGCTGGGTTGCAGCAATTTGAATTTAAAGTTGGAAAAGCAAAGTTAAAACAATATATTGCGGAAGAAGACATGAAAGAATGTAGAAGGAAACACAAAGAGGGAGACAAAAGGATTGGTGAAGTTCAGTGACTGTTCTCACTGATGGAAATATGAAAGACCCAAATAAGAAATGGTCTGGGAACTAGTTCAGTTTCAGAAATGTTGAATTTGATGTGACAAGAATACATTTAAGTAAAGCTGACTAGTATGCTTTTAGAAATGGGGCGGAAATTAGAATTTTGTGTAGGTATGACAGGTCAACCCAGGGGAAAGAACTCAGGACTGCGAAGAAAGGAGCATTAACCTTCTAGGTCCTTGGGGATTGGGTACAAAACTAGTGATTAAAAAAATATTTAAATCTACATATTTTGTTTATTAGAATTTGTCTAGATGCTATAAGGTTTATGACTTTGACAACATAGTCTAGATGTTTTATGTAAAGAAAATAGATACTCTTTCATTTTTATCTGATACAAAAGTAATATTCACCTCTTTTTTACAATTGAAGTATAATTAACATACAATGTTATATTAATTTCAGGTGTACAATGTAGTGATTTGACATTTCTCTACATTACTGAGTGCTCACCATAAGTGTCGTCATCTGTCACCATACAATGTTATTGACCATATTCCCTGTGCTGTACTTTTCATTTCTGTGACTTTTTAGTTTTATCCCTGGAAGTTTATACCTCTTAATCCCCTTTTATCTAGCTCACCCTTTGTCTCCTCTGGCAACCACCAGTTTGTTTTCTGTATTTAAGAGCCTGTTTGATTTTTTTGTTTGTTCATTTGTTTTGTGTTTTTTGGATTCCACATATAAGTGAAGTCATATGGTATTTGTCTTTCTTTATCTGACTTATTTCACTCTGTTATACCTTCTAGGTCCATCCATGTCTCAAATGTTAAGATCTCATTTTTGGGGGGTGGGGCACCTGACTGGTTCAGTCAGTAGAGCATGTGACTCTTGATCTCAGGGTTGTGAGTTTGAGCCCCACATTGGGTGTAGAGATTACTTTTAAAAAAAATCTATGGTTGAGTAATATTCCATCGTATATATACACCATATCTTCTTTATCCATTCGTCTATGGATGGATACTTTGGTTGCTTCCGTATCTTGGCTATTGTATTAACACTGCAGTAACCATAGGGGTGCATATATCTTTTTGAATTAGTGTTTTCACTCTCTTTGGGCAAATACCCAGTAATGGAATTACTGGATCATGTGGTATTGCTACATCTAATTTTTTGAGCAACCTCCATACTATTTTCCATAGCAGCTTCTTCAATGTATAGCCACCCCCCCACCCAACAGTGCACAAGGGTTTCCTTTCCTCCACATTCTTGCCAACACTTGTTATTTTCTTGTCTTTTTAATACTAGCCATTCTGATTGGTGTGAGGTGATATCTCATTTTGGTTTTGATTTGCATTTCCCTGATGATGAGTGATATTGAGCGTCTTTTATGTGTCTATTTGCCATTTGTATATCTCCTTTGGAAAAATGTCTATCCAGGTCCTTTCCCCATTTTTAAATAGTATTGTTTGTCTTTTTTAGTGTCGAGTTGTGTAAGTTCTTTATATATGTTGGATATTAAACCCTTATCCTATACATCATTTTTAAGTGTCTTCTCCCATTCAGTAGGTTGCCTTTTTGTTTTGTTGATGGTTTCCTTTGCTGTGCAAAAGCTTTTTATTTTGGTATAGTCCCAATAATTTATTTTTGCTTTTATTTCCCTTGTCTGTGGACACAGATCCATAAACATGTTGCTAAGGGGGATCTCTAAGAGATAACTGCCTAATGTTTTCTTTTAGGAGTTTTATGGTTTCAGGTCTCACATTTAGGTCTTTAATCCATTTTGAGTTTATTTTTGTGTATGGTGTTAGAAAGTGGTGCAGTTTCATTTTTTTGCATCTAGCTGTCCAGTTTTGAAAAGACTGTCTTTTCGTGATTGTCTTGCCTCTTCTGTTGTGAATTAATTGACCATGTAGGTGTGTTCTGTTCTTTTGATTTGTGGGCAAGTTTTTATGCCATTTCTATTTATCTGTGTGTTCCATTGATCTCTGTGGCCTGTTCTATTGATCTGTTTGTCTATTTTTGTGTCAGTACCATACTATTTTGATACTATAGCCTTGTAGTATATCTTGAAATCTGGGATTGTGATACTTCCAGTTTTGTTCTACTTTCTCAACATTGCTTTGACTATTCGAGGTCTTTTGTGATTCTATATAAATTTTAGGATTATTTGTTCTAGTTCTGTGAAATTCTCTTCTTTGTAAGTCTATATTAGATATGGACAAATGTGTTTTTTAAATAAAATAAATATGTTAAGCATATATATATATGTGGATTGTTGAAGTACTCTTTCTAGACAGTGGAAAGAAAAGGTAAAGTCAATAAATATGTTATGATTTTGTGAGATGCCAGTCCTATTCCTGATGACCTAAAACATTTAATACTGTAAGGCAGTTGTTGTACACCATAAGTGAAAATCTGATTAGATGGAGATCTTTTCCCAGGCAGTATCTTTTGCTCTTTCTTCAACTCTGTTACATTTAAGCTGATTATTTTTTTCTACTTTATCATTTTGGGTTTTTTTTCCGAAGATTTTATTTATTTATTTGATAGAGAGAGCGAGAGAGGGAACACAAGCAGGGAGAGTGGGAGAGGGAGAAGCAGGCTCCCTGCTGAGCAGGGAGCCCAACGCTCGATCCCAGGACCCTGGGATCATGACCTGAGCTGAAGGCAGATGCCCAACAGCTGAGCCACCCAGGCACCCCTCTTTCATTTTGTAAAAACAACCAATATATGGCAAGAACACAGAGAAGAATTAGAAAATGTACTTAACTATTACAACTATTATGCAGACTGTTTTGAAACACCTTAACTATTTATTCTCATTGGCTTATTTATTTGTTTGGGTGTTTTTGTTTGTTTTATTTTTAAGTAGGCTCCACGCTGGGCCTAAGATCAAGACCTGAGGAGAAATCAAGAGTCAGAGGCTTAACCAACCAAGCCACCCAGGTGCCCTTTGTTGGCTTATTTCTTATAGAATTTTTAGTTTGATCTTATCTAATTCAACAAGAGAGAGTTCTTGGATTAATTCACATTTTTAGTCTAAAAAGGTTGCCCTTATGACTTCATTTGAATTAAATTTTTATCTGCTAGAATTTTATTAAATAAATTACAGTTAGAGTAATTAGTGACAATATCTTTAGAAAAGTTGTCTGGTAATGAAGGGAAACAAAAGTCAACAACTTGAAGAGTGGCAATGGAGCATTTCTAGGAGTTTCATGGTTAATCTGAGAAAGCACCTGATTCTTTACCGTGGTGGATCTTTCATAATGCTTATTAACTCACATTGACTCTTCGTTGCTTTAGCCTTAAGACTAGAGAGGGAACCAGTAATTTTCCTTAGTTGAAGGATTAGTAGTGTAGTGTCCAAAAGCAGTCAGTTGTTTGTGCTGCTGCTAGCATGGTGTCACTGCAGCCCTCTGGCATCTTGCCAACCAGGGAAATTGGGAGCAAAAATAGGAAAGGAATCTGGCATTATATCCTGGCATGTTTTTCTTTTAGTCATATTTAAGGACTTTGGTCTATGTGATAGTACAGATAAGTAGAAAAATTGATAATTGTGCTGTGAGAATAAAGACAAATATTTTTCATAAAAGTTTAATTTTCTAATGAATCTAACATTGAAAATATGCCTCTCAGTTTGTAGCCAAAGGAATAAATGCTTTTAGTAATTTGAAAATGTTAAATATTTGAGACTTGGTGATCATTAAGTTAGTGTGTTAAAAAATAAAGTAAGCAGCATAAAATATTGAACCTCATTTGTTTTCTAAGCTGATAGATGCCATTTTTGACCTTTTGAAGTTATCTTACCATTGATTGTTACTAGTTTAAAAAGGTATTTTGTTACTTAGTAGAATATTATAGACAGTGAACAAGAAGGTATCCACAAATAATTGTATATTTTTGTGAAGTTCCTATGACATAAATTGTTATCTCACATATCTGTAAAGTTTCTACGTATTTTGATACTCTTTTGTTCCAGTGTAATTAATTAATTTATATTGTCCACCTGGAACTTATGTTTCACTTTTGAGAGTTGAGGATCAAACTAAGAAAATAATTTATTTGAATTCAGATCATGTACTGAGTGGCATTGAAATCCATGCTCATTTGAAAAGATAACATTTTAAATTTCAGATGTTAGACTTTTTTTTTTTTTAAGATTTTATTTATTTATTTGACAGAGAGAGAGAGATAGCGAGAGCAGGAACACAAGCAGTGGGAGTGGGAGAGGGAGAAGCAGGCTTCCAGCTGAGCAGGGAGCCCAATGCAGGGCTTGATCCCAGGACCCTGGGATCATGACCTGAGCCGAAGGCAGATGCCTAATGACTGAGCCACCCAGGCACCCCTCAGATGTTAGACTTAATTATAAACCAAATTAAAGGATAGAAAGATATGTCTTAGGGGCACCTGGATGATGCAGTAAGTTAAGTGTCTGACTCTTGGTTTCAGCTCATGATCCTCAGGGTTGTGAGATCGAGCTCCACATCTGCTGAGCATGGAGCCTTCTTGAGATTTTCTCTCTCCGTGTCCCTCTGTCCCTCCCATTTGTACACACTCTCTCTCAAATAAAGAAATCTTAAAAAAAAAAGATACGTCTTAGCATACCAGGTTGGATTATAGTACATTAACTCTAAATTATTTTAATAAACAATCAAATGCCAACTTGAAGTAAGGCAGTATATTATCTCCCCTTGTTCTGTATGTATTAATTATGAAATAGTTTAGCACTTTCTTAAGTTTATTTTTTTTTAGTAATCTCTGTACCCAACGTGGGGCTCAAACTTATAACCACAAGATCAAGAGTTGCATGCTCTTCTGAGTGAGCCAGCCAGGAGCCCCTAGTTTAGCATTTTTTAAAAATAGGAATGTAAACAAATAAGTTGAAAAATTTCTCTTGAAATGCATGGAGTAAAATGGGCTGAGAATAGGGGCACCTGGGTGGCTCATTTGGCTAAGCGTTTGCCTTAGGCTCAGATCATGATCCCAGGGTCCTGGGATTGAGCCCCAAGTTGGGCCCCCTGCTCAGCAGGGAGTCTGCTTCTCCCTCTCCTCCCTGCTCATGCTCTCTAGATCTCTCTCTCTCTCTCAAATAAATACATAAAATCTTAAAAAAAATAGGCTGAGAATATTTCTGCCTTTAAAAATTATATGGTGTTATATATAAATTAGGTGTTATATATACTTATAGGTGTTATATATAAATTAGGTGTTATATATAAATTATTGTGCATGAAATAATGTATTATAAATCTGTTTCTTTTGTCAATAGCAATTTCGTCATGAAAACCTGGTCAATCTGATTGAAGTTTTTAGGCAGAAAAAGAAAATTAATTTGGTGTTTGAATTTATTGACCACACAGTATTAGATGAGTTACAACATTATTGTCACGGACTAGAGAGTAAACGACTTAGAAAATACCTCTTCCAGATCCTTCGAGCAATTGAGTATCTTCACAATAATAACGTAAGTGCTTCGGAGTAAGCCAAATTATAGGATGTATATGAATCTTAAGTGCTCTTTATTTTTTTTATTTTTTAAAGATTTTATTTATTTATTTGACAGAGAGAGACACAGTGAGTACACAGTAATAAAGCTGTAACTATAACAACAGGGCAGAACAAGTATGGGATGCTAAAGGAAGTATCAGTAATTGGTAAGGAGGAACCAGCGGTTAATTGGGACCTTTTACTGGGGAAAGTACATCAAAATGTTGCCAGGTGGGCTCAAATGTAGGAAGGTTTGGAGGTAGGAACTGGAAACTAGGACATGGGAATGGGAAATGAATGTGGATGCTTTTAGGGAAAGAAAGCAGAAATGAAGTTGCTAAGAGGTACACAGTCTTGCTTAACATGAAAAAATTAAGACAGGAAAGATCAACTTCTGATTTTTAGTGTTGCCTTTAACACTGCCTAGTAAGTGTTTAGCTCAGCAAGTTTTTATGGAGATATTTCGTTCCCAAATTCAACTCTGCTTTCTGGGAAGTTAGATATACAGGAAATAACAGGAAGAGCCTCAAAAAATTTATTAATAAATGATATAGGCATAATATCTTATATCCTAAGCTTTTTTAGATATCTTAATTTCTAATTTTCTGTCTTGCTAATAGTGCATCTCATTTTGTGGTTTTGAAAAATGTGGTTGTGATAGCAACTGGAATTCAGATTGTCATTTCCTTGCCAGCTGGATCCATGGGGAGGCCGTATAATGTAATAGTTGAGAGCACAGTCTGTAGAATCAGACTCTCCTAGATTTTCACCCACCAGCTTTTCTCTGGGTAACAACACACCTGTGCAGTTCACAGCTCACTGCAGTAGTCTGCAGTGACAGGTGGCAGTCCCATTATGCTCTGATCCCAGGAAAGTTGCCTGATCTCTCTGAGCCTCACTGTCCTCTTCGGTAAAAGGATATAGTACCTCACAGATTTTTTGTAAAGGTCAAATTAGGTAGTAGGTATAAAGTGTTTAGCATTGTGTCAAGCATATTTTAAGTACTTAATAAGTAGTGCTGGTAGGGAGTCAGGAATAGTTGTGTTATCTGTATCCGTGTCATGCCTTATCTATTTGAAAGTGTTTCTTGAATCAAGGGAGACACCAGTATGGGCTATACTCGGAGAGGACTTCAAAGAGGAAGTAAAATTAAAGTAAGTAGAATTTGGAATTGTAGCTAAGATTTTACTGGAATAGAAGAGGAAATAGATTCAGATGGAATACCACTGTGAGAACAGTGGCAGGCCTGAGCAGGGGACTTGAGAGAGTGGTAGTGAGTAAGCTTTACAGAGACTAGGTAAAGGATGATAAGATTGCATGGGTTCCCTGAGGAGAGGTTTCCAGAGTCTTGAAATTCATCCTGACGAGTTTGGACTTTTTCCTGAGGATACTGGGAAACCACGGAAGGGTTTTGAACCTGGCTGTAACCGGATTAAAACAAAACCTAAGTTTATTTTGGCAAGTGTAGAGGAAAAGTATGGGTAGAAGCAGATCAGGAGAGAGGCTTTTGTGACAGTCCAGATATGAAGTGGTAAGGGCTTGAAATAGGGAGAGGAAGGATGGCAAAGGCAGAGGATGGAAAGACTCAAAGGGGAAATGATAGGATATGGGGACTAAGTAGATATGAAAGGGATGTGAATAAAGTGAGAAATCAAAGATAATTACAAAATTTTTAATTGAGTGCAGGAAAATTATGGTGCCTTTGGCAGTAACCGGTTTTACAAGGGGGAATTGCTTTTAGAAACATTGATATATTTTAAGGGACAGTGAGAATTTCTCAGTCAGAATAGTGGTTGACCTATTATTTAACATGGCCTTTCTAGGAAGTTGTCAGAACTGGATATACAGATTTGGGAATCTTCCTCTTAGAGACTATGGTTGAAGAAGTTAAGGATGGATTATTCTCCAAGGGACAAAAAGAAAAGTAAAAGGTCGTCCTCAGCACCACATATGGAGGAATATCCATGGAATTGTGGGGGCAGCAGAGAAAAAGGCCTAGACAGAAGCACCTAAATTCTTTATTCTCTTGGTCTCACCAAGGACCTAAAGTAAAATTAACCCTGTCATTCACCTCATAGAATATTGTGAAGTTAGTTACTCCTGAGAATTAAGGCAGCCATGAATGAAGTGGCTCATTAGAATATTATGCCTATTATCTGGGTATCTGGGTTCTGGCCTTGATGATTTAAGGTTATCTTCATGTTGACAAAAACCAAGAAAAGAAAACTTTATTTTCCTAATATCTCCAAATTTCAGATGAATATTTTTATGTGACTGAAATGTCTGAGATAGAGTCTATCATGATACCCCATGTTACTTTTCATAAGAATTTATGAAGTCAGATACAGTTCAGTACCCGAAAAAGCTTTTTATCTCCAGAAATATGTTTACCTTCTTCTATTTAATAATGAAAATACGTTTTCTTTCCTATATTGGCTTCTAGGCAGCTCAAATAAAAATTTACTATTCAGTTACAGTAACTAATTAATTATAGGAATTTGGTTTATCTTTTTCACTCTGGTTGTTTTTTAAAATTTAAAATTTTCATCTGGTTAGTATTATAAGCCTCTTATACCTGAAACAAATGTAACATTGTGTGTCAACTATACTTCAATAAAAAAATTTTAAAATATATTATAAAATATCCAAACTATGTAGCATAAGATTATGTGCTGTTTGTGCTGATGTGCACTCCTGGTCTCCCACTATCAAACACACAAGTGAGAGTTGACTGTGTCTGGCTTTCACAAGTGGTATGTCATATAATTTCAGCTCATTATTTTAGAGCAAATGGGTCTGACGGATTAAAACTGTGTACACAGGGCACCTGGGTGGCTCAGTTAGTTAAGCATCTGCCTTCGGCTCAGGTCCGGATCCCAGGGTCCTGGGATCGAGTCCTGCATCAGGCTCCCTGCTCAGTGGGGAGTCTGCTTCTCCCTCTCCCTCTGCCCCTCCCCTCCTGCTTGTGCTCTCCCTCTCTCTCATCCTCTCTCTCTCTCTCAAATAAATTTTAAAAATTCTTTAATAAAAAAAGCTGTATAAACAATAAATATTACCATGCTTTTATTTCATATAATTATTTTTAAAAACTCAAAGTTTTAGAATTCATGTGATAATTCAAACTGCTTATTGTTTACTTACAGAGAAATTACCATACTGTACACGAAGTTGTAAACTTCAAACAAATTGAAATAGTTCTTCAAAAATAGTCCAAGTCCTATAAGCTTGTGAAGCAATATTAAGTGCTATGTAAAGAGTTTGTTAATTCTAAATGAATAAAGTTTTGTGAATCCTGGAAAAAACTATTCTAAACCTCTTTGAAACCATTTTGGAAGCAAAGTGTAAATACAAATATATGGCCACTTATGGGGAAGAAATGGTTATTCATTCCCTCATTCATTTATCCAATAAATAGTCATTGAGCATCTTCCAGTAGCAATCATTGATTGTAGTAAGAGCTGAGGATGCAGCCTTGAGTAAAAGACTTGGTTCCTGTCCTCATGGAGCTTCTTAAATTTTATTAAATTTTCAGTAACCTTTATGAATTATGAATTATTCTGACTAATACCTAAACACTGTTGATATTTCTTAGCCCCATCCCACCTCCTACTCCACAAAGCCCTTTTTCCCTAAGTTTAGGCCACTTTTGCATAGGGTTTTATTTATTTTTATTTTTATTTTTTAAAAGATTTTGAGAGAGAGAGAGAGACAAAGAGAAATGAGTGGTGGGGTGGAGCAGAGGGAGTGAGAGAGAAACAGACTTCCTGCTGAGCAGGAAGCCTGACATGGGGCCCAATCTCAGGACCTGGAGATCATGACCTGAGCCAAAGGCAGATGCTTAACCAAATGAGCCACCCAGGTGCCCCTTGCATAGTTTTTTTAAACTCTGCTTTGAATTTTAAACTCATAGTCTTCCAAACAAGGAATTGTTATTATTTGGATAATGTTACTGTTAACATTTTACTATGATTTAATATGTTTTGGGGTGACTGGGTGGCTCAATTAAGCATCCCACTCTTGGTTTCTGCTCAGGTCATGGTCTCAGGGTCATGAGATTGAGCCCCACATTGGGCTCTGCACTCAGCACAGAGTCTGCTTGAGAGTCTCTCTCCCTCTCACCCTGCCCCTCCTCTACCCCCCAACTCACTCATGTGCCCTCTCTCAAATAAATAAATAAATCTTAAAATATATATATATGTTTTGGGATGCCTGGGTGGCTCAGTCGGTTAAGCATCTGCCTTCGGCTCAGGTAATGATCCCAGGGTCCTGGGATTGAGTCCCGCATCAGGCTCCTTACTCAGCGGGAAGCCTGCTTCTCCCTCTGCCTGCCTCTCCCCCTGCTTGTGCTCTCTCTCTCTGACAAATAAATAAATAAAATCTTTTTAAAAAATATGTTTTAATATATTAATGTTTTGCTATATGTGCTTCATCTATTTTGTTTTCTGAGGTATTTTAAATTACAGGTACCCTGACGTTTTATCCCTAAATAGGTCACTGTATCTCTTTATAAAAGCATATTTTCCATTGGACAGCCACATGCTGAAGACTGAAACTGGACCATTTTCTTACACCATACACAAAAATAAACAAAATGGATGAAAGACCTAAATGTGAGACAGGAATCCATCAAATCCTAGAGGAGAACACGGGCAGCAACCTCTTTGACCTCGCTGCAGCAACTTCTCACTAGACACTTCTCCAAAGGCGGGGGAAACAAAGGCAAAAATGGGCTATTGGGACTTCATCAAGATAAGAAGCTTTTGCACAGCAAAGGAAACAGTTGACAAAACCAAAAGACTACCCACAGAACCGGAGAAGATTTTTGCAAATGCCTTGTCAGATAAAGGGCTAGTATCCAAAATCTATAAAGAACTTACCAAACTCAACACCCAAAGAACAAATAATCCAATCAAGCAATGGGCAGATGACATGAACAGACTATCTCCAAAGAAGACATACAAATGGGGCGCCTGGGTGGCTCAGTTGGTTAAGCGACTGCCTTCGGCTCAGGTCATGATCTTGGAGTCCTGGGATCGAGTCCCATATCGGGCTCCTTGCTCAGCAGGGGGTCTGCTTCTCCCTCTGACCCTCCCCCCTTTCATGTGCTCTCTCTCTCTCATTCTCTCTCTCAAATAAATAAATAAAATCTTAAAAAAAAAAAAAGAAGACATGCAAATGGCCAACAGACACATGAAAATATGCTCAACATCACTCTGCATCAGGGAAATAGAAATCAAAACCGCAATGAGATACACCTCACACCAGTCAGAATGGCTAAAATTAACAAGTCAGGAAACAAGTGTTGGCAAGGATGCAGAGAAGGGGGAACCCTCTTACACTGTTGGTGGGAATGCAAGTTGGTACAGCCACTCTGGAAAACAGTATGGAGGTTCCTCAAGAAGTTAAAAATAGAGCTACACTACGACCCAGCAATTGCACTACTAGGTATTTACCCCAAAGATACAAATGTAGTGATCTGAACGGGCACCTACACCCCAATGTTTATAGCAGCAATGTCCACAATAGCCAAACTATGGAAAAAGACCAGTTGTTCATTGACAGATAAATGAATAAAGAAGATGTGGTATATGTATACAATGGAATATTATCCATCAAAAAGTTGAAATCTTGTCATTTGCAACAAAGTGGATGGAACTAGAAGGTATTATGCTAAGTGAAATAAGTCAATCAGAGAAAGACAATTGTATGATTTCACTCATATGTGGAATTTAAGAAACAAAACGGAGGAGCATAGGTAAAGGGAGGGAAAAATAAAACAAGATGAAATCAGAAGGGAGAAGAGGGAGACAAACCATAAGAGACTCTTAACCATAGGAAACAAACAGGGTTGCTGGAGGGGAAGGGGGTGCGAGGATGGGGTAATTGGGTGATGGGCATTAAGGAGGGCACGTGATGTAATGAGCACTGGGTGTGAATCACTGAACTCTACCTCTGAAACTAATAATACACTGTATGTTAATTAATTGAATTTAAATTAAAAAAACCCCAAAAACATTCTCCTATGTAACTTCAGAATTATGATTATATTTGCACAATAAACAATAATTTCTTAACGTCATGTAATACTAACCTTAAGATGTACCCAGTTGTTCCTAAAATGTCTTTTACAAATGATTTATTAAGGTCAGGATCCAATCCAATCCAATCCAAGGACTGAATTTTCCATTTGGTTTTTAGGGCATAAAGGGAATTCCCAGTTTTTTGGTCTATCTCAAACATCCTTATTCAGCCTCTTTCTAGAAGCTACTGGCTTATTTTTTCATATACACATTAACATTTAATTGTATAACTTTCCAACTGAAAAGTTTATCAAATTGAGATTCTAGGTGATTTAGAACCAAGTTCTCTGAGGCTGTTAGATGATATGGAAATTTGAGTTCTCCCCTCTAATGAGTGTTTACATTCAAGCATATAGGGCTACATAAGCAGAGGTATTATAAATCACATTAAGAAAATTTTTAAAAGATTTTATTAGAGAATGAGAGAGCACAAGAGGGAGAGGTAGAAGCAGTCTCTCCGCTGAGCAGGGATCCCCCCAACCTGGGGCTCGATCCCAGGACCCTGGGATCATGAGCTGAGACGAAGGCAGATGCTTAACTGACTAAACCACCCAGGTGCCCTTATTAAAAAAAATTTTTAAATATTTTTAATTTTAAAAAATTTATTTAAATTCCAGTTAACATACAGTGTAATACTGTTTTCGGGTGATAAATCAGATTTCAACATCGCGTTTTATGTAGTTCTGGAGCATTTACTACAAAGTAAAGGAGAAACCAACTCTGAATCCTAGGTCTAATAGTTCACACTATATACAAAAATTAACTCAAAATGGTTGAAAGACCTTAATATAAGTGCTGAAACTATAAAACTCTTAGAAGAAAATGTAGATGAAGATCTGTGCGACCATTTATTAGGCAATTTTTTTTAATGGAGTTTATTAAGTAATCTCTACACCCAAGGTGGGGCTTGAACCTACAATCCTGAGATCAAGAGCTGCACGCTCCTCTGACTGAGTCAGCCAGGCATTCCTAGGCAATAGTTCTTTAGATATAACATCAAAAGCAAAAGTAATCAAAGAAAAAAGTAGACAAATTGGACTTCATCAAAATTAAAAACTTTTGTGCACCAAAGGACACTATCAAGACAGTAAAAAGTTCAAAGAATGGGAGAAAATATTTGCAAATCATATATCTGATAAGTATCCAGGATATGTAAAATACAACTCAAGAGTAAAAAGACAACCCAATTTAAATATGGGCAAAGGATTTGAATAGACATTTCTCCAAATAAGATATATAAATGGCTGATAGCACATGAAATGATGCTCAATATCATTAGTCATTATGAAAATACAAATCAAAATTACAATGAGAAATCACTTCACACCCACCAGACTGGCTGTAATTTAAAAAGCAGACAATGACGAATATTGGCGAGGAAGTAGAGAAATTGGAACGTTCATACACTGCTGGTGGTAATATAAAATGGTGCAGATGGTATGGAAAACAGTTTGGCAGTTCCTCAGAAAGTTAAATATAGAATTACCATATGACCTAGCAATTCTTGTCCTAGGTATCTACACAAGAGAATCGAAAATGTGTTCACATGAAAACTTGCACAAGAATATTCACAGCAGCATTATTCATAATAGCCAAAAAGTGGAAACAAAAATATATCAGTCTGATGAATGGATAAACAAATGAGGTATATACATACAATGAAATGTATTCAGCCATAAAAAAGAATGAAGTACTGATACATGCTACACCATGAATGACCTTGAAAACATCATGTTAAATGAAGAAATCCACATGTAAAAGACCACACAGTATAAATTCCATTAAAATGAAAACTTCAGGGCTGGCAAATTCATATTTGTATATCTTCTTTGAAGAAATGTCTATTCAAGTCCTTTGCTCATTTTTAAACTGGGTTACTTGTCTTTTTATTGTTGAGTTGTACTTTATATATTTTGAGTATTAGATGCTTATCAGATATAAAATTTGCAAATATTTTTCTCCTGTGGGTTGCCCTTTTTGCTTTCTTGATTGTGTTCTTTTATATTTCGTTCTTTTTATTTTTATTTATTTATTTATTTTTAAAGATTTTTTTTTTTTATTTGACAGAGATAGAGAGGGAGAGCACAAGCAGGTGGAGTGGCAGGCAGAGGGAGAGGGAGAAGCAGGCTCCCCGCTGAGGAAGGAGCCCGATGCGGGGCTCGATCCCAGGATCCTGGGATCATGACCTGAGCCGAAGGCAGCCGCTTAACCGACTGAGCCACCCAGGCGCCCCTATTTATTTATTTATTTTTAAAGATTTTATTTATTTGTCAGAGAGAGAGAGAGCGCATGAGCAGGGGGAGCAGCAGGTAGAAGGAGAGGGATAAGTAGGCTCCCTGCTGAGCAAGGAGCCTGATGCCGGACTTGATCCTAGATCCCTGGGATCATGACCTGAGCTGAAGGCAGAAGCTTAACTGACTGAACCACCCAGGCATCCCTATTTAGTTCTTTTTAGTAATTTCTTTCTCTTTAAGGATATTCTTTAATTTTTTTTAAAGTTTTTATTTATTTTAGAAAGAGAGAGCACGAGTGGGGGAAGGGGTAGAGGGAAAGGGAGAGACAGAATCTCCAGCAGACTCCCTGCTGAGTGCAGAGCCCCATGGGGGGCTCAATCCCAAGACCCTGAGATCATGACCTGAGCTGAAACCAAGAGTCAGACACTTAACTGACTGAGCCACCCAGGCACCCCTGGATATTCCTTATTTGATGAGACATTGTGTTCATAATTTTCTTTAGTTCTTTAGACATTATTTCCTTTAGCTTGGAACATTTCTTTAAAGTTTTACTTATTTATTTTTTCAGTAATCTCTACACCCAATGTGGGGCTTGAACTCACAACCCCGAGATCAAGAGTCACGCACACTGATTGAGCCAGCCAGGCACCCCTAACTTAGAACATATTTAAAATAGTTGATTACTGTTGGGCGCCTGGGTGGCTCAGTTGGTTAAGCGACTGCCTTCGGCTCAGGTCATGATACTGGAGTCCCAGGATCGAGTCCCGCATCGGGCTCCCTGCTTGGCAGGGAGTCTGCTTCTCCCTCTGACCCTCCCCCCTCTCATGCTGTCTCTCTCTCTCATTCTCTCTCTCAAATAAATAAATAAAATCAGCAAATTCAATATCTGAGCTTCTTCAGGGAAGATTTCTTTTTCTTTCTTTTTTAAGATTTATTTATTTTAGAGA
Source organism: Leptonychotes weddellii (assembly GCF_054177405.1). Taxonomy (NCBI): domain Eukaryota; kingdom Metazoa; phylum Chordata; class Mammalia; order Carnivora; family Phocidae; genus Leptonychotes; species Leptonychotes weddellii. The sequence continues at coordinate 115,183,643 of NC_138375.1, forward strand.
GACAGAGTGAGAGAGAGAGAGTGAGGGGAGGGAGAGACTCTTCAAGCAGACTCCCCACTGAGCATGGAGCCCTATGCGGGGCTCAATCCCAAGAACCATGAGATCATGACCTGAGCCGAAACCAAGAGTCTGATGCTCAACTGACCCAACCCGGCACCCCAGGGAAGATTTCTTATGGACTGCTTTTTTTTCCATATATGGGCCATACTTGTTTCTTTGCATACCTTTTTGAGGGGGAAATTTTTTGGAAATTTATAATTTTTTGTTGAAAACTGGAATTTAAAATAAGATATTGTGGAAACTCTGGACATTGGAGTTTGCCATCACTCTGAGTTTATTGTTGTGACTGTTTAGTTACTTTACTGAACTAATTCTGCAAAGTGTGTATTCTTCCTCATGTGTGACCACTGAAATCTCTGCTCATTTGGCTTAGTGGTGAGCTAATGATCAGGCAGAGATTTTCATAAATGCCTGAAACCAAGAAATCTCTCAGCCTTTTATATTGAGGGGCTCTTCCAGTGTGTTGGGATCTGTCTTCAATGTTCAGGCAGGCAGTTTGCAACTCTCACTTAGCCTTACTTTCTTGCTTGCTCAGAGCCTCAAATTCATCCACAGGTAAGAGCTTTCGTACCATCTCCAGTCTTTCCTGAACGTGTGCACAGCTGTGTATGTGGCTTTTGGATTCTCAGGAATGTGTTGAAGCTTTTCTTTCTTTCTTTCTTTCCTCCCTCCCTCCTTCCCTTCCTCCCTCCTTTCTTTCTTGCTTTCTTATTTATTTATTTATTTATTTATTTATTTATTTATTTATTTATTTATTTTTAGATTTTATTTATTTATTCATGAGAGATAGAGAGAGAGAGGCAGAGGCAGAGGGAGAAGCAGGCTCCCCGCGGAGCAGGGAGCCCGATGCGGGACTCGATCCCAGGACCCTGGGATCATGACCTGAGCTGAAGGCAGACGCTTAACCAACTGAGCCACCCAGGCGTCCCTTGCTTTCTTATTTATTTATTTGACATGGTGGGGGTGCGGTTGGAGAGAGCAAGCACAAGCAGGGGGAGCTGCAGAGGGAGAGAGAGAAGGCTCCCTGCGAGCCTTACAGGGGCTCCATTCCAGGACCCTGGGATCATGACCTGAGCCGAAGGCGGATGCTTTAATGACTGAGCCACCCAGGTGCCCATGTTGAAGCCTTTCAAACCCTTTATGGACATCTTATTCCCAATCTATCTTTTTAAGTATTTTGGTCAACTTGTTGTTTGTCCTAATTGTTAGTTACCTCAGGTGGCTATAATGTTATAAAGTGGATGTTAATTATTTCTGACCAAGGCCCCAGGAGAAAGGCTGTTTGCATTAGCAAGCTCTGCTTTAGGTCAAATAAAGGCAAGGCTTCTAGTGGGATTTTCCAGTGACTTGTCAGACAAGTCAAATAATGATAGCTGGGAATAGGGCTTTGGAGGAGATATAACCCATTCTACTTTCTCTGGTGGCTGCTTGGCTACTGGTTTTCACTATGATTTGGGGGACTGTTGGTTTACAAAGCTCCCAGAAGCTAGGGAGAGGGAGGTAAAATAAGGCAAGTTAAGGATACTATATGGGGTGTGTGTGTGTGTGTGCATGGGTGGCTCAGTCAGTTAAGCATCCAGGTCTTGGTTTTGGCTTAGATCATGATCTCATGGGTCTGGAGATCAAGGTGCCCCACCCTCACCCCCATGGGGCTTGGAGCTCAGTGGGGAGTCTGCTTGAAGATTCTCTCCCTCTGCCTCTCCACCCACTCATGCACTCTTGCACACACACTCTCTCTCAAATAAATAATAAGTCTTTAAAAAAAAGAATACTATATGGGTAGGAGTGAGTGGCTGGCTCCATCAATAGAACATGTGACTCTTGATCTTAGGGTTCATGAGTTCAAGCTGCATGTTGGGTGTAGAGCTTACATTAAAAAAAAATACCATATGGGTCATATGATTTATGTTTTAACTCTTTAAAGAACTGCTAAATTGTTTTCCAAAGTGGCTGTATTATTTTACATCCCCACTAACAATGCATTCCAGTTTTCCACTTCCTCCTCAATATTTGTTTATTGTCATTTTGGTTGTGGCAATTCTAGTGGGTGTGAAATGGTACCTTTTTTTTTTTTTCCTGAGAACTAGAACTGTCTTTATTTACAGATGATATGATCATCTATGTAGAAAATCCTATGGGATCTGCAACAAAATTAATAGAACAAATTTCTAAGTTTATCAAGGTTGTGGGATTTAAGATCTATATATCAAAATTAATTGCATATATCAAAATTAATTATAATTTTATATACTGGCAATCAACAATCAGAAATTGAAAATAGGGGCGCTGGGTGGTTCAGTTGGTTAAGCATCTGCCTTCAGCTCAGGTCATGATCCTGGGGTCCTGGGATCAAGCCCCACGTCAGGCTCCCTGCTCAGCGGGGAGCCTATTTCTCCCTCTCCCTCTGCCCCTCACCGTGCTTGTGCTCTCTCTCTCCCTCTCTCTCTGTCAAATAAATAAATCTTTTTTTTTTTTTTAAGAACTTAGTTATTTGCGAGAGAGAGAATGAGAGACAGGGAGCATGAGAAGGAGGAGGGTCAGAGGGAGAAGCAGACTCCCCGCTGAGCAGGGAGCCCGATGCGAGACTCCATCCCGGGACTCCAGGATCATGACCTGAGCCGAAGGCAGTCGCTTAACCAACTGAGCCACCCAGGCACCCAATAAATAAAATCTTAAAAGAAAAAGAAATTGAAATTAAAAATACCATTAAACAGGGGCACCTGACTGGCTCAGTCAGTAGAGCGTGTGACTTGATCTCAGGGTTCTGAGTTCAAGCCCCAAGTTGAGTGAAAAGATTACTTAAAAATAAAATCTTTCTTTCTTTTTTTTAAAAAAAGATCTTATTTATCTATTTATTTGAGAGAAAGAGAGGGAGAGAGTGAGCATGAGTGGGGTGAGAGGCAGGCTCTCCGCTGAGCAGAGAACCCAATGTTGGGCTTGATCCCTGGACTCTGGGATTATGACCTGAGCTGAAGGCAGATGCTTAACCAAATGAGCCACCCAGGTGCTCCTTTTCTTTCTTTCTTTCTTTCTTTTTTTTAAACGTTTATTATTTATTTTAGAGAGAGAGAGAGCATGCACATGGGGAGGGGAGGAGCAGAGGAGGAGGGAGGGAGAAAGCTTGATCCCATGACCCTGAGATCACAACCTAAGCCAAAACCAAGAGTGGACACTTAACCAACTGAGCCACCCATGCACCCCAAAAATAAAATCTTAAAAAAAAACATTAAACAGCTTTATTTTTATTTTTTTAAGATTTTATTTATTTATTCATGAGAGAGAGAGAGGCAGAGGCAAGAGAGAAGCAGGCTCCCTGCGGAGCCTGATGTGGGACTCGATCCCAGGACCCCAGGATCATGACCTGAGCCGAAGGCAGATGCTTAACCAACTGAGCCACCCAGGCACCCTAAACAGCTTTAAATATAAGAAATATTTAGGGAGAATCTGACAAAAGATGTATAAGACCTATAAACCAAAAACTACTAAACATTGAGAGAAGTTAAAGACATAAACAAATGGAAAGAAATACTGTTATTTATGGAGGTCAAAGTGTGATAGTGGAAGACGAAGGAGGATGTAGTCAAACATAGAGTTTTACAAAGTTGGGATTTAGAAAGGGCTTTGTTCTCAAGGATAACAAAATTCCACATATAGTCATGGTGTTAGTTATGGAAAAGAATGAAAATATTAGGGTATCAGCTGGGTGGGAGCTTTCTGCCTTGTGTTTAAAGGACTGAGAAGGAGAACAATGGATGTGTGGTGGGCAGAATTCGTGAAGTGGTATCTGGATGTGCTTTTTTCTATGTCAGTGTTTGCTCATGTTATATCCTTAGATCTTGGTATAGTGCCTAGCATATAGTAGTCATTCAATAAAAGTTGTAGAAATAAGGAAGGATTAATACAGCTTTATGGATGGCACACTTAAGGTGACTCATTACCGCAAGTTAATATTTTGGCCATTTATGTAGGGAGACTGAGGCAGAACACAAGCCAATCCCAAAGACTTATAGCAGTAAGCTGTATAAACAAGGAAAGATCTTAGATTTCTGTCACAGAGATATTTTCACTTGTGCTATGACACTTTGTAGGTGATGAGAATATGCTTCATTTCATAAAATTTTTAAATGCTTTCTTTGTTTTAGGCACTGTATTGGTCACTGGGGCTGTAGCTTGAACAAGACAGACATACCTCTTGCCCTTGTGGAGTTTCCAGTCTAGTGGGAGTTACAAACAAGTAAACAGGCAATTAATAATATGGCACGACAAATAATGTGATGGGGGAAGTGCAGAATGATGTGAGACCATATACAAGGAACATCTAATATAAATATCTAAGCTAAGGCCTAAGGAAATAGTTGGCCAGGCAAAGTGTTCTAGGCGTTGGAACAGCATCAGCAAATGAACAGAGATGAGACAAACCTTAGAAAATTGGGAAATATCCTATAGGCTAGGGAAGGGAGGTGGAGAAAGTGAGCAAGGGCCAAATTCTACAAGGTCTTACAAGCCATTTTTGGGAGTTTCAAATTTGTCCTGTGGGATGGGGAATCCTTGAAGGATGTTAAGCAGAGAAGTGACATGATCACACATGTGATTTTTTTTAAGTTTTAAATTTTTTTGTAACCACGACACACAGTGTAGGGCTCAAACCCATGATCCTGAGATCAAGAGTCACATGCTCTTCCAACTCAGCCAACCAGGTGCCACACCCATGTGATTTTAAAATAGTATTGTGACTTCCTTTTGTGGACAGTGGGTTGGAGGGCATCAGAATGAATTCAGGGAGACGAGTTGGCAATGTAGTCATTTTGGTGAGAGAGTTAAGGGGACTTGAACTAGGGACAAAAGTATGTATGGAAGCTGAAGGAGAAAGATACCTTGGTTTCTGGCTTGAGCCATGGGGTCAATGTTTGTTCTATCCGCTGAGCTAAGGGACTGTTGAGAGCAAATAGGTTTGGGGGAGAAGATGAATTCAGTTTTGGATTTGCTAAGTTTGAGGGGTGTCTGGGTCAGCCTTGTTGGACTTCTTGTGGACTTCTACTCCTTGTGGAAATCAGGAGAGACATCTTGGTTAGAGATAGAAATTTGGAAATCATCTGTATATTGTTACTTACTAAAGCTGGAAGAGTAGATGAGATTGAGATGGAGCAGCCAAAAGGTGAGAAGAAAGCCAAGAGAGTATGGTTTCCCCATAACAAGTGAAGGAAGTGGTAAAAACAAAAACAAATGAGTAGATGTGTTTTCCCGGGGAACATGATGTATGAAAAAAGAAAACCTGAGACCAGAATCCTACATTTAAGAGACAAATAGGGAAAGAGGAAATGCCACAGAAATAGAAGGGACTGGGAGAATTTTAGGTCCCAGAAATCAGGAAGGGAGGAGTAGTTGGCAACATTTTTATACTAATGTATCAAGTAAGATGTGTATTGAGCGGTGTATATTGGATGCAGCAACAATGAAGTTCATGATGACTCTGGTTTGGGGCAGTCTAATGGAATGTAGAAGCAAAAGATAGGTTATATTACTTTAAGGAGTGAATGGTGAGAAGGAGAAGATTTAGTAAAGATAATGTCTTCAAGAGGTTTAGCTGTAAAGGCATGAGAGAAAGGGCAGTTATATCTAGAATGACATGGGGTTAAAGGAAATCACTGTTTTTCATTAAGTTCTTTTGATTACTTTTCTTTTTGGGATCGTGATTTACCTTTTTAGTATTATATTGTTTTCTTGGCTTCATTTCATTTTTTTAAAAAATATTTTATTTATTGAGAGAGAGAGAGCAAGTGAGAGAGCACGGGTGGGGGGAGTGGGGGGCAGAGCAGAGGGAGAGGGACAAACAGACTCTGCGCTGAGCATGGAGCCTGATGCAGGGCTTGATCCCACAACCTTGAGATTGTGACCTGAGCCAAAATCAAGAGGTGGAGTCTCAACTGACTGAGCAACCCAGGTGCCCCTGGCTTCATTTCATTCTGAGATGATGGATGGGGCAAGAATTGAAAATATGTAACTATTTAGCTTTTGCTTTGTGTAGTTAATCCTTTGCATATGGTAAGAAAATAGCTTAAGTGTCTTAATTAGCTAGATTTTCTCTATGTAATTTTTGAGCGATCCTCTAGATAATAAAACCTCATTTTAATCTATTGCATCTTCTGTTTGATTTTAGATCATTCATCGAGATATAAAACCTGAGAATATTTTAGTATCCCAGTCAGGAATTACTAAGCTCTGTGATTTTGGTTTTGCACGAACTCTAGCAGCTCCGGGGGACATTTATACGGACTATGTGGCCACACGCTGGTATAGAGCTCCAGAATTAGTACTAAAAGATACCTCTTATGGAAAGTATGTATATTTTGGGATCCTTTCTGGCCTTTCCTGGTCATCTCTTTTTTCCCTTTGTGTATCTGTCACCCCTACCACTAATACCCTCTGCTCTCTGCTTCTGGGTTAGGAATAAGAAAGGGATGCCTCTAAAAAAAAGAGAGACCCTCTAGGCACCTGTCCTGCTACATAATGATGTTACCATGCCTACTCTGTACTGTTGAGGGGCCCCAACCTCAGGTGACCTTTGCAGACATCTTTCAGGCTGTATCCATGCTTGCTTTAAGCTGTGCCCCACCCTTGGCAGAGTTGTCTCCTCTGCTTATCTTTAGCCTCTACATTCTGCAGAGATTTAAAAATCATTTACCTCACTCTGCCAGTGTTACCATAGGAACTGCCAAGTTTCCTATTTTCTGGAATATGGCACCCTCTTTACAAAGTCTGGCAAATAATTTTAGAAGATTTTATTTATTTATTTATTTGAGAGAGAGAATGAGAGAGAGCACAAGAGGGGAATGGGTCAGAGGGAGAAGCAGACTCCCCACTGAACAGGGAACCCAGTGCAGGACTCAATCCAGGGACTCCAGGATCAAGAACTGAGCCAAAGGCAGTCGCTTAACCAACTGAGCCACCTAGGTGCCCTGGCAAATAATTTTTAAATTGTGCTGCTCTAGATGCCTTAAAAAGTAGCATGGTATCAGTCTATTGTGAAACCATAGAAACAGTATATGAAACTGCAATCTAATATACAAATAGCAAATCTTAAAGGGACCAAGTGGTCCAACTTAACACAAGAAATGGGGTGATGGTGGATAATTCTCACACACTTTTCCTAGAAACCATTATTCTGTTTTTACAATAATATCTAACTCCAGGGGCACCTGGGTGGCTCAGTCATTAAGCGTCTGCCTTCGGCTCAGGTCATGGTCCCAGGGTCCTGGGATCGAGCCCCGCATCGGGCTCCCTCCTCAGCAGGGAGTCTGCTTCTCCCTCTCCCACTCCCCCTGCTTGTGTTCCTTCTCTCACTGTGTCTCTCTCTGTCAAATAAATAAATAAAATCTTTTTAAAATAATAAAAAATTATGAATTCAGTTATTTTATTAATTTTTTATTTGAAAATAGTTGACACACAATATTACATTAGCTTCAGGTGTACAACATAACAATTCAACATCTTTTTTACATTGTGCTATGATCATTACAAATGTAGCTACCATTTTTTGCCTTATAATACTATTATAGTATCACTGACTATATCCCCTATGTTGTACCTTTTATTCCCATGACTTATTAATTCCGTAACTGGAAGTCTGTATCTCCCACTCCCCTTCACCCATTTTGCCCATCCCCGTCATCCCCATTTAAAATAAGAGGTTACTAAGGCACAGAAAGGTAAACTCATTTGCCCCAAGTCACTCCAGAGCACCTTTTCAACTGTATTTACCACTGATGCCCTACACAGACCATCTCTATGCCTCCGTTAACTTTATCTGTGTAATGGAAATAATAATAGGGCCAGCTTCATTGGTTTGTTGTGAGAATCAAATGATTTAATGAATGAAAAAGATTAGAATATAGTAAATGCTCAAAAAATGTAGCCTCCATAAGATCTGTCCTAATTTTACCCTCTCTTCATGATAGAGCTTAAATTTCTTTTCTGATGCTCCCCCTATTTTCCGATCCTTGCCCCCGAATCATATCCCCTTCTAAACCCTTTTGTTCATTATTTGTAGATTTTATGCCAGTTAATATTTAATATGGCTTATTTCTAGTTCTTTAAAAAAAATACTTCATGGGGCGCCTGGGTGGCTCAGTCGTTAAGCGTCTGCCTTCTCAGCGGGGAGCCTGCTTCTCCCTCTCCCACTCCCCCTGCTTGTGTTCCCTCTCTCGCTGTGTCTCTCTCTGTCAAATAAATGAATAAAATTTTTTAAAATAAACAAATAAATACTTCCTGCTTAAAGATATGTTCTTTGAGAACAGATAAAATCTCTTGTAGTCCACAGAGACAAAATTGGTAACTCGCACATGGTAAATTTGGACTCTGTGAGACTTCACATTACGTTTGAAATAAATTTGCTAGTGCGTGTTTTTTAAAAAAAATCCTTTTATTGTTGAACAACACACAGACCCAAAAAAAGCTCGCACAATGAATGTATAGCTTCGCTACCAGATCAAAAAATAGAATTTTGGGGCGGAGGGATGGGTTAAATAGGTGAAGGGGATTAAGAAATATCATAATGAGCAATGAGTAGTGCATAGAATCATTGAATCATATTATATGCTTGGAACTAATATAACACTTTACATTAATTATACTTGAATTAAAAAAATAGAATTTTGCTGCCCCTTCAAAGACTCTCATGTGCCCTATTCCAATTATATTGTTCTCCCTGATCCCAAAAGTGACCATGATATTGACTTTTTTTTTTTTAAAGATTTTGTTTTATTTATTTGAGAGAGAGAGAATGAGAGACAGTATGAGAAGGAGGAAGGTCAGAGGGAGAAGCAGACTCCCTGCTGAGCAGGGAGCCCGATGCGGGACTCCATCCTGGGACTCCAGGATCATGACCTGAGCCGAAGGCAGTCGCTTAACCAACTGAGCCACCCAGGCGCCCGATATTGACTTTTATTATATTCAGTTCCTTATATTTCTTTATAGTTTTATCTACTTATCTAAGTACATGCACTTAGTTTGATCTAGCCTTTTTTAAATGATAGCTTTTTTGAGATATGATTCACATACCATAAAAATCACCCATTTAAATTGTATAATTCAGTGGTTTTTAGTATATTCACAAAGTTGTAAAATCATCACTACATTCAATTTTAGAACATTTTCATCACCCCAAAAACAAACCCTATATCCATTGGCAGTCACTCTCCCTTTCCTGCCAAGCCTTCCAGGCCTAGCAACCACCAGGCTACTTTCAGTTCTCTATGGATTTGCCTATTCTGGACCTTTCATATAAATGAGATTAAGCGAGATCTGTTTTTTGGGGACTGACTTCTCTCACTTTGAATATTGTTTTCAAAGGTCATCCATGTTGTAGCATGTATCAGTACTCATTTCTTTTTATGGCTGAATAATATCCATTCTATGGATATACCACATTTTATCTATCTAATTTTTAGTTGATAGACATCTTGATTGTTTCCACTTTTCGGCTCTGATGAATAATGTGAACATTCGTGTACATGTTTCAGTGTGGACATGTGTCTTCATTTCTTTGGGTTTCATACCTGGGAGGTGGAATTGTGGGTGGCAACTCTGTGTTTGATCCTTTGAGGAACTGCCAGATTTGTTTCCACAGTGTCTGTATTGTTTTACATTCCCACCAGCAGAATGTAGGGACTACGATTTCTTCATATCCTTGCCAACACTTATTATTATCATTTTTTATGGCCACCCTAGACTTTCTCCTCTACCCCCCAGGCATTCTTTTTTTTTTTAAGATTTTATTTATTGGGGCGCCTGGGTGGCTCAGTCGTTAAGCGTCTGCTTTCGGCTCAGGTCATAATCCCAGGGTCCTGGGATCGAGCCCCACATCGGGCTGCCTGCTCAGCGGGAAGCCTGCTTCTCCCTCTCCCACTCCCCTTGCTTGTGTTCCCTCTTCGCTGTGTCTCTCTCTGTCAAGTAAATAAATAAAATCTTTTTTTTTAAGACTTTATTTATTTATTTGACAGAGAGAGAGACAGCGAGAGAGGAACACAAGCAGGAAGATTTTATTTATTTATTTGACAGAGAGAGACACAGTGAGAGAGGGAAAGCGAGCAGGAGGAGTGGGAGAAGGAGAAGCAGGCTTCCCGCTGAGCAGGGAGCCCGATGTGGGGCTCGATCCCAGGACCCTGGGACCATGACCTGAGCCAAAGGCAGACGCTTAACGACTGAGCCACCCAGGCGCCCCAATAAATCTTTTTTAAATAGGCTTTTTAGGGGCACCTGGGTGGCTCAGTTGGTTAAGCGTCTGCCTTTGGCTCAGGTCATGGTCCCAGGGTCCTGGCATCGAGCCCCGCATTGGGCTCCCGGCTCAGCGGGGAGTCTGCTTCTCCCTCTCTCTCTTTGCCCCTCCCTCCCACTTGTGCTCTCTCTCTTTCTCTCTCTCTCTCTCGCTCACTCTCTCTCTCAAATAAATAAATAAAATCTTTAAAAAATATGCTTTTATTTTGGAATAATTCTACATTTATAGAAAAGCTGCAGACATAATAGGGAGTTCCCATACAGCCCTCACCCAATTTCTGCTTCTCCTAACATCATAATCTTACATTACTGTGGTATATTTGTTAAAACTAGTCTTGCTTTTTTATGTAAATAAGATCTGATATGTTTTTATTTATTTACTTATTTTTAGATTTTATTTATTTATTTTTGTGAGAGAGAGAGAGAGAGAGAAAGAGCGCGCACAAGAGAAAGCAAACGTGAGTGGGGGTAGGGGTAGAGGGAGAAGCAAACTCACTGCTGAGCAGGGAGCCCATGCAGGACTCCATCCCAGGACCCTGGGATCATGACTGAGCCCAAGGCAGACATTTAACCAACTGAGCCACTCAGGCGCCCCAAGATCTGATACGTTTTTAAAGTCTCTTTTAAACTACAGTAATTTCGTCTATCCCTTTATTTTTCTTACGACTTATCTGTTGAAGAACCCAGACCACTGAGTTTCTAAGTCTGAATTTTGTTGATTGCATACTCGCAATGGAGTTCAACATGTTTCTTTGTCCTTTATATTTTGTGCAAATTGGCACCTGGGTCCAGATGTTGGGTTAATCTGAGGTTCAGTCTATTTCGCAAGATTATAGGCAGTATTGTCTTCTTGAGTTAGGAGAGACATAAGTCTGAATGTCTCTTTCTGTGGCGTTAGTAGCCACTGATGCTTAATGGCTAGATCTGTCAATTCATTGGGATTTGCAAATGGTGGTATTTTAATTTTATCTTCTCTTCTTATTACTTATAATACTTTTGGGTGAAGGGTATTAAGGAGGGCACTTTTTGTGATGAGCAGTGGGTCTTGTATGTAAGTGATGAATCACTGAATTTTATTCCAGAAACAAATATTGCACTGTATGTTAACTAAGTAAAATTTAAATTAAAAAAAATTATGGTTGGTACAAACAAAAAATTAAAATAAAATAAAAATTTTAAAAATTAAAAATGCAAAAAATAAAAATAAAAAAATAAATGCTGCCTACCTGTTCTTTTAAAAAAACTTTTGTTGAGATAAAATTCATACATAATACAATTCATGCATTTAAAGTATGCAGTTCAATGGTTTTTAGTATATTCACAGATAGGTGCAACATCACCATAATTTTTGAACATTTTCATCACCTTAAAAGAAACCCTGTATCCTTTAGCTATCACCCTCCTATACCCCCACCCCTCTTGTTCCAGCCCTAATCAACCACTAATCTACTTTCTGACTTTATAGATTTCCCTATTCTGATTTTCATATGAATGGAATTACATAATATGTGGTCTTTTGTGACTAACTTGTTTACTTAGCATAATGATTTCAAGGTTCATCCAAGTTGTGGCACATTTTAGTACTTCCTTTCTTTTTTTTTTTTAATATTTTATTTTTAAGTAATCTCTACACCCAATGTGGGCCTTGAACTCACAACCCTGAGATCAAGAGTCGGATGCTCTTCTGACTGAGCCAGCTAGGCACCCCCTTCCTTTCCTAAGGAATTGAATCCAATTATTTCCCCATTATGTGGATAGATCACTTTTGTTTATCCATTTGTCCATTGATAGACATTTGAGTTGTATTCACTTTTTGGCTATTATGAATAATGCTGCTCTAAATATTTATGTATCAGTTTTTGTGTGGACATATGTTTTCATTTCCCTTGGAGTAGAATTAATGAGTCTTTTTTTTTTTTTTCAAGATTTTATTTATTTATTTGAGAGAGAGAGAGAATGAGAGACAGAGAGCATGAGAGGAGGAGGGTCAGAGGGAGAAGCAGACTCCCCGCCAAGCAGGGAGCCCGATGCGGGACTCGATCCCGGGACTCCAGGATCATGACCCGAGCCGAAGGCAGTCGCTCAACCAACTGAGCCACCCAGGTGCCCAAATTAATGAGTCTTATGGTAACCCTGTGTTTAATCATTTGAGACACTGTCAGACTGTTTTCCAAAATGTCTGCATCATTTTAAAATCCCACCAACAGAGTGTGAGGGTTACAGTCTCTCTGATATCCTCATCAACACTTGTTATTATCTGACTTGGGTTCTAGTCATCCTAATGGGTATGAAGTGGTATCTCATTGTGGATTTGATTTGCATTTCCTTGATGACTAAGGATATTGAGCATCTTTTCACGTGTTATTGGCCATTTGTATATCTTCCTTTGAGCAATGTCTGTTCAGATCCTTTGCCCATTTTTAAATTGTATTGGCTTTTTATTATTGAGCTGTAAGAATTCTTTGTATACTCTAGATTCAATTCCTTATCAGATAATGCATTTTTAAATTTTTTCTATCATTCTATGGATTGTTTCTTCATTTTCTTGATGGTGTCCTGTGACACACAAAAGTTTTTAATTTTTTTTTAGGATTTATTTATTTGAGAGAGAGAGAGACTGCAAGTGGGGGCCAAGGGAGGGGCAAAGGGAGAGGGAGAGAATCTCCAGCAGGCTCCCCACTGAGCATGGATTCCCCACATAGGGCTTAATCTCACAACCCTGAGATCATGACCTGGGCCGAAACCAGAAGTTGTTAGGCTTAACCAAGTGCACCACCCATATGCCTCTATTTTGAGTTAATTTTAATATGTGGCATAAGGTAAGGGGTTTCCTCCTTTTGATGTGGCTATCTACTTGTCTAAGCACCATTTGTTGAATGTTTTTCCCTCATTGAATGGTCTTGGCACCTTTGTTGAAAACCACTTGACCAGAAATGTGAGGTTTATTTCTGGACTTTCAGTTCTATTCTGTTGATCTGTGTGTCTGTCCTTGTTCCAGAACCACACTATCTTGATTACCATTGCTTTGTATTGAGTTTGAAGTAGGAAAGTATGAGTCTTCCAACTTTGCTTTTCTTTTTCAAGATTGTTTTGGCTATTCTGGGTTCCTTGCAGTTTCATATGAATTTTAGGATCAACTTGTCAATTTAAAAAAAATTTTTTTTTCAAAAAGACATCTAGTATTCTGATAGGGATTATGCTGAATCTGTAGATCATTTTGGAGAGCACTGCCATCTAAACAATGTTAGTTAAGTCTGCTAATCTATGAACATAGAGCATTTTTTCATTTATCTAGATCTTCAATTTCAACAATGTTTTGTAGTTTTCAGAGCATACATTTTGCACTTCTGTTAAATTTATTCCTAAGTATTTTATTCTTTTTGATGTTATTGTGAATGGAACAGTTAATTTCATTTTCAGATTGTTCACTGAAAGTGTGAAAAAAATACCTGATTTTTGTATATTAATTTTGTATCCTGCAACCTTGCTGAATATATTGGTTCTAATAATTGTTTTTTGGATTCCTTAGGACTTCCTATATACAAGATCATGTCATCTGTGAATAGAGATAATTTTACTTCTTCTTTTCTGGTCTGGATGCCTTCTGTTTCCTTTTCCTTCTAATTTCTCTGGCCAGAACCTCTAGCACAATGTTGAAAAGAAGTGGTGAATAAAAAAATTAAAAAAAAAAAAAAAAAAAAGAAGTGGTGAGATCAGACATTCTTGTCTTGTTACTAATGTCAGGGGAAAAACATCCAATCTTCTACCATTAAGTTTGTTGTTAGCTGTGGGTTTTTCGTAGATGTCCTTTCTCAGGTTGACAAAATTTCCTTTTATTCCTAGTTTGTTGAGAGTTTTTATTACGAAAGTGTATTGGTCAAATGCTTTTTCTGTACCAATGAGATGATCATGTGCCTTTTATTTTTTTAATCTATTGATACGATGTATCCCATTAATTGATTTTGCATATTGAACCAACCTGTGTGCCTGAAATAAATCCCACCGGATCATGGTGTATAATTCTTTTTTTTTTTTTTCCTTATGTCTTTGGCACCAGAACCTGCTTGACCTTGTTAAAATATAATGAAAGATGTCATTTACAGTGCAACATTCTGTACTAAAAGTTATTTCCATTGGAGGTGTTGCCTGTTTGATTGGGTCTACAAAACATCATAAACACTCTTAAATTTAAGGACTACTGTATTACTCTCTCTACCAGGAATGGGTAAATCTGGCCTATTGTCTGTTTTTGTAAATAAAGTTTTATCATAACAGCCACACTCATTCATTTACATATCATCTATGGCAGCTTTCACCCAGTTGCAGTTGCTTGAGTAGTTGCACCAGAGACTGTATGGCTTGCAAAGCTTAAAATATTTATTATGTGCTCCTTTACAGAAAAAGTTTATTGGCCTCTGTACAATACCATGGTGAGAGTATAACAACACAAGAGCAAGAGTAAACAATCTTTAATATATATATATATTTTTTAACTGAAGTATTGTTGACATATAATATTAAATTAGTTTCAGGTACACAACATAGTGATTCAACAATTATATAGATTATGAAATGTTCACCGCAAAAAGTATATTACATTATTATTGACTTTGTTCCTTATGCTGTGCTTTTCATTCTGTGAATTATTTATTTTATAACTGGGAGTTTGTACCTCTTTTTTTTTTAAGTTTGTACCTCTTAATCCCCTTCACCCATTTCACCCATCTCCCCACCCCTTTGACAACTGCCAGTTTGTTCTTTATGGTTCTCAGTTTTTTATTTTATTTAATTAATTAATTTAACTAATCTCTACACCCACCATGGGGCCTGAACTCTCAACTCTAAGATCATGAGTTGAATGCTCTTCCAATTGAGCCAGCCTGGTGCTCCTGCTAGTTTGTTCTTTATATTTAGGAGTCTGTTTCTCTCTTTGTTGTTTGTTTTGTTTTTTAGATTCCACAGTGTGTGTAATTCTTTTTATTTGTTGCTGGACTCAGTTTGCTGTATTTTGTTGAGTATTTTTTTTCCCCCTCAGATTTTTTTTTTATTCTTATGTTAATCCCCATACATTACATCATTAGTTTTAGATGTAG
>NC_138375.1:115199567-115217315 GCF_054177405.1 Leptonychotes weddellii
GATCTAGTCCCGGAGCTCGGCTCTCTGTAATGGCGGCCGCCGGCGTGGTGACATCACGCCCGGCGTCAGGAGGCGGCGGGGTAGAAGGGCCGGGACAGGAGCTGCGCAACTGCAGAGCCAACCCTGCTCCGCCGCCAGGGCCGACTAGGGGGGCGGTAACCAGAGGCCAAGGCGCAGGCGCAATGTAGCCGGCTGGTAACTGAGGCACCTTCGCTTTTAGGGCGTGGTCGTCCAGAAGGGAGGGGTCGGGGGTGGGGGGGAAGGGAAGACCGAGGCACCGCAAGTGCGGCGCCTCCGGCAGAGAACCGAGTTAATTCCAGAGCACAACGTCCTGCGCGGCGCGGGCGGCGGCGTGGCGCAGACGCAGTCCCGGGGTTGGAGGGTGTGGGCGGAGAACCTAGCTACCGGAGACTTTTTCCCTAAGGTGAGCCGGCTCTGCGGTTCACCCCGCGTTTGCGTCCAGGTCACAGAAACTAGAGTTGTGACCTCGTGGTGCGCTGGAATTGTATGGGATACCCAAATCTTTGGGGGCAGGAACGGGCGCCGAGTGGTAGCCTGGTTGGAGTGACCACCTCCGCCTCTGGGCGCGGCAGGCACCTTGTAATTAGGTCACTCGTGGGCGGAGGAGGGTGTGTCTGCCCTGGGAGTGCCGCGCGGTGCACCTGACTCCCCCCCTCCCCCCCCCCCCCCCGCACACACCTGTCCTCGGGCCTAAGGTGTCCTGTTGGGCGCGATGCCTGCGGCCGAGGCTTGGGCTTCTCTCGGAGCCTCAGACCGCGCGCCTGGCTTCCACACGCCCCACGCAGCCTCGCCCGTTGTTGCCTTCCCACCCAGGTGTGCGCCTTCTTACCCCTCGGGTTCCTTGTGGGAGTGAGAACAACACCTCCCCCCCCCGCCCCAACCCCTATTCTCTCTGGCCTACTTTCTAGAGGGACGACGACCTGAGGTGTCAGAAGCGGCTACAACCCGCGTTTTAAAGAAAGCTCAGATACCTTAGGATCAGATCTCGGTCTGGCTATGAATCTCTTTGGGGTTTGTGAAATGTTTTCACATCCCCATGTCCCTGCATTCACAGAAGTATTTGTTTCTGTAAAGCGCCAATTATGTGCTCGATCGCACGCTTGGGAGAAAGAAGGGTCAGCCTTCCCAGACTGAAAATGACAATTCTGCTTTCCGTTCTACCTCCCAGCAGCGTGCCCAGAGGAAAGTGTCTCAGATCTACCTCCCCAAAGACTTGTAACATAATTTACCAGACTTGAAAAAAAAAAGTTATTTTAGCCCAAATTCTGACCATGTTTTGCAGTTATCATCCCCAAATAATAGAGGAGTAAGAGTTAAGATCATGCAGAATGTATGAGGAAAAAATCATCGCTTAGTGCTCATGATTATAAAGCCATGCTTAGTGTGCTGTCATCTTAGGTCTTACTCTTCACTGTTGCCCTGTACTGTGTGAGAACTGGTCCTGTCTCATAGGGCAAGAAGCAGAGGAGCACTCAGAAAAGAGAAGGGACTTCCAAGGTAGTGATCAGGATTTGAAACTTTATAGTCCCACGTGCAGGGTCTCAGGCACACTCACACAACTGAACTCCAAGGACTGAAATATGGAATAGGGTCAATATGATTTCCCTTTGCCTGAGTTATCCTGTTTAGAAAGGTGGGGGTGAGATTAGTTTGGTTCATTAAAAAGTATTGGGCACCCTAAGGGCTGCATTCATTCATGTTTCAGAGGTCCTGAATGGGTGCAAATGTGTCCTGAGGACATCAAAATTTTAAGCATCTGCAGCAGCATTTTACAAAGTAGTTTCCATGGACCATAATTCCAATGAGAAACAAATTCCTTTCAAAAGGAAATTTAGAAAATGCTATATTGTCAGAAGTCATGTGGTTAAAAAAACAAAGCAAACAAAATAAAAACCTCATGGGTTTTATCTACCCTAAAAAAAAGTATTGAGCACCTACTATGTGTTAAGATTATAAATGAGTGGGTTTTTTCCAAAGTGATGTGAGCTCCTAGTTGGTAGCCCTAATGTACGTATTATTTATTTTCTCTTGATGCAGATTACTTGGCTCACCACCACAAAATGGAGAGAAGATATAATTATATATACTTAAAACACCCTGCCAAATAATTAGATGCCATGACTTAACTTCTTAAGGAATGAATTCTAGGAAGCTCTTATTAGCATTCAAGCTGTGAAGTAAAGCATATGTGATTACAAACAATACAGAACTAAATCAGAATGTCTTTTCCTTTAAAAATAATCTAGAATGTTTTCTACTTTGCGGGACTCAAGCTAGCCATGGATCTAAAACTTCAGTTTGATTAATCTGGTCTTGACTAATTGGACCTGACTGTCTAAATTCTAGAGCTCAGGAATACTTGAAACAAAAAGTTAAAAGAAAAGAAAAAAAAAAGTCCTTTTAATTTCTTGGCAAAAACCAGAGAGTGAATAAAGCAAATATGCTTTGAGAAAGAATCTTTGCTCAGATGGAAAATTCAGTATACAGCAAGTCTAAGTGTTACCTATGATGTTTAAACATAGCTATAAATAAAAATCATCTGATGATGAGGGCGGGGTAGGAGGAAAATGACCTTCAGCAAATAGCTTTATAATAGATATCTTAGCCAAAGTATAAAAATTGACATTAAACATCGAGAAGGAAAGATATATCTTTTTGTCAGCAATTCTCTTGGCCTTACATTAGGTTTATTTTGTTGTTGTTCCTTCCAGTTCCCTGACTTTTAAGCTTACTGAGACAGAAAGTAGAGCCATATAGGTAAGAAATGGCTCTGGAGTCAGATGGACCTGGTTTGAATTCTGGTTTTGCATGAAGTTTGGAAGTTACCTAAACTCTGAGTTTCAGTTTTCTCATTGATAAAGTGGGGATAATTGTAATTGCCAAATAATAGGGTTCTTCTGAGAATTAAGTGAAATTATAAATGTAAAACACAACACAGCATATAATAAATGTCCAGTAAGTATTAAAGTGTTAGATCTTCTTCTTCTTCTTCTTCTTTTTTAGAGGGAGGGAGGGGGGGCGGTGGGGCAGAGGAAGAGGAAGAATCTCAAGCAGGCTGCACAGAGCCTGAGGCGGAGCTCCATCTCCTGACCCTGAGCCGAAATCAAGAGTCAGATGCTTAACTGGCTGAGTCACTGAAGGGCCCCTAGGTATTCTTATTCTTATTACTTCTAAGTGGTCTCTGATTCTAAATATCCTCTAATGCTACTTGGAGCACCACAACGCCTGCCGTGAAATACATAGTGGTCCTTGGAAAGAGAACATCATGATATCAAAAAAATGATATAGATACAAAGCCATTAGATGAAGTGAAGATGGGTGGGGTGGGGGGGGAAGGATTCAAGAAAAGAGGGTAGAGATGAAACAAAAAGAACATCCCCTCTCTTCCCTTGACATCATGGAAACATTCAGAAGACCTGTTGTGTAGAGAAAAAGATAATGAGGAATAAATCCAAGAATTAATACAGTTGGTCAGCCTTATGTTCCTGTTGTACCAGAATCTTTTCTCTGTAAAGGGTGCCATATCTGATGGCATGCGCTTTGCACCAAGGCCTTCTATACCCCAGAAGCTCCAAAATAAAGACCTACTTAGTCAACATTTTAGTGGCTATGCCCATGAGAAACCTGCCATGCTCTGGCCGATTGGACCTGCCCAACTACCAGAAGATTTCGTACGCAGGATACACAGTGATACTTGCAACTCGTTGGTATCCATCCGTTTTTCTCTTTTGCAATTTTCAGAAAAATTCAACTTACATTGCCCTTTCACCTGAAATTAGAATTTTATAGATGTGGTCAAAATTTTGTAGCCAGGAACTTTGCCACAAATATAATAAAGCTCTTTCACCCAGCTACTGCAGTTTGACTAAAGAAAAAAAGAGAAATAACCATGTCCCTTGGTAATGTCCATGACATCTAGATACCATTCTCACTTACAGAGGAAATATTTCTCTCCGTTACAGGGGAAAAAAATAATCTTAAACAAAAGGCAAAGTTTATCACTCCAGAGGGCTGGATAAGCCTTAAGAAAACTGTCACTAACTATGCAGGTATTAAAAATCTTATCAGAGAAGTACGTTTATTGACATGGAACATTACGCACAATATAGTATTCAGTGACAAAATTACCTTATAAAACAGGATGTAAAACCCTAATTTTACTAAATAAATATTATAAATAGATGTTTATGAGAGACTTTAATAAAGATTTTATTTACTTATTTGAGAGAGAGAGAGCAGGGAGAGGGGCAGAGAGAGAAGGAGAAGCACTCCCCGCTGAGCAGGGAGCCTGACGCGGGGCTCGATCCTGGGACCCTGGGATCATGGCCTGAACCGAAAGCAGATGCTTAACAGACTGAGCCACCCAGGTGCCCCCATGAGAGACTTTAGAAATGTACACAATGAAGTATTAATAGCAGTTGCTTCTGGTGAATGGGATTTTTATTTTTTTCTTTTTATATACTTGAGTCTTCTGTAATGAAAATATGTTGCTCATAATTGTGAAAAGAAAATTTCAGAATATCTGAGTAAACATGACTAGGCACCTCTTAGGGGAAGCACAGGCCCCAAACAACATGCAGCTAATAGTTCTGTTAAATATTCCTCTATGCCCTGGAATATTAATATTACCCACTTTCCTGTGAAGAGTAGTCTCACCTTCATGTGGCCTTCTCACATGGCCTCGTCACAAAGCATTTCAATATGGTCTTTTCTCCTTCCTTCCCTCTCATTAAAAGGTTTTACCCTCAGCTCAGGTGGCCCTCTTACTGTCTCAGAGAAGTGCTATACACCTCCGTTCCTACTTTCACCTCTTTGCGCAACATGTCTTGCTCCCCAGGCAGCCAGTTGTATCTATATGAGCACTACTTGTCATTCAGGACCCGTTCAAGCCCCACACTCTAGGTCATCCATGTAGCAATTGGACTATACATACTGGGGAGCTCTCAACCTAGGATTCAGGGGGAATCCATCAACTCCCAAAGGAATTTTCTTTTTTATTGAAATTTTTATTGAGACCATTTTTTTTTAAGATTTTATTTATTTATTTGAGAGAGAGCAGCACGAGTGGAGAAGAGTGGCAGAAGGAGAGGGAGACTCAGCAGGGATCCCAGGATCCTGGGATGATGACCGGAGCTGAAGGCAGTCTTTTAACCAACTGAGCCACCCAGGAGCCACTGCACTCCTTGAGACAATTTTAGATTCATATGCAGGTGTAAGAAATAATACAGAGAGATCCCGGTTTCCCAATGGTAACATCTTGCAGTACTATAATACAGTATCACAACTGGCCATTGATACGGATACAACCCATATTCAGATTTCCCCAGTTCTACATGCACTCACTTTTATATGTGTTGGGGGGGGCGGGCGAGGGGACTTTTACTGCCATACAATCGGGAGTTTTCTTTTGTACGTGTTTTTTCTGGGGAAAAGGTTCTTAGCTTTCATCAGATTCTCTCAAGTATCATAGACGCAAAAAGGGGGTTGAGTCCCAGCTCTGAGAATTCTAGGAGACCATACCCCAAATGTTATAGCTGACTGTTCCGAAAGCAACATTTAATTGGCACTTGCCACATGGCAGGCATAGGGATGGGCATGGGGGAGAGGTGATGGGAAGTAGTGGAGGAAAAGCGGGGAAAACCCAGAGGTGCATAAAACACAGCCCACTGAGCTTATGCTCCAGCAGGGGAAGACAGACATTCCGACAGATAAATCATTTATTAAACATGTATAGAAGAGGAACGGCCTTGTTGCTTGGGGCGGCTTGGGAAGTATTTCTACAGAAGCTGATGCTTGAGCTACATCTTGAAGGATAATCCAGAATTCTTCAGCTGAGAAGAGAAGAACTAGCTGTTAAAATCACACCCACTTAAATCGTATCTATTCTAGATGTTTTGAAGAAAACATAGGAAATTATGCCTCCATTTGTTTATTCTACAATGTTAAGGTATCAGATTCTTCAACTCCCGCATGTAAGTGTTGAGGCCAAGGGATATTTTCCCCCTGAGTCTATTTTCCACTGTCTTGTCCAAATGGGATACAGATCCTGCCTGCTTAGCTTGAGAAAGGCATTTTATCTCTGGCGCCTTGATCACATCAGAGCTTATATTTAAAGCATGAGTGATGAGAAGAGACCGCAGCTGAGCCCTGGCTCTGTCCTAACCCTAGAGCACCTCTCCACTGAAGGCTCTAGAGGCCATCCTACAGTGGCTGGTGAGAACCAGAGTTAGTCAGAGTCCTGAGTAAAATCTTTGTTCTACAATCCAGGCTGCACTTACTGGGATCTGCCACAGGGGCTCATCAGAAACCCTTAAGGACTGGGCTACCTGGCTCCCCACGTGTGCCCCCCTACACACACCCATGTTTGATGGTTGGCTGCCTTGTGTGGACTCAGGCTCAGACACCCCTTGGAGGCCTCAACCTGTTTAGGTTGCAGGTTCCACATCAAACTGTTCAATTCCCAATACTGCTCATAGGGAGATCATTCTCTCTGGTGCAGCCATCCTGTACCAGGGAGGCCAAGACCCTACCATCAGCACACCCTTTGAAGAGCCTCCTAGAAGCCTGGCTCAAGGCACCACTTTTTATGGCCTCTGTGTTCTCATGCAAAGTTGTGGAACCACCTAACCATCAGTATTTTCATCTGTAGGATGGGGATCATAATAGTACCATCCCCATAAGTTTATTTCAAGCTTTAAATAAATGAATCCATGTAATGCTCTTAGCACATAACAAGTACTCCATCTACATTAGCTATTATTATTAACTATTTTCATAATAAAATTATTTCTGGTTGTAAAAAAATTAATGATCACTGCAGAAAATTTGTGAACTACTGACAAGTTTGAGGAAGAAACAATCACAACATCCAGAAATGAGGAATATATATATATAAAACTAAGTTCACACTGTATGTCTGTTCTGTAATTTGTTTTATTCAACTGATGTATCATGACCTTTTCCCCATATTGTTAAATACTTAGAAAATATTTTTATTTTTTTATTTTTATTTTTAAAGAATTTATTTATTTGAGAGAGAGAGACAGAGCACGAGATGGGGGAGGGTCAGAGAGAGAAGCAGACTCCTGGCCAAGCAGGGAGCCTGATGTGGGGCTCAACACAAGGCTCGATTCGGGGCTTGATCCCAGGACCCCGGTATCATGACCTGAGCCAAAGGCAGGTGCTTAACCGACTGAACCACTCAGGCACCCCTAGAAAATATTTTTAAAAGACTACTTTGTTTTTGGGGCACGTGGGTGGCTCAGTCAGTTAAGCATCTGCCTTTGGCTCAGGTCATGATCCCAGGGTCCTGGGATCAAGTCCCACATCAGGCTCCCTGCTCAGAGGGGAGTCTGCTTCTCCCTCTCCCGCTCCCCCCCTGCTTGTGCTCTCTCTCTCTCTCTCTCTCTCTGTCAATAAATAAATAAAATCTTAAAAAAAAAAGACTACTTTGTTTTCAGGTATATCAGTATAACCCAATTTATGTAACTAATCCCTTAGTTTGATAGACTGTTTCCTATTTTTATATTTATAAATATCACAATAAGTGTCTTGTTCATGAATGTTTCTCTGCATCTTTGTTTATTCCTTAAGATAAATGCTTGGAAGTGAGACGACTGTGCCAAAGGCTCTATAACCTGTTTTTGTTTTGTTTTGTTTTTTAATGGCAGGTATATAGAATTGGATTAACCATAATCCTTTGTTCTGACACTCTCAAAATTGGTATGGATGGCCTGATTTTGTTAAGTTAGGTAGTAAATTCATTAATTTTAATAACATATTCAGTACCTGTCAATCCACAACCCAAAACAAAAGCTAGGGCCTCAACAATAACCAATACTGAAGCATAAAGCTCTCCACCCCATCTTCTGTGCTCTCTACCCAAGGGAACTGTTCTAAATTGTATGTTCGTTTCCTTTTCTTTTTATATGATTTTGCTGTATCTGTATATATTCCTAAAGAGTAATTTTTTAGAACTGTCTTCAGTTTTATAAAAAGGACATCAAGCTGTACGTAATCTTTGGGGACTTGTTTTTTCCACTTACTTTGCTAAAATTCATCCATATCGTTGTATTCCACTGTAGTCATTTTGCCTGGTATTAAATACCCCACTGTGTAGACGTACCGCGGTTTATCATCCTCTCTCCCACTGATGGGCAGGTACATTGTTTCTAGGATTTAGCTCTTGCTCCCACTGCTGCTATGAACATTATACTGTAAATGTTCCCTGTTGTATATGTACAAGAGTTTGTCTAGGGAACCAATCTGCACCCCCACCAGCTATAAATGAGAGAGCCTCTAGATCCACATTCTCTGGTATACCATGGATCCGTGTTGTCAGGTTGTTCTCCAAGTGGCTGACTCAGTCTACCTCCCTCCAGCAATATCTGGGAATGCCAATTTCTGCAAACTCTTTCCAACCCTAAGGATCATTAAAAATTTTTGACCATGTGACAAGGAAAAGATACATCTCCCTTCTGTGTAACTTTGTTGCAAGGTCCTGACTCCTCTAAAAGCCAAGAGAGAAGCGGTTTGGCTCAGAGCATTGTTTCCAGTCTAATAACTTCAGTGACATTTCTGGGACTGATTCCCCAGTAGCTCAGCTGCTTTCCCACGTCCTAAAAGAGGTGACATGGTTGGAAGGAGGGAATGAGGGGGGCCAGGATGGGAAACAAGCCCAACTCGCCACAGTGGAAGCTTGTCTCCTGGTCCCAGCCCCTGCCAGTGTCAGATCACTCCTTCTCCTTGATGAAGCAGCCATTATCTCTTCCCTACCCCCCACCCGAGGAGAGCCAGCATAATGCTACCCTTTGTTATTTGAATTGATAAATTTCAACCTCTTTCCCTGCTCTGCAGTAAAAGAACTTTCTATTTTGGGCTTAGTGACATAGCCCAAACCAAGCAGAGAGCGGCAGGCTGTAGCATGAGTTAACAGTCTTTCTTCAAGGGAGAGAACCTACAAGCAGACAGAAGGACCTTCCAAAGTACATCATCTGCATACTAACGTGCAGCCTATTTGCTTGTCTTTCTGCGGACAGAAACATTTCAAAGTTCAAAATTGAACAATCCCTAATCTTCAGGGTAGGCTGATGAGTAAATCCTGAAAAATTTCTCCCATCATTTCGCCAGGAATTCATGGATGTCCACTTGTGTACCTAGGGCTGGACTAAGTATTGTCAGAGAAGAGAATTTTGTCTTCAAGGGGAATTCTAGCCACCCCAAATTATAATGATTTGAGGAGTGCCTAAAACATTTGCCTAAGAATATGCTTTCCCCCTTAGTACTTTTCCCTGCCTGAAATCTCACATTGCTGTAGGGTCCCAGGTCCCAAGAAGCCTCCAAGAGTACACAGAGGTCATGCTTACAGGAGGAGCAATCTATTTAAACCATCAGCACCTGTTAGCACAGAACCACAGCCTGGAAGAATAGGACAGAAGACAAGTGAGTTTCCCCCACTTTTGTTTCGGCAAACTTTATCTTAGGGGAAGTTTCAAATATGCTGTGTAACATAAAACATAAACACCAATTTATTGTGCTTACAGATTCGAGGTGTCAGAAATTCAGAAAGAGCACAGTTGGGATAGCTTCTCTCTGCTCCAAGCTATCTGGGGCCCCAGCTGGGGAGATTCAAAGTCTGGTGATGACTTCATAACTGGGAGCTAGAAGCATCTCAGGTTTGTTTACTCACATGTCCAGTGTCTGAGTCTGGAGCACTCAAAAACTCGGACTGCTGACCAGAGCACCTACACACAGCCTCACCATGTGGCACGGCTTCCTCCCAGCTTGGTATTCTCAGGATAGACTTCTTACAGGGCACCTTAGGGCTCCAACTCCAAGCATTCCAGTCAGCAGGTGGATGCTAGATCATCACTTTTTATCACCTAACCTCAGAAATCACATTGTCGCTTTTGCTGTGCTCTGTTGGTGGCAAGCAAGTCCAAAGCTCACCCAGACTCAAAAAGAGTAGAATCACACTCCCCCTTTACAGAGGCAGGGGTAAAGCTGCAGAAGAGCATGGAAGCATGGCAGATACTGTTGCTCTACTTGGGGATGGGATGGTCAATCAAGCCTGCCTTTCCAACATCAACCAGAGAAATGTGGCAAATCATGGGAACCTGGTGGAGGAGAGAAAGGTGGGGGAGCTTATTTGTTTGCAGGGTCACATCCTACAGTCGTGTAAATTATACCCTTAATAACCAAGGGGGTGACTGGGCTGAGACCAAGTCCACTTGCTGTGCCTGTGCCTGACTCTGGGGCTGTGTCGCCGGGAAGAAGAGGCACCTGCTCTAATACATGTAAGGTACCACAGGGACAGGAGGTGTCCCTGGATCGATAGTAAAAGGTCATTCAATCTAACTGACACTTCTTAGATACCTATTGAACACATGCTACTTTGAAGAATATTATCTTTTTTTTGGTTTAAGCAGCACCAAGTTGACTAAGAAATATCTCAAAAATGGTCCTGGATTTACTCATATACTTGTTAAATGGTGCAAGTTTTTAGCCATCAGACAACTGTTGATTGCATTGGTCTAGAATGTTCTAGATGTATCTTGAAAGAAACTTAGACACCGTGTCCCAATGACCATAGGCCCAATCTGACCCATCTGCTGCAAGCCTTGAGTGAATGCAAAAAGTCATTACAGGATGGATAGGAAACAAGGCCAAACAGAACCGAGGGCTTTCTTCTCTTCTCTGCAGTCCCTATTCTTCATTAACATAGCTTTTATGGTTTGATTAAATCTCCAGGGAAGTAAATGCTTTCATTTCTGTTTATGGCTATCAGGAAAATAAAATAATGTAGATAAGGCCAGGTAATTTCCAAGGATTTTAAGGACCAGGAGAACATCAGACCAACCTGAGTTTGATAAGGGCAGACATGTTACAAGGAAACTCACTCAAGTCCAGATAGAAGTCTCTGTCGGTGAGAGTATTAAAAAGCTGTGATCATGTTGATCTAGCGATGCTGCTGGTCAACAGCTGGGTTGAGGAAAGCCTCAAATGGCAAGGTCTAGAGCACCTTTTTTTAAAAACTTATTAGGCCTCAGGTGTTGAGTGTTAAATTAATTGCATTTTTTAGTTCAGATCACATTCCCTTCGTCGGTCCATACAAGGCCACTCTTAAATATGGATGCCTGTATTTTCTCCTATTTCTGCTCCTCACTCCTATCCTTCCTCCCTGCAAACAACCATTCTAATCCATTTACTCATATTTTTTGGCTTCTATGTGTTCATGTGGATGTGTTATTGTCTGCTCTGCATGTATTTTAATTTACACAATGGCATTGTGTTACAGGTCTCACTCCGGGTCTTACTGTTTCCACTCCACATTTTGTAAGACCTATCCACATTGCTATGTGCACATCCAGTCCATCCTTCCTGACTGCTGCAGAGTACTCCAGTAATGGGCACCCCCAGTGCCTCTGACTTCCCACCACCCAAAACACTGCTGCCATGAGCAGCCTATGTGACCAATTTTGGACCTGTATGGCAATCTCTTTAGACAACGTCTCGCCCATAGGTGTCCTTAAGTGCATTAGAAAAGACACCTCTTCCCCCCTTGGAGAAAACTGCCCCAGAGTAAAATGCTAGGCTTGGCAACGTAGAGCTCAGGCTGGGTTTCAGCCCCCACTCACCCCCTCATTTGGAGTCTTCTTCAGGGTACAACTGTAGGAGGTGGCCCTGCCAACAAACATTCCCCAATTCTTACTTCTAGCAGGTTTCACTTGCAACATCACTCCTGGTCGGTACATGAAAGAGGAGGGTGTCAATTGAGCCCAGAAATATCCTCATGGGATCTGTGTCTACTTAATTTGATCAAGCAGGGCTACATTCCCTGGGCACTTTATACTTGGGTGGATGCAGTTTGTGGGAACACCATGGCTAGTGTACAAGCTCCACGGGAACCGGGGAGTCAGACATGGTGACAATACACAGGAATCGTTGGGGCTGGTTCAGATAGACCTGCCTGAGGCCAAGGCAAGGGGCCCAAGTACTTTACTCCCTCACTTTGTCTTGGAGATGGCAGAGAAACATCTTTTCTCTTAATGCTGTTGTCCCAGGACACAGGTGAAGTGGTTGGGCTCATATTCACAAGGCAGCCGCTCTGACTGGCTTGGCCACAAATGGTGGAC
The DNA here is from genome assembly GCF_054177405.1 of Leptonychotes weddellii. Classification (NCBI taxonomy): domain Eukaryota; kingdom Metazoa; phylum Chordata; class Mammalia; order Carnivora; family Phocidae; genus Leptonychotes; species Leptonychotes weddellii. The sequence goes on from NC_138375.1 coordinate 115,211,723, forward strand.
ATCTGGCCCTGAGCCATCCTGCCTTTGGCCCTTGGAGAACATCCTGTGACCTGCACAACGAAGAACTGATGGTCCTTAGGTCCTTACTCAAGGTCACCTGGACAGGCCAGCATTCAACTGTCCAGGACAAACTCCTTTAAACAGGTCAGGTTTCAAATCCATCAGAAATTCTTAGTGGCCATTCAGATATATCTAAATCCTCTTAAAATAACTGTGTATGGAGGTCAATGAAACACTTAAGTTACAGAGAAAGCTGTTATTTTCATGCTGATGTTTTCTCAGCTGTCAAATGAGGATAAACACAAGGAGAACTTCTAGAAGAAGACAGAAGTCATAATTTACAATTTTTCAGAAAAGAATCAATGGAATTTTCAGATTTCTGGAAGAAAGGCAACCCCCCCAAAACCAAACTGTTAATACATTTCTGGATTATGCTTGTGAATTTAGAACTACACTTCAGTATTCAGAAGAAGCCTGGATAATAGTCAATCGTGCAAGGATGTGAGTCACACTGAATACCACAGGCATTACTGTTATTGTTTGCAGTTGTGAATGAGAAAGGGGTGGGCTTTGAAACAATGCAAAAGAACAGAAGTACTAATCAGTTGTATGCATCAACAAACATCAGGGTCTGGAAAATATTGACCACTAAGTGGGCCTGTGACAGAAAAAATATAATATAAGCTTCACATTCAGAAAGAGGAGCAAAGGTTAAAACTTGGAGATGGCTGCCATGTGACAAGAAAGATCCAGAGATTCACAAAAGGGCTGACTGCTTCACACAGGACAAGGCATCCGTCATCCACTGAGACCTGACTTATCCTTCTCAAATGGTTCCAGCATAACTTCATCCCTTTCCAGTCCTCACACCAGAAATGCATGGCCCCGTCAGGGTCCTGGAACTGACCTTAGATTAGATTGGTTGTTTGACCTTGGATTAGAATGGTTGTTTGCAGGGAGGAAGGATAGGAGTGAGGAGCAGAAATAGGAGAAAATACAGGCATACATATTTAAAAGAGTGGCCTTGTACGGATGGACTAAGGGAATGTGCCCTGAACTAAAAAGTACAAGTGTCTCTTGGTTAGATCCCCATCCTGATATCCTGGAGTCACTAACTCACATCATTGGCTTGTTGATGTTTAAAGACCTCCAGAGAGGTCTGGGGTGCCTTCTAAACCATGTGAATCCAAAGCCAGCATCTCTCCCTGCATTGTCAGCCCGGGCTCCTGCTTTTTATCATTAAGAATGACAGAGACCACAAGTAGATTTCAAATGTTCTCACCACAAAAAAGAAAAATGGTAAATATATGCTGTGATATATTAGCTAAAGCTATGGTGGTAATCATTTTGCAGTACAGAAGTGTATCAAATAACACATTGTACACCTAAAACTTACACAGTTTTCTATGTCAATTGTATCTCAGTAAAGCTGAAAAAGGAAGGAAGGAAGGAAGGGAGGGAGGGAGGGAGGAAAGAAGGGAAGAAGGGAAGGGGGAAAGAAATGATGGAGACCAGAACTGGCTCCTGTAGCACACTGCAAGATCTCAGATTGAATTTGGATTCTGAGGCTACCTTTCCCACCCTCTCTCCTATTTGATTCCTAGTCTAAGGTATACCATATTTGTTTATTTACGTACTTGTTTATTGGATTTAAAAGTATCTTTCTTGGGGCGCCTGTGTGGCTCAGTCATTAAGCTTCTGCCTTAGGCTCGGGTCGTGATCCCGGGGTCCTGGGATCGAGCCCCACATCAAGCTCTCTGCTGAGCAGGAAGCCTGCTTCTCCCTCTCCCACTCCCCCTGCTTGTGTTCCCTCTCTCGCTGTGTCTCTCTCTGTCAAATAAATAAATAAAATCTTTAAAAATAAATAAATAAATAAATAAATAAAAGTATCTTTCTTCTGTGTGAGGGAATGGGTGAAATAGGCCATGGGGATTAAGGAGTGCCTTGTCGTGATGAGCACCAGGTGATGTGAAGAATTATTGAATCACTGTATTGTACACCTGAAACTAATACAACACTGTATGTTAACTAACTGGAATTTAAATAAAAACTTAAAAAAAAATAAAAGTATCTTTCTTCTGAGAAGCTCAACTCATAATTTTTTAAGAGGGGTGCCTGACTGGCTCAGTCGGTGGAGCATGTGACTCTTGATCTTGGGGCATGAGTTCAAGCCCCACATTGGGCATAAAGATATTACTTAATAAAAAATGAAGAACAAATAACCTTTTAAAACAATTTTAAGGAATGGCCACTTAATAATGACCAAGAAATTATGGTATCACCAGATGACTAATCAAGAAGAAATGAGCCCAAATTAAGGCAAAGGAGATGTGAGTTGGCTCCTGATGAAGTATATGGCAAAAAGGAAAATTCAGGCTGGATTAGGCCATGGACAGAAGGATGGGAAGTTCATCTCATTCCACAGCCCTTCAAGGATCAGAGCAGGAGACCTTACATAGTCTAGACTCCAGGCATGCCTACCTGAAAGCAGGGAAAGGCCAAGGCTCCTTATAGATCTGGTAACACTTCAGAAGAATGGCTAATGGCTCTAGCCAACTGAATTTTTTTTTTTTTAATTTTATTTATTTGACAGAGAGAGAGACAGGAAGAGCAGGAACACAAGCAGGGGGAGTGGGAGAGGGAGAAGCAGGCTTCCCACTGAGCAGGGAGCCCGATGCGGGGCTTGATCCCAGGACCCTGGGACCACGACCTGAGCTGAAGGCAGACGCTTAACGTCTGAGCCACCCAGGCGCCCCGCCAACTGAATTTTTTATTCCTAGCAGCTGAACAAGAACCTATTCCTAGAGGAAAAAGGAGTCCTGGGAGCCTGTCTAGGATTCCAAGAGCTCAGAAAACCTTTTATGTCTGCCCTCTCCACATCCCTGGAGAATGGATGTGTTCACTATTGATTTTCTTAACCACTTTTTGGAGGCCAAGGGAAGGGGAATCTTAAATGTTAATGTCCATTTAGTGGCTGAAACTTTCAAATAATCAAATAAATAGTACCTGTTCTATCAAAGCTACATTTGGCAGTTATCCATGCAGAAGCAGGATACAAGTTTTCTCCTAAAGGCAACTTCCTGGAGGACTTGAGCAAGGCCAGACAGGGAAGACACGACATCACTGCAGTTCCCAGTGAGCTCCTCAGAGCACACAGGTGCGTGGGTCCATTCCACCGACTGGCAGTTCCCAGCCCTTCTCAGCGGGGGCCCAGCACATGCCTGAGAAAGTTTCCCTCTGCTGCCTCAACCAACTGCTAGAGAATCAGGAATTCTAGGTCGCATACCAGGCTGCTTAAGCAATGACGAATCTGCTTCACTCCCTCCTTTGTTTCCTAACCGAGAGTGTAGTCCAGTTTCAGTGTGGAGGCCAGAAATGGCTGATGACATCACCACTTCCCCACAGCGGTTCAATCCATCATCTCAGCAGGTAAACCACCTTCCCTACACTTCCTTTTGAAGGCCAAAGCTAGAGGTGGCAGTCCTTAAACAGGGCACTCAACCTATCGACTCCTAGCAGACCACAGTTTTCAAAACAAACCTCCAGGAGGTGGGGAGTTGGGCCAATAGTACTGAGACCTGGTGGCTACCATGGGCCCTGCTGTATAAGTGTATGGCCTGGAGCAAGTCTGTGCGTATTCAGTGCCTTTGGATAACCTTTAAAGGGATGCTTTGACGTGTGCCTTCGGCTCAGGTCACGATCCCAGGGTCCTTGGATCGAGTCCCTCATAGGGCTCCTTGCTTAGCAGGGAGCCTGCTTCTCCCTCTGCCTGCCTCTCTCTCTCTCTCTCTCAGACAAATAAATAAATAAAATCCTAAAAAAAAAAAGTGCTGTTTTGACCTATCTCAGCAATAAGATTTTCTACAACTCTGGGCTAAAAGAGGAAAAGGGGCTGCAGTTGCTGCAGAAGACTTCTGGTGGTAACTTCACCTATCTAGAAGAAATAGAGCCGTGTTAGAGCCACATCAAGAAGACACAGACCCAGGGCTGCGAGCACAGCCACCTGGGGACAGGTGCATGGTCCCCACCCCTTGGGGATGAATTTTGGAATAACCACCGGCTCACTGGAGAACACAGCTGCCATTCTCATCCATTTCCTTCCTTTTTCTCTCCTTTTCTTCTGTACCCTGAGGCCAGATTATTTCTGATTTACAAGAAGAAAAAGTATGATGTATTCCCCCTAGCTTTAGGGAGAATCACTCTTGTGACTGAATTGAACTCAGATGTTCCTGACACATAAATCGACATTTAGATAATCACCATCCCTTTGCAAGCCTTTTGAAAAGTACTGGCTTACACTGATCTACTATCTTATCTTTAACACTTTATTTTATCATCCTTGAGAAATCATAGTACCACGCGGATGAAGAGCTGGTTACATGGAAAGTCCTGCCATGATGAGATTACTAATCGAGTGGAAGAGACAAGCCAGAGGAGAAAAAGCAGGGGCAAATGCATAGGAAGCTAATCACAGCTCTACAGAGTTAGTGAAGGTTTGGAGATGGGGGACAGACTGACTAATATACTATGTACTGAGAAGAGAAATGACTGGGCATGCACATTTTTCTAGAAACAATTCATTAATATTTCTTTTTCATTGCAGTACTCGGCCCAAAATCTAGAGTGATCATCTAAAAATTATGTATAATTTCAAACATATACATGAGTAGACCTTTCATAAAGCTTATAATTATTCACTAATTCATGTAGGATTATAATGATCCCCCATACACTCATTATCCAGTTTCAACAATCACCAACTCATACCCGTTGTACCCATTATTATTTTATCTGCACCCCCGCCAACTTCCTCCATCCAGTGTTGTTTGAGGCGAATCATAGGCATCATATCATTTCATGTATAAATATACAACATGTATCTCTAAAAGATAAAAACTCATTTTAAACTGAATCACTCCCCCCACTTGAAATTAATAATTCTGTCATATCCAGGTGATCATGTTTCAGTCAGCATATAAAAAGTGTTGACCAATGTGGAGAGGTGTGAAATAGTACCATTCCCACAGACTACACGATGAAATGGGACATAGTCCTAGCTTTGCCAATAAAACATCAGAAAGTGGGTGATGAAAAACCTCATAGTCAACCTAATATTTATTGTGTGTCTATTCTGCATTTCAGGATGGGGAATCATGGGACAGAATCCCGAAAGGAAAATTAGAGAGCCTGCCTCCTCATGAGCAATTCCCTTCGGACAAGAGGAGACTCCATGTAGTTAGTCAATGTCATGGTGTCACTTGTTGCCTCAGAGCTATACACACAACTCAGGAATGTGAGCCAGCTCTGCAGGCAAGGGAATTAACTGTAGATCCAGAGCACACTCCAGAAGCAACAGTCTATGAGAGTTTTCCAATGCCTAATTCTACTGGTTTCTGTTTCTTTGGAAATATTTTAAGAATTTATTGGACCTGTAATAACATTTAGTGTCATTCACAAGGGTTAGAAGAGAAAGTAGAGTCACTTAACAAAAGGGGGGTGTTTCAAGGGATATATACATATTCCCTGTATTCCTTTGTACTGATCAACAAACGCTCCTTTAAGAATGTTACATAAACACAGAGGTTAGTTTATG
>NC_138375.1:115217815-115225590 GCF_054177405.1 Leptonychotes weddellii
TCCCAGGACCCTGGCATCATGACCTGAGCCGAAGGCAGACGCTTAACAACTGAGCCACCCAGGTGCCCCTCTTGTATTGATTTTTAAAGGAATTTGCTATATATTTTAGGTATAATAATATAAATTATGTAATTTCCCAATTGTGACCTGCCTTGCCTCGTCTAAAATAAATATGTTTCTCCCCTCTTCAATCTGTTAGCGTGGTAGACTACACTAATAGATTTCCTAATCACCCCTGTATTCTGGGATAAACCCAACTTCGTTGTTATACAAGTATCACTTTTATGTATTCTGGATTTTGCTTGCTACTATTGTGTTTAGGAGTTTTGCAGCCGTACGTAAATGACAATGGGCTTATTGTCCTTGTTTTATTGACCTTACCTGGTTTTAGTTTCAAGACTATTCTATACATTCATTCACTGAACAAAAATTTTTTTGAATGCCCACTATACCCAAGGCGCTATTCTAGGCACTTGGACATATCATGAACAAAAGAGAAAAATGTCTATCCTGGTGGAGATTACATTCTAGCCTCATATGATGAGTTGGGGTATGTTCCCCTTTTTCTGTTCTCTGGAGGAGCTGTACAACTTGGGAATTATCTCATCCTTAAATGTTTGAAAGAACATCCCTTATTGTTTTTTGGTTTTTTTAATTTTCAAGTAAGCTCTGTGCCCAACATGGGGCTTGAATTCACATTCCTACAGAAAGAGTAGCATGCTCTACTGCCTGAGCCAGCCAGGTACCCTTGAAAGAACATATTTTTTAAATCTGGTACTTTAACAATTGATTCTTTTTTTTGCCCAAAGATTTTATTCATCTATTTGAGAGAAGAGAGCACAAGAGCACAAGAGCACATTCATCTACTGAGCGAGAGAGCACAAGTGGGGTTGGGGGAAGTGGAGAGCAGAGGGAGAGGGAGAAGTGGGCTCCCCACTGAGCAGGGAGCCCGACAGGGAGCTTGATCCCAGGACCCTGAGACCAGGTCCTGAGCCAAAGGCAGAGCTTAACCGACTGAGCCACCCAGGTGCCCCTCGATTCTTTTTCTTGATTGGTTATAGGTTTTCTATCTATTTTGAGTCAGTCTTAACTAATATTTTGTAGAAATTCTTCCATTTCATTTAAATTTTCAAATTTATTTGCCGGAAGTTGCTGGCAATGTTTTTGTTTTATTTTGCTTTTATCTCAACTACATCAGTACTTATGGCCACCTTCACATTTCTTACCTTACCTGCCTCTTCCTCATTTTTCTTGATCCATTTCACGACAGGCTTATCAATTTTACTAGTCTTATTAAATAATCAACTTGTGGCTTTGTTCTCTATTGTATTATATTCTCTATTATATCTCCATTTTCTTTCTTTTTTTTTTAAAAGATTTTATTTATTTGACAGAGAGAGAGAGAGAGAGAGCACAGGTAGGCAGAGCAGTAGGCAGAGGGAGAGGCTCGCTGAAGAGAGCCTGATGTGGGGCTCGATCCCAGGACCCTGGGATCATGACCTGAGCTGAAGGCAGACATTTAACTGACTGAGCCACCCAGGCGCCCCTATATCTCCATTTTCATTTCATTAATTTCCATTCTTAAGTTATTATTTCATCCCTTTTATTTTGGTTTTGTTCTGTTCTTTTAAAAATTTCTTCAGTTGGTGTTTAGTTCATTAATTTTCAGCTATTCTCGTTTTTTTTTAAGGAGGGTTTGTTTTTATTTTGTTTTATTTTTCATTTTTTAATTTTTTTTAAGGATTTTATTTATTTATTTGTCAGAGAGAGAGTACAAGCAGGGGGAGTGGCAGGCAGAGGGAGACGCAGGCTCCTCCCTGAGCAAGGAGCCCGATGCAGGACTCGATCCCAGGACCCTGGGATCATGACCTGAGCTGGGGGCAGATGCCTAACTGCCTGAGCCACCCAGGCATCCCATCAGCTATTCTCTTCTGATAGAAATATTCAAGGTGACATATTTCCTTCTTAAAATCACAAGTCTTCTTTAACTTTTATGAAAACCATAATACAAAAATGCACAAATCATAAGAGTTCAGCGAATTCTCACTAAGTGAGCAGAACATGTGTGACCCCAACGCAGGTCAAAAAATAGAACACCGCTAGTACACCTGAAGCCTCTCGTGCCTCTCCTAATCGTGGTCTCCTGCTTTCTGGGAGGTAACCACCATCACGACCTTTGTCATTACAGATCAATTTTACCTGTTTTTGAACATTATGAAAACAGAATAATGTAGTATGCATTCTTTTTATATTTGGCTTCATTTTGCTCGATATTATATTTATGAGATCTAAGTTCTTGCATGTGGCTATAGTTTGCTCATTTTGTTGCTTTATATAATATTTTACCATAAGAATATACTAGAATTCATTTATCCATTCTTCATTGTTGATGAACCTTTGTATGGTTTCCAGTTTGGGGCTAATGCAAATAATGCTGATGTGAACATTGTTTTCTTCTGAAATAATTTCAAACTTGTAAACAAAGTCACAAAAATAGTACAAAGAATATTTTTTCCTGAACCATTTGAGACTAAATTGCTGGTATGATGCCCCAAATAACTTAGAATTTATATGTAATTCCTATGAACAGTGGTATTGTCTTACTTAACCCCAATACAATAATCAAAAGCAGGAAATTAACATTAATACATTCCTATCATCGAATCCACACACCTCATTCAGGTTCTTCCAAGTGTCCCAGTATGTGTTTCAGAGCAAAACCCTCCAGTCGGGGATCACATGTTTTATTTGGCTTTCAGATATTTCTCCCTCAGTATGGAGTAGTTCTTCGGTCTTTCCTTGACTTTCAAGGCCTTGACTCTTTTGAATATTACAGACCAGTTGTTTTGTATAGTGCCCCAAATTTTATTTTTTCTGATATTTACTCATGTTTAGATTCAGGTCATGTATTTTTGGTAGAAATATCAGGGAAACAATGTTGTTGTTTTCATTGCATCCTGTCAGGTAGTAAATTAGGTCAATTTGTCCCATAAATGAGAATGTTCACTTTGGCCAATTTACTAAGGTGTTTTCTAACAGGTTTCTCCTCTGTAAAATTACTCTTTTCCCTTTGTAATTAATAAGTATTTTGTGGGAGACACTTTGACACTATGCAAATATCCCATTTAGTTTTAGCATCCATGAATGACTCCAGTCTGCAATAATTATTAGTGTGATGGCAAATGTTGATTTTCTTTCCATCATTTCTTTTACATTTATTAAATGGAATTCTGCTATAAGAAAGAGCTGTGTCTTCTCCCCCTACTTACTTATTTTTTAATTATTAACTTATATGTATATGGACTCATACTCATCTTTATTTATATGTTACACTCTATTGCTATGGTTGTTTTGTTGCCCCCATTGTCTCACAATTGACCATGAAAAGTTCCTTCTAGCTGGTATCTGTGTCCTTTCAAAATGTTTTTAAAGGTCTTTTACTTTCTGGCACAACAAAAATGTTCCAGGCTCATCATTTATTTCCCCTACCCCAGCCCTGGAATCAGCTGTTTCTCCAAGGAGCTTGGTCTTCTTTTACTGCAGAGTAATATTTAGAAACCAAGATCTAGGCCCTAGGTGCACTCATTGCTAGAGCTGTGTCCGCAGAAAAAACTAAGAAAAATATAAAAGTATATACATAAACACATATATACATCTCTATCTTATAAAACACCATGAGTTCATTCCATAATATACTTTACTCAACCCTAAAAATACATTAAAAAACCATAAAATTCATAAACATTTCAGAATTGTTAACATATGCTCCTGTAATACAGGAATTTACTAACTATAGTATGACATTTGTGAACTGTTCTTTTTCTTTTTAGCTGTACAGTATATAGACAAAATACTTTTCTAAAGTTATTTAGGTTAGTTCTTTTCTTCTCTACCCTCTCCATTGTGGTTATGTTATTCATTTATTACTATTTGTATTCAATTTTGGGTCCCACCTCCAACACACACACACACACACACCCTGGTTTCAAATCAATTAAATGGGGGAAAGTAAAAGTATTTTTAGTGATGGTGATAGAATAATAGGATATCTGTTTGGGGAAATAATGAGCCTCAACCTCTATTACACTCCCTATGCAAAAATTAATTTGAGATTAGATCTAAATCAATCAAACACTACTACTACAAACTTCTGTAAAAATACATAAGAGAATATCTTTGCAACTTTGGGGCAGGCAAAAATTTTTTAGTTCATAGAAAACACTAGCCATAAAAGAAAACATTGATAAGTTGGACTTCATCAAAATTAAATATATCTACTCATCAAAAGATACCATTAAAAAAATGAATAGGCGGGCCGCCTGGGTGGTTCAGTTTGTTAAGGGTCTGCCTTTGGCTCGGGTCATGATCCCAGAGTCCTGCCCTTCTTATCTCCCTCCCCTTGCTCATGCTCTCTCGTGCTCTCTCTCTCTCTCTCTCAAATAAATAAATAAAATCTTCTTTTAAAAAAAGAAAAATGAGTAGGCAAGCTATAGACTTATGTACTGGAAAAAATATTCTCTAGCTATCAACAAATATCTGTATTCAGAATAGATTTTAAAGCCCTAAAAGTCAACAGTAAAAAAGACAAGCAACCCATTAAAAATGAATAGAAGTCTTGAATGGGCAACCAAAAAAGCATATGAAAAGGTATTCACTCATTACTCATCAGAGAAATGCAAATTAAAACCCCAATGAAATACAACTACATCCCCCCTGAAATGGTTAAAATAAAAGAGATGACAAACCTGACATCGGTGAGAATATGTAACAACTTAAATCCTCAATCACTGCTTTGGAAAACTCTAACAGTTTTTCTAGAAAGTTTAACATACATCTACTCTATGACCTAGCATACACAAAAACTCAAAATGGATTAAAGACCTAAAAGTGAGTCCTGAAACCATAAAAATCCTAGAAGAGAATGCAGGCAATAATTTTTCTGATATCAGCTGTAGCAAACATTTTTCTAGTTATGTCTACTGAGACAAGGAAAACAAAAGCAAAAATAAACTATTGGGACTACATCAAAATAAAAAGCTTTCCCACAGTGAAGGAAACCATCAGCAAAGCAAAATGGCAACCTATCAAAAGGAAGAAGATATTTGCAAAGATACATCTGATAAGGGGTTAATATCCGAAATATTGCACAACTCAACATCAAAACAGCAAACAATCCAATTTAAAAATGGGCAGAGGGGGCGCCTGGGTGGCTCAGTTGGTTAAGCGACTGCCTTCGGCTCAGGTCATGATCCTGGAGTCCTGGGATCGAGTCCCACATCGGGCTCCCTGCTCAGCGGGGAGTCTGCTTCTCCCTCTGACCCTCCCCCCTCTCATGCTCTCTCTCTCTCTCTCATTCTCTCTCTCTCAAATAAATAAATAAAAATCTTAAAAAAAAAATAAAATAAAAAAATAAAAATAAAAATGGGCAGAGGACCTGAAAAGACATTTTCCCAAAGAAGACATACAGATGGCCAACAGACGCATGAAAAGATGCTCAACATCACTCGCCATCAGGGAAATGCAAATCAAAACCACAATGAGTTATCACCTTATACCTGTCAGAATGGCTAAAATAAAAATAACAAGTGTTGACAAAGATGTGGAGAAAAAGGAAACCTCATGCACTGTTGGTGGGAATGTAAACTTGTGCAGCCACTGAGGAAAACAGTACGAAGTTTCCTTGAAAAATTAAAAATAAAAATACCATGTGATTCAATCATTCTGCTACTGGGTATTTACCCAAAGAAAACTAAAACACTAATTCATAAAGATATCTGCACCCCTATGTTTACTGCAGCATTATTTACAATAGCCAAGATATGGAGCAACCTCAGAGTCCACTGAATGGATAAAAAGATGTGGTATATATATACAATAGAATATTACGCAGCCATATTATTATTATTTATATACATATTACAATGAGATCACATCGTCTGCGACAACATGGATGAAACTTTATGGGCATTATGCTAAGTAAAATAAGTCAGACTGAAAAAGATAAATACCATATGATTTCACTCATATGTGGGATCTAAAAAAAAAATGAATAAACAAACAAAAAGCAGAATCAGACCCGTAAATATAGAGAACAAATTGATGATTGCCAGAAGGGAGAAGAGTCAGGGGATGGGAAAAATGGGTGAAGGGGAGTGGAAGGTATGGGCTTCCAGTTATGGAATGAATAAGTCACAGGAATAAAAGGCACAGCATAAGGAATATAGTCAGTGATACTGTAATAGTGATGGTGACAGACTGTAGCTTACACTTGCGGTGAACAAAACATAATGTATAAATTGTCAAATCACTATGATGTACACCTGAAACTAATGTAACATTGTGTGTCAATTATACTCAAATAAAAAAATTTTTTTAAAAATCTGTGAGCAATTCAAATTGTATCAGCTGGAGAATGGATAAAGAAACTATCCATGTGGAGAGTGGATAAATTTGAAACATATTGGAACACCTGGCTGGATCAGTTGGTAGAGCATGTGACTCTTCATCTCAGGGTCCCAAGTTCAAGCCCCGTGTTGGGTGTAGAGCTTACTTAAGTAAATAATAGTTTGGGGCACCTGGCTGGTTTAGTGGATAGAGTGTGTGACTCTTGATCTTGGGATCATGAGTTCGAGCCCCATGCTGGGCATAAAGATTACTTTAAAAAAAAGTAACTGTGGCATATTCACACAAGGGACTACTACTCAGCAATTAAAAAGGACTGAACTACTTTAAATGGGTAGATTTTATGCTATGTTAGACATTTCTCAGTAAGGCTGTAAAAAAAGGAATGAATTGAATACACATGTACTACATTGATGAATCTCAAAAACACTGTCAAAAAAGAAACCAGGTACAAAAGAATATATATTATATGGTTCATTTACATATATACTATATGATTCCATCTATCTAATATTCAAACACAAATAATGCTAATCTGTGGGAACAGAAGTCAGATAGCGGTTGCCTCTGGTAGGAGATATTAAATGTAAAAAGGGTAATGTGGGATATAATTGTTCTATATTCTGCTTTGGGTGGTTGTTACATAAATATGTTTGTCACAACGTATGAAGCTAAACAGAATTTGTGCGTTTTATTTTACATAAACTATACCTTAAAGAGAATATCATTAAGAAAATGAAGAGACATACCACACATTGGGAGATAATATTTATGATGCATATGTGTGACAAAAGACTTACATTCAGAATATATCAAGGACCTCTAAAAACTAGCAATAAAAAAGCAAACATTCCAATTTGAAATGTGCAAAGTATTTGAACAATTAACAAAAAAGATATGAGGCTGTCCAATAAGCATGTGAAAAGATGCTTAACATCATTATTTACTAGGGAAATGCAAATTAAAACCTCAATGAGATACTATTATACATTCACTAAAATGGATAAAATGAAAATGACTTATAATATCAAATGTTTATAAAGATGTGATACAACTGGAACTCTTATTCATTGCTTGTGGGTGTGTAAACATTCTCTCATTTTAGAGAACTGTTTGGTAGTTTCTTAAAAATTTAAATATATACCTGCCCTATAACCCTGGAATTCCACTTCTAAGCATTTTTCCCAAGAAAAAATGGAGGTTTATATCCACAAAAAGGCTTGTACAAGAAAGATCATGGCATCCTTAATCATAATAATTAAAACAACCCAAATATGCATCAACAGGAGAATGGATAAAGAAATTGTTTTATATCCATACAACGGAACACTACATAGCCATAAAAAATAACAAATAACTGACACCTGCAAACC
>NC_138375.1:115225690-115248206 GCF_054177405.1 Leptonychotes weddellii
AAAAAAAAAAACTAATCTATGGTGTTAGAATTCAGAAAAGTGTTTGGATTAAAGATGAGCAGAAAATTCACTGGAAAAGGGACTAGGGTGATGGAAATGTTCTAGATCTTGTTTCAGGTAGTGTTGCATGGGTGAATACAATTGCCAAAACTCATTCAACGGAAGACTTAAAATCAATTCAAAAAGCCCTAAAATGAAGATGAAATAAAGATATTTTCAGAAAAACATAAATGTGTGGGTTTGTCACCAACAGGTCTGCACTAAAGGAAATACGAAAGGGTAGTTTTCAAGCAGAGAAAAATGATCCCAGATGTAAGCTTGGAGATTCAGGGAGAAAAATAGGAAAAAAATGTGAAATATTGAGCTGGCTCAGTCGGTTGAGCTGCAGACTCTTAATTTCTGCTCACGTCATGATCTCTGGGTTGCCGAATCAAACCTCCCTTGGGGCTCTGGGCTCAGCACGGAGTCTGCTTGAGATTTTCTCTCTCCCTCTCCTTCTAGCCCTCCCCCCAATCACACTCACTCTCTCTCTAAAGTAAATAAATACAGTCTTTTAAAAAATAAAACAGTAACAGTATATTGCAAAACTAACATATACATAACTAAAATATATGACAAAAATGGCACATGAGTCAGGAGAGAAGTAAAAGGAGTGAAAATATTTTCAGGTCCTTTCATTGTCCAAAAACAAGTAAAAGTTCTAATTTTATTAAATTTTTCTAGTAAGTAAAAAATGCACGCAGTAATCTACAGAGAATTGTGAAAGAATATATAATTAACAAATGAATAAAAGGGAAATATTAAATAACGAAATACTCAATAAATCCAAAGAAAGCAATAAAGGGAAGAAAAAGAAAAACAATAAAAAGAAAAATGGAAAGTAAATAGTAAGTTGATAAATTTAAAACCAAACATATTGGGGCGCCTGGGTGGCTCAGTCGTTAAGCGTCTGCCTTCGGCTCAGGTCATGACCCCAGCATCCTGGGATCGAGCCCCGCATCGGGCTCCCTACTCCGCGGGAAGCCTGCTTCTCCCTCTCCCACTCCCCCTGCTTGTGTTCCCTCTCTCGCTGTGTTCTCTCTCTGTCAAATAAATAAATAAAATTTTTTAAAAAATTAAAAAAAAATAAAACCAAACATATCAATACTACATTAAATATAAATGGCTCCAAATAAAATGCTTCAAATAAAAGACATAAATTGTCAGACTGGATTAAAAACAATTAAACCCAACCATACGCTGCTTATAAAAGAACCATTTAGATGAAATATAAATCTATAGGAATATTCAAAGTCAAAGAAAATTAAAAATGTACCATATAAACTCTAAACAGAAAAAGCTAGTGTAGTTGTATTGATAACAGATGAAGTAGACTTTATGGCAAGAAATATTACATAATGAACAAAGATGAGAGATATTTCATAATGAAAAAAGGTACAATTCAGCAGAAAATATAATAAATCTATATTTTATGCACCTAAAAACATAGCCTTAAATGTACATAAAGGAAAAAAATGGATAGAATTAAAAGGAGAAATAGACAACTCCATAATCATAGTCAGAAATTTTAACACACATTTGTCAATACCTATTAAAATAGGCACAGGCCAAAGAATCAGAAATGATTTAAAAACCTGAATAAGACAATTAACACTCTTGACCTGATACCTGTAGAACACTGTACCCAACAACTAGAGAATACACAGTATTTTAAAGTTCAAAAATTTACTACATACTGGTACATAAAACAAGTCAATAAATTTCAGAGGACTGAAATAACACAGCCTGTATTCTCTGATCACACTCTAATTAAGCTAAGTTCCAATTTCAAAGATTCTCATGTGTTTGGAAACTGAGAATTACATTTCTTGATAGCTCGTGGGTCAAAGCAGATATCACAATAGAAATTAGAAAATATCTTTTACTGAAAAATAATGAAAATACTACATATAGAAACTTGTGTGACACAGTTTGGCTGTGTTTAGAGGTAAATATATAGCTTTAAAATGCTTATTATAAAAAGAACAGTGGCTGATAACGATTTAAGTTAAAAAATGAATACAAAATTTATGCAAAAGAAAGTAGAAGGAAAAAAATAACAAGGATAAAAGTGGACATTAACGACACAGAAAGCAAACAGAGAGAGAATCAACTTCACTGAAGACTTTGAAACTGATTGTCTCTGTCAAAACTTACCAAGAAAAAAAATGAGAGAAAATAGAAACTACCACTATCAATAATGAAAAAGGGGACTTCATTACAAATCCTACAGACTTTTATGAGATAATAAGAGAATATTATGAACAACTTTATCCCAACAAATTTAAAAATTTAGGTGAACTGGACAAATTCCTAGAAAAAAAATTCCTAGAAAAACCTAACAAACAAGCAGCAGCTAAAAAAAAAAAATCTTAATAAGCTCTAACTTTCAAATAAAATGAGTTCATCATTTAAAACTTTCCCACACACTGCTGCTGTTGTCAACATCATACCAGCCCCTTGGATTCTAATGAAGTCAGGTGATGCTACAGAATGAGAGACAAGCCAATTTAAGGGAAGTTTGGATCCAGCCTCATCTATAATTACTATTAGGTATTTGATAACAACAAACCCATCTAGATGCAGAATATCTTGATGCATTTTGACAATGTGAGGACAGCGGCGCCTGGGGAATGATGAACTCATGGAGAAGTGTTATAGATTTTCATTTCAGAAAATCTGGCATGGTACCATAGCGCAAGACCTCTAGCCTGTACCCAAAAACTACATCCTCAGCTCAAGACCAATATAAACCCCATCTTTTTTTTTTTAAAGATTTTATTTGAAAGAGAAAAAAAAGAGAGAAGCACAAGTAGAGGGAGAGGGAGAAGCAGGCTCCCTGCTGAGCTGGGAGCCCTACATGGGGCTCCATCTCAGGACCCTGAGATCATGACCTGAGCCGAAGGCAGACACTTAACTGACTGAGCCCCCCAGGCGCCCCATACACCCCATCTTTTTATTGAAGTACAGTACTGATGCTTAGCTTTGCACTAATCACACATTCAGGTTTGTCTTCTACAGTTTCAGCTGATTTCTCAGCCATGTGGCCACACTATTACCTACTCCCTCCTCTTCCTGATATAAATCACAGTTCCCTAGATACTCCAAAAATCGTGGACAAATAAGTAGGGCTGTAGTAACAGTGATGCTATTGTGCTATGGCCATTGAAGAGTCATTTAGTGTATTTGGATTATAGTTTTTTATCTGACGTAAGTCTGTGTGATACCAGCACAACCTGTAGAAAGAGTACATAATGGACTTTAAAAATATCTATAGACAAGTGGAGCACCTGGCTGGCTCAGTCTGTAGAGCATGCGACTCTTGATCTCGGAGTTGTGAGTTCAAGCCCCAAACTGGTCATAGAGCCTACTCAAAAAAAAAAAAAAAATCAGGATGCCTGAGTGGCACAGTCACTTAAGTGTCTGACTCTTGGTTTTGACTCGGGTTGTGATCTTGGGGTCACGAGATCGAGCCCTGTGCTGGGCTCTGCGCTCAGTTCGGGGTCTGCTTGGGATTCTCTCTCCCTCTCCTTCTGCCCCTCCCACTCATGCTCTCTCTCTCTCTCAAATAAATAAAAATAAATCTTTTTTGTTTTGTTTTGTTTTATTTATTTATTTGACAGAGAGAGAGACAGCAAGAGAGGGAACACAAGCAGGGGGAGTGGGAGAGGGAGAAGCAGACTCCCCGCTGAGCAGGGAGCCTGATGCGGGGCTTGATCCCAGGACCCCAAGATCATGACCTGAGCCAAAGGCAGACACTTAGCGACTGAGCCACCCAGGCACCCCAAAACTAAATCTTAAAAAAATCTGCTGACAAATTTCTTTTTTTTTAAAGATTTTATTTATTTATTTGACAGAGAGAGACACAGCGAGAGAGGGAACACAAGCAGGGGGAGTGGGAGAGGGAGAAGCAGGCTTCCTATGGAGCAGGGAGCCCGATGCGGGGCTCGATCCCAGGATGCTGGGATCATGACCTGAGCCAAAGGCAGACGCTTACGACTGGACCACCCAGGCGCCCCAATAAAATCTTTTTTTAAAAAAAGAATAGCCCTAGCAATTTTTGAATTGCAATTTTGTGTTCTTTTTCTCCAAAAAGGGCTCTGAAATATTAAAGCTTCAGGCTCCATCATACCTGGATCTCCCTCTATTAGCCAGTAACTCATCCTCTCAAAACCCTAACATAGCCGTGTTTGTAACATCACCTTACCTGCTCTATCCACTAAGGTACAAAAACTTTGAGAAAGTCCAATGTAGCCTCAAAAGATGAAAGCTGGGAACTGCTGGTCTACACCGGGTTTTCCCAGGATGGAACAGAACTACAATACAAGTATCTCCCATTTAACATAGCACAACTCTAGAAAGTGATAATGAATCTGCAGAGATTATTTTTTTTCCTAACTACAAAAGGAGCTATGTTATACAGTTCTCTTTTAAAGCTCTCAATGCCATGCTTACTCTTATATTCAATGAAACATTTTATACATGAAGAGCAGATATTTGATGTATTTGTCACTGTGGCCAACTTATTTAAACAAATGAAGACCAAGGCACAGACACCCTCAGAATTTCCACAGGCCATATGCAACAAGAATAGAGAGCATCTCTACACCAAATGTATTATCAAAGGGAATGAAATCAGGATAAATTCAGACAACTTAGACAACAGAACTAAAATTAAAGAGCATAACTCTGCATCCTTGAAGGGGACTCCAAAGGCCCTGTGAACATTAAATTATTTTTTATTTCATTTATTTATTTTTTAGAGAAAGAGTGTGCACACGTGTGGGGGTGGGGGAGGACAGAGGGACAGAGGGAGAGGGAGAGAATCTTAAGCAGACTCCACGCCCATCATGGAGCCTGCCATGGACTCCATTCCAGGACCCCGAGATCATGACCTGAGCCAAAGGCAGATGCTTAATCAACTGAGCCACCCAGGTACCCCAATATTGCTTTAAAGGTTTTACTAATACTGTTCAATGTGATAATTAGTAGCCACAAAGAAATTAGTCAGAGAAGCCTAAGAAATGCTGCCTGAATGTATATAAATAATCTATGGCTTGGTTTGAAATGTCCTTAGACTTTGGAATCATTCATGTGAAACAACCTAATTCCTAGCATGCATTTCTATTGCATCATTCTTCTGAGGGGGGGCAAAAAAACATTGATTTAGAGCAAAAAACATTGCTGTATTAGTACCCCATCTTCACACACTGAAGTTCAGTCCAACGGAGGACAGAATGCCTTGTCCTCTGTTAAACCAGGACAGAGACTAGCTCCAGATCCTGAAAATGCTGGACCCTGAGCTCCCTCTGGAGGAAGTTAGGACTAACTGATTTCAAAGAGAACTTGAGACTTGTTTTTACTCTTGGACTAGGAGGGCATATAGATTACATAATAACCACTGGACACCTGCAATGTATATATTGCTACCCATTAAATGAAAGCTACTTGTAAAGAGAAAGAACCTTAACCCAAAGTCAGTGTGAAAGTCAATCTAAGGCAAAATTCATTTTATTTACTGCTTTGAAGTGTACATGTCACAGGATCATTTATTCTTTTTTTCTTTTTTTAAGATTTTATTTATTTATTTATTTATTTATTTATTTGATAAAGAGAGACACAGCGAGAGAGGGAACCCAAGCAGGGGTAGTGGGAGAGGGAGAAGCAGGCTTCCTGTGGAGCAGGGAGCCCGACGCGGGGCTCGATCCCAGGAACCTGGGATCATGACCTGAGCCGAAGGCAAACACCCAACGACTGAGCCACCCAGGCGCCCCAGGATCAATTATTCTTTCAATGCCATATGTATCCATACACTTAGGCAAAGAAATCAGGAACTCATGAAGCAGAGATTTAGTGTTTTGTTCATTACTGCATTCCCCATGTCTAGAAAGGTGCCTGGAATATTTTGGTGGAGGGAGACCATTAATAAACAAATAAAGTTATGTAACTTGTCAAGTAGAGAAATGCTATATGAAAAAGTTAAAAAGAGGGCGCCTGGGTGGCTCAGTTGGTTAAGCGACTGCCTTCGGCTCAGGTCATGATCCCAGGGTCCTGGGATCGAGTCCCACATCCGGCTCCCTGCTCTGTGGGGAGCCTGCTTCTCCCTCTCCCACTCCCCCTGCTTGTGTTCCCTCTCTTGCTGTGTCTCTCTTTATCAAATAAATAAATAAATAAATAAAATCTTAAAAGTAAATAATAAAAATAAAATCTTTAAAAAAAAAAGAAAAAGTTAAAAAGAGAATAGGAATGGTAAAAGTTGTAATTTTAAGTAAAGTGGTAGAAAAGTCTTCATATATGAGTAAAAACCAGTAAGGAGGTTTCCTGAACAATGGGCAAGAAATGTGCATAGGAGTAGAGGAGTAAAAAGTACTCAAATTCTGGAAATTCTTTCAAGGTATAGCTGAAAGAATGTAGAGTATAAGAGAAAAGGAGAAGTCAAGGATTACTCCAAGATATTTCCCCTGAGCCAATGGAAGAATGGAGTTGCCCTTAACTAAGATGAGGGAAATATGGAGGAACAGGAGGGAGTGAGGAAGTGATCAGGACCTTAATTCTGGACATGTGAAGTTGGAGATACCTATTACATGTTTTAGTGGAACTGTTGATGGGCAACTGGAAATGTGACTCTGGAGTTTAGGAGTCAAATCCAGGCTGGAAAGAGAGAACTGAGAGTTGCAGTATGTAAACAGTATTTAAGGCCATGAATCTGGATAAGTTCACCAAGGGAGTATAGACAGAAAAGAGAAGGTCTAAGAACTGAATCCAAATGCTTTTTGATTATTTAAACTACAAAGCCATTATATCTCCTGCTTTCCCTTTGTTTACATAGCTCACTAAGCTATTATTAAGAGAAACTAAACAGATAAGACAAATTCATGATGATTATTTCCACCATTCCTCTAGATAGCTATAAATCAACTATCTGGTGATTTTTCCTAGGTCTTCAGGTTTCAAAATTAAAGTAAATAAATCTGCGCTCTTTTTTTTTCCCAATGACATTTCTTTTTTTTTCAAGATTTATTTATTTGAGAGCGAGGGGGGGGGGCGGTGATAAAGGGAGAGGGAAAGAATCTTCAATCAGACTCCCAGCTAAGCATGGAGACCAACGTGGGGCTCGATCTCATGATCCATGAGGTCATGACCTGAACTAAAACAAAGAGTCAGACACTCAACCAACTGACCCACCCAGGTGCCCTTGCCAATGACATTTTAAAGAAGGGTGCTACATTTGTATGCCTTCTGGAAGGTCTCCCTAATAATCACTTATAGCTAATCTATAACAACTATTTCTTAGCAATCCTAGGATGAATGACAGTATATTAGACAAGACTGAATATACCACAGCTTTAACTAGTTTTGTCCTCTTCTCTTTTAGTTTGGCTTTCATCCCACCCATCATAAGTACATACTTCTGGTTATCTGACTTCAGGATTACTTTTTTCAGGAAAGAAGAGAAATCATTATGATTCTCTGCCTTTACAAAGCCATCAGTTACCATCTTTTCCTAACATTGTAGGGGGAGAATGTAGGCACTTAGGAGGATAGCAGGATAGTAGGATATTTCATTTGTTTCCATATTTTTGCTTTTTATTAAAATGAAAAGAGTGCTTTCTTGTTGTCTTGTATCATCTTGTAACCTATGGTTCGTACATCACCTAAAATTTCTTGATCATTTCCCTATGCAATTCTGCTGGTAGTTTCACTAACATAGGCCAACTTCCATGTAGGGCCCTTTAATTTACACTTTGAACAGCTGTACGATTCTGTATTAGGCTAACTTGTCCTCTTCTTGGCATTCCTGCGTATTTGTTTTAGTTTCTCCTGTTTATAGAACTATGCGTTTAAAAAGTATGATTTTCTTAACCTTGAATTTGATGAAAATGTCAACTCTGCATCAGCAGTCTACCACATTTGGGGCCTTAGTAGGCACTGAAACTACTTTATAAACTACTGTTACTCAGGCCCTGGAAATCCACCTTCTCTGGGAGAGTCGATAAAAGTTCTGCGGGAATGGAATAGAAATAATTTAAACACAGAAATCAGGATATCTTCTTTCAAAGATTCTCCAAGCTCCGAGGCACCTGGGTGGCTCAGTTTGTTAAGTGCCTGCCTTTGGCTCAGGTCATGATCCCAGAGTCCTAGGATCAAGCCCTGCATTGAGCTCCCTGCTCAGGGGAGGAGCCTGCTTCTCCCTCTTCCTCTGTCTGCCACTTTGCCTACTTGTGCTCCTTCTCTCTCCCTCTCTCTGTCAAATAAATAAATAAAATCTTTAAAAAAATAAAACTTAAAAAAAAAGTTCTCCAAGCTCCATCCTAATGTTCTAGCCACCATGGAACATTTTCAGTTTTGATGTAAGCAACTCATTACTTCAACAATTTGCTTTTTAAAATGCTTTGTAACAAATATTTACAAGACAGAGTCATATGTGGGATGCCTGGGTGGTTCAATCGGTGAAACATCTACCTTCAGCTCAGGTCATGATCTCAGAGCCCTGGGACCAAGCCCTGCATTCGCATTCCAGGCTCCCTGCTTAGCGGGGAGTCTGTTTCTCCTCTTCCTCTGCCTCAGACTCATGCTCTCTCCCTCCCTCTCGCTCTCAAATAAATAAAATCTTTAAAAAAATAAAAATAAAAGGACAGAGTCATATGTGGAAATGAAAGCAGACCAGAAATACAACTGAAACATACTTGCCTAATACCTTTTGACAAGTATTATCAGCCAATAAACTATCCATTCTATCAACTATGTCCATTGCTGAAGTTTCATTTCATACTTGCATGCTGCAAGATTTCATGCTATTGGCAAAGAATTAACAGAATTCTTAACCAATGGAGCCACTCAGGCACCCCTCCACCACCAGAACTCTTAAACTGAGCCTCTAGTTCTAGCCATGATGGAGTAGCAGGTATTGGTCTTATCTTAAACAATAATAAAACTAGATAAAACATACAAAACAAATGTTTTCAGATACTGGACAGCAGATAAGGTCAATTTCATCAGAAATATAAAGGCCCTAAATATATAAGTACCTAATAACAGAGCTTCAAAATGCATAAAGCAACTACTAATAGAATGGAAAGGAGAAACAGACAAATCTACAAATATAAAGATTTCAATATTCCCCCATCAGCAACTGATAAAACAAGTAGACTAAAAATAAGTAAAGATATGAGACCTAAATACACTATCAACCAACTTGACCTAATTGTCATTTATCAACACTATACCCAACTTCAGCAAAATACACATTTTTTCAAGAATAATTCTTTTCAAGGGATGCCTGGGTAATTGAGTCGGTTGAGCATCCAACTCTTGGGTTCGGCTCGGGTAGTGATCTCATGGTTGTGGGATAAAGCCCCACATGGGGCTCCACACAGAGTCTGCTTGAGATTCTTTGTCTCCCTCCGCCCCTCCCTCTGCTCTCTCTCTAAAATAAATAAATAAAACTTAAAAAAAAAATTATTTTCAAGTGTACACATTCTTTTCAAGATTGTTCAACATTCACTAAGATAGACCATATTCTGGGACATAAAATAAATC
This sequence comes from Leptonychotes weddellii, assembly GCF_054177405.1. Taxonomy (NCBI): domain Eukaryota; kingdom Metazoa; phylum Chordata; class Mammalia; order Carnivora; family Phocidae; genus Leptonychotes; species Leptonychotes weddellii. The sequence continues at coordinate 115,235,270 of NC_138375.1, forward strand.
TCAATGGATTTAAAAGGGCTGAAATAATATATTCTCTGATCACAATGGAATTAAATTAAAAAATGATAACACTAAGTTATTTGGAACAGACCTAAATAGCTGATAATTTAACAACACATTTTTTTTTAAAGATTTTATTTATTCATTTGAGAGAGATAGAGAGCACTAGCAGGGGGAGGGGCAGAGGGACAAGCAGATACCCTACGGAGCATGGAGTCTGATGTGGGGCTCCATCCCAGGACCCTGAGATCATGACCTGAGCCGAAGTCAGACGCTTAACTGACTGATCCACCCAGGTGTCCCTTTAACAACACATTTCTAAAGAAATCATAAGGGAAATTGGGAAATATTTTTAACTGATTGAAATAATACCATTTAAATTTCTGGTATGCAGTTAAAAGGGAAATTTAAAGCTCTGAATGATCATATTAGAAAAGATGAAAAGTCTCAAGTCATTGACCTCAGCTTCACCTTCAGGAGCTAGAAAAATAAAAGTAAATGGAAAAACTGCTTCCTCTACTCATAACACTTCTGACACTAGCTGGAGTTAGCCCACAGGTTAAGGGCTCAGTCCAAGACTGCCCCCCATTCCAGACTCCAGTCACAAGTTTGGGCCTCTTCTACTTCTCACCAACTGGCTATAAAATCAGCACAACCTCCTTCTCGGGTCTAATAATTTGCTAGAATGGCTCACAGAACTCAGGAAAGTGCTTTACTTGCTATTATCAGTTTTTATATAGGATAGAATTCAGAACCAGCCAAATGAAAGAGATGCATAGGGCAAAGTATGTGGGAAGGAGTGCAGATTTCCCATGCTTTCTCTAGGTGCATCATTCTCCCAAGACCTCAATGTATTCATCAACTGGAAAGTTCTCCTAAGGGTTTGTTTAGGGTTTGTTTAGGGTTTTCATAGAGGTTCCATTATATAGACATGATCAATTAAATCACTGGCCATTGGTGATGAATCTCTAGCCCTTCTCCTCTTCCTAGAGGTCAGACCTGAAAATTCTAATCCTCTTATCACATGGATAGTTCCTCTGGGAACCAGCCTCCTTACTCTGAGTCACACCTCATTAGCATAAACTCAGGTGTGGTTGAAAGGGGTTTCATTATCATAAACTTAGGTATGGGGGCGCCTGGCTGGTTCAGTGGGTAGAGCATGTGATTCTTGATCTCGGGGTTGTAAACTTAATCTCTACACTCAACATGGGGTGTAGAGATTACTTAAAAATAAATAAGTAAATAAATGAAACTCAGGTATGGTTATAAGGAGCTTATTATGATTAACAAAAGATGCTCTTTTCATCCCCATTAGTTAGGAAATTGTGTTTTTAGGAACTCTGTGCCAGGAACAGGTGATGAAGACCAAATATACATATTTCTTATATCACAATATCACAAAGAGCAAATTAAACCCAAAATAGGGGCGCCTGGGTGGCTCAGTCGTTAAGCGTCTGCCTTCGGCTCAGGTCATGATCCCAGAGTCCCGGGATCGAGTCCCACATCGGGCTCCATGCTCAGCGGGAAGCCTGCTTCTCCCTCTCCCACTCCCCCTGCTTGTGTTCCCTCTCTCGCTGTGTTCTCTCTCTGTCAAACAAATAAAATCTTTAAAAAATAAAAAATAAAAAATAAAAAAACCAAAATAAACAGAGGAAAAAAACAACAAAGATAAATCAATAAATTATAAATCAATAAAATAGGCAAAAAACAATAGAAATAATTAATGAAACCCAAAGCTGGTTCTTTGAAAAAATTACTAAAATTGATAAACCTATAGCTAGAGTTACCAAGAAAAAAAGAAAACACAAATCGCCAATACAAGAAATGATAAAGGGGACATCACCAACTTTAAAATGATAACAAGAGAAAAATGATAATCAGTGTTATGCCAGTAAAATCAGCAACTTTGATGAAATGAATAAATTCTCTGAAAGAAGCAAATTACCAAAACTGATACAAAGAGACTAACAAATGTGGATATCTATATATTTATCAAATAAATTTAAGGAAATTGAATTCACATATTAAAATACTTCCACAAAGAAAATGCCAGGCTTCATTGACCTCTGTGGTGATTTCTAACAAACATATAAGGAGAATATAAAATCAATCCTACACAAATTCTTTCAGAAAACAGAGGAAGAGGGAACACTTCCCAACCCAATTATAAAGCAACATAACACTGATACCAAAACTAAACAAGGACAATATAATAAAAAAAAAAAGGGACTAAAATCCTTCATTAACATAAGTGCCAAAAACCTTAATAAAATATTAACCAATCAAATCCAATACAGAACATAAAAAGGATCAAGTAGAATTTAATCCTAGGAATGTAGGGTTGATTTAACATTCAAATATCAGTTAATATAATTCACATTAACAGAATAAAGGAGGAAAATCATATGAACATTTCAGTTGATGTGGGAAAAGAATTTAACAAAGTTTAACACCTGTTCATGGTAAGGACACTGAGCAAAGAGAAACAGAAGGAACCTTCCTCAATGTAATAAAGATCATCTACATAAAACCTATAACTAACATCATACTTAATGGGAAAAAGCTGAATGTTTTGTTTTTCCTCTGGTATAGGAAAAAAAGTCATGGATGTCCACTCTCACTACTTCTGTTCAATATCACATGTCCTAGTCAGTACAACAAGGCAAGAAAAAGTAATAAAAGGCATAAACATTGGAAAGGAAGAAGTAAAACTATTTTTATCTGCAGATGTTATGATTACCTATGTGGAAAATTCTAAGAAATAGACAAAAAAAGAAGGAAGAAAGGAAGGAACAGATAAAGGAATGAAGGAAGGAAACCTACTAGAACAATAAGTGAATTTTGCAAAGTCTCAGAATACAAGATCAATATAGAAAAACAAATTGTACTTCTGTATATTAGCAAAACTAACTGCAAGATGATATTAAAAAATACCATTTATAATGCACCAAAAAACAAAACATGTGGAAATAAATTTAGTGAATAATATATAAGACTTTCACAAAATATTACAGACAGAAATTAAAGATCTAAATAAATGGAGAGTTTATACCATGCTCATGTATTGGGAGACTTAATATTATTAAGATATCAATTTTCCTCAAATTGAGGTATAGATTTAACACAATCCCAATTAAAATCCAAGTAGGCATTTTTGTAGAAATTGCATCCAATGATATTGATCTAAGATCAACAAATATACAAATGCAACAGGTAAGAGGCAGACTTGTATCTGTTGAACCTACCACAAGGAACAACTTTCAATTTCCCTGGAGATTAGTTGCTAAAAGTTAACAGGAATTCTGGGAGCCTGGGTGGCTCAGTTGGTTAAGCAACTGCCTTCGGCTCAGGTCATGATCCTGGAGTGCCGGGATCGAGTCCCACATCAGGTTCCCTGCTTAGTGGGGAGTCTGCTTCTCCCTCTGACACTCCCCCCTCCTGTGCTCTCTCTCTCTCTCATTCTCTCTCAAATAAATTTTTTTAAAAATCTAAAAAAAAAGTAACAGGAATTCTGTTAGAAATGTATATTATGTATAACAATCTCAGGTATGTATTCCAATCAACCTTAAAATGAGATGAAAAGAGACTACAATAGTGTAATAAAGAAATTATGTTTTCCTTTGTTTTTCGTGTCTATTTAGTAAATACAAATCAGGTACAGCCCTGGTAAAACACCAGATAATCCCATTTTGTTGTTGTTGTTGTTGTTTTTGAAGAATAGGACAATTAAGAATTTTGGTAGTGTGTGTCCTCTGGGTTGTAAATAATTTGTTTTACGGAATAGAAAAAGTCTATCACATAAAAGGCACTATCAGATGGAACTAGGAAACTGGAAGAGTGCTGGGAGTTGTTTAAAAGAATAAAAGAATTCTCAACTAAGTGGAATTTAAATAAAAACAAAACAAAAACAATAAAATAATTTACCTAACATTTGAATACCACATAATTTCCAGGTATTTTATAAATACTATAGATGCTTTTACAGCTAAGAACATATTTTTAACCTGTAAGGGAAGAACAGCCTTTACAACAATGGGTCAGATATTTCATTAAGAACTCACTTCAGGAAGCCTGAGCATTGTAGGAAATAAAACACACTAAAGGTCATGTGACTAGCAGAGGGCAGAGATCAGGATAAGTACAGGGTGTGTCATATGACAGTATGTGTTACCTACTCAGTAATCATGGCAAGTAAAGAAGCAGGCAGAGAGGGGAGATGACTTCATAATTCTAAACCAACATAATTCTTAGAAGAAAGTAAGAAGGAAAGAGTGAATGCTTTGCTAACAAAACAAAGCTGGAGGATGCTCATACAAGATGTGCAGCTGTCTTAATAGCCCATGTTACATTTCTAGTGTATATAAAATAAGAGAAGACTTGCCAATTTGTATTTTGAAGATTTAAAAGAAAAGACACTACCAGAAAAAAAATCTGTTCCTCTTCAAATTCTTCCCCTTAAAATGGCCATCTCCACCCTAAAATCAGAAACCAAGCCAGTAAGAACCAGCAATAAGAACTAAAATATATGCTGCCAAAACCTTGACTGTATTAATGTTAAATTATATGTTCACAATATATTCTATGTAAACTACTAATTGATAAGCATGCCAGTAAGCCAAAAGATTTGTTTCAATGCTTTCCTCCATTTCTGTCCTTTTAAATGAACTTCATGATATGTTTAAATGCTGTTCTAGAATGTTCAGTGTGGAACCAAATCTATATTTCATGCTTATCAAGTATAATTGTTTGTTCAGAAATGTTTGGTGCTCCCAGACATTGGGATCTCACTTTATTACACAATTAGAAACTTTTCCTTCTATAATTATAAAGTTCTGAACCAAAGTTAAGAATGACCATTAATCATACATGACTAAGATAATAGATCATCAAATAAAATTATATGATTTAATGTAAGCTGCAGTTTTATTAGGATGTACCAGTCAGGCAATTTTTATAAATTAGTGTTCTAATTAAGAAAACATGACTAATTTAAAGATTAATAAATGTAAAAACAAATTTAGGTGAATATACACATAACTACACAGGATTTACGATATATCTGTAGAATTCTCTAGTCAGCATTTTTTTGTGTATGTAATATTAATAAAAAGGACTTTTTTTAAACCATACAATGATTCTGGGATTCCCTGAATTTTCAGCTGCTGCATTTTCTACTCTACATCTGGCAGGTTCTTCTTCCTTTCAGTTTGTGCACTTCCTGTATTCTAAAAAGTAAATAGAAACAGGACCTTAACTGAGGAAACGGTGAGTCTTGGATAAGGAAATATAGCCACAGATAAGCGCTTGTACTTTGTACCTGGGCTTTGTTTTATGAGGGAGACTATTTAGCAAATATTCTTCATGATCATCATGAAACAGAACTGAAGGTGGCTTTTGTATGGACTCTTTCCTTTCTTGCCTACCTCATCAGCAGTAATTTAGGGTTTCTCTTAGATCATATTGTCTATTCAATATAGGTATACACTAATTCAGTATACATTTAAGATGCCTGAAAGAACTGAAGGTACAACTCTGAAACACTTGGATCTGAGTAGGTAATTCAAAAACAAGTCAATGGCACAGCCAAGAATAGAACAAAAAAGTTGCTATCTCCTATCTTGTAAAAACATGTCATATTCTCTTGTGCTCTAAAATAACAAACTACCAACTCAAAATTTAGGACATTTTCTTAATTCTGACATTAATGTATTAAAAGTGTTTAGACTAGCCTTATATGCAATTTCACTGGGTTGTCAGAACTGCATATGAATAGGTAACACAAAGAAACTATGACCATCTTTGATGACTACTCTCATAATCCCAAACTTTTCAAGGTCACTCTTAGAAAGGTCATCTTTTAAGCAGTTCTACATCACATGAGCAAGAAGGGATTTCCCCTTCCAATTTATTTATGTATTTTTTTAATGAAAGAACTGTCTGGAGAGTTCCTTTCTTCCTGCATTGGAATATAAATTTAGTTCCAGAGGCTCTCATAGGACAGTAGGATAAACACATGCAGCACACTACTAGGAGCCTAATACACAAACTCAGGAGCCTCATTTAGTCAGTCATTCAAAAAGTATGCAAAGGGTGTGCTGCTCAACATGCTGGGACATCAGTAAGTCACCCAAGTTTAGAAATTTAAAGCCACCTTATTACTTTCTATAATGAACTAAAAGATGACCATTAATGACTTTCTTGTTCTGTCTAGAAAATATTTCTTTCCTGCAAAGTGGATTGTGGAGTTCTTAACAAGTTCTAAGCCAAAAATAAGGCATAAGCAACACTATGAAGATATATCTAACAGTTATCTGGTAACACTTTAATCTGAATGACTTAGAGATTGAATAGACATAGTGAAAATGCCTTCTTATATGGTTTAAAAGTTTCTCTATTTTTCTAATTTCTCCAAATTTCCTTAAGAAGTATATGCTAATTTTATCATGAATAAAAATGTAATCAATTTTATTTATAAAATAAGAAACTGATATAATGAAATTGATGACCTTACAAATGTGTAGAATAGAAGGCCATCTATAAGATTTAATTAAGTGGGAGCTGAGCACAATCCCCCTTCCCTTAAAAGAGTGTCTTTAGAGAGTATGCATTTGGATACTGAGGATCTTCAAGATTTCCAAATAAAATTCAAGACTCTGGTGGGTAGGGATTGGAACATTTCAACACAGTTATCTGATAGCCGGCTGAGAACAAATCTTTGTGAAAATAGAACAATAGGTGGACAGCAAAGATAAACTGAAAACAGGAAGGGAGGGGCTAAAGATAAATACATATGTTCCTGTGGCCAGTATAACTATATGTTCACACCATTATTTGTTTCCTCTGGCATGGTTTACCTGCCCAATATTATGTAATACACATAACACATGTAATATTTTCCCTGGGTACCATATATTCTAATCACTCAACATTCAAATGAGGGCTGGTATTAATTACCCCCCCAAAAAACAACTTTTAAAAACTTTTACTAATATGTCATTTTAAGAGAATATAGACCTGTTTCTCATGTTCAAAGACTACATAATTTTGAATTTTTATATAACTTTCCAATAGTAATAACTAAATCTATGTACCAAGTCAAGGGTTCCAGTAGCATTAAAACTATAAACAGAAAAATTTTACCTCTTGTTTTTCTTGATTTTGATCCACATTAAGTAAAGTTGGTATCTTAGATGAATCTGTTTTCTTTGATTCCCTCTTCAGCACTTTTATCTGTTTAACTTTTGCAAAAATATATACAACAATGACAACTTGTTATTCCTACCTTGAAATTTTACTTTCCTTTCCAAGAGTTTCAAATAGAACTTCTGATATCCACTAAAGTCAGTTTCTCAGTTTATTATAAAGGAACCGAATAAATCATCAGTTGTAATGGTAAGATATGCCAGTCATAAATGATCTGTTTTATAACTTTACAAATAGCCTACCAGGTATTAAAAGAAGACATTTATTTTTTAAAATTCTGCAGATAATTGTTAAGTGGATCAGATAATTCCTCTTGAACTGTAGAAATACTATTTTCTTGCTATTATATTAACTTTTCACAAGGTGTCACTGTTCTTCAAAGAAACAAAACATTTACTGTGCAAAAAAAAAAGTGTTCCATTTTAAGAGCTCAGTACATGTTATAAATTTTAAACTACTAAATCTTTGGATGCCTGAAGCTCATATATTCCTGCTATTATCTGGGCAAAAATTATGGGGAAACAAAGGAAACTGATTTACTCCAAGTCATAGGATGAACCAAAACCACTTTCCTCAAATACTTTCCTAACATTTCAACAATATTGAGCTAAGGAAAAATTTGCCTTTTAAAGTTTCCTTAATTCTTCTTTAAAAATTCTCTCCTTCAAGTCTTACCCCTTATTTGACTATGAGGGAAAAATTTCTCCTCAGCTGATAATATTTTTCACAGCAATTTACTATCTTCTATTAAAATCACATCATAAATGTAAGTTATCTTACAAAAAAAGGCCTTCTTGTAAAAGACAACATCTGGAAATTTGTAAAGCTGGGCAACAAATATGTACCTTCCATTCCTTTCACCTCCTTGGACTGTACTGTGAAAGGCAGTTCTGGGAAATGGAATTCCTTCTTGTCAGATCTGGAAAAATTCAGCTTCCTTTTGTTCCCATTTGCCATTTGGTCACTTTGACCTGTTCGCTCATCAAATATACTCTTCTCCATTTGGCTCTAAACAAGCAAATAAGCAAGAGTTAATTTGAAAAAAAGATGTGTAACTGTTTTTTGAATGATAAGCCTAAAATTGCAGGCCATTTGGAAGGTAATAAGATAGGTATAAAATGTCTATCTTTGCAAAGTTATTTTAATAATTAATAAGTAGAATACCAGGGGTGCCCAGGTGGCTCAGTTGGTTAAGTGGCTGCCTTCAGCTCAGGTCATGATCTCAGGGTCCTGGAATTGAGACCCACATCCGGCTCCCTGCTCATCAGGGAGTCTGTTTCTTCCTCTCCCTCTGCCCCTCCGCCCACATGTGTGCTCTCTCTCAAATAAATATGTAAAATCATTAAAAAAAAGAATACCATTTAAATACATAAACATCAAATTCCAATAAAAGTTTAACGAAGCAAATTTTTAAAAATACGTTGGATATTCTGAGAATAATAACGTTGATCAGGAGAACCACCATCTTAACTTTTAATTTATAATCTTATTCATTGTACTCTGACTTTGGACAAATTGCTTCAGTTCATTTTATTAATTTATTTTTCTATTTACAAAATGATGTACTCTGGACACAGGGAGAGCCCAGCATTCTAGAAAATCTTTTGTGTTATCTATTTTTTACTTATTTTTGCTCCTTTGGTAACTGATGATAAAATCTCTCCAAAGTTAATGAACACTCTACCACAATTCAATGTGTAGTATCCCACTGTGTAGATATATATTAATATGCTTAATGAGTCACTTGCTCTTAGACAGATTTGTGCTGTTCTCAATTTTTTATTATTATAAATAACATTATGCTCCCCTATGTAAAATGTCAATTTTGAATAAGCTACTTCCCTATGTAAAAAATGAGGGAATGAACAACACTGATCACATTTTTCTAGTGAAAAGTTTGATGTATCTATTTGGCAATTGCCTTTAATCTATAAAATATTAAAAACATTTTTGGGGGGAGTGAAAGGCCAAAAAGTCTGTGACTTTATTTTTTTAAAGATTCTATTCTTTTGGGGCACCTGGGTGGCTCAGTCGTTAAGCATCTGCCTTTGGCTCAGGTTACAATCCCAGGGTCCTGGGATCGAGCCCCACATCCGGCTCCCTGCTCAGCAGGAAGCCTGCTTCTCCTACTCCCCCTGTTTGTGTTCCCTCTCGCTGTGTACCTCCCTGTCAAATAAATAAATAAAATCTTTAAAAAAAAGATTCTATTCTTTTTATTTTTTTTTAAGTAATCTTTACATCCAGTGTGGGGCTCAAACTCACAACCCTGAGATCAAGAATTGTATGCTCTTCTGACTGACCCAGCCAGGTGCCTCAAGTCTTGTGACTTTTAAGAGTGAAAAATCTTAACTTTTTTTGTGCAAGTCACAGATAAAATACACAAATCAAATTATAAGAAATTAACTAAAATTGTGAAAGCACTAAGGAAACGATGACCTATTTTCATCTCAGGAAAAACAAAAAAGCTAAAAGCACATTTTTAAAAATTATTTTTTAAATTTTATTTTAGAGACAGTGTGTGTATGAGAGGGTGGGGAGGGGCAGAAGGAGAGAGAGAGAATCTCAAGCAGACTCCACACTCAGTGTGGAGCCCACTGCAGGGCTCGATCTCATGACCCCGAGATCATGACCTGAGCGGAAATCAAGAGTAGGATGCTTAACCAACTGAGCCATCCAGGCACCCCTAAAAGCACATTTTTTAAAATGCTGGAGCCCCAAAGATAGAAAAAAGGATTTGGTGGGGAGGGAGTCAAGGATAATGTTGAAAGAGGCCATGTTTTAATGACTAGCTTCATGCCTTACTTGAGTGGGACCTGCATCCTCTTGCCTGCTATTAGACATAACCTGTCCAATAGAGTGTGAAGAAGTACGTCTCTTTTTTGCTCGTTCAGTCAACCTATTATTTAAAAATAAGTAATGAAGAAGTTATCATGGTAGTCTAAAGTTTGAATAGTGAGTGCCAAAATGCAATTGTGAGTGTGTTAGTGCCAATTGCTCTAAGTAGGTGAAAACAGAACAGAGAACAACTTGCTCATGGCTAACATCAATGGTAACAACCATGTTGCGGGATTACTCTAGGTGGCCTACTTAGTCCCTTGTATCTGTTTTAAATCTGGAGATCTTTTTTTTTTTTTTAAGTAGGCTCCACACCAAACATGGGGCTTGAACTCACAATCCTGAGATCAAGAGTCATATGCTCTACAGACTGAGTCACCTAGATGCTCTTAAATCTGGCTCTCCTAACTACTGGGTTTCTGAATTTCTGAGCTTGCTGTCCAAGGCTGGTTTACAACCCTGGTTATCGCAACCATGGTGTTGGGATCATCTAAAAAACGAATGGGCTCTTGCTGTCTGTAGCCTGCTATACCTTTGGACTGACACAGAAATGTCCACTTGCCCACCTCTGCAGACCCCTCAGCTTCACAACTTATAGTCCAAACCAGTCTGCTAGTATTGGTTTGGGATATTGAATGTAGTCTCCTTCCTCATCTAGATTCACAGTAGTTTCCCTAAATTTAGGACTGGCCCTGATGCCTTGCTAGATAGACCCTTGCTATACAACACACTGCCCTTGATTACGCAGACTCATGGTACCAGTCTTCCAATTTGTAACAGTAGCTAAATCTACAACTGGCCCAATATGTTGTTTTACTCCCAAAATATTTGACCTTCAAAATCTAATTGACTGTAAAAGATTATTTTCAACTGTTCATTCTCCATTTAGAAAATTAGCTATGGGGTGCCTGGGTGGCTCAGTTGGTTAAGCGACTGCCTTCGGCTCAGGTCATGATCCTGGAGTCCTGGGATCGAGTCCCGCATCGGGCTCTCTGCTCGGCGGGGAGTCTGCTTCTCCCTCTGACCCTCCTCCCTCTCATGCTCTCTGTCTCTCATTCTCTCTCTCTCAAATAAATAAATAAAATCTTTAAAAAAAAAAAGAAAATTAGCTATGATACAGACAAAATGCTTACTTTGTTATACTAAGGCACATCAATACCAGAACCTAGGTTATATCACCTTCTTCCTATTCAGATGGGAACAAATTATTCTGAGGGTCTTTTTTTTTTTTAATGAGGTCTTTCCAAAAGGCATTGGTGAAAAATTAAACATCTATATAAGCAAAAAAAGTTAATTTCTTCTATAGTATTCTTAACAAACACTAATGGCTCATTGTATGATTATAATTTCAATATATCTTCAAATTCAGTTTATATACAGACACTACGATCTTGATTCTTTGAAATACCATTATATAGGAGCATTGTGTTACTTAGGTCCATTTCTTTCTGTCTCTTTTCTGTTAAACTCACCTTGAATTGGGATGGGAAAGATTTGAATTGGGATTTGAAGCCAGCAAATTATTGCTAGTTAGATTGATAGGTGGCATTATCATACTACCTCCAGTGTGTGGATCATCTTTCATGCCATTAGAATTAGTGCTGGGATTGACAGAGTTTGGTGGTTCATTGATTACAGGTTTTGTATCTTGAGACATAGTATGAGCATTTTCAACTGCATCCTGTTGACAATGTCCCCCTTCACACTCTATCTTTTTTGGTTCTAAGATATCTCCTTTTCCTCCTTTGACTTTAATAACTCCTGCTTTGATCTCCTTGGGCTTTTTCTCTTTTTCTACTTCCTGGAATAGACACATCCAAAATCTGAGTCAGAAGAATAGTTGTTTTTATCATTAGAGTGCTAACTACAATACAGTTATACTGGCTAAAAAGAAAACAACTTTTACCTTTCCCAAAACTGGAGTACTTAGCAGTGTATTGGTATACGTTGTGTTTCTTTCATCTTTCATAAGTTCATTTTCTTTAGAATTCTCTTTTGGCTTTATGAATGAATTGACTTTTGCTTCTTGCAGTAATTTAGCTCTCAGTTCTGGTATGAATCTGATAAAACAAGCAATATCAACCAATAATCTTTTTATTTATGTAGATAAAGTATTTTATCTTTAATGGACCATTTAATCAATTAATTTACATATCAGGTATAGCATAAATAAATTATCAATAATGCATGCCAAGAAGTGGTACAATATTTAATACAAATTGCTTCCTGGTAAAGATACATCTCCCAAAAATTTTGCCATGAGAATTTACTACATAAAACTTTTACAAAATAGGTTTATATGAATTAGATTCCTCTTGTGATGCAAACTTTACCCAATAAAAGTATTATTTTTCATTTTGATAAATATATTATTCTTTCAAGGAAAACTCGGGCCATTTTGTCCTTTTTGTGGTTCTTTAAAGTAACAGTACTTAAAAGATGAACTAATTAGTTTCTGAAATCTTATTCTAGAGAAATATTTTTAGTACAAAATGTAACAAAATACATCAATATCAAAGGGAGATCATTTTGGTTTTGGTTTGAATTTTTTTAAGTTACTTTTTTTTTTTTAAGATTTTATTTATTTATTTGAGAGAGAGAGAATGAGAGAGAGCACATGAGGGGGGGGAGGGCCAGAGGGAGAAGCAGACTCCCCGCCGAGCAGGGAGCCCGATGCGGGACTCGATCCAGGGACTCCAGGATCATGACCTGAGCCGAAGGCAGTCGCTTAACCAACTGAGCCACCCAGGCGCCCTTAAGTTACTTATTTTTTAATAGAAAATCCATTGATATGGCTCAAAATTCAAAAGGCGATATTGAAAAGTCTCCTTCTTGGGGCTCCTGGGTGGCTCAGTCATTAAGTGTCTGCCTTCAGCTCAGGTCATGATCCCGGGGTCCT
>NC_138375.1:115248706-115340676 GCF_054177405.1 Leptonychotes weddellii
TCTCCCTCTGCCTGTCCTCACTGCCCCTCCCCCTTGATCGTTCTCTCTCTCTCTCTGAAATAAAATCTTTTTTAAAAAAATTCCAGTTTTTAGGGGTGCTTGGCTGGCTCAGTTGATAGAGTATATGGCTCTCTCTTTTTTTTTTTTTTCTTAAAGATTTTATTTATTTATTTGAGACAGAGAGAATGAGAGAGAGAGAGCACATGAGAGGGGGGAGGGTCAGAGGGAGAAGCAGACTCCCCGCCGAGCAGGGAGCCCGATGCGGGACTCGATCCCGGGACTCCAGGATCATGACCTGAGCCGAAGGCAGTCGCTTAACCAACTGAGCCACCCAGGCGCCCTTTTTTTTTTGTTTTTTTAAGATTTATTTATTTTTGAGAAAGAGACAGAAAGTGGGGTGGGAGGGGTGGGGACAGAGGGAGAAAGAGTATCCTAAGCAGGCTCCACGCTGAGCACGGAGCCTGATGCTGGGCTCCATCTCACAACCCTGAGATCACGACCTGAGCCGGAACCAGGAGTTGGATGCTTAACCATCTAGGTGCCCCAAGCATGTGGCTCTTAGGTCAAGAATTCAACCCACAGTGGTTGTAAAGCCTACTTAAAAAAAAAAAAAAATTCCAGTTTTTAGCATTGGAGGCAATTGACCAAAACAACTTCCTGGAAATAATTTCTTTCCTTGTCTACCATGACACTTGCTGCACTTGTTTTCCTCCTTTTTGACTGCCCAAGTCTTTTGCTAAATGTTAGTGTCACACAATGCTTAGGTCTCTGTCTCTCTTCTACCTAGGTGATCTCATTTCGTCCCATCTATATGCCGAGGAGTTGCAAGCGTATATTCTTAGCCCCTGTTCTCCCTTGAGCTCCGGAGTTGTATCTCTGACTGCCTTCTTGTCATGACCCCAAAGTTTAACATGCAGCTCACGCTGAATTCCTGATCTCCCACCCAAACTCCTGGGGTTCCCTATCTCGGTAAATGGTACCACCATTCACGCAGTTATCCTCCACGTGTAATGCATTAGCTATACCTCCACATGCGTCTTTCTCCTCATCTCCACTGCCACTGCGCTGGGTGAAGCCTCCTGAAAGATCTTACTACTCCCCTTCTCCACACAGTCACAGAATGATCTTTCTCAACTGTCGATCCCATCAGGCCACTTGCTGCTTACCCTCCATCCCCTGAGGTTGCTAAATGCAAACAGAAAAAAATCCAACTTTATGTCTTCCCTGCCAAGCTTCATGCTTTGGTCCTTGCCTGCTCCTTTGCCTTCATTGCATTTCACTCTCCCCCCCATTAAGCTCTGACGATGCTGGCCTTGCTGTTGCTGGAACATACCAAGGTCATTCTTTTTTTTTTTTTTTCCTGTTTTTTTTTTTATTCTTATGTTAATCCCCATACATTACATCATTAGTTTTAGATGAAGTGTTCCATGATTCATTGTTTGTGCATAACACCCAGTGCTCCATGCAGAACGTGCCCTCCTCAATACCCACCACCAGGCCAACCCATCCTCCCACCCCCCTCCCCTCTAGAACCCTCAGTTTGTTTTTCACCAAGGTCATTCTTAACTCAGAGCCTTTACACTTGATCTCCTTGAATAGCTGTTCCACTTCTTTCCATGGCTGGTGCCTTCTTTGGCAGGTTTCTGCTTACATATGTTGCTGCCCCTGCCTCCCCCAACTTCACTATCTGGATCAGCGTTTATTTTCCTCACAATACTTACCTATTTAACATTCTCTTATTTGTGTGTGCTTATCATATCTTAACCACTAGAAGACAGACCCCCTAAGACTGAAGTCCTTTTTCTGTCTTGTTTACCACTGCCTCTTACTAGGGAAATATTCATTGACTGGTTGGCACAGCACACACTAGCAGCTTTCTGGGCCCGTGAGGGTGTCCTGGGTTGAGACTGTACACAAGAGATTCTCCAGAGGATGTCCTTGCCACTCAGTGGCCCCTGGGCAAACAGGCCTTCCTAACTAGGCCTTCAGCATTCACAAACGAGCCCTTGGTTTGTAAGAGATACTAAAGTCGTACTTGCTGGAGCGCCTGGGTGACTCAGTCGGTTAAACATCTGACTCTTCATTTTAGCCCAGGTCATGATCTCAGGGTTGTGAGATCGAGCCCAGTGTCGGGTTCTGCGCTGGGGGTGGACTCTGCGTAAGGTTCTCTTTCTCCCTTTGCCGCTCCTCTCTCTTTCAAAAAATAAAAATAAAAAATAAAAAAATCGAGTTATACTTGCCTTCCCCTCATTGATGTCTCCCCAAGTCTGGCTTCCGGAATGTTCAGCATCTCAGGGTCCGGCCTGGAGCTCCATGGATAGCCAGCTGGCAGGCTGGGCTGTGGACCTCTCAGACAGATTGCCCCTCTCTTGTGGTTTTTGCCCCAGTGTGCTGGGCTCCAGATGCCACACTGGCCCTGGTGTCCTCTGGTTCCCTGGGGAGGATATAGTGGGAGATAGTAGGTCATGCCTGTCATGATTTTGTCATCTACAGAACAGCCCTTGACGGCCTACACTGCCCTGCTTTTAAAGACTGAGCATGCCTGGCCCCTGTTGCTAGGACTTGTGTGCGTGAACTTGATTTCACAGAGGGACGCTGTTACAGGGCTGGAGGCTACTTCCAGGGTCACACTGCAGGTGTGTAGTCAAGCTGCACTGGCCTTCAGCCTCTGATGGTCACACCAGGGATCTGGACAGGACTCTTGATCCTGGAGAGGAGAGAGGGCAGCTTCGGGAGGCATCTCAGGGAGGGGGCAGGCTCCGTGAATGACTGCTGGCCCTCTGGCACCATCTGCTGGCCAGAGCCAATCAGTGCTTGGGGACTGGCCAGGACCAGACCGTAGGGTAACCCTCTCCCTGTCCCTGCCTTTGCTGTGAAGCCACTCTGAGTACCCATGTATCCCCATGGGCTTTCCCTCTGGGGGGAGCTGGAACAGAGGGTAGCCCATGCTCTTCTGGGAAGCTTTGACTCATCCGTGGTTCAGTCCCACCTCCCCTGCTGTGTGGCCTGGGACAGGTTACGTACATAAGAAGCCATCTCAGCTTCATGGGCAAGCTCACTCTGGTTTGATAACCCTTCAGTGCAGCCTGGACTCATGAGTCTCTGATGGTGTCAGGCACAGATATGGGTCAGGAAGTTTTCTCCTCTTCCATTTAGGTGTGGATGCCACTTCTGCGTAGAGCTTCCATAGCAGCTTCCGGAGGATGGGTCCATAGCCTACCAGGGGAGGGCCCTGCACTGGCTGGCTGAGGTAGAAGCGAGGAAGCTGATGAGTGGCCCTCTCTGCAGCTTTGTCCAAGGCCTCAGTTGGACTCTTGAGCCCTGTGTAGGTAAGTCCTCCCTTGGCAGAGGAGCCTGGCAACCATCTCCCACCTTCCTTCCCAACATCTTGCATTACTCCTCCAGCCTTGGCTGTGAACGGTTGGGCAACCATGTGAAAGGAGAGGCTACAGGGGCTCAAAGTTCCTTGAGGAATTGACACTGGCACCATGCTAAGCATGCAACATACATTGTCACATTGTATGCCCCTCCCCCCATTTTTAAAAACTTGATCTAGTGCTCATATGCAGTACACAAATATGAGTACTGCTTGGTGAATTTTTATATATGCACACACTCATGGAACTATCACCTGGATCAAGGTCAGAGAATTTCTAGCATCGCAGAAGCTTCCCTCATCTGCTAAAGGTAATTACTCTGCTATCTTCTCTAAATTAGTTTTTGCCTGTTTTCAGTCTTCATTTCAGCAGACTCAGGCAGTAAGTACTCCTGCAGCAAGCTTCTTTTGTTCAACATTATGTCTGTGAGATTCGTCCATGCCGTTGTGGAGGTCAGTAGTTTCTTTTTCTGCGCTGTTTACTCTTCCACTGGGGGAATATACGAGGTTATTTTTTCATTTACAGTTGATGGATTTGCTGTGAACATTCTTTTTTTTTTTTTTTTTTAAATATTTTTATTTATTTGAGAGAGAGAATGAGATAGAGAGAGCATGAGAGGGGGGAGGGTCAGAGGGAGAAGCAGACTCCCTGCCGAGCAGGGAGCCCGATGCGGGACTGGACTCGATCCAGGGACTCCAGGATCATGACCCGAGCCGAAGGCAGTCGCTTAACCGACTGAGCCACCCAGGCGCCCGCTGTGAACATTCTTAAACATACGTTTTGGTGGACATTAGAACGTATTCCCGTTGGGCATTTGTCCGTAATTGGCATTACTGAGCCATTGGGTATATGTATGTTTAGCTTTAGTAGATACTGCCAGTGTTCTGGTGTGCCGACCTGCACTCCCACCAGCTACGTGGGAGACTCGCAATTGTTCGTCCTTGCCAACAGTTGGTATGGCCAAGCTATTAAGTTTGGCCCTCCTGGTGACTAAAATAATTAATTTTCACAACAATCCTGTGAGGCAGGTACTGCTATAAGCCCCATCCTACAGATAAGAAGACTGAGGCTACAAAGAGGAAGCCAAAGACCCCACCCCGACAACACAGGATGTGGGTGACAAGTGGGCAGCAGCGGGTCTGCGGGATCCTTGTGCACCTGTGGCCATATGTAATTTTAAAGTCAGAAAACGTGGGTATGCCAAAACGATAGGTCTTTTATTTTCTTACTTTCTGTCCATCTATTCCATTTGATAGCAGAAATGCAATGTGCTTACTTCCTGGCACAGTGAAGTGAGTGTATGATCATTCAGGCATTTCAGGGGTACACTGAGTCGCATTGAGGGTTCTTGTCCCTCTTCTGTCTAGGGTCAGAGCTCCATCCTGCAGAGCTTATGTGGTCATGGCATGGAGTGGGTGATGAGGGTTGGAGGTTGTTTGGTCATTGGTCATCATCCACCTCCTGTACTGCTCAGGGAGGCAGGCACACCCCACCCTGGCTGGTTGTGAGTTGTCATCCTTGGTTTCTGCTGTGCTGTGGCATGCCTTCTAGCTTGGACAGTGTAGGTTCACCTAGGTTCACCTAAGTTCCTTTGATTACATCTCACAAGCCCCTTCCTGGTCATCTATCCCCCTTTGAGCAACTTCCATGCTGTTTTAGGGCTTCAGAACACATTTAGAGGGTCTCTGGGATCCCTGCACATTAAGCATGAGCCTGAGACACTTCCAGGCCTACCTGCCTAGGCACACCCAGCTGCTATTTCTACTTAACTGATCCCGTATTTTCTCATCATGGAAGACTTTAGATATTCCTCACAGACCAAGGCATAGATTCTCTCTGCTCTCAGAGCCCGCAAAACTTTCTGGGGTTCCTAAGCTCTCCCTATTCCTGAGCAGAGAGGATGGGGGGAGGGCAATGCTCTCTTTGCTGCAATTTTCCCCCCACCCCTATCCTTTTGGAAAATTGGTTCTGGTGTCATCGTACCTTCTTTTCTCTAACTCTGCTGTTGCTGGCATAGAATTCAAGATTTGAGTCCTTCAGCTCCTGGGCTTTCAGTGCTCCAAAAAAACCTTCTTGCTCTGAAGAGTCGATTTATTCTAAGAGTTCATTTTGCAAATCAAGATCCAAGAATTTGACTTTTTTCTGCGTTCAGCGCTCTCTCTTCTGGAGTAATAAGGTGGTCTGATTTTTAGATGGAAGGCGTAGAGTTTGGAAAAAGAAGAAGGAAGGTCAGAGATCTTGTGGGGACTGGATTACTTCTTAGCTTACATGCTGTCCTATGGGCTGGAACACACCTCCAGAGTTCAGTCTGTCCCGTGGGTAGGTGCCTGACAAAGGGAGTGTGAACTGACTTCTGGGCAGCAAAGTCCCATTTTAGATGCACTGAGAGAGCTGGTGCTCATAGGAGTTCTCCAGGGAACACTTGAACAACAGTGAAAATTTACAAAGGGAGGTAATCTCTGGAAATGAATTCACCATAAAAAGCAGATTTTCCCACCTGGACTTGAATGCGAGCCCTTTAGCTTCGTATGCTGCAAACAGTAGTAAATCAGAAAATATTCCTGGCATTTGAGGGATGCAGCTAAAATTCAGTATCTGGGCTGTGGTGGCAGTAATATAGCTAGGGCTGGAGCCTCAACCTTGTTCCACAGTGGCTGTGTGACAGTGGGAATGTCTCTTCTCTTTGATTTTATTTCCTTTCTCTGTAGAACAAAGAGCTTTGATTACACGGCCAGCTTTGAAGCCAGAGGAACCCCCCCTTTCCTCGCACTCTTACTCACCAAGGGGACTCTATGGGGGCCGGTCCTTCCTGACCTGGGCTGGTGATTATGGATAAATGAGTGGGGATGAGTGGTCACCAGCCTGCACCCGACAGTCCTGTAACAGTCTTGTCCATCCTGAGAGGAGAGTTTGAAGGACGGAGGGCTGATTCGGAAAGTGTGGGGCTAAATGAGTCACCTTTGACAGACACTGCTGGCCCCCTCTTAGCAGTAATTTATCACTGAGACCCTACTACAGAGGTTTCTCAATTACCCTGGGCTGAAGAATCACTTGGAGAGCTTGTTTAAAAGGCAGAAAAATCTGCCGCCAGGGAATCAGATTCATTAGATCAAGAGTGGACCCAGGAATCTGCATTTTTCTTGACTTGATGCCAGTTATTTTTTGAAGTAAAACATTTTTTTGAAAAAGATTTTATTTATTCATTTGACAGAGATAGTGACAGAACACAAGCACGGGGAGCAGCAGAGGAAGAGGGAGAAGCAGGCTCCCCACTGAGCAGGGAGCCCCATGTGGGACTCAATCCCAGGACCGTGGAATCATGACCTGAGCCAAAGGCAGACACTTAACCAACTGAGCCACCCAGATGCCCCAAAGTAAAACATTTTTGAATATGTAATATATTCATATGGCTCGAAATCCAAAAGGTAGAAAAGGGCATAAAGTGAACAAATCACCCCAACCGCTGTACCCCAGTCACCTAGTTTCTTTCCCCATGAGGTAAACAATTTCTTGTGTATCTTTCCTGAGATAATCTATGAATATAAGAGTATATGTGAATAAATGAAATCTGCATTTTTTTTAAAGATTTTATTTATTTATTTGAGAGAGAGAGAATGAGAGACAGCACGAGAGGGAAGGGGATCAGAGGGAGAAGCAGACCCCCCGCTGAGCGGGGAGCCCGATGTGGGACTCGATCCTGGGACTCCAGGATCATGACCTGAGCTGAAGGCAGTCGCTTAACCAACTGAGCCACCCAGGCGCCCTGAAATCTGCATTTTAAAAACAAGCATCTCTTGGTGATTCTAACATTGGGGAGGTCCCCAGACATATTCGGAAAAATACCCATCTTCATGCTGGGTCCTCAGGCTGGGTGTGTGACCGGGCATTGCTCAGTCCTTCCTGCTCAGGATGTTTAACAAGAGTTTGCAAGGTGCTACCTTGTATGCCACGGGCAAGGGAGCAAAGGGGTTGCAGTGGGCCTTGCCTAGGGACCTGAGTCGAGCTGCAGAGGGCAGGGCTGTGTTGTGGGGAAAAAAGTATGAGAGCTGTAGGTCCTTTCATCTCTCTGCCATCAGCTGTTGCACCTGGCAGACACTGGATACCACAGCTTGCAGACAAAGACCTGGTAACCCAAGAAGCTGCTTGGCCTCCCTGCCCAGTCCCATCCCAGAAGAGCTGCTGGCCTCTGGTTTCCTTAGGGGGCCCTGTGTGGAAGTGTCTTTTGTCTCCCTGGCGTCAGGAATCCCATCACATGCCTGGTGGTTAGGTGAGACAGGCGCCTCAGTCTCCTAGGGAGGGGTGGCAATGTTCACCCAGCAGCAATAGGGTGGAGTCCCACAGAGCCCCTGACTGGATGGCCTGGGGCTGGGGGGGCAGTGTTTTGCCACAAACTCTAACGCCTCTCTTTTAGCGTTGGCTTTATCCCACGGACCCAGCCGACTTCAGGGAGCATCCCATACAAGAGTTCTGTGCGTGCTGCACCCTGGCTGCCTGGTTCCCCCCCAGAATCCCGCAGCACTGCCTCACACACACGTTTGCTCAGTACTCAGTACTCGGTACTCAGTACACGACTGCTGAGTGAATGGATTTTCGCTGCTAGTGAGACCTCCTTTCCAGACTTGGGGTCTTGCTGCAACAATGGTTCTTGTGGCCTGGAGGCCTCTTCAGAAAACAACGGTAGGAAACAAGGCTGAAGAGCACTACACTGTGTTGTTCTGAATCTGTTCTGAGGTATAAAGCTGGGAAAGGGCAACAACACTTCACCTCACGGGTTATTGTGGACAGTGAGCTAACGCATGCTGGGCTCAGGGGATGTCACCGAGGGCCCGAGAGGAATCTCAGAGCGGTAACTGCCACTGCCCATCTGTCATTCTTCCTCCAGGCTCCCTTTCCCCGTCATGAAAGGAGAGCCACAGCCCCTCCCCCACACTAACCCCTCCGCGCCACACACCCACTCGCAGTTTCTAGGCTTTTCAGGGCTGGGGTCTTTAACTCGGTTTAGGCCAGCCCCTGCCTGAAGGACCCTTGCAGGCTGCGGAGTACGCCAGCCAGTCCCGCGTTCCTGCTTTAAAGGACAGCGAGCCGCGCTTGCGGGGGTGGGGCCGGGTGGGGCACGGGTGGCGGGGGGGTAAGAACGAAGCCCTGCCCCCGCGCCCGCCGCCGGTCCGCGCCCCCGCCCCCCCCACCCCGTCCTCCGCCTGCGTCAGGCGATCTCGGCGGCCAGCCCCACCGGCTCTGTGACGCCACGGGTCCCGGGGTCCTCGGCGCCTGCGCCCGCTCCTATAAAGGCCGACGCCGCGCCTCGCCGCCGTAGTGGCCTTGTTCTCCGCCTTTCTTTTCTCGTAGCTGAGGCCGCTCTGTTCTTGTCAGCCTACGGCCCGCTGTCTGCCTGAGACCGAGCACCGTGAGTGGCCGCCGACCGAGCTGGAAGGGGCGGTGGCGCCGTGGATTGCCAGCTGGGTGGCCGCACGGTTGCGGCTTTGGCCTGCCGGAGGCGGGAGGCACCTGGGCCTGGCCTCCCTCAGGCCCAGTGGAACCCGTCGCGGACCTGTTCTCGGGAGGTGCCGGCGGGCCCCTCTCTTGGCCGCGCGTCCTCACGGCGCCTCGTGGGCGCCGGGGCGGGCGGGCGGGCGGGAGAAGATGCGAGCAGGGCCGGGAATTGGTCCTTCCTCGCACGGGGCGAGTGTCCGCCTGCGCGGAGCTCGGTTGCAAGGCCCAGGCTGCGGCCCGGAGCCTCCCTTGGCCCTGAGCCTGCCGGCCTCGGGGACCCAGGGCGGGGATGGCGGTGGGGCTTTCAGTGGAGGTCCCTAGGCTGTCGTGAGCGTGGGCGTGTGTGCGTGTTTGTTGTTTCGGTGTCCGGAAGGAGCGTGGCGGTGGGACTCCGGGAGCGCTGGATTTTTCGCTCCCATCCTTTCTCTTCCTTTTATCTGGCGTCACTAGTCACCGGTTCTGGCTAACTGTGCTTGGGCCGCATGTTTGCCCAGCAGGCTGCCTGCGCCTTCAGAATTTCTCTCTCCATTATTTTGCCATAGCTTGGAGTTGGTGAAACAACTGTTGAAATAGCAGATGTTCTTATGGTAGTGGCGTGACTTTTAGGAGGCCCAACTCTTTCAAAGCCAGACACTTCAAGTTTTACAGGAATTGGAGGTTTACCTGGATAAAGATCTCAGGTTTGGCTTTTGGGGTCATGAATTTTTCATCAGAGCCTCACAATAGAATGTATCTGTGTCGTAGACCAATGCAGACTTGTCCATTCTGCTTTCAAAAAGGTGTCAGAATTCGGGTCACTGAAAACACAGGTTTTTCTTTACGTTGTTGATAGAATCTACTTCATGCCAGTCATGGAGGGTGATTGATTTTCAAGATAAGGAACTTAAGGAATTGTCTTGAAAGCATGTCAAAATCTCGTCCATTATCATCATTACACTTTTGCACTGAATTCTAGCTCTATGACATTAAAAAAAAAACTTCTCTTTGAGTATAAATTTGGGATCACTAAGTGCATTCAGTTACAGATTAACCCATTGCCTCCCTGCTTATTTAATAAGATCTCAACTTCCTAAAGAGTAACTTAATACAGGAATTTGACTATGACTAAGCAGATGTAGTTATTTACCATGAGTTATTTGAAAGAAGCATGAAATGATCATCGTGCTTAAAAGTAATTTTATCAATTATATTGCCAGACTTGTCTTTCTGTAGTATTCATTCCAGTACTATGGAATATAAAAAGAACATAGAATGTTTTGTAATTAAAAATTGGATTCCTGTTAAAATATTTCTTTGGGGGATACCTTTTGTTACTGCCTTGTCACAGGGAAGGTCCTCTGCTCTGGCCCTTCTCCATTGAATAGGATAACTGCATTATTGGCAAGCACTAAGCAACATGGAGGAACAGACATATTTGTGAACTGAAAAGTGAAATCTGAATCTCTCCAACCATGGATGAGTGAGAGCAGGATATTTCAGTGGCTGATTTTAAAACATAGCTTTACCTTTTTGCTTTCTTTCTCTAACAGCTTATTTGGGGAATGGAGATAATTGCCTAAGAAAAGCAGAATGAATATATTAACTGATTTAATGGAGGCTTTGATCCTAAAATAGGTGCAGTGAATGCTTTAAAAGCCAAATTCTACACTCTCGAGTTAATAGTGACATTGCAGGATTATGAATACCTGAGAAGCATGGGCCTTTAAAATCTATATTTGATATTTGAAGGGATCATGAAGTAATCGTTAGAGTCAGGTGTTGCTGCCCTTCCTTCTTCCCTCAAGACTCTGAAGATAAATTGATGGCTTAGAACTTTTCATTCTAAATAAGTTTTTTTTTTGCTAGAACTCAAGTCCTTTGTAGTTAATTGCTTAACTAATTTTTATCTAAGAGGTGCCTTTCCCCCAATGACTCAGAATTAATCTGAGTTAATAAATACATTTTTGAAGCAAGTAACATGTAATTTCTATGAGAATTTTAGCAGAAGAACTCAAACTCAGTAATGAAAGATAAAAAGGACTGTTAAATTTAAGTACCTTGTTTGGTTTAGCAGATTGGATGGACATTTGTTTATCCTTAAAGATATTATTATCTTATATATTTTACATTGATGCAAACATAAAATAAGAATATTCTCATACACTCTTTGGATCACAACTCATTTTTCACTGGTAAATCTGAGTATTGGAAAATTTATATCTTACTTTGTAGCTTTATTTTGGACTGACTACTCTCTGGTTTGCAGGAGGTTTACTGTGGCAGCTAACTATTCAGATGAGAGTAGTCAGTATTTAGTGAAAGCAGAAAGGCAGGCAAAGGGGTGCCTCGGTGATGTAGCCCGTTAAGCCTCCGACTCTTGGTTTTGGCTCCAGCCATGATCTCAAGGTCATGGGATAAAGACCCACATGGGGCTCTATGCTCCGCACAGAGTCTGCTTAAGATTCTCTCTCCCTCTGCCCCTCCCCACCGTGCATATGTGTGTGCGCACACGTGGTCTGTCTTTCCTGCTCTCTTTAAAATAAATATATCTTTAAAAAACATGCAGGCACAGACTAAATGAGTTTATTTTAAATATATTTTGCATTCAAAATATAGGATATAACTCTTAAATTTATACCAGTAGTAAGTTCAGTAGGGCAAGCCTTAAAAACTTGTGTTCCTAGGAGTTATACTTTGAAAAAATTGACAGCAGCATTTCTATGCTAGCCTGTGAATAACCATTTGCAGAGTTTTACAGGGTTATATAGATACTACATGGCCTTAGGATTTTATAGGTAATAAGTTAGAGGTCTTCTAAGAACAGACTGTAGTTTATGAAATGTATAAAACTAATCTCTCTTAAATTTCAAATTCTATATAATACCTTTTTTTAGATGCCTTCAATTAAGTTGCAGAGTTCCGATGGAGAGATATTTGAGGTTGATGTTGAAATTGCCAAACAGTCTGTGACTATCAAGACCATGTTGGAAGGTAAGTTTATTAGAAAACCTGGGTCAGGGGAGAGAGGAAGTAATATTTAGTTGGAGATAACCCGTGAACATTGAATTTATACAAGTCATCACAGTTTGTCACTAAATGCTCAGGAGTATGAAGGGGTCATGTTTACATTTTTTAAATTAAAGAATTAACTGCATCTTTCTGATAGAGGACATCCTTTCTGCATTGTTTGAATTAATGGACTTTTTTCATATAGATAAGACCATAAGCTAATACTGAAGTGATTTCTAAGCATCAGACAATGACCCAATTCTGTTTCAAGTGAGTATGGATTCACAGTTTCTAATGAGAAAAATAAAAGGCTCTGAAAAAGAGATACCTTCCTATATGTATCTAAATACAGTGCTTTGTTTCAACAGAGAAGTAAGCTGAGTAGGTGGTAAACTGAGACGTCTTTTTTTTTTTTTAACCAAGTTTTCCATTTTGTCCATTTTGTCATTCCTCTGAAATTGCTGCAAAGCATATACACCGCACATTGAAGAAATAAGGTTAGAAAACAGGTCCTGAAACATTTTGAAACTTTAACTAGTTAAAATCAATCTTAATATTAACCAGTGGGCTGACGGACATTAATAGTATATGGAGACATTACAATTCAATTTCTAGCATTGGTGAAAAAAAATTAACAGTAATAAGACTGTTCTTTAGTATTCAAATATAAAAGGTTTTTATGTAGCTTATGCTTAAGTGAAAAGTTATGTGCCAAGCACTAGCTATGGGGGTGAAAGGAAGATAAGTGAGAAATAGTCTTTGCTCTTGCAGAATTTATAAACTAGGAAGGGAGAAAGACACCAAAGAAGACAGACTGTCACATGGTGTAATTAGTGTGTTAGTATAGTGTGCTGAGTGGTGCCGGGGGAACGTCTTGGCTGATGTTATTTTTCAAGCTTGTGGAGAGACTACAGTGGGTAGTACTAATGAGGTGATAATTTCAAATCTAGTAAAATTAGGGTGTTTTGGGAGATTATTCTGAGGTAAAGTAGACAAGATGTGTTAGAGAAAAGTAGAGTCGAGGTTTTTGGTTGGGGTTTATTGGTATGGAATGAGATTGTGTTATTGTAGTTGGTAGAACTGAAGAATGGGTTTGAGAGAAATGGGAAAAAAATGACTTTGAGGTGACCATGTTAGGTATGTTTGATCCCCCTGCCCAGAAGATTTTTTTAACAGTCTACTAGGCAGTTGAGTATGTGGATCTTGGCCTCTGAGCTGTGGACTGCTGGAGATACATAGACTTTGTGTGGTGGATTATAGGAGTATTTATCTATGGGAGTAAGTGAGGTTGGCAGTCAGCTATATTGGAATGGCAGGCAGGTGGTGTTTGTCGAGTAGAAGTCAGAAGTGGAGAATCGGTGGAGTAAGATTTATGGAAGTCAAGGGAAGAGGGAGGCATTTTGAGGTGACCAGAATGATTATCACATTCATATACTGCACAGTTGTCATTTGGAATTTCATAGTAAGAGAATTTTTTAATGGCATTTATTAGGTGTGGTAGAGGCAAAAGCTAAATTGCAGAGGGTGTGTCTTTTCTAAGCTGGTGACTTCTGTTTGCTGATAAAAGCTGAGCATGTAACTCTTTTTTGGTAATTAGTACCAATCATGTGGCACTTACAGTCTTGTATCCTGGTAACTTAAATAAAGAGATCACTTCTATTAAGTTGTAAACCCCTTGGTACATCCCACAGTCACTGTTCACCAAGTACCTGTTGAATGAAGAACTATGGTATGGTCACTAATAAAGAGTGAAAGCAATCCAAGTGTCCCTAAAGGCAGGTGAGTAAGGCTTTATCTAGAAGATGTAGAAACTGATACCCAAATTTGCTGCCTGAATACTTGCTTTGACAATGGAAATGTTCTTTATTTCATCTTAGTTGGTGTCTGGCACACTAATCTGTCCTGTGCTGCTTCAAAGAAGCATTTGCCAGTGTAAGAACATAGGGCTCCGTGAAGGTTTTCCACGCCTCTGATCACTGAAGCAAGGGGAGTGATAGACAGCAACAGTTAAATGATTCTTTTCTTCCATAGCCTTTGGGTATCAGAGGGTGAATGGTTTTAAGTACCACTGGTTTATATAGAATTCTAACTGGTTCAGGATTGGAATCTATTGAATTTGGCAACTTACTGCTTTTCTTGTTTTGCATCTGCGGTATCTCTGATAATGGTTTTTTTGTGACTTAGAAAACAAAAATAAAACCTAATCACAGGATAATCAGAAGTGAAAATCTTGGCATGTGTACATATGGATTGACTGATTTGTTCAAGTCCAGGTTGTGGTATCAGGATACAGTTGTCTTTCAGAAGTCCTTGAAACTAAATAGCTTAAAGGAATGACTGTTGATACTTGTGCATTCAGTCTAAAAGTAGAAAAGACATTGTACATCCTTAGTTTAAATGCTAGAGAAGTGATCTTTTACAACTGTAAGGCCCTTATTTTTAATACCACTTAAGTCTTCTTCCAAATAATGTTTGGATCTAAACTAGTTGGTCTTCTGTATTATGTTTTCTGTACTATCTTGATTCCCCAAACACAAGTATTTTATATAGTGTAACTTTGTTTTCTCCCCTCTGATTAAGAATACTTCATACTTGTACAGGAAAAGCAAAAGTGGCTTAGTCCAAATTGACACAGTCATTTTTAAAGTTTTACTCTAGATTGAGATGGGATCAAGGAGCAACATTAGTAGAAAGGAGGAGGGGAAATGAGTGATCCATCTCTACAGGAAAATAAGATACTTCTTGAATCTAATCTTTACCACTCCAGTGAAACTGCTCGTTAAGCTCCGTGACTGCCGTGTTGTCATGTGCGTTGTTTTATGTTTGATTTCTCATCTAGACCAGTTGACACCATTTGATCATCCCCTTCTACATTCCACTTCCAGGATACTTTAGTTACTACTTACTCACTCACAGCTTTTTGTCTTCTCATCTTTAATGCTTGTAATTCCCAAGGGCTGGGTTAATCATTGAACCTCTTCATCATATTTATACTCCTTCATTCCCTTGGTCATCTCACCTAGTCTGATAGTGTTATAAGCCATCTTTACACCAATTCCCCAAACTATCCACAATTCTGATCTCTTTTGGTGTTTAGACTTGGCATAATTTAACTGCTTGGTCTACCCTTGCATCTCTAATAGGTACCTCAGACTTAGGAAACTAGAGTTCTTAATTCCCAGCCCTTCACAGTAACAGTTCTCTGACAGCCTTCCCCATATCAGTTAATGGTAACTGCAATGGCAGTTTCATCCATCTAGTTGTTCATGTCATAAACCTTAGTCTTCCCTGACTCACATTGTGCTTGCCATCTGTTGGCAAATCTTTTTGCCTCTGCCATCGAAATGCGTCCAGAATTGGATCATTTCTTCTTCCATGGCTGTAAACCTGTATAAGCCACCCAGCGTCTTGTGCTTGGATTATTGCCAGCCCCATAGTTGATTTTCTTCTTTTCTCTGCTGTTCTCTACCATCTCTTCCCAATACAGTAGTTAAAATGTTTGAGACCCTGTTACCGTCAGGTCCCCTGTCACTGGTCTCATCTACTCCTTTCACCCTTGCTAACCATGCTCTAGTAACACTAGATTGCTTTAGTGTTATTAGGACATTCCAGGCTGTCCTATCAGAAGGCCTTTGCATTTGTCATTTCCACTGCTTAGGTGTTCTCTCTCCTTTAGGATTTTACTACAGTGTCATCTTGTCAGTGAGACATCTTGAGCAGTTCTATCTCAAATTGCAACAATTCTTTTCTGTCCTCCGGTATTCATTGCTGACTCTCCATTGCCTGGGACACCTGTTACACATTGGAGCTCAAATGGTTTGACTCAACACTGGCCATGTCAGCATAACTGATACTCAGCTATAACCAATATAGAGCTGAAGTAACTTGCGGCCTCTAATACTGGTACTTGCTAACTATTAAATAACTTTGGGCACCTCTTTTTTAAGTCATGTAGAAACTGAAGGACAGACCCATTGGCATGAAAAATACTCTTATTTAGAATCTTTAATTTTTATTTGTTTTAAAGATTTTATTTATTTGCCAGAGAGAGCGAGCGAGCACACAGGGAGAGCAGTAGGCAGAGGGAGAAGCAGTCTCCCCTCTGAGCAAGGAGCCCGATGCGGGACTTGATCCCAGGACCCTGGGCTCATGACCTGAGCCAAAGGCAGACGCTTAACCGACTGAGCCACCCAGGCGTCCCTAAGTAACAGGGATTTTAATTTTAAGTTTTTTCTTTGGACTTAACCGATCACTTTGAGAATTTGGAAGTTAGTCTTTTTACTAGGACAACCTGTAGATTCAAAATTATAGATAATATGTATGTGATGAATAACGGGTATACACTGAAATTGAGTCCCTCAACCCACATTGTTGTTAACTTCCCTACAGATAATATTGTTAACAATTTCTTATGTATCCTTCTGGAGATATTTTAAAATTTAAATACATAAGTGTAGGGGCGCCTGGGTGGCTCAGTCGGTTGAGCGACTGCCTTCGGCTCAGGTCATGATCCCAGGGTCCTGGGATTGGGCCCCGCATTGGACTCCCTGCTCTGTGGGAAGTCTGCTTCTCCCTCTGCCTCTCCCCTTGCTTGTGTTCCTGCTTTTGCTATCTCTCTCTGTCAAATAAATAAAATCTTAAAAAAACAAAAACAAAAAACAACAAACAAAACCTTAATCCTGAAATCATACCTAGTATGTATGGAGCTGCCTGCCTTATTTTTGTCAGTGGCTGCATGATTTGTTGTGTGTGTATATATATACATCTTTGGGCTTTGGATTTTAATAGATTGAGATTCTGTTACTTGAAATACTTTTTATTCTATTTTTCTAAATGCTGCCCATCTAAAGAGTTTGGTATAAAAAGTAAGGATAAGGGTCTGGCTTCAATTCCCTCCCCCCCACACACATGGCTTTCCAGTCATCTCAATCCCCCTTGTTATTAAGTTACTTTTCTTCCTCATTAAGGATTCTGTTTATGTAATATTCCTGTATTTGTCTACTCATACAATTTAATATAGTTTTGGGTGGTTTATGGACCTCTTGTTAGAAACTGCTTATTTTAAATGCTCATAAGAGAACTGTTTTAAGTAGAGGATTTTTCATGGTCTTTTAGACAACGTCTTACAAGGTACTTGAGATGTCTGGTTGGTGTAAATGTTATAATAGAATTAGGAAATAATGATAGCTCTTTTCTGGTTTTCTTAGATTTGGGAATGGATGATGAGGGAGATGATGACCCAGTTCCTCTACCAAATGTTAACGCAGCAATATTAAAAAAGGTAAGGTAACAAACTATGTACTTGAATATGTACTTTTCTTTTGTCATTTAACATCTTGGTGATCTTCCTATACTGCTACATAGGTACCCTCCTTACCCAGACAGATTATGACTCTAGGTGTCTGTTGTATTTATTTAACCAGGCCCTGTGAATATTTGAGTTGTGTAGTCTTTTTTTTTTTTTTTTGAGTAGGCTCCATGCCCAGTGCAGAGCGCAGTGTGGGGCTTGAACTCACCACCCTGACATCAAGACCTGAGCTGAGATCAAGAGTCGGACACTTAAACCGACTGAGCCACCCAGTCACCCCAAGTTGTGTAGTCTTTTTGATAAAAACATTTAAATTACTGAAATATAACAGTATGTGCTTAGCAAAAAGGAAGAAATTTTTTGTTTGTCCACTGAATAGCTGTGCCTCAAAGGGAGCTTGAGAACAAATGTACCCCCACTGTTGATCACCTTACCTTGTGTTTAAGCATAAAAGGCTCTTGACATTGAATAGAATTTTAGTGTTTCAGGGCACATGGCTCCTTAACAGAGCCAGCTATTTACTTGCATGCTCATTTGGAGAAACAGCACCTAGTTTTTACAGGGCAGAGGAAATAAGCAAGGCTTAGAGATGGGAATGGTTGGTTCCATTTGGCCCCTTTCTCAGAGATTTTCAAAAGTCATTAGCCATATGCAATTTCATCTTCTGCTTTCTCTTGACCCTGGTGTAAGATGCAGCTGTGCTGCATATTTTTCCATGTCTTACCATAATTGGCTATTATCAGTTCTTTTAATTGCTCTAGACTGGGTAAAAAGTGATTCTCTAAGCCTGAACATTTTTTACATGTATTACTGGCCATTTATATTTCCTGCTTTGTTTTCCTTTGCAGGTCTTTCTAATGGGCTTTTAAAAAAATTGTTATAAATATACATAACATCAAAATTACCATTTTTAACTTTTTTATGTAGACAGTTCAGTGGCATTAAGTACATTTGCATTGCTGTGCAGTCACCATGACTTACCATCTCCAGAAATTTTTCATCATTGCAAACTGAAACTCTGTACCCTTTAAACAATAACTCATCAATACTCCCTGCCTCCAGCCCCTTGTAACCACTATTCTACTTTCTGTCTCTATGAATTGGACTGTTGTGGGTACCTCCTGTAAGTGGGATTATACAATATTTGTCTTTTTGTTTCTGGCTTACTGCGCTTTGCATAATGTTTTCAAGGTTCATCCATTTTGTAGTCTAGTGGGCTTTTTATAGGAGTTGTTTATATAGCATTTCTATCACTTTGCATTGTCTTTTGTCCATTTATATTTTATGGTTTAGAAGCTTTATATTTTATCTAGTTAGATCTTCTGGGTATTGTCTTGCAATTAATATTATATTATATACTAATGTAAAGTGCATCTAAAAGGACTCAGTTTGCACTCATTCAAATGCCAGGTATTTTTTAGGTGCTGGAGGTATAGCAGTGAACCAGAGAGGCTCTGCCCTTAGGGAATTAACATTCTAAAAGTGTGGGGGAAATGTATAATGTAAGAAATATGTCAGATGGGAAAGCTATGGAGTATAAGTGGGTTGATTGGTGGAGAGTTAGCTATTTTTAAAATAAAGGTGGTCAGGAAATGCCTTACTGAGAAGTTGATCTTTGAACAAAGACATGAATATGTGGGGGAAGAGAATTGTGGGCATTGGGATCAAGTGCAGTGACCCTAAGACAAGAGCATGCTCTACCTTTTGAGGAAAGGTGGGGAGGCAAGTGTGGTGACTAGAGCATAGTGAACAAGCAAGGAGTTAGTACAGAAGGTCAGAGTTGATGGGCTGGGTGATACAGGGCCACTTCTGAGAGTAAGTTTTTCTTTTTTATTTGCATTATTAAGTCTTAGGCATATTTAAACTTACACACTGAATAATTGCATGATCCAAAAACTGTAAAAGTACACAGTAAAATCTCCCATCCTTGTCTCAGTCTGACCTGAAACTCCCTCAAGTAATAATAATCAACATTAATTTTTTTATAATTTTTTTTAAAGATTTTATTTATTTATTTGACAGAGAGAGAAGACCGTGAGAAAGGGAACACAAGTAGGGGGAGAGGGAGAGGGAGAAGGAGGCTTCCCGCTGAGCAGGGAGCCCGATGCAGGGCTCGATCCCAGGACCCTGGGACGATGACCTGAGCAGAAGGCAGACAATGAATGAGCCACCTAGACGCCGCGCCCCTCAACGTTAATTTCTTACATGCTCTCTTAAGAGTTTTTTTAATGCCTACATAAACAAATACTAATTGCTGTTTTTTTTTTTTATACAACTGGAATACTTCTTTTTCTTTTTTTTAAGATTTTATTTATTTATTTGAGAGAGAGAGAATGAGAGACGGAGAGCATGAGAGGGAGGAGGGTCAGAGGGAGAAGCATACTCCCTGCTGAGCAGGGAGCCCGATGCGGGACTCGATCCCGGGACTCCAGGATCGTGACCTGAGCCGAAGGCAGTCGCTTAACCAACTGAGCCACCCAGGCGCCCACAACTGGAATACTTCTTAAAAAGATAATATTTCATGAAAACTCCTAGCTTGGCTTTTCCTTCTAGAATAGATCTTTCCTTTTTTACCTCTGACAGTATAATTTCTTAGCTCTGCCTTTTTTTTTTTCAGCATTTTTTATTTCTCCGGCATTATATACTATGAACAAAATTTGATCATACAGAAAAGTGATACTACACAGCAAAACCCCATTTACCTGCCACCTAGATTCTACAACTTGTAACACTTTCAGTGTTGATTTAGGCCTTTATGATAGTACATGTGGTCTAACCTGCTTCCTGAAACTTGATACATGTTTATTCCCCTATGAAGGGGACATTTCTGCTTTTCTTACTTTGCTCTTACACTCAGTAGTCTCGTGGTATTTAGAATTGCTTGGTGATAATGTATGCATATCCTCATCTTCACTAGGTATAGGTAGTTGCTAGATTACTTTTCAAAGGGATTATACCAATTTACACTCTCCATTATAAGAGTTCATGTTATCCTCACAATGTTGCCAGTGATGAGCATCAAAAATTTTTTTTTTTTTTTTTTGGTCATTCTAGAGTAGGACCTGACTGGAGTATTGATTTTTGTATCTAATGAAACTGCGCATTTTCTCCTGTTTGAGTATTCAGATTTCCTTTGTGAATAGCCTGTTCATATCTATAGCCCGTTTCTTTGTAGTGATTTTTTTTCTTTTTAAAGTAAGCTCTATGCCCAATGTGGGGTTCAAACTCACAATCCTGAGATTGAATCACATGTTCTACTGCCTGAGTCAGCCGGGTGCCCCACTTTGTAGTGATTTTCAAAATTTATATTCTAGAGGGTAATCAATTACTTGTTCATGTTGCACATATTTTCCACTCATTATCCTGTCTGACGTTGTGTATTTTTTTTTTGCGAGGAGCCTTTTAATGTGGTCAAAATAGCAATCTATCTGCAAGGTTTGCTCTTCTCTAAGATCTTCCAGCCTCTAGGGTTGTGAAGATTCCTCAAGCTTCAGTTTTGCTTTTCAAGCTCGGCCAGTAATTTGCTTACTCAAGTCAGCTTCTAGCTAGTTCTTAGCCCATTGTTAGGAATAACCTTGCCCCAGTAGTGGCATGAGTACCTTGTGACATAATGCCACAAAGGAATGAACTTTCTTTGTTATAGGTCATTCAGTGGTGCACCCACCACAAGGATGACCCCCCTCCTCCCGAGGATGATGAGAACAAAGAAAAGCGGACAGATGATATCCCTGTTTGGGACCAAGAATTCCTGAAAGTTGACCAAGGAACACTTTTTGAACTTATTCTGGTATGTTTCTTAATGCATTCTTTAAGATATCTCTAGTTCAGAGCCTTTAGCACTTGTAAGAGAGTTTGTTAAATTCACTGTTACTGAATTTTAATTCTCTCTCAACTCAAGTACGGTGGTATATTTAAATTCACATATTAACAATCACGTTAAATGCAAATGGTCTAAACAAAACAATTAAAGGGTACAGATTGTCACATCGGATTAAGAAAAAAAGGTTCAGCTATGGTGTCTCCATAACACACACTTTTAAAGACACACTTGATTAAATTATGATTAAAGATTAAATTGTGCTAATAGTAATCAAAAGAAAACTGCAGTGACTTTTAAAGTAGATTTCAGAGCAAAGAATATCAGCAGGATTAAAGAGGGTCATTGCATAGTGGTAAAGGAATCAGTCCAATATTAAGAGGACATGACAGTCCTACATGTTTATCTATCTAAAAGATTTCCAAAAAGTGAAACAAAAACCAATAGAACTCAAAGGATAAATAGACAAATCCACTGTCTGCTGTCTCCCCTTAATTGATAAAACAAGTAGAACGAGTAAGGATGTAGAAGATTCAAATAACACTATTTTTTTTTTTTAAAGATTTTATTTATTTATTTGAGAGAGAGAGAATGAGAGAGAGAGAACACATGAGAGGGGATAGGGTCAGAGGACGAAGCAGACTCCCCGCCGAGCAGGGAGCCCGATGCGGGACTCGATCCCGGGACTCCAGGATCATGACCTGAGCCGAAGGCAGTCGCTTAACCAACTGAGCCACCCAGGCGCCCTCAAATAACACTATTGACAGACTTGTTCTGATAGACATTTATAGACCATTAAATCTCATGACATGCAATGAATGCATTTTCAAGTGTGTACTATTAAGATCGACATGTTCAAGGTAAAACACAAGTCTCAAATTTGAAAGGATTCAAGGCACACTGTTTTCTGATCACAGTGAAATTAAATTAGAAGTCAATGAGTGAAAGCTATCTGGAAAAACTTAAGTAACTTCTCAGTAACCCATGAGTCAAGAAATCAAAAGAAAAATTGGAAAAGAGAATTAGAAATTTTATGCCAGAAAGTATTTTGATCTGAATGGAAATAAAAGCCAACATACGAGAATGTATGAGATGTAGCTGAAGTAGTATTCAGAGGGAAGTTGGTAGCACTAAAGCACCTGTATTGGAAAAGAAAAAAGTCTCAAATCAGTGATCTAAGCTTTTACCTTAAACTAGTCAAAGATGAAATTAAACCCAAAGAAAGGAAATGTTAAAGGTAGGAGCATAAATTTATATAACAGAAAACAGGAGAGAAAACCAAAGAATCTAAAAGCTCACTTTTTGAGAAGATCAGTAAAATGCAACGCTGTTATTGCTTCTGCCTCTGTAAATACTTCTGTCAAGATTTGCCATGTGGTGCTTATGTGCCTGTGAGCACACACACACCCCCACAAGTAGTGACCATTCTTTAGCATTTGAGGTGGTGTGGTTTGCTTAAAGCAGCAGCAGGACTCCATATTACAGAAGGTGTAACGAAGGGGATGTATGAAAATATTTCACCAAAGAATCTGATTTTCCCTTTAATTTCATGAAATTAGCATTTTAAGCTTAATTAGTATGGATTTACAGTCACTAACTTTGGATTTAGTTTAAAACATCACATATACTTAAATGAAAACAACACTTTCCAGGCTGCGAACTACTTAGATATCAAAGGTTTGCTTGATGTTACATGCAAGACTGTTGCCAATATGATCAAGGGGAAAACTCCTGAGGAGATCCGCAAGACCTTCAATATCAAAAATGACTTTACTGAAGAAGAGGAAGCCCAGGTAAGTTGCTCACAGCTTGTTCCTGATCACATGCTTTTTTAAAAAAAAAGTAAAACTCAAAACATGCCTGGAGATGGGTCTCTGTCAAGGAGACTTGACTTTCTGAAAGATGATAATAGGTACTTTCTGTGTCATAAAAAATACTCTTGTCGAGAGATTGGTCTGTGAGTCTAAACACTTACATGCTACCGCTCTTGTATAAGCATAAGAACAATTAGTTTTCAACGAAAGGTGCTCTTTGATATTTCCTCCTTCACAGTTACTGGTTTGGGCACCTGGGACCCTAAATGTAAGCCATAGCTATTTGACTTCAGAACAGCAACTCCTGTGGGTGTTCTGCCAGGATACTTGAAAGCAACTTAGTGAATGGGGGAAGAAATGAATGAATAGATCAGTGTTGACACAGCTACAGACTAAAATAATGTGAATGAAGTATTTGAATTTGTTGTCAGTTCTGGTGACTGAAGCTTTAATTGCCCCATTGCTTTTGCTTTTTTGATCATTTCAGCAGGGCAGAATAAAAACCTGGGGAGGCGAAGAAGGGTAAGGAAGTGTACTCATAACTGGGTATTTTTCTAGTTTTCCGTCTGTCCCTTTGTGACCCTCCTCACAGGCTGTTAATGAATCATTAGGTAGTAGTCTTAAGAAAGACTACTTAAGGTACTTCCTTCTATCTGTCTCTTCTAGGTACGCAAAGAGAACCAGTGGTGTGAAGAGAAGTGAAATGTTATGCCTGACACTGTAACACTGTAAGGATTGTTCCAAATACTAGTTGCACTGCTCTGTTTATAATTGTTAATATTAGACAAACAGTAGACAAATGGCAGCAGCAAATCAGTTGTTTAAGCAGAATATTGTCCTCCTTGCATGTGTAGTTTGAGTACAGATTCCAAACTTATGGCTGAGTTTCTTCTAGTATGGATCAAAAGTTTCTTTTTTCTTTGCTCTAAATAAACCTGAACTGTGGGTTCTCTGTAGAAGGTGGCATCTTGGGCTTTCCGAAACTCTCTTTGTAAAGCGATTTCTGCCTAGTTTATTGTCTAGTTAACTTTAGTTTAATGACCTTTTAAAAGTTGGCATTGTAAATAAAACAAGTTGAAAAAAGTTTTCTGAAATAGAATTAACAACATATTCTTTTTATTCATGAGTTGGAAACTGGAAAAAGGCTACCTGAGGTAAATGTTTTGAGTGGGGTTATTAGGATGTCTTCCAGCTTCCTGGAGTCAAGGAGTACCCCTGGTATTGATTAGCCTGTATGTAGCAGGGCTCCCTTAATTGGATCTAAGGACTTGTTTTTGCATTTTTAATCCTCAGCTTTGAATATGTTGGCTAGAGACTCAGTTACTACTCAGTTTGTGGTTTTGGGGGGAATATAGCCAGTCTGTTTAGCTTTTCGATTAAAAAAGACAAATAACCCATGTGGTTATGTCATCTTCTTATAATCATTGATCCCATGTGGGGGAAACTTCACACTACTTGCATGTAAAAAATAATTTAACCTTTAACGTTAAAATGTCTGGCAAAACCTAGAAAGCATCCATCATGAATGCAAGATACTTTCAATAAAAAATAAGTTACGTAGTAGGTGGTAAATGGTTTGCTTTTGTGTACTTAACTGTGTCTCTTCACTTACTATTAAATGAGTTAAGTATATGTATGGTTCTGTAGCTGGAGACTGCTTGCAGGAAGTTGATGTCCTAGCTCGCTGGAGGCTGCTGACCTAACCATTGGGTTCTGATAGACTTGTGTCTCTTCTGATTGTCATGATCTGGTTCCCTGGAGCCAGTGCTTCAGTTCTTACTGGTGCACGTGGCTGCACAGGACTGCACTCACTGTTCCCAGCTTCTGCCCTACAGTAGAATGAAGTTTTCTTGGTGCTTGAGATGGCTCACAAATTGTTATCTTTTTCTTTCCTCCTTGTGCTCCCTTTTCTCTTGCTTTCCCATTTAGCATCATCTCTATTCACATGTAGTCCTACTGCATTCTCTTCATGTTTACTGTGAGCTGTTTTGGCTCAGATTATTCGCTGATAGTAGTTTGCCTTTATACTTCACTTCTCATTTGCCCTGAATCTGTATCTTGTTTAATAAAGTCCCATATACTATCTCACATGAATTCCTATTTGTCGTCTGTACCAGATTGCAAACTACAGCCCGTGTGTGGGTGAAATCCAGCCCACAGCCTATTTTTGCAGTCTTTGAGTTAACAATGGTTTTATGTCTTTAAAGGATTATTAAAAAATCAATACAGGAGACTATATTTGACTTGAAAAGCCTAAAATGTTTATTCTCTGGCCCTTGAGAGAAAAAGTTTGCCGACCCTTATGACTGCTTCTGGATCCCTGATTCCCTTTATTCTCAGGAATTAGCTTGTTTTCCATCTGTCCTGGGTTCACTTGGGAAGGTAGCAGAATTCAATCCTAGCTGGAGTGTCTCACCTTTAATTCCCACCATAACAGTCAGTTCTTGCGAAAAGTTCAACCACCCCCAGCAAGATCTCTAGCATGATTGTGAAAAATAGAACTCTTGGACACCTGGGTGGCTCAGTCGTTGGGTGTTTGCCTTCGGCTCAGGTCATGATCCCAGGGTCCTGGGATCGAGCCCCGCATTGGGCTCCCTGCTCCGTGGAAAGCCTGCTTCTCCTTCTTCCACTCCCCCTGCTTGTGTTCCCTCTCTCGCTGTCTCTCTCTCTGTCAAATAAATAAAATCTGAAAAAAAAAAAAAATAGAACTCTTAACTGAAAGTTCAGGATTGTTAGCACATGCCTTGTGTAGTTTGGAAAGGAAATAACGGCTTCCAGGAGACAAAACCTTTTACTTTTCTCTGTTAGTTCTGAATCTCTATAACCCCCAAGGATTGTTGGGATTACAGGTCTAAATAATGGCACTACCCATATTTAAAGGACACTGGGATCTTTTTGAATAGGTGAGACTGAGTGGACAGACAATATAGTAGTTAAGATTTTTGTTCTCTTCCTGATTTTCTGTAGACTGTGGCCCTAGGCTTTAAATAAAACGTCCTGATAATCTTAAACTCTCAGGTTTCATAAAGATCTGACAGCTCATATAAGAGAAAATAGGCCATTTTTGGACATTGTGTGCCCACATCAGTCACGGGTAGGGTGCTCAGAGGCACTGCAGACTGGCTGCTGCGTGCTGCCTGCCCTATTCGCTCTTGCCTGCTAGTTGCTATTTCTTTAATAAGTCTTCCAGTTTTCTGGGCCCTCACCTTACCCAGGGAAAGTGAGTGGCTCTTTCCCATTATCCATAGTAGCCAAATCTGTCTCCAGAGATACATTCTCTCCTACCCTCTCACTTCCCAGCTGTTCTAAACTAATACTGTGGCACAAAGTCATACTGTGAGGCTGGACTCCTGTTTCTGCCTCTTAGTGCCTACCTGGCCTCGGGTAAGTTGGAAATGGTAGCTACGTGCAGAGTGGTGCTGTTGGTGATGAAGACCCCCGTGTGATAGTTCTTTGGCTTCTCAGCTTTTCATTGACTGTGTCACTTATGATTGAGAGTAAACCATATTCCTTCTCAATATTAGCTCATTCCTTTTTCTCTGACATTGTCATGGATTAAGGATATGCCCCCCTC
Source organism: Leptonychotes weddellii (assembly GCF_054177405.1). Taxonomy (NCBI): domain Eukaryota; kingdom Metazoa; phylum Chordata; class Mammalia; order Carnivora; family Phocidae; genus Leptonychotes; species Leptonychotes weddellii. The sequence continues at coordinate 115,275,075 of NC_138375.1, forward strand.
AAACAGATTCTGGTAATTCTTACATTGTAGAAGCAAGTTATGTCATTTGAAGTGCTATTATATTTTGTATTTTATTAGCTTGCCTTCATAAATCTAACTTTAATACACAAGGTACGTATTGCTTTGCAATTTTTATATTTTTCCAAAGATCCACAAACTCATCCCAGTAAGGTAAAAATTCCTGAGCAGCATTGCAGCTGTGATCTGTTGATTCTGCACCTGTTGGAACATACCAGCTGCTAGAATTAAACAAGATCTTTACCATAATTTGGTGGACTATTAGGACTGTGCCCCAGTAACATGAATTAACGGTAATGAGGAGCTTAGACTGGAACTAGCTGGAGAAGAAGGAGAGTAAGTCACTATGAGCATGTGAATCAGGGCAGGCAGATATTCCAAACCACATGATCTCTTAGTTTACTTTTGTTGTTGTTGTGTGTGTGTGTGTGTGTGTGTGTGTGTGTGTGTGTTTAAGATCTTACCCATTTATTTGAGGGAGAGAGAGAGCATGAGAACGGGGTGAGGGGCAGAGGGAGAAGCAGCAGACTCCCTGCCAAGTAGGGAGCCCAACATGGGGCTTGATCCCAGGGCTCTGAGCCGAAGGCAGACACTTAACTGACTGAGCCACCCAGGCACCCCAATCTCTTAGTTTATTTAAAAATTGGCCAATTCTATAGTTTGTTTGCCGATCCAAGGGAAATTAAGAAATTAGATAGGTCGCCTAGACTCTTAGAGGGCGATTTATACATGCATAGGAAGTACTTCCACAAGTTAAGAACTGAGAGAGCAGCAGACCTCTTGATCTGAGCATTGTTCACCCTATCCATGGCCAAAGACGCTTTTATCCTTTGAAGCTTAACTTCTGCCACCCCTTCCCATTTGAAGATGTTTCAGAGCTTTCTTTTTTCTAAAGCTCCCTATATATTTAAATGGGAAAGAATCAAATGTTCTTCCTGTGAAGTTGCTTGAGCTTTAAAAAGATGATAATCTTCAGTTATTTAGTTTGTATGAAAACTGATTTCTGGCTAGTACAGAAGAGAATTAGGGGAAAGATTGCTAGTAAAGGGAAAGCCTGTGAAATGGCTGAATCTCTAAAGTAGCTCCTAGCTTCTCCTTTGTAGGAAGTGTAAGCCATGGTTTCTCTCTTGGGAGCTTTTGGTGTAGCTAATGAGGCAAAGCATAAATACTGCCAGGAGGGGATGAGGAACCGTAATAAAAATGTTCCTGGACAAAACAAGATTAATGAGTAAATGGGGGTTCTAGGGCTGGAAGGGCCTAAGAAAGGTTCTGTGAGAAGAAACGAATTGGTGGTTTTGGTTGGGGATGGAGGGATGCCATGGTGAGGGGGGAAGCAGTGCTCAGTCTGGAACTACCAGCAGAGGGTTGGGTGTCAGGTCTGCTGGAGAGTATAGGCTGGAAAGACACATTGTGCTGGATTAGTGATAGAATTTTGGTGACCAGGAGAGTGTTGATCAGACCCATGTCAGGCAGTGCAGTTCTTGGGTGGTTGAACTAAAACTTTTAGTATTGTACTAAAGGATGTGATGGGGGATTTTGCATTTGGAGTCCTAATTGATGCCTTTGTTTGCTGTTAAAAACCTCTCTCTAAAAGGCAGAATGAGTAAGGGAACTGGATGTGCATACCAAGACGAATGATGTGAGAAGTTGAGAATATATCCCGTGGCCCAACATTGAGCCTTTTGGACACCTTAGCAGGATAGACTGAGTGCTGTCCTTACTGTTGAGCGGTCAGTGGATATGAACCTTATTGGTGGCATAAAGATGTTGGTCAGGGAGCTCTCGTTTGATGGATGTCCAGTGTGGGACTTGAGTGATAGTTTAACTCACAGATGATATACTTGCTGCCTTGTGGCATCTTAACACCGTTGGCTACATCTGGTGTGTGTGCCAATACCGAGAGGCATTTTGTGGGAGGAATATAGAATAGAGTTGCTTACAGTATCTGTTCTCATGACCTTCTGACAGTGCTTAACTTGAAACCTGATCTGTATGCCAGCCTGCCTCTTCTTTCAGTCTGAGAATCCACCTAGTCCATCAAAGTGCTCTCAGTTTCAATACTTCGCTCCTGTATTGTGCAAATGCATATTTGTCCTTGCTGTGCTGAGTGTGCTCTTTTACAGCTTCTCTTACCTGCTTCAAATGCTCTGCAGAGACTGGAGGCTTATAGGATGGGTGGGAGTAGAGAGAGCTACACTGTCAGAAAACTACATTCAAGAGGAGTTTCCAGAGTGGCCTGTTTGCTGGCTTGGTTTCCTTTGTTCTTTCGACCTAATTCCTCCATATTTCTCCCCTTCCCCTACCCATTCCTCCTCCCCTCCCCTGCCCCAAAATTGACTGCACATGCTTAAAAGAATAAGCCTTCAGATAAAGGAGAGAATACCTGAATGGAAAAGGAGGATCTGGTCCAAAGCCCCAGGTGAACTTGAAAAGAAGTACCAGCTTTGAACTACTGTTTTCTGTATAATTTATGGCTGATGAAATACTCCTTACTCTGCATGACTGAACTCCTGAGAAATGCTAAGAGATAGCACAGTTCCTACCCCTAGGACAGAATTTGCTTTTTCCGGTTAAACTTCTCTGCCTAATCCCATATTATTATTATTATATTATTATTTCAAAAAAATCTCTCCTGACCTGAGCTGGCTTTCATTCTAGCCAACGACTCTAGGAATATCCCCACCTATGTCTCCTGCTGTTTAAGTAGTTAAGTTAGGGCTCTTCTCAGACCCCTTTGGCCCATTGTGGACAAATAGACCAACAAAGGTCCATTAGTTGCTCCGGGCCAGTAGAAAGCCCAGGAGCCTGAATTAGAGTTCTGGGACAGAGGTGATTAGAATAGTCTGCATTGATGGAGCCTAGGAACCAGGGTCTGTTTGGGTGGTCAGCTCTCTTTCAGGGACCCTTGGTGAACTCTTAAAGCTCTGGGTAGACCTGAGAAAGTCATGATAAAGCAGCCTTTCTAACTTCAAAGAAAAGCCAATCAGCTTTTTTATATAAGGAATTGTTCTTGGTCTCAAATCTTCTACTTTGATATATAGGCCTGACAAGTCTTTGTTACCCTTGCCCTTTCTAGGCTGTTTTTCTAGAAATGCATGCAGGAACCTATTTCATTTCTTCTTTGGAACAATGTAAAGAATCAGTCTGTTTCCCGGCACTTGTGGCCTTTCTAGCCAGACTTAACTGTACACTCAGTAGAGTGGGCAGCAGTGCTTTAGGGACGTTCAAAAGATGGGCACCTGGGTGGCTCAGTCGTTAAGCGTCTGCCTTCGGCTCAGGTCATGATCCCAGGGTCCTGGGATTGAGCCCCGCATCGGGCTCTCCGCTCAGCAGGAAGCCTGCTTCTCCCTCTCCCACTCCTGCTTGTGTTCTCTCTCTCGCTGTCTGTCAAATAAAATCTTAAAAAAACAAAAAAAAAAGATACAGCTAGAAAGAGTGGCCACAGGGCTTCCTATATAAAAAAAAAAAAGGGCGGGGGATGTGTTCAGATTGAGAGACTTGGGCAGGCCGTGCAGCTTGCTGAGCTGGGCCTTCCCCGTGAGTGCAAGAGAACTCACTGCAGCACAGATGCCAAGCCGGTTTGCCTGTTCTCTTCTGGGAATGTGTAAGGGAGGTTGGGGCATCTTGTGAGGTCTTAGAAACAGGGCTAGTTCTTGGCTTGCAGAGAGGTGGGACTGGTGTACTATTTGAAACTGTATTTAGGACCTCACTCTCAAGTCACCTGTGGCCTCAGGAATGTGCTGGTGTGATCTAGGAGGATTTGAGTTTCCTCTTTGAAGTCACTTTTTTTTAAGAGGCTGGTTTGATTTTAACAAAGTTGCCAGAGCCCCCCTCTGTACCCTCCCATACACAAAGGGTGCATTGTTCCTGTACCCAATGTGCTCTAAATAAGACACCAAATCAGATGCAGCAATCCAGTCTTGCATAAGCCTTAAAATGTAGTTTTTGAAACAACTAGGCCAGAGTGGAATTCTTTAAATGGGACAGATGTCGAGAGAATGGTCTCCTCTCGTACCCTTCCGGAAAAAAAGCAAATCTGGGATTACAACTTCCAGTGGCCTACTTTAGATAGACACTACTCTGGAAGATGACTTTATTTATAAATATTTTTAAACATAAAATCCCAAAAATAGAACTCTGTGAAAATTACAATGCGTGGTGACTTGGGATCTTCTTGCCCAGCATTTTTATTTGCTTGACCTACTGAAGTGGTTTTGCACCTTCTACATTCATGAGGAGTTTGAGGAGTTAGCGGTATTCTTAAACATGATGGAAACTGCTGTTAAAAGGGAGGCTGTAGATTTATCAAACTGGAGAGGTTTTGTATAAAAATAGGAAGATACTTTAAGCACCCAATTAGCTTTTGGGAGGAAAGGGTGCTATTAAAATGCTCTTTCAAGTTTTCTGATACCAGCTTATGAGAGACTCCGGTTTGCTTCAAAATAGGATGTGTGCTTATGGAGTACTGGGTCTTTTCTCTCTGCGGGAGGAAGATGGAGCCTAGTGGTTATGTGGGTCTGTGGTGGCAGTTTACAGCCCATTCCCATATGCAGGCTGGCCTGTCCCTGCATCACTTGTGAGGTCCGAGGATTGGGGAGTTTACACTTAGAGGGAGATTAGCTCTTGTGGTTGGAAGGCCGGGCAGGGCCTAAGCCCCAATAGGGAAGGTGAGGAAAGTAATCTTTGGCTTCTGTTGATTGAAAGTCTTGAGAACATGTGTCCCATGATAGAGAATAAACCCCAAGTTTTATGGCTGTGGGTAAGAAAAGGAGAGTGTCAAGCTCTATTACTGAAACAGCTTATTCCTTTGGGTCAAGCTTTGAAAAATTTCGAAACCCAGTAAAAAGAATCTTTATTCTCACGTTAAAAAAGTTTTTGTTTGATGATGCATTAACAATACAAAAATATTTTGAACACTACAATAGTCCTTTTCTTTCAAGACTTCTTGCAACACTACACTAGAATATATGTTCTTTGGATTCTGAGAAGCCAGTGGCTAAAGTCGGAACTAAAGGCTTTTGTTGAGGGATGTACGGGTATAGGAACAGCCCTTTTTCTTTGGATTCAGGCTATGTACAGTGAGGAAGAGGGCAAAAAAAAAAATTAAATTAAAAGTTTTTTTTTTTAAGGCTCAGGGTTGAAGCTTGGCTCAGAAATGGGTTAAAGTAGGCTGTGGTGAAAACCCACTGACTACCACTAGAGGTTCTCTGGGCTCCTTGCTTTGATGGTGATGGTCCTTCCTGCAGCCCCATCGGGAAACTGAAGCTGGCCTGTTTCGTGCTGAAAGGTAGGCACTGGATGTCATGAGGTTTGCCCTCAACTGCTCACGAGCCACCTAGACTGACCCGGGTAAGCAGAAAATGGAGCTGTGACAGAGGCTCTCGGGGTAGGGAGGGATGCACACCGGGTTTGGGGCCATAATTTCTTTTGGCTGTCGAGTTCAGCCATTAGAGACAGGCTTGGGACCTTGGTCATCAGAGCTTCTGGGGAGGTTGAGTTTCTCTTGGAAACATTTCCAAGTAATTTGAACCAGAGCCAGGTACGTCTCACTGCCCATACTTGCCTGATAAGATAGTGTCTGGTCATTCCTGTTGCCTAGGGTGATAGGCCTAGATTTAACCCGTTCCATCCCCTCCTCGTCTTGCAAGCTCTTGAGAACATGGCAAGAGGCTTCCTTCTGGTCCAGCTTATGAATAATTACTCCTTCTCTGTCAACAGGGCTTCTCCGGGCCTTTCTGAGAGAAGCATTGTCCTCTTGAGCATGTGGTTGTGACCATGCTGAGGTGTTGTTTCATAAACCAGCTCATTCTTGGTCCATGAAGTGTCTGGTATGGGGAGGGTGTGGCAGTGGTGGGACTGGGGAGGTGTAGGGTTCGGAAAGTAGCTGGGCTCAATCCCGCCCATCTGTGACCTATAGCAGAAAAGCAGAGGAGGAGGCAGGGGGCATCTGGCCAGCAAGACAGGTGGTAAAAAGAATAGATGCAGGCTGCTGTAGGCACAAGGGATGCCCTTAATCAGACGATACACCACCAATCTGATTCCCACCACTTGGAGCAGTTGGAATTGATGGCCCCAGGTTCAGGCAGAAGTTGTGCAGCCTCGGAAGTCTCCTGGGCCTGGTCCCTGAGAGGGAGGTAACAGGGCCCCTGGCCAGTTTCCATGTGATTTGGGGCTCTGTCGCTTCCTCTCAGAGGATGGGTCCCTGGAGGCGGCCAGGTGTCCTGTGCATGCTAGGCTGCCTGTCTCTGAGATTCCTGTCGTTGCACCTGTGTACTCTGCAGGGCGCCGGGGGGGGCCTGGGGGGGTCCAGGGGGCTGGGAGGCTGAGAGCGGCTGAGAGCCCTGGTGATGTAGGCGCCGGCTCCGCAGGACTAGCAAGCAGTTCTGTGGGGAGGTGGGGCAGCAGGAGGTATGAGGGCGAGTCCTGGGGGGCTGGGGACCCGGGGCAGCCTAGAGCACTGTCATCGGAAGGAACGGGGCTGGGGCAGCGGCCTTCTCCGGGTAAGTACCGAATGCATTTCTTTTTCCTCCTAGGAATAGTGAAGAGAGTTATCTGTAAACAGAGGGTGAATTCACAGTCATACACCACAACCAGAAAATGCTGTCCTTGCACAGGCCTGCTGATCTCTTGTCCCCTGTCCCCAGGACTTGGGTGATGTGCCTGTGCCTGCAAACCTAGCACTGCACTTCTGCTGGGCCTGGCCCAGACTTGGAACAGGTGTAGTTCCCAGCACAGCCACAGGGTGGCACAGGAACCTCTTGCAGGCTAGCTGTGGGGGCTGCCTCCTGTTTTCCAGGGGAGCCATCTCCCAGTTTGGGCTGTGGAGCCTCTGCTTCACGTGTTTGTGGGGCTCAGATCTGCAGTAAGGCAAAGGGCTGCACTGCTTGTGGATTCCTGGGGGGTGCTCGGGCAGAATAATACAAATGCGCCCAACGTGTGTATATACACACACTTACGTACTGCCCAAGTTCCTCTTTGCCCTTGGAGAGGGAGCATGGTGGACACTCTGAGGGACTGGACGGTATTCCTTAGAGTCTGTGAACTCACTGCCTGAGGTAGACTCAGCCTTACCAGACCTAGCCTCAACCTCAACCAGGCAAACTTTAGCCACCTGGTAGGTATACCTTCTTTTCACATACACACTTCTCTGTTGTATGGGGAAACACATGGGTTTAGTGCCACAGAGCCTAAGTACGGCCCTCTTGCTAGGATGGCCCAGGGATACCCCCTCTTCCTCTCTCCCTACCTCTGCAGTCCCTGGTCTCAGGTAGATGAGGTACGTGACCACTTGGCATCCAGGCGGTCCTCTACTACAGTCACTTTGGGTTTTTAAGCGTTCAGGATAACACAGGCAGGGATCCTAACTTGAAGTGAGGGAATTGGTGGACCATGGTGAGTTCTAGGCCTGGTAGCCAGGGGCTCAGGCCCACTGAATGGGGTACATGAGATTGGCCTGCTGAGGATCTGCTAACCTTAGTCAGCATCAGGTCCTCATTAACAGAGGACCCTAGGCACCAGGGGCCAGAACTACCTTCTTGAGTCTGCCTTTCTTTTCTAGACCATTCTTAGGAGACATGGGTTCCCCAGTCTGTGGGTATGCTATGGGACTGGGGGACCAAAGGAGGGCTACAGGCCCAGCAGAACATGTGCAGAGTCAGGGAAGCAGCTTGAAGCAAAGGGAGGATGGTGGTGGGGACAAACCCACCTGCACGGACCACACCAATCCGTCTGCTGGTTGAGGCCAAAGCGAGCACGGCATTTCTTAGGCGAGCCAGGGTCTGCTCACAGCCATGCCAGAGGGGCAGAGCAGGGCAGAGGGCGAGCAGGCAGGCAGCAGGGCAGAGCAGGGCCCAGAAAGAAGAGGTAACATCAGTGTCAGCCAGTCACAGATACCCCATAGGCCCCATAGGCAGCGGGCCTCTCCATGGCACAGCCAGCCCCAGTGGGAGCCCCAGGACCCAGAGCCAAGTTATCAGGAAAGGTGGGCACCTAGCTAGGCAGGAGACGCAGTGGGAAGAATGGTGGAGGGAGGGAGGGGATCCTGGCAGGGTAGCTGCGGGAGAGGAGCCCAGGGGAGACTCACAGGGATCCAGCCTCTACTGCCTCAGGGCTGCCCACCCCCCACATCTCCCTGCCCACGTCATCCAGTTTTTCTTCCTTTTTGCCAATGCTCAATCTACCTAACCCATAACCCCCTCATGCTGTAGCTTAAAGCAGATGCACAGCAAAGCCCACACTTCAGCTTCAGAAAAGGGCGAGGATTCTACCCCGCCTCAGTCCTAGCCTCGAGCTCCCCTGTGTGGGGGCAGCACAGTTGAGATAGTCATGGATGTGGAGTCTGAATTACCAGACTCGGGGCAAGAATTCACCCACAGGAGGGAGACTTGAAGCAGAGTATGGCTTCCTTGGGTCCTCCATACAGAGCACTTTGCACTGCCTAAATAAACAGGGATTGGGGGGGGGGTGACCGAGAAATGGCCGGGCACCAACCAGCCGGCTGTGTGACTTCAGGGCCTAGGCACAGCTGCACCTCCGTCCCCACAGCCCGCATGCCCATCTCAGCAGAACCACAGGCTCGGTTTCTCTGGCAGAGGCTAGCTGGGAGCAGGGCTGGCAGAGGTGGGAGGGTGCAGTGGGTCAACACACCAGTGTTACACTGTTAAAGGGACTTCGTGTAGTTGTTCCTCACGTGGGGATTTGACTTGTGAGAAGTGGGCCTTGTTTTCAGAGGGCCCAAGGCCTGAAAGTCTGTGGCTGAGAATTCTGCCTCTCCCTCTGGGCCAGAGCAGGGTGCTCATGAAATGCAGGCTTGGAGAGCAGTCTCCACTGCTGAGAGGAGGCCTCACCTGTGTTGGATTCCTGGTGCTTTTCCCGTGACCGCCTTTTCTTCTTCCCCTGCAGGGAACAGAGGGAGGGATTCTGCTCAGATCTGGGAAGTGGTCCCTTGATCATTCCAGTGAGTGTGTGGTTGGGAGACCTGCAGCCTAGTCTGGCTGTTGCTGAGATTCTGGGTACACAGTTCCCTCCTCCCCACAGGCCTGGCGTTTCTTAATGGCAGTTTTTGCCAGGATACCATGGGGCAGTTAGAGGCGGCTCCTCCCTTTCCCATGCGGGTCTCCCTTCTGAGTGGAGGCGATGACTTACAAGGCCCCTTACTCCCCTTCTGCCTATATGGCCAAATACCAGGCAACAGCCCTGTCAGGGGAGTGCATCCCAGGTGGAAAAGAGGACATGGGCCTGCCTTCAAGGGGCAGCTTCCCTTGCTTAGCTCTCTTCAGACTAGCCATGTGAGGCCTTGGGCCCTTGCACTCCACCACCTGCCCTCCTTGTCTCTGCCTTCAGGACAGTGGTCTGGCTTTCCCTGTGGAGACTATGGCCTGGGGCATGGCATCTTGAAGGTTCCCCTCCCCGTCCCTACTGTGTGTCACTGGCCACTCACATAATTGTCCCGCGCTGACCAGCCTGGATAGAGCTGCATGTGCAGCTGCCTCTCCTTTCGGGCCAGCTCATAATACTTGGCTTGCTCTTCCCGAGACAGCGCGTGCCACTGCAGTGGGGAAGAAGGGGTAGGTGGGGTGCACTAAGGAATCAACAAGGCAGCACCAGGGTGAAGGTGGTCAGGGCCCACTCCCGCCAGCCCACCTGCCCGTGGCCTCACCCTTCGGCCTAGGATCTGGTTGATGGCAGCGCTCTCCTTGAGTGTGCACTCTGCGATGACCTTGGCTCTCATCTCCTTCATGTATAGCATGAAGGCGTTGAGGGGCTTCTTGATGGTTGGCTTCTTGGCCTCCTTCTCCACCTTGGATTCTGCCTGAGTCTTCCTGAGGGGTATATGTCCAGATCACTCAGGAGCCCCCCAGTGTCCACCTAACGCGACTGCCTTTTTCTAGTGTGTGTCCAGTGTGTGTGTAAGTGCATGGAAACGAAGGTTTTGTAAATGGTATCTTTCCCAGCTTCTCCAAAATGGATGATCAGAGCTACGTAACTCTTCCTTGCAGGAATACTGCAGCTAAGAGAAACATGTTTAAGGACTCCTCAGCCCCTCCCCTGTTGGCTCAAACCAAATCTCTGTTCCCCACCCCATCCGTCCCCTCCTCCTTCTAAGGATCAAAAAACACTGGTTGGGGGAGGTGGGGGCGGAGTGCTGGCTGGCTCGCTTGGAGGAATCTATGACTCTTGATGTCGGGGTCGTGAGTTCGAGCCCCACATTGGGTGAAGAGATTGCTTACGTAAAAAACAAAACAAAAACTAACAAAAAAACCCCGAACAAAACACTGGTCAGTCAGTGGCGAGAACCACAAGATGGCTCAGCCAGAGGTCGCCCCTGGCAGCCCCTGGAGCTTCTAGGTGGCAGGTGTAGAGCCTGGTGGGAGGACTGTGTCTGGCTGATGAACAGATGGGACCCTGAGGTCTGCCCCCTCCACATTGGGTGCCTTCTCACTCACAGGCTGCGGTCATACGGCTGCAGCTCCTGCTTCGCTGAGGGAGGTACGATGGCCGGGTGCGGGATGGCCGCGGGGTGACCAGGCACACCAGAGCCTAGCATCAGGGGCGGGTGGGTGAACCTAAAGGCAGAAGGAGAGTTAACACTGAGCCAGGAATGTATGGGCCAGACCTTGGACACCTGGCGGCTCCTGCACAGTACACGAGGACAGGGGCACACGCCACCCCCACGGGCTTGCACACAAGCACACAGCTACACACAAACACCTGCTCCCAACACATCACACAGACACACTGCACAAACCCACATACGTGTCATTCAGGTGGCTATGAAGTGAGTCCTAAATAGCTTTGCAACCTGTCCCCTTACCTTATGCTAAACCAGCTCAGCCTCCTGAGCCTGTGGCTGCCCTGTGAGTCTCCTTCCTCTCCTGCTTGAACCCTCCAGGCCTCTCTCCACACAACACCCAGAGTGACCTTTGTAAGCGCCCGAGTGCTCTTGGCCACCCTGCTGAAATTCCCTCACAGCCCCCCGAATAAAACCCAGGATCCTCCATGGGACCTGCCCCGCTGACACTATCCGCCCCATCCTTTCCCGTTTTCCATCACTTCACACCTCCAGCCATCCCCGACCAGTGCTGTTCCCCTTGGCCGCTTCACTCAGGACATGTGACTCTTTGTGAAGTTCTCCCTGCCCATGGCTCTGTTCGTGCTCTGTCCGTACCTCCCGCCCTGGGCTGTGAACTCCAGCAGGGCTGGACATGTCTGCTGAGTTCTTGTTCCATCCCTGGCTTGGCTCCGTCACTGAGGGGGTGAGTGAAGTGGAGGGACACACAAACACCTGTCACTTCGCTTTTCTGCTCTTCTGGGGAAACCACCGTAAGGGCCCGAGGTTGGAGACACATGGAAAAGGTGGTGCCTCGGCGCGGGCAGAGCTCACGCCCAGGAGGGCGTGCCTGACCCGCCGTTCAACAGGGAGGCACAAAGGGGTGAGTGCACGCACACGTGCACTTGGGCGGGCTCACGCACGCACAGAGGCAGGAGCACGAGCACACACATGCGTGCACTGTCCCTGACTGCTCCAGGGCGCTTGGCTGCATGGTATGGCCCAGCCTCAGGCCTCTTGCTCTCCCACTGGCTTCATTCTCAGGCACAGCGCAGCAGGGGGCTGCAGAAGGACGGACGGACGGCTGGACAGACAACTAGCACAGGGCAAGCACTGGCCTGGGCATGGCCTCGTGTGGGCACTGAAGCCTGGGCAACAGGAAGCAGGAGCCTGGCTGCAGGGTTCGGGACTCACCTGGGGTAGGGGGCGCCAGGGGCTGCAGTGGGGGCAGGGAAGTGCTGTCTATATCCGCAGGAAGGGGACAAGGGGTAGAGAGGAGGGCTGGGCCTGTGGTTGGGAGAGACAGCTGTTAGCAGTCTGGCTACTGGCCAGATGTGGGGCAGGACCTCCCCACCAGGTGCAGGGGATCAGCCTCTGTAGGACTCTCCAGCATGTGTACTTGGCATCTGCCACCAGGGGGCACGCCGTGCTGCTCTTTGCTCCACAGACTGGTCCTGGCGCTTAAGGGACAGAAATGGCAGCATCCTCCTAGGACCCAGCTTAGGAAGCCCCCCCCCCCACCCCAGCTCACCTCCAGCCTTATTTCTTGGTCAATATGGGGTTGACATCTGCCTTAGGGCTTCTGCATCCACTGTTAAAACGCCTGGATTATTTTGCCCCCTTTCGATTCCTGGCCTGCCTTCAGGCCCTGCTTGGCTAAATGACCTTTTCTCCTGAAAGCCCTTGAAATCCCAAGCTGGATGCGGCAGCCCTCTGGGCTCTTACAATCCCCACTGAAAGCACTAACACGGCCCTGTCGCTGTCGGGCCTCTGGCAGATTGGGCCCAGAGAGGGCAGGGACCTGAGGGTCGGCCCGCGTCAGCAGTGCCGCTCTGGTGTCCAGAACCCCGCCTGGCCAGCTCCAGTCCTGGGGGCGTTCCTAGGCGGAGTCCTGATTGGTATTCAGAGTGGGGCAGTGTCCGAGGAGAATCAGGAAACGGAGTGAGCTGAACACCGATAAAGAGCACGTGGAAAAGGGCAGGCAGGTCTCAGGGTGGGCCTCTGGCCTTCCCTTTCTTCCTGGGAAACCATGCTTTCCTGCTGTTGGGCGACTGCCCCAGCCCAGAGACGCTGCAGACCTGTCCACATCACACTGTGGGTCACGAGCAGAGGGCCAACCAGCCTGCCAACGCCCGGCTCCGGAGGAAGACGGGCCCTGTGGCCCACAGTCGGGCCTGCTGACTTAAGGTTCAGGCTGGCTTGGGCTGGTGCAGTCTTCACAGACTCTAAGGCTCTCTCAGCAGCTGGCCAGGGGCTTGGGCTTGGGCTTGGCGCCAGAAGGGGCACAGGAGAACTCTGCTCCTCAGGGAGCTCAGCCAACGGACCAGTCGGCAGGAGGCACTGACGGGAGTAGGAAGTAGCCCCTTGCCCACCACGTGGCTGAGAGGCAAAAGCCTGTCTCGTGGCCATTCATGTTGTCCCCTCCCTGTCCAGGCAGGTCTCCCTTTCCTTCCTTACCTACTCTTATAACCTGGGCAGCTCGCCGTGCCCCCCACCCCCATGCCACTCGAGGCTCCCAGACATGGAGGCCGAGTTCACGTGTGGCAGGACTGAGACCAGGAGTCAAGGGGAGTGCAGTGGGCCACCTGGGGAATGGACAGAGCTGCTGGACGGCCCCCAGTTCTGACACAGGGCTGGCAGCAGAGTGCTGGCAGAGCAGGGTGGAGGAGGAAAAGGACACGGCAAGTATGGGTCCCACCGGCGCAAGGCGCCCCCTTCCCACCGGGCCCACACTCACCAGCTCACAGTGTGGGGGAGTTGTCCCATGCTGCCTGAGGTCAGAGAGTAGAAGCCAGAGAGGTCAGGGGTCTGCAGAGGCCTGTGAACTCCTACAGGGGAGAGGGGCCGAGTGAGTGAGCTAGCCTGACCTGGGACTGCACCCTAGAGCCTCCTGTGGGGCCTCTAAGACCCTCCCTCCGTCTGCTGGAGGACCAGACATACCGGTTTGTTCAGGACTATGCCAGTGTGAGGACAGGGCCCCATTTCCAGGGCAGAGAGGCTGGATGACCAGCCTTAAGGACACTGGCTGGCCAGGGAGAGGTGGAGCCACTGAGGGGTGGGCAGGCCAGGCCTCGCCGTGCCCTGGTCCACTGCTGGTCTTCACCTGGGGCCTCTCGGCTGGGGGCTCTGGCCTGGCTTTGTGTGCAGGACGCAGGCCCCCTTGGCCTGGGCAGCCTGGGTTCCACCCACCCCTCTGCCTCCCCAGGGTTGAGTCAGCACATTTCCCACAGCCGACAGTGGCTGATTTCAGAATGACTTTCCCTGAGGCTGAGGTGAATCAGCCATCACAACCACCACTTTCCATTTTCTCACTGGGGGGAGGGAAAGGGTACAAGTTTTATTGTCCTCAGCTTTACACAGATGCCTGCTCCCACATCCTGGCATTGGGAGGCCCCTCGGGATTAGGCTCCTACCTCAACCTGAAGCCTTCCGAGTCTGATCTGGCACCACCTGCCCTCAGGCTCCCCATCCGCCTTTCTGGTGTTTTCTTTGGGCTTTGAGTTTGCCCAGCCCCAAGTTTTCCAGTTGTAAAAAGGGCCGAGCCCCTGGACTCAGAAGCTAGGGACTTGGCCCCCAGACTCTGGGGCTGCCAGGCCCCTCCCCTTCCCAGATCCGTACCTTGTTTCTGGCTGATGTCGGCTGGTGCAGGTGTAGGGTGGGGGCTGCTGAAATGTTCATAGAGAGGAGAGAGTTGTGGGACGCTGTGGGCTGGCTGACTGGCCTTGTTGTGCTGAAAAATGAGGGGGGTGGTGTGAATGTGGGGAGACCCAAAGGAGGAAGGCCCAGGGCTGGGGGCATACATATAGACAGAGCCTCTTTTAGCTGTGCGGGTAGCCCAAATGTCAAAGGAAAGTGGGGGTGGTTAAAACCACAGGCCTCAGGGAGGGGGCACCACTCAAGCCATCCTATGTCCAGTGGCCCTGCCCACAGCCTCCCACGCTTTGCTCAAGCAGCCCTACCACCTAGAGAGCCTCTTGGTTTCTACACACTCAATCCCAGAGGCACATCTCCCCTGTCCAGGAAATTCTTTCTGCCTCTGGGTCTGAGACACTCCCCCCTCGCCCCACCCCTCGTCCCCTGGTTTCTCTGAGGCCCTGTGGCTTGTCTGGGGGGCTGCTCACGGCCTCCAGCCCCAGACATCAGGTAATGGTCTCAAGACCTGGCTTACCCCAGGACAGCCTGGAGTTTTCTTTCCTCTTCCTCCAGCCCCCAGACTCAGGGTTTGGAGTCTGACCCACTATTCCACCTCAGGCTTCACAGGATTTGTGGGGACAGGGAAGGCTCCCATCCGCCCTTTAACTCAGAGCAGGTGGGCTAGGTGGGGCCAGGCTCCCTCCAGGGCCAGCCCATCCAGCCCCCACACTTCCCGTTTCCTCAGCAACACAGGACTCTTACTTTTCACACTAGTCACATGGATCTGTCACGAGATGACTCATGCTGGGAAGGGGGCTCCCCATGCGACCCAGCCACAGGGAGGTGCTGCTCGGGGCCAAGGCACAGCTCTGCATATCCCCAGCGCACCCCTGCACAAGCCGGGATCCTGGAAACATCATCTACCACTGAGGCTCAGCTTCACTTGGAAAGTTCAGCACAGATAAGTGACTTCCGACTCACGGCACAGAAGCAGCAGGACATCTTTGGAGCAGGACAGTAGTGAGAGGTTTTGGCCTGGGCTCCTTCCCAGGGTGCAATTTCCCCCTGGGTGAATTCAGCCAGACTCCCTAACCTCTCTGGGCTTCAGTTCCCGCTCTTGTGTAATGGAGTTCGTGATCCCTTCATGACCAGGTCCGGGGAAGCTCAGGTAGCTCACGGTGAGGAGGCCTGGCACAGGTCCCCTTGGGATTGGCTGTTTGGGGTCCAGTGAGGCGAGACGGAAGGCCAGGTATGCGCTGCAACTCAGCCAAGGTGTGAGGCTTCCAGGTGGACACAGACTCACCCCCCGCCCCCCGGCAGCAGCCCTGGCTGCCCTGTCCCCCACACTCCTGCCTCCAGGGGAGCTCGAGGCGGGGCTCCTGGCCGCGGCACCCTTCCCTCGGGGTGCCACCTCTGCAGTCCCCTGGCCGTTCATCCTTCTGTCCTCAGGCAGACGGGGGGGAGTCCCAGCAGCAGCACAGCCCCCTCGTGAGCACCTCTAACTAGAGCCCTCTCTCGGCGTCCTGGGGCAGCCCACAGAGGGCTCTCCCCTGTGAACTTGAGGAGTCGTCGGCTGGCCCCGTGCAGACCCTGGTTCGAACGTGTGTGGCCTTCAAGAACGGACTACAGTATCTTGTCAAGCGGAGAGGGTCACAGGGTTGCCCTTACGGGCAAAGGCACACAGTACCCAAGAGCTCGATTCCTCAGGTGTTGCGCATGACGAAGGGACACGCAGGGAGCCCCTCGCGTGCACAAAGGAGATGCTCCTCACAGTCCTTCCCTGGCCCTGAGGTGCTGGCCTCACACGGGCCAGTTGTGGTCTGAATTTGCCCGAGGCCATCTGCCTGAGGATGGAAGACCCACGTGGCAGCCCACTGGCAACCGCAGCCCCTGAGGTTGAGGCTGAGGACGGGGCCATGGCGTCTCCAGGCCGTGGGTGCGGTGACTTTCCCGTTGCTGTTCTAAGGCAAGGCTCTCTGAGCCAGCTGGGGGGTCCGTGCCACACTCAGGACCCGGACACGACTGTGACAGAGCCGGAGCGCGTGTGGGCACGGGGGCAGAACGGAGGCTCCTCAGGCTTGCCGGCAAGGGCTGGCGGGACAGGAAGGGGCTGGGGCAGCCACGGGGTGAGGACACCTGTGGAACCCTTCATGACTGCGCGCCTGCCGCACGCCAGGCACTGTGCCCAGCAGGCTGCGAGGCCAGCAGCGTTCCCGCTAGGGTACCCACGGGCTGCCAGTCCTCCCCGCTGTGAATCCTCCCTCAGCCACCAGCTCGTGTCTGGTTCCCCTTCGTTGCGAAACGCAGCTGCGCCATCCCCATCCTGGGCTCCTGTTCTTAGTCCCCGTGCCGCCTTTCAGCCTAGCCGTCCCTTGCGCCATCGCTTCACCAGATGGCTCCTGTCAAGGTCCCCAGCGACTGCCACACTGCTGAACTCAGTGCTCAGTCTTCCTTTTACCTGACCTCTCGGCAGGACTGGACACAACTCATTTCTCCCTCCTCCCTGAAACAGTTTCTTGGCTTGGCTTCCAGAATGCCACACAAACCTGATTTGCCTCCAAGCTCACGGGCCGCTCTCTGTCGGCCTGCTTCCTGCCTGCCCACCTTCCTGACCTGACCCAAGATGGGCCCGCGGCTTTCCATCTCCCCTCATTCCCAGAGTGCTCTCATCCAGGGTCACAGCTTTCCATGTCTTCATCTGATGACTGACATTCCCATCTCAGCCCCTACTTGCTCGAGGGAACTCCACTCCCCAAACGCCTACTCACCACGTCTGCTCAGAAGTCTGAAATGCTCCCCAAACTCAGTACGTCCAAAGCAGAGCCTCTGGTTTTCTGCCCCACATGCTGTTCTCCGTCTTCCTCAGTTAATGGCCACTCCCTCCTTCCAGTTGCTCAGATACCCTGGAGTAGTCCTTGACTCTCCACATCCCGCCTCCGGTCTGTCAGTCACCTGTCACCCGGACGCCTCCAGTGGCCTCCTGTCCCTCCACCAGTCCTCCATCCAGCAACCATGTAAATCAGATCACAGCTCTCCTGCCCAGAGCCGCCCGTGCCCTGAGAAAACCTCCAAAGCACTGTGTGGTCAGGCCGCACTCCCTCCCGCTCTTCCCTGCTCACGCCCAGCATTTCCACGTGTGCTTCAGCCTCCAGCTTCCTCCTCCAGCTGCTCTAGTGATCACTTTCAGGTGTGCCACGAGCTAAAGTGGGCAAGGGTGCTTAGGCTCCCTGACATTTATATTAACCTTTTCAGTACAGGATCCTGGGCCAGTTTGCCCCTTGAATAATGACGATGAGAAAAGCAGCCCTGATTACCTCACTGATCACAGATACAAAAAATTCTGCCTTATCTTAGAATTTGGGGGAGCAGCAGCCGAGGGCCTGGGAAGCTTCCTGAAAGCCTCTGGGGCCTTTTTACCCTGATAGGTCCCCAAGAGAGTGGTAGCCAGACATCATCAGCCCTGCCCAGGCCTTGTGACAGACAGGGCCACAGCCTCAGGGCCCATTCCCTCAAGAACCTGGGACTCTGGTGGAAGGCATTCCACCATTTGCCACCTAAGGGCACAAACGCCTGGAGCCCTGGCCCAGAATGGAAACCCTCCACAGGTCCCTCCGGCCTGGGGGCTTTTGAGTGTAAGCTCCTGCTTCCGAGAAGGCCTTGCCATCTAAGCCCTGACTCTGGCTCTTGGGCCCCCAGAACTGTAAGCCTGGCTGGTGGAGTGGGACCCCTGGAAGGAAGTCTTAGGACCAGAGCCTGGGGTCCAAGGTGCCAGCTTCAGGAAGACAGTCTCAGAGTTCCACTCTGCCCTGGAAGGGGGTAGGGCAGGTCTGCTCCGAGGGAGGGAGAGGGTGGCCCCACGGCACATTTCTCAGCAAAGCCCCGTGCCTGGGGAGGGCTAGCTTTGGTCAGGAAACCACAGAGAGGCCTCTCACCTGATGGAGGACCAGAGCTGACTGTCCTAGGCCAGGCTGGCTAAGCCTCACGGTGCGGCACAGCCAGGCCTAGGAAAACCCCGAATCCGGCTCAGCCTACAGCCTGTGGCCTGGGATGCATGTGTGGAACGGGTATTGAGGGGATGGGAGGTAGGAGGTGTTGCCCAATGGGTCAGAGGGCTCTTCCTGTCCACCAGCCTTCCCTGGGAATTCGGGAAAAGCCTCTAATTAAACAGGAGTCTGCAGCAAAACCACAGGAGAGGTGCCAGGTGGGCAAGGGTGGAGCAAAGAGCCTGCCATTCGCTGGAGGCCTTGGGGTGGCCAGGGCTCCGGGGCAGGGCACTGAGGGCCTGGCCAGTCCTTCCCACGGTGATGCAGGCTGCCCCTCAGCCTCACTCCCCAGCCCCCTCCGTGTCTGCGCTGGTAGCCAGGGGGAACCGTCTGGCATAGGGCCCAGTGCCCCACGCCCCCCTCAGCCAGTGGAACGTCCCGCTCCACGGCCTCAGCACAAGGCTGTCCCAGGGCCAGGGCGCCCAGACAACAAGGTGGGGTTGCCTGGGGCCTGGCATGTGTATGGGGAGCCCCGTGACCGGAGCTCCCCCCTCTCCTCCTTCTGAAACTGACCGCCCAGCCTCCACGGGAAGGGGGCAGGCCTGGGCCGGCCATCCCCACCAGGCCCTGAGTATCTCGACGCACAGCCTCACCTGTCTTACCTGAAGGCAGAGTGCCAAGCACAGAGCTGCGCTCCCAGTAAGTGTTCACAACAGGGTGGAATGACTACACAAAAGACTCAACAGCAGTCCATACTCCTTGGTCAGGACGCTCCCCGGCCCATTATCTGCCTCTGCCTGCATGCCCCCATCTCACACCTGCACGCACGCACGCATGCACACACACACACCAGAACGCAGCACTACACGACAGGTCCAGGGCTCGGAGACCCTGGGGCTGGCAGGCCGGGTCCGCCACAGTCTCGACAGAAGTCATCCTTCCTGCTGGTGCGTGGCTTTTACTGCTCGGCACCCCTCCGACTCAAAATCCACTGTCCCGAAGGTGGTCCCCACTTTTCTGGGACACGTTCACTAGCCCATGGCTGGAAATTCCTCACTGTGCTGCCCCAGCATCGCTCCTCTCACTGAGGAGCCTGGAGCCAGGAGGGGGATCCAAAGGCAGGGCGGGACGGGAGGAGGTGGAAATCAGGGACTCCGGGGGCAGGTCTCCTCTGCTCGGAGGTTGAGCTGGGGCCTGGCTGGGCTGCCCTCCCGCACCCCCTCGCCCCCCTACTTCCTGCAGGCTCAGGTGAAAACTGAACACCGTCGGCATTTTCCCTGCAGACCGCAGCGGTCTGCTCACAGGCCGTGTGCACCCTGAGAGCCCTTGCCACCGCCGGCAGAGAAAACTCCCTCGCCTCTGACGGTTGACTCTGAAAACCCCCACACGCTTGAGCCCCACAACACTTTCCCAGCGAAGAAAGTTGCCGCTTCCTCTGGCCTCACGCGTGGGGGTGGGGAGTGCGTGAGGCCCACCCAGGCCCTCCCAGGCCGGCCTCCCTGTGGCTGGGGGGGGAGCTGTGCCAGGAGACGTGCCCCCCCGCTTCCCCCCCAGATCCTCCGTTGATCACCAGCGGCGGACCCCGTCCGTCAGCTCATATCACTGAGCGCCTGGGTGCCAGGCCAAACAAATGTTTCAGGCTGAGAGAAAAGCATTTCCTAACAGTCAGCGGGTGGCTACCATGTGTGAGGCAGGGTTCTGAGTGCCCTCCGGAGGGTAACTCCTATGCTCCCCAACAACATGCATAAATATTCTCTCCCTCCGACAGAAGAGGAAACTGAGGCACGCAGAGGCTGTGCAGCAGGCCCGAGATCCCACAGGAGGTGGCAGAGGCCTGCGGTTGTCGCGCACGGATGCGGGGGCGCAGGGGAGGGGGCCGCAGCCCACCCGGTTTCCTTCTCCAGATGCTGGTTCAGTTATCCGAGCCACTGCTTCCCCGACCCCAACAATGCTTCGGTGGGCTCCAGTGCCGCGGGGATTGGGGTTCAGGCCACACCACCTGCCTGCCGGCCTGCCTGCCAGGGGGCACCGAGAGCCCCCCTGATGGCGGGAGCTGGACCTGCCAAGGCCTCGGCGCATGGGCACCCCACTCATCCTGGCACGGCCACGCAGGCCTGCCCCTCGCCCGCCCAGGTGTCTAGCTCTTCTCTGCCTTGGTGCCTCTGCCCACCCCCTCCTCCATCCCCTCATCGTTTCCCACGTTTCCTCCTGCTCTCTGCACACCTCGCCCCTTCTCATTCAGACCTCAGTCTAAGGGTCACTTCCTTGGAAAGCACCATGACCTGGCTGCAGTCCCCCAGCCTCGCAGGCAGAAGTGCCCAGCGGGTGCAGAGGTCGGCCTGGGGCTCCGGAGGGCAGAGCCGGCTTGTTAGTCATCTCCGCCTGTCCGGGTTCTGTCCTTGGCATGTCCACTAAGACTTGCGGAAGGAAAGGCCTCCAGAATCCCTGGTGCCCCAGAACCTCTGCACGCCCCACCCCCTCATCCGCTCCGCCGTGGAGCGGACTTCAGCGCCCCTTCTTCCCTATGCTCCTGGGCCGGAGCTGGAGAGACGCCCATGGGGATGAGCCCACAGGAGTGGCGGATCCCCACCTCGAGCCTCGTGTTCCTTCCAGGGCAGGGGGGGCCGCTGGTGCAGTTACCGTTCTCTTATGGGGGTGCACAGAGGGGCAGTGAGTATGTGGGTGCCACATGTGACTACCCATTCAAGAAAGGCATTCTTCCCATTTTACAGGTGAGACGTGTGAGGCTCTGAGGTTGAGAAGATCTCCTGTTAGCCATGCAGCCAAGTCCTCTCTCAGGTCCATGCTGGGGCCCCTTGATGGGCTCTCGGGGTCTTTGGTGATGCCAGACGGCCACACCGTCTCCCCTCCTCTCCTCTCCAGCCACAGGGGGCTGCTCGGCCCTGCCAGGAGAACTCTACCCCGACTCGGCTCGGCCAATGTCCATCCATCTCGCAGGCCTCATCATAAATGAGACTTCCCCCTGGAAGCCCTTCCTCCCCTCCCCGTGTGAGCAGGGGTCCCCTGCTATGGTCCCCCGACCGCAGCACTGACCCTACTGTGCCAAGGTGTCTGTTCACTGGTCTGTCTTCACTGCTTCCCCGAGATCGGAGATTGTACCCTGCACTGTTTGTTACCTCAGTTAAAGCTGGGCCCTCAAGGCTGGGTCTCTAGCGGGGGGTGGGGGGGTGGGGAGGGTCCCAGCACGAGCCAGTGTTTAGGGAGGATGTGGCAGCGCTGGACAGAGCACCCAGGCCGGAGCTGGGCACAAGGTCACAGCAGTACTCGGGAGGCCAGAAAGAGTTGGGGCCACTGCTTGGAGTCAGGGATCTCCTGCCTGACATCTGAGACCCCACGCCTCCTCCTGCCCACCCTCCCATCTCTTCCTGCCTGCAATACTTCGGCAATCAGGATAACCAGAGAGTTGAAGCCAGGGCTGCTGCTAGTTCATATGGAGCCTTTGTGCTCATTAGAAGAAGTGCATCTTCCTGTGGACAGATACCTGGGCCCATGTGAGGGCACACGGCTCGGGGTGCATGAGTATAGGGTGGGCCTCAGCTCCTTGGCCCAGCTCCCCTGCAAGACCCCACACATTGGCCATGCTCAGAAGTCCCCTCCACTTCTCTCTTCTCTTCCCCGCCCTGCCAAGAGCCATGCTCCATCCAGGGCCTGGCCCCGAGCATCCACTCTGGCCTTGATCAGTTCCTCCTGGCTCCTCTCTCACCTCTAGGGCCCACCAGGTAGTCCCACAGCTCCCCCAGACCCGTGTCTGGAGCTGGGACCCACTGTCACCAGTGGTTGCTTGAGTGCCAAGGGATCTGGCCAGTTGCCCAGTGGGAAGCTCCCCCAAGGCCTGGGACACTGAGGGTCAGTTTCCGAGAAGCAAGCAAGCCCGCCAGACCTTCCAAATGGGACTTGCCTGCATACCAGCTGGGCCTTGATTTGTGGGTCCCGGTAGACCCTACCTCTGCAGACGGACCCTGGCAGGGCTCATGCCATTTTATCCCCAGCCCCCACTCGGGGCCCTGCTGCCCAGGACATGGTGCTCTCTGGAGGACAGCCCGAAAGCTCCCCGCCCACAGCATGCCGGACGCCTTGTGCCAGACACCCACCGCAGAGCACAGAGCCGTGGCTATGTGGCTGGCCGAGCTGGAGGACTGGGGGATGGCTGGGCCACACCCTTGGGGACCGGGAGGCTTTGGTCCCACCTGCCAGCAGGGTACTGTTGCCGTGGTTGCGCAGAGCCCTGCCAGGTGCATGTGGCCAGTCTACCAGCTGCCTGGCCTCAACATCAGATAACAGGGCCCTGCCACGGCAGAGGTGAGGACCAGAGTCTGTGCATGAGGCCTTGGCAAACCACAGGCCTGCTCTAGACCCAGCCTGGCCCCGAGGCACCCTCCGAGCTAGCTGAACCTCACTGAGCCGAGTGGCCTGGCCCACAGCCTCCAGTGGTTTCTGTGCATTCGTTTACTTGTGTTTTCCTTCCTCCTCTTTGAGGTGAACGCCCCTCGGGACAGGATGTTTTTAGAGGAAAATAGAAGCTTCCGGGAGCTGCTGCAGCTGAGCTGCTCGTGATTGACTGCCGACACACGGTGTAGGGACTGTGCAGCGGCCCCGCCCTCCCGCCCAGGCAGCCCCTCGGCCTGCTCCTCTCCCGTGCCTGGCCGTTCGGGAGCCCGCCACGGGGCCGAGCAGGCCAGCACAACCTCGGAGCTCAGCCCACCTTTGGCAGGAGGGAGAGCACGGCTCTGCAGAGGGGGACCTGGGGAAATTCAGAGATTTTGTTCCCCTGGGAGTAAAGCCAACAGGCTCTGTAGGAAAGGCAGGAAGGAAAGAGCAGGGATGCAGAGTCAGAGACGGCAGCCCCGGCTAGGACCAGCCAGCGCCCACAGCCAGCGCCCAGCAGAGCTCCACCCCCGCCAGCATCCGACCAGTCTTCCCTCGTCACTTTACGACGCGTGCGGACAGGGAAAGCGAAGCCCAGAGAGGCTCAACAACTTGCCCA
The DNA here is from genome assembly GCF_054177405.1 of Leptonychotes weddellii. Taxonomy (NCBI): domain Eukaryota; kingdom Metazoa; phylum Chordata; class Mammalia; order Carnivora; family Phocidae; genus Leptonychotes; species Leptonychotes weddellii. The sequence goes on from NC_138375.1 coordinate 115,298,263, forward strand.
AGGTCTCACGGCAAGTAGCGACAGATGCGGATTGGAAGCCAGCCCTGTGGGGTTCCTGGCCAGAGATCGTCACCACTCAGGGGCAGACCTCACAGACCAGCTGGGAGCGGGGCCAGCATGGAGACCACACATGGGAAGCCAGGGGTTCCCAGGTTCCCCTTCCCTCACTCGGCGTCTCCCCACCCAGACCTCCCGCCCACCGGGGACCCGGGATCTCGGACGCTGCTGCTAACACCGTGCGGAGAAGCTTTCGGGCACTCACTGACGAGGCCTCTGACCCCCACCTAGCCCTACGTGAAGGGTGCCTTCACCCTGTCCTCACAGGAACTGACTCAGTTTCTCAGTCATCAGTGACTAAAGGAAACCCGGGAGGTCATCCCTCCCACAGGGTCTGGCCTGTGCTCACCCCTCCACATGGGACGAGAACTAAGGGCTGCTGCTGGCAACAGCAGCAGCTCTCACCGGGCCGGTCTAGAAGGGCAAGCATGCTGCCTACGAGGGAGAGCCCAGAGAGCCCAGGCAGCGCCTTGAAAGGCGGGGGGCTAATGGCACCTCCAGGGAAGGCGGGGGAGGAGACCCGGAGATCTCAGCACTGCGTTTCTGCCCCGATTAGTGTGAGCCAGCTCCTGAGGAGCAAAGTCTGACTGGGGTTTCTGGTCAGCTGTCTGCACCGGACCCAGGAGGACAGCCCTGCCCGGGGCCGTGGTCAGGAAGCTCCCCTGGGTCTCATCCTTGTAGCTCCTGCCACCCTTGGGGCCCTGCCTGGACGGAGCCCAGCAGTTCATGCCAAGGGAAACAAGGCACGGAGCCGAAAGGAGCTGCTGCAGGCTTCTCGGCTCTCAGCAAGCCCTTCAGGCCCAGCGTCCACAGACGGAGCAGGGCAGGGCTGCCACAGGGGCCCTCGGAAGACGGAGCCCCCAATGAGGTTGAGTTAGGGGGTTCCGAAAACCACACCAGACAGCTCTTACAGATACTCACCAAGGTGTAACAGTGTAAAAATACATGGGAGAGGGGGAAATACCAAACTCCTGGGGGGGGGGGTGAGGAGTGCAGAGGGAGGGGGTAGAGGGAGCCAAGGGGACCCAGCTAGGGCTATAAAACCCGTTTTTTTTTTTCCCCCCTAAGAAGGAGTAGATAGGTATGTTTGTCTAAGAGGCAAAGAAACATGGTGGTAAGAGCAGGAAACACAGAAGCCTGGGTTCAAATCACTCCTCCAGCACTTGGAAGGTGCAGGTCTCCCCAAGCCTTGGGCTCCTCATCTGTATAACGGTCCTATCTCATGGGGTTGATGTTGGGATTAAATTAATGAAGAACAAAATAAAAGAAAGAAAAAAGACAAAAGCAAGCACATCCCAGGCTTTTCAGGAAAGCCAGACTTTGTGCCAGGCTGGGTCCACTGGCCCTTGATTTCCTTTGGACTCCTGCCTGATTGCTATCAGGCCAGACTGCCGAGCTCCTGACTGGCCTTCAGTGACCAGAGCTGGGGGTACAAGACAAAATTGCTCCTGAAATGCCCCAGCAGGATGTGCCCATGGTGGGGCGGGAGGCCACACTAACAGACAGGACATACCCATGCCCAGGGACACCTCAGCATCCTTAGTCAGGCCATTCCCAGTGCCTCAGAGCCTAGGACAACCTCCAGCCCAACCCCACATCACATGGAGGAAGGCACCTACTCCAGAGAGGCCCAACCCGGAGCACCAAGCTAAGCCAGGACCGGAGCCACAAAAAGCAAAGGGTCCAAGAACAAACAGTTTTTAAGTTACATCCTGCACACTTTCATCAGGCATCAGACCTGACCGATCTTAAATGTTATTTGGAAATACTTTCCTGGGCAACATTCATTCTGGAAACCTTGGGCTCCTGCTTCCAACCATGAAACACAACCCTTGTGGCTCTAACAACGCTGACTTGTCAGATGTCCAGGGAGGAAAGTATCCCGCCCTGACCCAGGCCCAGAGCCGTGAGGTCATGCCCAGGAGGGGCACTGAGGGCCAAGTGTGTCCTTGGGGCCAGAGAACCCAGCTGGACCCAGCTCACGAGCCCGAGAGGAGTGGGGGTACCACCCAGCATTGAGGCTTGTGGTGCCCCTATCTCCCACATTTGAGAGAAAAGCGGCAGAGCACCGAGGAGCACGGACCTTGGGGTAGAAGAGACCTAAGTCCAAGCCCTGACTCTTCCAGGTCCTGGCGTGTCCTTCACCTCTCTGAGCCTCAGCTTCCCCATCTGTGAAATGAGAGCAGTAACAGTCACCACTTTCTCAGCTTCCTGTAAGGGTCTCGGTACTGGGACTTAGATACCGGGCACGGGCCAGCACTTGGGAAGTTCTCGACACACACACCACTAAAGCTGCTGTCACTCCCTCAGCTACGGTTTGCTGAGCGCCTGCACTGCACCGTGCCCTCTGCAGGGACTGAGAGGCCAGCAGGGAGAGGACAGATGTGGCCCGGGCCCCGGAGGTCTTCTCCAGCCCTTTTGGACCCAAACCACCATCCCCGGAACCCCGCCTCCACACGGCCATCAACCCCTGTGGCCTTGGCAATCGCAGCTTCGCCTGTCCCTGCACCCTGCGGACTATGGTCACCCCCAAGCCCCACCCATGGGGCTGCCCACCACAGCTGGGCGGCTCCCGCCTGCACACTGCGTCCAGCCAGCCGGCGCGCTGTGGGGCGGCTGCCGGAGCCCGGCACGCACAGAGCAGCCGCCCCGCCCGGGCCCCGGCTGTACCCAGCAGGGACCTCACTGCTGCCACCATGAAGCTCTCTGCAGGCTGTCTCTCAGCATCCCTGAGGGCCCACCCACCCTCTGCCCGCCTGGCCACTGGGCCAGCCACAGAGCCATCTGATTTGAATGAAACTTCAAACTTAATGACTTTCATGCTGGTTATTTAAAATGCAATGTAATTTTCTTAAACACCCTATTATTTCCTTTGATAGCTACAAAGCTTCCCCCAATCCCATAAGCATGTTTATTTTTAGGGAAAAGAGTGGTTTGCAGTTGGGTCACAGAGACCAGAGAGAGAGCGAACCCACAGAAAGCAGGGCAAAGAGTCAACCCCAGCAGCCTGGAGATCTGCAGCTGCCCTGCCTCCCTGCTGGGGCCGGCCCCCACCCTTCTCGAGCCAGCACATCAGCCAGTGGCCCTCCTGTCCAGCACCTGGCAGTGGCCAGTGCTCCCCCTCCACAGGGCCCCAGGGTCCTCATCTGTAAGATGGTGCCACCAGCTTCCCAATGAGTGTCCCACAGACATTCCAGGCATGTATGGGGCTGGGAAAGGGGTCCTGGGGCCACCGGCACAGCCCCAGCTGCCTCCCTCCTGCTTCCTCCAGACATTCTGCCCTGGGTAAAGCCTTGGGGCCCGAAGCTTTGACCAGCTGGATGAGATCTGTGCCCAGATGGAGTGGCCCCAGGCAGGGGCTGCGCACACGGGGAGGGCGGGCGGGTGTAGCCCCGCCAGCAGGGGCTCCCTGTCGAGGGAGGTGGCTGCTGGTGGGTGTGCGTGCAGAGGTCAGCTGAGCCCCACCAATGCGGGGCGTCCTCTGGGAGTGGCTATTTTTAGATCCTAGGCTTTCATGTGGCCGAATGATGTGGAGTTTACAAAGCGTCGGTAATGCGTTTCAGATGGCGGCCCAGCAGAGCGGGAGGCTAGGCCTCTACCACGAAAGCCAGGTCAGAGTTAGTCAGAATGCCCTCAGCCTGGCCTCCCAGCACCTGTCCCTCCTGCCCCCTCCCATCTTCTTGCCTGATGAGGGGGAGGGTGGCCTGGAGCAGTCCTGGCAAGGCGCAGCAAGCGCCCCGAGGCGCTCACCTGCAAGCCCACACTTACCTGCACCCCAGAAATCCTTCCTGGCCAGGGATCCCCACTCCCAATTTAGAGAAGGAAATGGAGACCTAGAGAGGTTAACAGATTTACTCGAGATCACACAGCCAGGAGAGAAGGTGGCCCTGTGCTCTGGCTTCCTTCCCCATCACAGCTCCCTGCCCTCATGGGCAAACTGGGCTTTCTGGGAGGGGGACACATGCCACCCTGGCTAGGCCAGCCCACACATGGTGGGGAGGGGCAGCCCTAACTGCCAATCCCCAAAGCCCACTATGCCTGGGGTGGGCCATGTCCTGCCAATCCGTGTGGGGCCCCAACAACTTTCCTGTCCTGGAGAGAGAAACAATTGGCCGTTTTCGTGGGAGGGGTAGGGGAAGCTTATTTGGCAGAACGTCTGCTTCCTCTGACCTCCAGGGAGCTCTGGCTGCAGAGTCGGCTGTGCCCGAAAGCTCGGTCACCGGTCTTCCTCTGGGCTCCAAAGCCATGTCTGCTGGCAAAGCCCAGGCAGTCAGTCTCCATGGGACAAGCTACATGGGCAGCCCCCACCCCACGGGAGAGGGCCAGACTCACGCCCATCCTGGCCCTAGCCCAGGCCACAGCCCCTATCCAGCAGGGACCATCCCTCCCCACACGAGGGGACTGCACCAAGGGGAGCCCAAGGTTCTAGCAGGACCAGAACAGGCCAAACCCTATGACCAGGACAGACCCACCCAGGACCCACCTGAGAGACTGTGCATGCTAAGGCCACATCTTTTCAAGGGAGGGCGGTGGTGCCCAGGACCAAAACCCAAGCATCATGGATCTGTAAGCGGAGGCACCCAACTGCCTGAGGGAAGAAGCTACCAATGTCCTGGGTTCTCAGAGACCTTCCCCAGACTTGAGTCCTGCTAAAGACAATGCTGAGAAAAGGTGCTCTCTATGCCCTGGCTAAATCACCAACGGGCTGAGGGACCTGACCTCTGGGGTTCAGTTCCTCTCAGTCACCAGGAGGACAAGACCCTGGACTCATGACCCGAGAGAGAGACTGAGAGTCAAATGCAATAACATGAAAATGCAAACGTCCACCTCCGAAGCTCTGTTGCCCTGCATGTGCCAGCACACTGGGTCGCCCCTGCCCAAAGCCCACCCCTTCCCTTGGCCCTGCTCGCACTCCTCCTACCAGCTTGGGGCCTCGCAGCGTCCACCCTGCCCCAGCTGCTGTCCGCCTCTCCCTCCATAGCCAACTCAAACCATCTGCGACGGTCACCACTTGGCCCTTCGTGCTGCCAACACACTGCGTGTGCCCGCCAGCCACTCCCAGGCTCTGGGACCAGTGATGCCTGCATATCAAGTTCACATGCTGGGCCCTCCCTGCTGGCTCTTCTCCAGCCTCACCTCGTGCTCCTCACCGACGCTGGGCTTCGGGCTGCCCTTCCAATGACCAACAACATACTCATTTCTGTTCTTCTCTGCTCAAACTGCCCCGCCCCCAGAGCGTTCTCCCACATCATCTGCGCAGGGTTCCAGCTGGCCCTCTCAGGAAACTCTTCTGGCTGCCCCCCCGCAGCCGGCCTCTCCTTCCTCGCTGCCCTTCATCCAACTTGGGCAGAACCTCGAAGTTAAGTGTGAGCCCCCAGGAGAGATTCTTTGCCTCAAGAGGACTGAGCTCTGGAGGGTAGAGGCTACCGCCCCTCTGTGCTGAGCCAAGGCCAAGCATGCAGGGGCTCGGAAATGCCAACAGGGGCCTGGAACCAGGGTTCCAGATACAGCAGCCACTCTGTCCCGGGGCAGGCTGGACAGCTGCGCTCCATGGCGCCGCAGGGGAGCTGGCTGCTGAGGGGAGGAAGAGCAGGTGTGGGGGCTGTGTCCCAGCTCAGCTTCAGGAGCCCCCCTCCAACCTGGCACAGCACCCTTTGCAGGAGCTCTTCACCCCGTTGTTAGCAACCCACTCCCCAGTGCTTGCACTCACAGCACTGGCCGCATACCAGGGACCCCACACACGCTGCCTCCTTCCATGCCCCAGGAACCCTCCTTCTCCTTGTTTCTTGATGAGGAAACTCAGGCTTCCAGCGGTTAAAGAACTCACGCAGGGCCTCTCAGCCAAGGAGTGGCAGATACAGTATTTGAGGGTGGGTCTTCCAGACAATGCCCTCCCTTTCCGTGCCTCTAAGGGGCCTTGGATAGGTCCCTTCCCTGACCTGGCCTTCCTGTCCCCACTGGTGGAGGAGGGTGGTTACCCAAAGATCTGTACACTGTACTGTTGGGGAAGGGGGGCCCTGAGACCTGATAAAACACCTGTTTCCTCCACCCGAGTCTTGTTTGTACACGCGGCAGGAAGCAGCCAGTCACAAGGCGTGAGGGAGCGTGACTGTATGGCTTCAGGACCACAGGCCCCCAAGGAGCTCATAGGGAGGCCGCGACACCCCCGCCCCTCCCTACGGCTGGACCCACCCTCATCCAGCCCGACCTCAGCAGTCATTTGAATTGAAACCAGGATCCCTCGGAGCCCATGCTCACAGCTCAGCTAAACCCCCTTTGCTGCAGGGGCAAGGGGTGGGCTGTGGTCTCAGGAGACCCAGGAGGCCATGGGCTGCTAGCCGCCTCGGGGAGGTCACCACCAAGCCCAGCCCTCTTCAGCTCCACTCACACCTGAGTCTCGGAGCACCTCGGGAGGTGGACAGAGCTATGGAAGCCGGCTCGGTGAAACCCTAGTATGACTGGGTGAAGACTACCCAAGCCTTGGTGACCAACCCAGGGCTCTGTCAGCCCCTCCAGCCCACTGAGCTAGAGGAGTGGGCAAGGACCCTGTAACTACAGCCCCTGCGGACGGGGTGCGGTGGCAGCCTGCAGGAGGAGCCTCCTTTGTAGTGCTCTCCTGGCCCTGAAAGGCAGCAAGATGGGACCCCGAAAATCAAGTCGCACCTTGGGGGCTGCAGATTTTCCAAATACCACAGCCAATACCACACAGCCTTCCAAGTCAGGAAGGAAGGCAAGTCATAATAACTTTTAAGTCCCATTTCCCACCATGAACCTATTAAATGAACAACAGAAAAGAAACTCCATGTTGGGAGTTTGCATGCTTCAACACTGCAAGGAACCCCATAGCAAACTGGGGCCAGAAGGAAGCAAAAGGCTGTAATTCTTCCTACCATTTTATTTTTAACATTTTATTTTTTTTATGTAATCCCTACCCCCAGTTTGGGGCTCAAATGCACGATCCCAAGATCAAGAGTCACAGGCTCTACCCATTGAGCCAGCCAGGCATGCCTGATTTTTCCTGCCTTTTGACCCCATAATTCTTACGCGTATTGCTCCAAGAAAATAATCAAAAAGGAAACTAAAGAGTGATTTGGGGGCGCCTGGGTGGCTCAGTCATTAAGCGTCTGCCTTCGGCTCAGGTCATGATCCCAGGGTCCTGGGATCGAGCCCCACATCGGGCTCCCTGCTCCGCGAGAAGCCTGCTTGTCCCTCTCCCACTCCCCCTGCTTGTGTTCCCTCTCTCGCTGTGTCTCTCTGTCAAATAAATAAATAAAATCTTAAAAAAAAAAAAAAAAGAGTGATTCGTACACAGCATCATTCCCACTGGTAAGGAAGGCAAGCTGTGAACAAACTAGAACCTGCCTGAGGGATAACAAATAAAAATGCTATATGTGGGCACCATCTGCGGGAGCAAACATGCACCACACGCCAGGGGAAGAACTGGGGCAAGACAGGACAGGGTGCACACATGCATGACCATGTGAGCAAAGGTCTGAAAATGGTTTGGCAGCTGGTGACCAAATGGGTCTTTTCCTTATTTTTCTTACAAAAGAGCTTCAGCCCCGAACATCTTCCACAAAGGGCTTCTACGTGGCTGGGAAGGGGGTCTTCTTTCAGATGAATCTTTGAAGATGAATCTTTGAGCATTGTAGGAGAGGATCTCAGGATGGAGAGAGTAGCGGGGCTTCCATCCTGGCTCCAAGAACTGTACTTCCCCTCCTAAGAATCCCTAGGTGAGGTACGGTAGCAAGAAAGGGGTCTGTATACAGGGCGCCTGGGGGGGACCCAGTCATTTGACTGTCTGACTCCCGATTTCGGCTCAGGTTGTGATCTCGGGGTCTTGGGATCAGGCCCCATATAGGGCTCCCCGCTCAGCAGGGAGTCTGCTTGAGATTCTTTCCCTCTCCTTCTGCCCCTCCCCCGCTCGCTTACTTGTAAGTGCTCTCTCTCTCTTAGAATAAATAAAGCTTTAAAAAAAAGGGGGGGAGGGCCTGTACACCTGTGTCCCTGTCCCGGAGCTAGCCCCCAGGGTTCAGACCCCCAGACCCCTGTCGCCCAAAGTAGAGATACAACCTTCCAGATGGGAGTCTACGTGGGGCCTACCACTGAGCCACCACTAGTCCCAGACGAGCCAGGAGAGCAAGGGAGAAGGGATCAATTGTGGCCAAACCCCAACGTCCCGAGCCCAGGACACACTGGCACCTTTCTGGGCACCTCCCTGGCACTGCTGCCTCCAGTCCACACTCCAACTCTGGGAGGAGGGCTCACCACTCCCATTGTGCAAATGAGGACACTAAGGTAGAGAGATACTTTTGACAGTTGGGCCGCCTTTGGTCTCAGTACAGCGAGTGCATCGTAAAGCAGGGCCACCCACTGCGGCCTGGAGAACCAAGGTGGGTGGGGCAGCAGAGGCCTGGGGGAATGACAGAGGGTCCCACTTGGATGTTCACAGGAGGTGTCTCTGGGGAAGTGATATTTGAATTCAGCCCTGAATGACGAATGAGAAGGTGGCAGCTCTGGGAGAGCCGGGGAAGAGAATTCCAAACTGAGGGAACAAGTGCAAAGGTCCTGAGGTGGAGAAGAATAGGATGGGTGTAAAACAGACGGAGACACTGCAGTAGCTGCTATTTAGGAAGAGAGGAAGAGTACGGCGCAGACAAGGAGGGCCTGTCAGCAGGGCCGGCCACCCAGGCACTAGGGCTGTGGTGAGTGGTTTGGACCTTACTCCAAGAGCAATGGGAAGCCACTGCGGGGTTTCATCTGATTGATGCTGGGCTGGTGTGTGGAGCCTAGATTGGGGGTTAGGGCAGGGGTTCAGAGGGGGGCCAAGGTTGAGGCACAGAGAGCCTGGAGGTGGCCGTTACTGTCTTCTGGGTGAGGGATGGTGGTGGCCTGGGCTTTAGGTGGAGACTGAAGTAGAGAAGTGGGAGATCTGGCATGTTTGGAGGGGAGCCCAGGTACTCTTTGTGCTCATCAGCTGGCCGACTCTGCATCTTCAGGAAGCTGCTCGGCAGACCCTCCTGCACAGCCCACAGCCCACGTGGGGGCCAGCTCCACCCAGGACGCCCCAGCAGGACCTTCTGTGACAGCACTCCTCCTACCAGGGCCTGGTTCCAGTCTGTTCATCTGTCTCCTCCACTCAGCTAGGCACTCCCAGAAGCAGAGGCTGGTTGTGATCTGTCTGGTGCCCAGCCTGGTGCCAGAGCCCTCCTAACAAGGTTCACTCCAACCAGGGCTGGTCATCAACCCTCACTAACCGTCTCCAGCAAGACCCGGCCACTCCCTCTCTCTGAGGCTATGGAGGGCTGGGTGGGTGCATCTCTGCAGAGCTTCCCTGGACATGGTGGCCGTGTGTCAGCAGCACTTCCTTCCTCTGCTCAAGTCTTGCTCATATCTGCACCTCCTGCTCCCCACAGGGCTCGTTAGCACAGCCCTCATCTGACCTCAGACCTTGGAACCCGGGAATGTGAGCTCAGTGGCCTCCAAGCAAGGGTCCACTGCCTCAACTGGGCTCCCCCACACTGGAACTGATGCCCGAGCCCCTAGCTTGGGGCAGGCACATACACCGGGACGGCTGTGGAGATCAGGCCTGGGGAACAGTCGCAAGTCCCTGCAAGAGCCAAAAGGCTCAGCCTTTTTATTTTTTTTCAACTGAGATGTAATTCGCACATCATAAAATTCACTGTTTCAAAGTATACCATTCAGCGGCTTTAGTATATTCACAAGGTTGTGTACCCATCACCACTGTCCAATTTCAGAACACATTCATCACCCCAAAAAGAAACCCCAAACCCATTAGCAATCATTCCCCATTCCCGTCTTCCCTCAGCCCCTGGCAACTACGCATCTATGTTCCATCTCTATAGATTTGCTTGTTCTGGACATTTCATCTAAATGGCTAAAGGCTCAGCAGCCTTCCAGGCCATAGACTCCGAGTGGAGCCCACAAAAGGGGCCACAAGAGCAACCGGGCCTCATCTCCTTTCTGAGATTTGTGCCAGGCTGGCAGTCTCACCCATCCAAGAGTCTGAGTTTCCCTAGGGAGTGATGCCTTACTCATCCCAGAATTTCCTCAAAGTCAGGCCCAGGACGAGCTCACTGGTCCTTCCATCCCCACCCCCACCCCCAATCTCAGAGCAGAACAGAGCAAACAAAACAGAAACAAGGAGTGGCTACTGGTCGAAGCCAGGAATAGTCTACAAGCCTACATCAGATGCCTCACAAACATCAGCCATGAAATAAACTTTGACCTAATTCGCCCTTCCCAAAACAGTTCACAAGAAGGCACGTACCAAAAAGAAGCACCCTTTTAGGGAAAAAAATTTCCCTCTGCCCCCTGGCAGCTGGCTGTGAGGTAGTCATTTGGTCCATTGCCCCTGGCAAGGTTTGAGTCTGCCCGCTTTGAGGCATCCAACATGGTAGCCACATGGGCATGCCACCCACACGTGGGTAGAGGACACCCTGGCGCGGGCTTTCCCCACTGTCTGGGGAGGTTAAGCGACTGGCCTTAAAAACTTGTCAGCACAACTGCTGACTGCCTGGATTCTCTGAGAAAGGGCAAAGGGGGCCGGAGGGCCTAGACCTAAGGCCCATGGGCAGGGGCTGGGCAGCCTGTCATCTGTCCCCTGAAGAGGGGCTCAGGAAAGCAGAGCTTGGGAAGAAACGTCCAAAGGCAGTTTTTCCTCAGGGCCCTACAATGGACTCCTGACCCACTGTAAGAGTATCTTTTCTGATACATATGCTCTCAAAACATGGAGTCAATCAAATTTGCTTTTTAAAACCAACCATATTTTAAACGTTCACACAACTTTTTGGGTAACACGAGCAACTACTCCGATTTGCTATTTATTTTGAACTATCAGGTTTGCTTAAAAGAGGCTCCCCTATATTCATGGACATTTTCCTCTCCCGGTGTCACCCCAACTTAGGCCCTTGCCTCTGTCCTTGTCCCCAGCCCCATGGAACAGCTGGTTCCAGCACACAGAACATCAGCTCCAGAGCCTGTCTTCTTCCTCCCATGTTCCCAGACAGGCAGTGGGAAGCTGCAGCTGGGTGGGGAGTAGGGCAGCGGATTTACGTCTACAGGAGAGAGTATGATATACAGAAAAGCCTCTGCTATAGCTTAAGAAAGATGCCCAAGTTGAAAAAACAAATGACGCAGGCCAGGAGAATAATGGTGTGCCTGCCCTCAGCCCCCACCCCCGATCCTGACTGCTAGAGTTGGCTGTTGGTCGCCTACACTCTGACCAGTGTGAGCTTAAGGACACCAAATGGTCCCATCACCACACCGTGAAAGAGAACGAGGCCCTCCCACTCTGGGCACTCTCCCACTGGCCCAGGCCATGAAAGGAACGCAGAAATCCCGCCTCTTCCCTGTACCACTGTGGAATCACAAGAGGCTGGAGGGGAGCCTGCCTTCCTAGGACTGTTCTCGGGCCTAGGCCTTTTGTCTACTGAAAGCTGTCACAGTGACCCCAGCGCCCTGTGCAAGCAACTCACCTGCCGGCAGTTTGGCAGCGCTGCATTATGTCAAGTTGGCCCCAAATCTAAGGGTTACACGTTGTAAGGGACCCAAAAGCATCTACGTTAAGCATCTGCTTGTGCAGGGCGGAGGTCTCTGGGGAGAGCTGCTGCATCAGGTGGCAAGGTCAGAGGGCAAGCCCCCTGCCCCATAGACTTGAAAGAAGCAAGCACCTCATAGACGGAGCCACCCTAGAGCAGAAAGACCACTCAGCCAACATGCTCCTTCTGCCTATGAGGAAATGGGGAGTCCAAGCGGCAAGGAGCTCATTTCTACAGTCAACAGTTTACCAAGTTTTCCATTCTGGGGTTTCTAGAGAGAAGCCTCAATCTGTCTTCTCACCTCCCACCAGCTTCGGCATGAAAACAGCTTTCAGAACCAACCCTCCTCCCTCCTGATCTGAAACATCCTGGCGGTCACCCTCCTCCCTCGGAGTGACCCTCCAACTAGCCATGTGACCCGCCTACCTGCTGGCCCCTCCTGCACTGGACCTCCATTTGCAGCCACCAGAGTTCCCCAAACACTTCGTGTACTCTAGGAGCTCTCATCTCACCCTTGATTTAGGCCAGCTGAGGACAGTCTGAAACACCAATCTCAATTTTTTTTTAAGGGCAGCTGTACTGCTCCAATTCACTCAGAACAGGCTCTTCACCCTTTAGATCATCCGTACCAATGAGGCAGAAAAGCATGGTTTGTAATGATCATGGAATCTTTTCGAAGCACCTAAACGTATTTAATTAGCAAAATCGTTAAAGGGGCCCCTTACCCACACCACTGATTTGAAACCACCTCCCAGAGCTTATGAGAACAAACCAGTCTCATAAAAACCTACTTTCTACACATAGCGTTCAGGGTCGTTCTCTGGCAGGGGGGCATTCATGCCAATAAGGATAGAGTGAGTAGAGCACGTTTCTCCTGCACAACCAGGAGCTCTGAAACACACTACCCTTTCCGCCCATTCTTCCAACACCCAGGCTTGGGGTCTTAGGCTTGGGGAGAAGGCTAACTGCAACACTCACAGCTAAGACCACACTACCAACACCACCCTCAGGAGGGGAGGGGATGGTGTCAGCTCAAAAATTCTGGGAAAAGACTCTACCCTGGCATTACCTAGCACCAGGACAGGGCCTGCACCTGCTTGTGAGCAAGCTAGGAAGACAGAAGCCAACAGCTGGAGGGAAGGGGGGTGCCTAGGGCAGTCTCTCTCCTTCCTTCGGCAAAGTTCTCCCGGTTCAGATCACACTGGGTGTGTGAGGGAAAAGGCACCAGAACACCGAGTTCTCACCTATCTATCTTGTTCTAGGCAAAAGTCACTTGTTGCCCATGCCTCACATACCTGGTCAAGGAGGTAGCAGGCACAAGGCCTGCCGGGGCCACTTACCAGCGGGGGCTGCGGCTGGGGGTGCTGCCCGGCTCCCGCGGGGGGCGGGTAGTGCATGAGCAGATTGAAGGCGGAGTAGACCGTGTCTTTGTACATGCCGCTGGCGCACTCCGGGGCCTTCAGGCCTGGAAAAACCACAGCTGGGTCAGATGCGCCCGACCGGGTGGCTCGGGCTGGAGGCTGTCTGCTCTCCAGAGAAAGAACTGCCGAGGGGTCCGGCTCACGTGTGTGACCGGAGAAGGCACGGGCTGGGGGTGCCTCAGTTCGGATGAAGGACCCCGAGTCCAGGCCTCCCCTCGGCGGCCCCTACTCGACCCCCAGCCCGCCCTCCGGGCCAAGGAACCTGGGCCAACGCTTTCTCCTCAAGACTGGGGATTAGGCAGTCACCTGGGCAGGAGGGGAGGCGGAGATGGCGGGGGTCTGTTTACTCCTATAAAGGTCAGGGCACCGGAAGTGACTCGAGCCCGGCGGCGCCCTGGAAACCCGCCCCCCACTCCCCCCGCCCCGGCTTTGCCGCCTCCTTTAGCTGCCGTGGGGGGAGGCCCCCCCAACCCCGTCCTCGGTGGCCCCCCTGTCCCACCCGGGCCCTTAGCGGGTGGAGGGGAGGCGGGCCGAAACTCACCGTCCTCCAGAGACTCTGGAAGTTTGTCGGGGAAAAGTCTCTGCGAAGTGTGCTCCCGTCCGAGCGCCTGCGGGGAGATCCAGAGGGGCCGTGAGGGGCGCCGGGCCCGCGGCCCGGGGCAGGAGGGGTCTGAGGGATGGGTACCCCAGGGGCCCGCGAGGGCGGGGCGGGGCCGGCCGGGCGCGGGGGGCGGCGGGCGCGGGAGAGGCGCGGGGCGCGGGCCGGCGCTCACCTCAGCCCCGACCTCCGCCTCGCCGCGGGCCCCGCCGCCGGCCCCCGGGACCTCCGCGCCTCCCGCCGCGCCCTCGGACTCATTGACCAACGACGACTTGAGCTCGGCCAGGTCGCGCTCGGGGCCCGCGGCGCTGTCGCGGCTCTTGTCGTCCTGCTCCTCGCCCTCGTCCTGGAAGGCCAGCAGCTCGTCGGGCGCGCCGAGGTCGTCGCCCCCGCCCGCGCCGCCCCCGCCGGAGTCCAGCTGCGGCATGGTGCGCTCCGCCCGCCGGGGCGCGGGGCGCGAGAGTGCGGGGCGCGGAACCGGCCCAGCAGGCGGCGAGCCCGGAGTCCGGACCTCCGAGCCCGAAGCGCGGCGGGCGGAGCGCGGGCTGACTCCGCCTGGGCGGGCTGCGGGCGCGGGGCGCGGGCGCCAGGCTGAGCGGCTCCGGGAGCTGGCGGGTCCGAACATCAAAGGCGCCGCCGGCCGAGTGCGGGGGGCGGGGCGGGGACGCCGGGGGCGGGCCCTGTTGGTGGGCGGGGCCAAGCCGCCCCGCCCCGCGCCTCCACTCCCCGAGAGGCTGCGACGCGAGCAGCGCGCACAATCTTAAAGGGCTCGCTCTTCCCGGCGTCAGTCTGGGAGGCGTCCGGCAAGTTCGAAAAGCATCACCCTTCTTCCGAAATATGGGGACTCTAAAGGAGACTCCTGACCCCGCTTCCTCACCTACAATAAGGGATTCCCGCTCTGCGCCCGGGTTTCTCCCCCAAGTGCCGAGGGAGCGGGTCTCCTAGGCCTTGGGGCGGGAACTGGAACGCAAGCCAAGGTGTAATCGCTTTGGCGCGCCGGACCAGTACGTCCAGGGCTTGAAACTGGGGGCTTCCTAGAGGTTGGAGGCTGTTCGAGGCTGCGCGCGAACCCCGCCTGGCAGGGTTAGGATTCCTCAAATTCCTGGTCTCTGCCCTGTTCTCCAACCTTAAGCCGACCTGGGACCTCCTTCCAGGCTGCCCAGATACAACGCGAACACAAGCATATTCCCCTCACACATTTATTGAGCGCCTGTTGCATGCGGGGCTCATGCATCACACATCTGCCATGTGGCATCTCTGAGGCTCCAAGAGGACAAGGAGGAAGGATCCCCCAAACCCCTTGAGGATCCTTCAGCCACCCACCCCCTCCCTCCCTCCCAACTCGGTTCTACGCCTAGAACCTGCGGCCCAGGGATGCGAGCCTTTGGGCAGCCACGTGGGCCGCGGGATTCCGACGAGGGGTGCGTCGTCAGAAGCAACTCAGCACAGGAAGTCGCATTCCCATGGAGCCAATTGACTCGGAGCCTGACGACCGCGGACTCGCGCAAGATCCAAGCTGCAGGCTCTCTCTATTAGAGCCAGAGGAGCGCGGGAACGTGCGCCAGCTTCCATCACGTCTACAGGGCACCCGGGGTCGTGTCCACGCGGGCCTCCACAGCACGCTTGGCCTCGGCTCCACCACTGTATCTGGGAAAGACACAGGTCCTTTAGGATCGCGGTGCAGTGAACCGCAGCCCCCCAGCAGTTTTCTGAGTTGGATTCAGTGTAGACTTTCCCATCTCTCCGGAGAGCACAGGGAAAGAGGGTATTTGGGAAGGAGGGTGTCTTGGACGCCTCTCTCGCTCGGAGCCCCACGGGACCCCTGGCAGCGGCGCAAAGCCGGGCCGGAAGAGGGCCGCGCCGCGCTCCCGGTCCAGGCCCAGCCTGGTTGGCTGCGGATCAAAGAGCCAGGGCCGTCCTTCTCTGCGTTCAGATCCTATCTGCGCCGGCTCAGCGGGGCGGCTCGGCCTCCTACCGCACCGCTGCAGTGCCCACTTTTCCTCCCTTCCGGGGGCTGGGGGGTGGGGGTTACTAGCGCTCAGTTTGGCGATGGAGATGTGGAGAAGATCCTGCCCATTAGGTTCCCCCAGTCTCCTTTTCTGAGTGTGAGCTTGCTGCTGAGTCTCACTTTATCCCCCCTGGACAGTGGTGGTGGTGGTGGGGGGGAAATCCAGCAAATCTTAGCCCAGTAGAGAGGGGAAAGGGTACAGGAGGAGGGGCTCATGCCCTCCCCCACCTCAGCCCCTGAGGTTATAAGATCTGACTTGGGACGAACCTCCTCTGGGAAAGCTGAATGGGAAGATGGATCTGCCTAACTCAAAGGTTTTGGGGGTCCTCTTGCCTTTCAGGGTGACCCCAGCTTAGCAGGCACCTCCTCCAGGATAAAGGTCCCCAGACCCATGAGTGGACACAGGACAGTGGGGGGTTGTTTTCTCTAGTCCATGGAGAAAGGAGAGAAGTCAGGGCAACAGTGAGGTGGTTTGTTTTTCTCAATAAGGCTGAATTTTTTCAGCTTAAAGTATTAGCTTTTAATCAGAGATTATGGATTTTCTGCTTTATTGGTGTAAAAACAGCCTTTCTTTACTAAAATAATAGTGGAAATTGATTTTTTTAAAACATCCTTATTTGGCAAGAGAAAAACTTGGCCATTCTATTCACTCTCCCACCCCCAAAACTCTTTGGACATTTTCTAGGGCTGTGAAATCCCAAAGTCTGGGAACCACTACCCTACAGGATCATGCCCTGCTGGGTGGAACCAGGGGAGGAGGCAGGTGAGCAGGGAGAACATGGGTGTGAGGAAGAGAGGTAAGGGAGGGAGAAACAAGCTGAGTACCAGACAGCTACAGCCATACTGAAATCAGCTTGAATGCCTGCTAGGGAGAATCTCCTATTACCTAACCCTGGACTCAGGCTGTGGAGAGGGGAGAGGCAGTGGTGGGGTTCCTGTTCTCCAGAAGGCATTGTCTGCTTGAGAAGCTGAGAAGTTATTAGAGCCAAGTTTGTTGGTTATTAGTCTATGCAGACCATCGGCAGAAGGAGCTCAGATATGGTGAAATCAATGTGGCTGAAGTGATCATGTGGGCTTCCTGGAGGAGGCAGACTTCATCTGGACCTGGGAGGCTCTGTAAGGTTTGGAGAGATAGAGAAGAAAAAGAGCTCAGGCTTGTCCATCAAAGGCAGGTGTGGCCCTGCAGCAGCCTGTGGTCCGGTCAGCACTGATTCCATCATCATCATCCTCATTATCACCTGCCACATGACTTCATATTCCTGAGTGATTGCTATGTGCCAGGCGTCATGTCAAGAGCTCCACACACATTATCTCATTTAATCATCAAACCAATTCTGTGACATTGGGACTATTATCCCCATTCATGAATGAGGAAACAAAGCTCAGAGAGGTTGAATAAGTCACAGGATCTCACAGCTTAGACGTGAGAGTATCAGAATTCCAAAAACTTGACAGTCTGACTCCTGGACTTGCACCCTAACCACCACCACACACTCTAGTGTTCCATCATGACCTCTAAAATTCCAGAAGGGGGTCCTTACCTGCTTTGTGGTCTCTGCAGAAAAATGCTGATGAGTGAACTGTGACTAATAGAGTCCTTACTTTCCAAGGGGCTCATGTTGCTTGGAGGGACCACCAGGAGGATTGGGGAATCTCTCTTGTTGGCCTGTGTAGGGTGGTTCAAGCTCTTTGCTAGATAGGAGGGCCCAGAGCATCTCCCTTGAGTCAGACCTCAGTCTGTACCACCTCTGGGCCCACCCTGGACTGCCCGCTCTGGGCACCAACTCAGATCCCATACAGTCACGATGGCTCTGGGGTTCTTCCTCACGGTGGTGAGTGGAATCTGAGTGGGATCTGCTGCGGCTGCCCCTCTGGAGGTGACCAGGCAGTTTCAGGATGAAGGCCAGAGTCTTCTGCAGGAAGGCCCCAGAGTTTTCTGGACCCATGAAGTCCAGGTCAGAGCTGAAGATTTATTTTTTTTTTTTTAAAGATTTATTTATTTGAGAGAGAGAGTGTGTGTGTGTGTGCACGTGCATGTGGGCACACGCACATGCAAGTGGGGGGGGCAGGGGCAGAGGGAGAGAATCTTCAAGCAGACTCCCAGCCTAGTGTGGAGCCCATTGGGAGCTCCACCTGGGGCTCGACCTCACGACCCACGAGATCACGACCTGAGCTAAAACCAAGACCTGGACCCTTAACCGACTGAGTCACCCAGGTGCCCCTAGAGCTGAAGAGTTAATGAGGCTTCATCTTCATGCACGTAAGCCACAGGTGGACATGTGGTGTCCTCGGAGGCTGGACACAGGATGAATTCAGAGCTCACAAGGGTTGAGGGTCTGACCAAGAGAGCTCCAGCTTTAGATTTAGGCAGATCTATCTGAGTTTGCATCCCTGCCCTACCATTTACTAGCTGGGGGATTCCAGACAAATCACTGATCCTCTCCGAGCCTCAGCTTCCTCCTCGGTAAAATGGGTATCACCCCCCAAGGCTGCCTAGCACTGCGGGAGTGATCTTTTTTTTTTTTTTTTAAAGATTTTTATTTATTTGACAGAGAGAGATACAGCGAGAGAGGGAACACAAGCAAGGGGGAGTGGAGAGGGAGAAGCAGGCCTCTTGCCGAGCAGGGAGCCCGATGCGGGGCTCGATCCCAGGACCCTGAGATCATGACCTGAGCCGAAGGCAGACACTTAACGACTGAGCCACCCAGGCGCCCCTGCGGGAGTGATCTTGAGATGATTTCCATATCCTAGGAAAGAGCTTAGCTCAAGGCCTGGCACATTCCAAGAGTTCTAATAAATGGGTGCTCTTGAGCTAGATAGTTTTGGGAAGTTGTTAGGCTAATTGGCTCTTCATGTAAGGTCATGTAAGTCATCTAAGTGTTCTCATGGCCTGGGCCCACCTCATCACAGCTAAGGCTGAAAATGTACTTTTCCTTTCCTTTTCTTTCAAGTTCCTTCACATGAAAGGCCCGTGTGAACTCTCTGACCTTTTCTAATGGGGAGACCCTTGAAATGTGGCATTTCCAGAAAACAACTCAAAGGACCCCCAGAGGGGTTTGGTAAATTACAACGGGGAGAGGTTGGGAGCGGCATCTCTTCCTGCCCTTCAGCCCGCCTGGCATCCTGTCGGGACATGCCGAGCACAGCCTGGAGGCCTGGCTGCTGGCTCTGGGCAGGAACACTTCCCGTGTGAGCCTTCTCGCTCAGGGCAGAGCCTGGCCACACATCCTAGAGGCAGACTGTGGTTTGTTACTAGAAACACAGTGTGCTCTCTGGAAACTGTGTAGTTTCACTGTATGTTCGTGTGTGTGCGTGTGTGTGTGTGTGTGTGTGTGTTTGCATGTAGGTGGCTGTGGCCTGCAGAATGGCAGACACACAATTGTTGTGATGTGACTACTCTGGGTCAGGTACCAGTCAACTGCCTTCAGAATGAAGCAAGGGATAGGGTGGACCTTGCTGGCTCAGTCGGTAGAGCGTGCAACTTTTGATCTTGGGGTCTTGAGTTCAAGTCCCATATTGGGTGTAGAGATTACTTAGATAAATAGGTATTTTAAAAAATAAAATAAAATGAAGCAAGAAAGGTTTGGTGTCATTTTTTCCTTCTTTATAATCTTCCATGGGTTCTCTTCCCACCCCATTCCCCAGACTTCATGCAATAACCAAGAATTGCTCTTAAAATAAAAATTTAATGAGGGCACCTGGGTGGCTCAGTCGGTTAAGCATCTGCCTTCTGCTCAGGTGGTGATCCCTGGGTCCTGGGATTTTGTCCCACATCGGGCTCCCTGCTCTGAGGGGAGCTTGCTTCTCCCTCTGCCTCTGCCTCTCTCTCCCTCTGTTTCTCATGAATAAATAAATAAAATCTTTTTAAAAAATAAATAATTTAATGAAAAAAATGCAATGATAAAGCTAGATGTTAGCTCTTCCTGGTGAAACCCCAAGGAAGTCTGGCCAAATTGGCTTGCGGGGTGGTAGTGGGGAGACTACAAAGAGCTGCCCCTCAGCTTCAGAGATCTTATTAGGACAGTTTCCCACAGGCTGAGTTCCCACATCATGCCAGCCGCGGTTCCCAGTGAATGGGGCTGGGAGTCGCTCACCAGGAAGAGAAAATCACCCCGGGGTTTCCACAGGAAGGGGTCCGGACTCAGAGGCACCAATGTGTCGGCAGCGAAGGTAGCCTGCGAGTGGCCCTTGTATGGCACGCACTGTGTGTCAGAGTGCATGGGTCTCCGAAGAGCTTGGGAGTGGGGGGCCTGTGCCCCGGTCCCTGCATTACCCCCTGACCCGCTGCGTGAACTCAGGTGAGTCGTCTGCCTTCTCTGGGCTCAGGGCCCCTTACCTAGTTCCAGGGAGGCAGTGAGGAGCCCGCAACAATGAGACCAGAGGGGAGACAAGAAGCATCACAAACGTGACAGGAAGCGAGGGACACAGAGCCAGGGTCCCTGTGGGAGTTGCCTGCCGTTTCACAGAGGAATGTGCCCATATTAACTCATGTTTGGATTGTGAGAACAGCCCTGGACACGTTGATAGAGGAACGTCTTACCAGGAAAGTACCGCTAGATATCTAGTTGACACAGGGTTGTAACGGCTTTGCTGCTTATTCCCACTGCCTGTTATAGAGCTGGCAACGTGCAGGGATCAGAAATTTTTAAAGATTATTTATTTATTTGTCAGAGAGAGAAAGAGAGGGCATGAGCAGGGACAGCGGCAGGCAGAGGGGGAGAAGCAGGCTCCCCGCGGAGCAGGGAGCCCGATGGAGGACTTGATCCCAGGACCCTGGGATCATGACCTGAGCCGAAGGCAGCCGCTTAACCAACTGAGCCACCCGGGCGCCCCAATGCTCAGAAATGTTTAGACTAAATGGATGGATGGATGGATCATTCACAGCCGTGATCACTTAAAATCTGGGGAGGAAGTACTCTGCCTAGTACCTGCTTTCAAGGAACTCTTGTGGGACACATCAGGATAGATAGAGTTTCCAGGTGCCAAGGGTTCAGGAACATGGCTGTTGTATATATGTCCTAGCACATAACCGGCAGTCAAGGAGGGCTTCCTGGAGGAAGAATGTCAGCCTAGGAGGCAAGTAGGATTAAAGAGAACAGGGCTGGGATGCCTACCTGGCTCAGTCGGTGGAGCATGTGACTCTTGATCTGGGGATTGTGAGTTCAGGCCCCACGATGAGTGTAGAGCCTACTTAAAAAAAAAAAAAAAAAGAGGACAGAGCTTTGATCAGGTGGAGCAGTAGACACATCTGGCTTATGGTGGGCTTGGACCCCATAGGATCTCTGGGGCTTAGGTGAGCCAGGATCCTGGGGGAAAGTTTGGCCATCTATTGGGCATTGCCCAGAATGGCATATCTTCATGTCCCAGGTCCTACAGTCTCCCTACCCCCATCACCGGGGACAATTCCTCTCCTCCCCAGACACTGGCTCCCCCTGATTATTCCCTCTCCAGAACAGACTCCTGGGTGCATAAGCCACCATCTTCCACTTGGAGAGTGCCCCCTTTTATTCTGAGCACCTGGCATGTTGCAAGAAGGACCAACGGGACATGGTAGGCACGGAGGCCTTGAGAAGAGCCTGCACCAGACCCTGTAGTCCTGGTCCCAATGTGCACAGCCAATAAAGGCTCTGAAAAGGCCTGCACCAGAGATATCCTGTCTAGCCTTCTTCAGTCAAGTGTCTCCCAAACTTATTTGACCATAAAACTATTTTTCCATGTGTAATTTTCCAAAGAACAGAATTCCTCTGGAAGTCTTTTGGGGAATGCTGGTATCCCTGCTTTCAGAAGGCAGAGAGGGGCACTTCTTATCCAATTCATACTCCAGTCTGTGTCCCTGATAGAGAGGAAATTAGCAGTGGCTGAACCCCAAACTGGTCATCACAGCTCTAACCAGGCTTCACTCCTACCCTACTGGGTTGTCACCTTCTTGGGATCATGGACCCTTCATCTGTGCCCTTGCTGAATGCTAACATGGACCAAGCATACAGTGGTGCTTAATAAATACCTGCTGCCCATGAGGTGAAGCTCTTGTGTATGGGTCCAACCCAACTTGGTTCTTCAAGCTCCCAGCAGGGGAGGGGCGGTCACGGTATTCCCATTGGTTTGTTAGTTGGGAATTCTTATATTCTTATGGGGCCTGGACTTATTTCTGGTCTCTCCCTCATATGGGACGCTTTCCCACCTGCTCCTGTCCACAGGGATCTCTCTCCCTTCCAGATCCCCATGGCCTGTAGAATTGAAGCCATTCAGCTTCTCCTGGGCTGTTCGGTGTGTTTCCTGTGAGCGAGTCTCTTGTGTCTCCACTGCTATCTGCTTTGTCATCTGGCAGTCAGGAGCTGGGCTTGAAGCTCATAGCCTGTGTGGAAACCGGGGCTCCTCCAGCTCCTCATTGTGGGTGGGAACGTGAGCCGGTCACCGCTCTCTTGGAGCCTCATTTGCTCGCCTCTTCGGTGGGGGACAATCATGGCACTTGTCTCAAAGAGCCGGGAAGAGGGGATGTGCTCTTGCTTGTAAAGTACTTAGCACAGCATAGTCTGGTGAAGAGTAGGTACTGGCTGAGTGGTGTCCAGTGTCACTTACTATTATTGGTCCCAGCCAGCAGCACTGTGCTCAGGACCGGGCCCTTAGAAGAGCCCGTCCCTGCAACCCTACAGTCCTGCTAATCATGGGTGGAACGCGGGGACCAGGGTAGGGAAGGCACTAGGAGTCCTGCCTTCTGAGGCTGGCCTGAGGCTGCCAAGCATTCAGCCTGAGTGAAGGCTCCTCCTGCCAAAAGATGGCCATCTCCAGATGTCTACAGGCTGGAGGGAGCCGGCTGGCCTGTGCGGCCTGAGGGCAGAGACAGGACTAATGGGAGGAAATTACATGGAGAGATTTCATCTCAGCTTGAGGAAACACATCTACCAGTCAGAGCTGGCCAACCATGGCCTGCCCAGGCTGCCAACAGAGGCAGTGAGCTCCCCGTCACCGGAGGTGTGCGAGCAGAGGAGTTCCCAAGGGAGGGAAGCTGCTGAGGAGGGTTTCCACCCTTGAGGCCCCTCCGAGGCTGCGGGCAGTCCCTTATACTTCCATGCAGCTCTGCTCCTCACTTGGCTTGGTGGAGTCCACTGCAGGCATCTGAGCTCTGGCAGCCTCTGAGGTGAGCATGAGAGCAAAGCTTGGACATCTCCGGCTCCAAATTGGGGCTGGAAGCTGGAGGGGAGTGCTGCTGTAAGAAGCTGATTTCAAGGGAGATGAATGACCGCATTACCTTTTTGGAGAAGCAGCTTAATGTGGTGGCTGGTAGCATGGAGCCTGAGCCCAGTCTGTGCCCAGGCACCCCTACCCCAGGTCTGCTGGGGCTGGGGACAACAGAGATAGGCGATGGGAGGGGGCTTGTTTTTAAATCAGCTTCCCCTCCCTTGCTTCAACTTCTAAAACCACAGGCTGGAAGGAGAAAGATGGGAAGGAGCAGGAGAGGAGAGAACCTGGGTTTCAATTTTGGCTCTGCCCCTAGCTAGCTCTGTGACTTTGGGCAAGCCACTTAACCTCTCTGTGCTTCAGTCTTCTAATCTGTGAGACGGAATGATAATCATACCTATCTCGCTAGTTCTTGGAAGAATTAAGTGGGTTATTATTGGCAGAGTCCTTGAAATAGTTTGTGGTCCCTATTAAGTACCATAAAAATATTTGTTAAATAGATAAAAGTTAATTGAGCAACTCCTATAAGCCTAGCCTAGTAAACATACAAGGGGTTTTACAATAATCATCTTGTTTAGTCTTTACAAAACCCTAATGAAGTTGCAAATCCTATTATTAGGGAAACTAAACCCGAGAAGGTCAAGTTCCTTGCCCAAGGTCACACAGCTGGTGAGAGGCAGAGCTAAGATTTAAAGTCAGGATGTTCTGCCTCCTGGACCTGGGCTCTCAACCACTCAGCTCCGTCACACCAGGAGTTTGCAGCCACTCTAAGGGAGGTAAAGTGCCCACAGGAGCAGGGCAGCAGATCAGCAGGCAGGAAGGGGTCAGAGAAGCGCCCTCCCTGTCCCTTCGCAGGCCGGAAGTTCCCTCTTAGTGGCTGCTGCCCCGGGGGGAGATTTTTTTGGACTAATTTGTGGCAACATTGCTGGGTGACTCCGATTACAAATTGCAGCCTTGCTTCCTCCAGCTGAGTAATCTCCATCGTGGGGTCCTGGAAACACCTAGAACTCCGGGCTACTGGTGTTGGCTTTGGCGGTGACACTGCTGAGGGAGATGGGCCACCTCACGCAGCCTCTAGGAACAGGGACAGGAGCTGGGAGACCTGGATTCCCTATACAGTCTCTCTGGGTGTGGGTGAGGCTGTGGGTCTGGGGTGTGCTGCTCACTTCCATTCTCTCTGCTGTCTCAGCAGGACCCCTCTGTCTTACTCAAGACCATGTCCCCTGGGCTGAGCCAGGGCCTGGCTGAGAGTAAATGTCTAATAAATATGTGTTAGACCCAAGAATATCTCCGGACACCTGCACTGCACTTTACTGTTTACAAAACCCCAATCCTATCTATTATCTCATCTGCTCCTCACAACAGCCCTGAGAGGTAGGTCTTTTAACCCTATTTTACAGAGGAGGAAACTGTGGCTCCGAGAGGAAATGACTCGCCCAAGGTCACAGAACTCAAACCCCGGTCTCAGTCTCAGGGCTCTAAATTCAGTCTAGCCCTTCCTTGTGTGGGGACTGTGAGGAACAGAAGGGACCTCTAGTTGGTCTTGGCTTCTTCGAAGGCTCCTCAGAAATGGGAGATGGGGTTATTGGCTCCCAGGGGACAGCCTCCAGGGCTTCTGATGGGGGGAAGGGGTGCTCAGGAAGCTAAGGATCATTGATTCATGTACCAAGTCCTTCCCCCGCCTCTCCGGGTGCCAGGACAAGTGGGTCCATGGCCTCAGGCTTTCTGTCAGGGAGGTGGGTCCAAGTCACTGTCCAAAGGTGTGGCCTCAGAGTTTGCCTCATTAAGGGGGAACAGCGCTCTGTTTCTTGGAGACAGAGCCCCCAGGAAAACTTTTGGGATCCCTCTTGGGGGTGCAGAGCCAGCTCTGCGGAACCAGCCTCCCTTTTGCCGAGGTGAAAGTGTGTCTCTTCAGCTTTGGGTCACTGGTGGGCCTCTGCTGACTGCTGTGGTTTTCCTTGTCAGCTTTGCTAGTTTTACTTTTTGCTCAACACTCTATTATTACTGACATCTTAAAGGGTTTCCCCTCTGGTCAAGCTTGGTCTTCGTGTTTATAATTTGAGAACTTCTCTCTTCTCCCTCTTTTCTTTTCTTTCTCTTCTCAGCCCATGGTTTTGGAAGATGCTGAAGCAGGAGGTAGGTGGGGGGCTGGTTTAAAAGCAACCTCTCCCTCCATCCCGCATCTCCCTGCCCTGAAACCAGCAGGCCTAAGGGCACCCCCCACACACACTCGGGTAGACCCTGCTCTTTGAGCTGGGAATTCTTTTTCCTTTTCTGATTGGGGGCCTTGGTGCTGCTAGCCCCCTTTGTGCCCTGACCCATCCATTCTCTTTCTCTCCAATATTCTCCCCTCTCAGGGCTGCCCTCCCTGCTTGGGGAAGTTTCTGGCACAGCTGAGCCCCTTGGCCATAAGCAAGTCACCTTGCTTCTTAGAGTCTATAGTGCCCTGAGAAAGTGGGCACATGGCAGAGCCTGACAAACTGGGGGATAGGAAAAGACTTTCGTGAGGCCCTTCTCATCCTGATTCAGAGTGGGACTAGGCCCGTGGTCAAAAACTCCCTTTCTGGAATTCACGGTTCCTCTGGTTTGGGTGGGGGTTTCTTCAGTAGCAGCAGGTCGGGCCACAGCAGCTGGCCTGATGCAGTAGAATTCCAGCTATAGTCCAGGGGCTGGGACAGACTTTCCATCCTGACTGGGGGGGCCAGAGCTTGACAGTTGGTTTCTGGGAGCCCAGGACTGCAGACCTGAGAACCACCAGTCTATGTCTGCCTTGGAGCCAGAGAAATGTTCCCCGTTTTCTGCTAAGCCCTGTCCCCAGGATCCCAAACTGAGGAGGAACAGAAGTCTCAAAGCTTTTTTGTCCCAGCTCCTACATAGTACTCAGGGTGGACCCGGCTGGTCCCTGAACTTCTCCAGCTTGTGTGGCTGAACCTGAACATTTGCGTTCAAAGATGAGATTCAGGTCCACAGGGGGAAAGCACTTACAACCCCTTTGGTTGCTGGGACTTGTACACGAGACCAACCCGCAGTGCCCCTGCACCCCAGCATGGAAAATGCTGTCTTGGCCTTTCCTTTGCACCCACAGGAAGTCCCCAAGGTCCCCTGGGCACCAGGTCTCGGTGCTAGTCAGGGAGCTGCGCTCGGATGCCGGCACAGGCAGGCTAGGCGTCTGGTTCACTGCTGGTGCCAGAGCTCCTAGAGAACGGGCAAGTGTCCGGGGGCAGTTAGAGATCGCCCTGTATGCAGAAGGGCCTGGTGTAATGAAGCACCCCGGACGGCAGAGTTGAGGCTATGCAGGCCCCCAGGGGACAGGAGAGCAGCGCAGACCACAGGGGTCAGGAGGGTCCCCCGAGGAGGGGCCAGAGCTGCAAGGTGAAGAGCCTGTGAAATGGGAGACAGGGAGGTGGGGGCCTTGTGGAGAAAGGTGGCGGGTGAACCTCCTCTGTCCTACCTTCCCTAGGCCAGCCCTGAGCACTGAGGAAAGCCAGCCTGCTAGAGCTCAGAGAGATGTGGGAGATGGCCAGTACCCCCAAACATGCACACAGGGGAAACCGAGGCCCAGAGGGGCAGGGACCTGCCTGGGTCTCACAGGTCCCTGGGACTCCCCCTTCCTCTACTTCATAGCTCAAAAATTTAGGAGCCATTTGCCCTAAGCACAGGGAATCTTGAAACATGCAGCAAAACAAAACAAAAATCCGAAGAAGACAGTTCATGTGTTGAGCATGAGTTGCTTTTGTAATAAAAAACAAACCATTTAATGTTATTTAAAAATGCGGGTGGGGGGCTCAGTTGGTTAAGCGACTGCCTTCGGCTCAGGTCATGATCCTGGAGTCCCGGGATCGAGTCCCGCATCGGGCTCCCTGCTCGGCGGGGAGTCTGCTTCTCCCTCTGACCCTCCCCCCTCTCATGTGCTCTCTCTCTCTCATTCTCTCTCTCAAATAAATAAATAAAATCTTAAAAAAAAAAGTGCTGGTGGAAATACAAACGTCAGGGTCGGATGGGGGCTTGGGACTTGCTCATGGCAAGCAGTTCACTAGCTCAGGGTGACCAGGTGGCTCCTTCCACAGCCTCTTGTGCCCTGGGTCCTGGGGAGGCTCCTGATTCCGCTGGAGAGCACCCCCTGGTGGCTGGCTCTGGAAGAGTCTGTGAACTGCAGGGATGGGAAGTAAGGAGGGTGACCCTTGGACACGGAGACCCTGCCTGCCCCACAGCGGCCACCACTGCATACCAGAGGATGGACTGGAGTCACTAGCAGAATTCATCTCCCTCCTGAAGGAGCTGTGACAGGTTCTCACCTGGACTCTGGAGTAGGCCTGGTGGCCTGATGTTCTGATTCAACCGAGCCCCCGAAGGGGGTCTTTTAGAACAGAGTCGCTCACACGGGGCATAAGGAGGGGGGAGACACTTCATGACTGTGCCCTGCCTTCAGTGTTGGTGACAGAGCCGTTACACACAGCTGGTGAGGCCCCACAGTGAGGGGCAGATTGAGGTGTCCCTACTGGGAGTGACGGGGTGTGGGGGGAGGGGTGGTCAGGAGGGCTGGCTCTTCCCTGGCTCACCTGCTCAGGCTGGCAGGACCGTGACAAGGATAATGGCAGTGACAGCTTTAGCTCACGTTTGCTAAGTGCTCCATGGGACCAGCACCAGGGAGGCCTCACAAGGGCTCTGTGAGGCCGGTGGTCCTTTTCTGGTGTTGTTAACAAAAAATCTCCAGGTAGAGAGAATAGACCCACATATATGCCCTCATTCCAACTGCACCATTATCAAGACGTTGTCACACTTGTTTTCGCTCATTTCATCTTTCTTTCTTTCTGTTTCTTTTAAATTAAATATATTAAAGCAAATCCCAGACATCATGTCATTTCACCCTCGTGTGCTTTAGCATGTATGTTTGAAAAATAGAGATACTTTCTTACATAACCGCAAAGCCATTACCACATCCAAAAAAAGTGAATGATAATTCCTTGGTGCTATCTAAAACTTGGCCCATGACATGGATGCTCTTATTGCCCCCATTTGACAGAGGAGGACACAGAGACTCTGGGGGGACAAGTAACTTGGTCCCAGGTCACACAGCTTCATAGTGACGGGGATGGGATTTGAGCCCAGGGAGTCTGACTTGGGAGCCCACCACTAAATCTTAGTTTCCCTCTCTGTAAAGTGAGGGATAACGAGGACTTCTTTGTTACTTCACGGGATAATGGGTGAGTGGACCATGTCGTTCTTGCTTCTAACAATAACAATGAAAATAATAATGAAAGAAAGCAATCAGAAGAATCATTAGAATGTTGGCCTAATTGTAAGGGAATATGACAATTAAAGGAAATTAAGGTTTGCTGAGTCCCCACTCCTCTGTCAGCTCTCCCTCATCTCATTGAATCTTTACCCCAATCCTGTTTCTTTTTTTTTCCAATCCTGTTTTTTAATTACCAGCTTCATTTTACAGGTGAGGGACCCAGGGACTCAGAGGGGGTAAGTGCCACCCCAAGGTCAGGCCACTGGCAGTGGCCAGGCTGGTCTACTGGGGGTGGCAGAAAAGCCTGAGGTATGTCAGAAGCTGAAGGTGGCCTTTGCTAAAGGCTTTGGAGCATCCCGTCTCCATGGGGAATGTGCCAGTTGAGATTACTTCTCACAAGCAACAGAAATCCCCTTTGGTGGTCTTAGGCAGGATAGCATTTTACTGTAACGATATGGGACGGCTCACAGAATGGATTGTAAGGAGGAAGGCAGGCTGGGAAAAAGATGAGCCTGCAGCAGCCCTGGGACTTGGAAGCCACAGCTGCTCAGAGGGTCCATCTGGGCTCCCCATTGGGATGAATCCACTTCTGACTACTTCTCTGCTTTGACGTGCTTTCCAAGACCCAGAACCCTGGGGCAGACTCCAAGGCACCCAGCATGGGTGGCATGGCCCCTGCCCACCATGGCTGGGAGAGTGTGGCATTTTTCTGGAAGGTGTGAATGCTGGGCCATGCCAGCGTTTTTTAAAGGGGTGAAATGGGGAGGGAGTTCGAGGGGATTCCCCAGAGAAGACAGCCGGCTCTGGTTTTCACACGTAATTTTGCTTCTGATCCTGGGAGTGTGAGTCACATGTGAAAGTCTCTTGTTTGGCGAGGCCTGTGTCTGCGCGGCCACCACCCTCAGTTAGCTGCCACCTCAAGGCAGGAGGCCCAGGTATGGGCAGGACTCCCCGTCTGCCACCGGCTGCTGCAGCTATGGGAGCAAGGCATTAGGGACTCTAACTTTTGGGCCCAGTGCCCAGGGGGATTTTCCATCCTATGCATTACGTGAAAATAGAATGCAAATGATACGTAAATGAGCCAGTGCCCTAGAAGCCCTTCCGCTGGGTGAAGATGTGAAGGGGCTGGGGCTCGGGCTGGTCTGTGCCTTCCAGAAAATGCTCGATCCTCTCGCCCCCAGGGAGAGCCACAGCCTCGGGCAGATCCACCGCTGCCTCCTCCTCCTGCAGGAAACCTGCCTAGCTATCGCCAGGGTCTGTACCCCTGGGCACGTAGTACTCCCCAGGGGCCTCAAATCCTTAGAAGAAGCCGGTGGCACGTCAAGTCTCAACAAATAAAAAGGGTCCTGCTGCTTCTGTTTTCTCTGCCTGTGGCCCATGCACGGGGCTGGGCACACAGGGCCTACTGGATTGACCCAGGGCCAGCCAAGAGGCCAGGCTGTACCAGCAAGGCCTGGGAGAGGAGGGATGGCCCTCTTCCCACTCAGCCTCAACCCCTGGGTCTGGCCCACAGCTTCTGGTGAGACAAGGAAGCTGGCTGGAAAGGCTGACTCCAGGGCGGGGGTGTGGGGGCTGCTTAGCAGTTGGCAGAGACCCAGCAGACTCCCCGGATACAATGTCCTCCTCCATCAAGGCTGTGCCGGGCTGATCAGATGGGAAAGTAAGCCAATGGGGGAAGTGGAGAAGCAGGTGGTGAGAGGGACCCCAAGGGCCCCAGCCTCTTCACCGTATATCGGAAGGGAGACTCCAGGGCCCTGAGAATCAGGAAAGTTTTAACTTCTGGGAAGTCAAAAGGCAGGTCCCCTCGAAGGTTAATTCTGTGGCAACCAGAGGGCAGGCCAGGAGAGTCCGTCCCCCAAGCCAGGTCCAGCCAGATGCCTTTTTCTAGTGGCCCAAATTACAGTCCTCCCAAAAGCCCTCCTTCTCAGAGTCTGGGCTCAGCCTGAAGCACACCAGGCTCTGACTGGTAAATTTCAATGAATTCTGTCTTTCCTGCCTGTCTTTCTATGTCCCTTCCCCCTCTCCCTTCCCTCCCACCATCTTCTCTTCATGAGGCTCTGTTTCTCCTCTGTCTTCGGGTCTCCCCCTTCCCTCCCCGGCCCCCAACCTCGGGCAGCCCCAGCAGCGCCTGACCTCCTTGTTCATCACACTGCAGGATCTGAGCCTAGAGCACAGCGTGCTTGCTCACTGCCCCTGAATAGGCTTAGGCACCACCATCATACGCCTTAAAACACAACTTTAAATCCAGAGCAGGCTGGCTGGGTTATTTTCCTGTCTGTTATAGATTAAAATTTGGCACCTTTGGACTTGGCCCCCTCCCCAGTGCCTCTATCTGAGCCTTCAGGGGTGAGGGTAGGCCCTGGGCTGGCCCTGGTTACCACGACCTTAACCCGCTCCTTGTGCAGGCTGCAGACAGCGCCCATGACCCTATCAGGCCAAGCTCATGCAAAAAAGCTTCAGGAGCCTGGAGCCAAGGATCCTCCCGTGACGAAGATGGGGCTGGTGGTCAGGGCCATGCAGGGTATCACCATCTGTCTGGACACAGAGGGCTGCAGGGTGAGAGGGGGTTGGTGCATGAGAAAGGAATCCCTGGTGTTGGCCAGACCTGTCCTGTTTGGGTCCCCATGGGAAAGCCCCCAGCAACCTGGGCCACGGTTGCAGGAAAAATGAGACAGTTGCCTCCTATGGGACCAAGCCCCCCGCAGCCACTAGACTGACCTCTCCAGGGTGAACCCAGGGGGCTGCGGACTCTAGGAATAGGTGGCTTCCCTATGCGGTGCCTGGCCACGACTGCAAACACGCCCTCACCATTTCATCATCCAAAGATTTTTTTAAAAAAGAGTTTTGTGTTGTGGCTGTTCTGGGTGAAGTCTTGACGATCTGATTTTAAAAGCCTTTCCCCTGCTGCACACTCTGTGAGTTACCATAGAGATACTTTAGAGGCAGAGCAGACTTAATGAGCTCGGTTGGGCCTTTTGTGTTCCTGAATGTTTTCCATTTCTGAGCCCTTAACATATAATTAGAGAGATTATTTAGCATGGACGTTTTCTTTTATTGTAAATTAATTTCAAAACCAAGTTCTGAGGTTAAATAATGATTGTATTTGTTAATCAATCCAACCTGGATTTCCTTCCCAAAGAAAACAGGATGCCATTGTCAAAATGTTGGGAACAGGATGTTTGAGAATTTGGGGGTTTCATTTATGGCAGTGATGTTAAGGCTCCTGGCAGTCAGTACTTATCTGCGCTGATGTCTTTTTATTAGACAGGAATGTGTTCTGGGAGGAGGTGAAACTGGAGATGCTTTTGGGATGGGGTCCTGGGGGTCCTGTGATCCTCCAGCGACGGCCTGGGCCCCGGGAGAGTCACAGCTTCCAGAGAGGGGCCTGCCAGCGCCTTGGCCAGGCCGCAGGTTGGGGAGCCCACAAAGGTCTAACCGAACGTGGTAGGTGGATGAGAAGGGCTTGCCTCAGGGAGGCGGTGGGACAGGCTCCAGCAGCTTGAGGGCCTCATGCCTCTCCAGCCCTGTTTCCCTGTCAGAGTAAGTGCCACTGTTTTTCTCAGGGTTCCTCAGTCTTGCTACTACTGACATTTTTTGGCCAGACAACTCTTTGTTGTGGGGACTGTCCTGTGCGTTGTAAGATGGTTAGCAACATTCCTGATGGCGGCCTCACTAGATTCCGGTAACATGCGCACCCCTCCCTCACTGTTGTGACACCAAAATTACCTCCGCATGTTATCAGAGGTCCCTTTCTGGACACATTTAGCCCCAGTTGCGAACCACCGAGTTAAAAAGTAATACATATTTATTGTAGAAAATAAGATAGAAATAATCTGGAATTCCAGGATCCAGCGTGAACCCCTGTTAAGCTTTTGGTGTACTTCTTTGCAGACCTTCTCACGCATGCGTGTATGCGTTTTTGCTTTTTCATGAAACCCAGGCCACAGAGCGTGCAGCTGTGGAACTTGCCAGGGCACGGGCTGCCAGGGATCGTCGCCCTCGTTGCTTCATCTACCGTGCCGTGCCTTCTTCTCAAGCTCTGTCGGAAGCTCCCCTCTTCAGTCACGGCGGGCTGGAGGGCCTGGAAGTGTGGTGTGACGCTCAGCAGATTCTCATGGTCAGCTTTAGGGGTCCAGGGACCAATGTGATCATTCGCCCAGGGCTGATCTGCGGGGACTGACACATGCTCACGCTAGCGCACCGCTTGCAATCAAGTCACCCCAGCCCCGTTTCCGCCTGGCCCAGAGCCCGGGCTCTGCCCCACGGGGCCTTGTGTTTTAGTGGTCAGGCCTGGCAGAGAGCCCACCTCGCAAGGAGGGAGATGCAGGGTGGGCCAAGGCAATCGGGAGCTCTCAAGTGCCAGGCAGCAGCGGGAGGAGGGTTCTGCCCAGGTGACGGATTGTGGCCCCTCTGAGGGTTTGACAGAAGCAAGACACTTTCTCAGGGGAAATACCCACATCTGCCAAGTTCTGCATGCAATTCCGTAGACCCCAAGTTAGGAACTTCTGAGGGCAGGGATTTTCCTGGGGACTTGTGGCGACCTAGAATCTTAATCTCTCTCTTCCAGGAATATTTGTCAAGGCCCTGGGAAGGCTCTGACCTCGCACAGGGCAGGGCCTCCCTCCCAGAACAGGCAGCATCAGTCACAGGCAGTGGACGGATGGATGGGTAGAGGATGGGTGCACGGATGCCTGGGCCTTGAGAACCGGGACCAAGAGCTGAGCTTCTCCCAGGAGCACGGTGACCAAAGCCAGCATTGGCTGAGCCTGTATTATGGGCAGGGCGACTCACCTAATGTGCTCTCTGCATCACTCGATCTGACGGAGAGAAAAGGTATCATTATCTGAGTGAGTTGCCACTTGACTGAACTGGAAACAGGCTGAGACTTGCCCAAGAACATACAGCTTTGTGAATGGAAAGCCGGAATGTCCACGCTCCCAACCCCGAAGCTATGCTGACTCTAAGGAGGGCGGGAGGGAGTTGCCTGGGCTGAGAAGGACAGGTGCACACTCTGCCAGGACCTACTGGGACCTCTGGCCCCGGGCCTATCTTCCCAGCCAGGACCAAGAATGCTTCTGGCATAGAAGGAGAATGGAGGAAGCTGGTTGCCTAGGGCTGGAGGGATGCGGAGGAGGGTCAGTGTTTTGTGGGCACTGAGTTTCAATGTTGCAAGATGAAAAAGTCCTAGAGATCTGTTGCGCAATAAAATAATGTGCATATACGAACACTACTGACCTGCACACTTAAAATGCTTAATAGGCTCAATTTTATGTTATGTGTTTTTTGTACCACAATAAAAAACAAGTGTGGAAAAAAAGGTTACTTGTGGAACTCTGAATGCTTCTGGCTTCTGACCTGGCCTCTTCTCCCTGAAGTTGGGCAACGGCCTGCATGCTCCTCCACCTGACCCCCCCAGCCAGCGCCCTGCGGCGTGTCTAGGCACTGCGGGAAGGCGCTGAGCTCCCGGGGCTGTCTCCAAGTCACTGGCAAGGGTCTTCTGGAGCCAGAGAGAAACAGGCAATCTGGGGGAGCTCGGACCAGCCTGGGGGCAGGAAAATGGGAAATGTGTGCCTCAGGGAGGTTTTCTTATGTTTTATTTAATTTCTTTTTTGAAAAGACTACATAGGTAGTAGGACAAACTTCAAAGGGTACAGGAAAAAAGGTACAAAAAATTATGCAGTGAAAATTGTTTCCTTTCTACCCCTCTCTCCGCCCCACCCCTTCCCTGGGGCAGCCGCTCTGCTCTTACTACTTTCCTGTGTATCTTTTCAGAGACAGTTCATGCATCTGCAAGCATATACATTTGCATTGTGTGCAATCTTCTTTTTTCTGCCACGAATAGCATATTAAGCATACTGTCCTGTACTTTGGTTTTTTCGCTTAACAACACATCTCGGAGATCATGTCCTATCAGTATATAGAGATGCCTGTCCATCTGCTTTAGAAGTGCGAGAGCATCCATTGTGTCCGGGAACCTTCCATTGATGAATCTGGCCTCTCTGGGTGATCACATAGGTTGTTTCTGATAGGTGTGGTGATAATGCTGTTGAGGATCATCTCGTCCATTCACCATTTCACGCACGTTCAAGTACATCTGTAGGCTAATTCCCCACTGTGGAAATGCCGGGTCACAGAAGTCGTGTGCTTCTAGCTGTGATGGCAATGGTCAGGTTATCCTCCACAGGGGCGGTTCCCACTCGGGACGATTCCTGGTTCATCGCTGCCTCATCCACACTTAGTTGTTATTGTTGTTGTTTTTAAAGATTCTATTTATTTATTTGAGAGAAAGAAAGAGAGAGGGAGAGAGAACTCGAGCAGGGCGAGGGGCAGAGGGAGAGGGAGAAGCAGGCTCCCCTGCTGAGCAGGGACCCTGATGCAGGACTCTATCCCAGGACCCCGGAGTCATGACCTGAGCTGAAGGCAGACGCTTAGCCGACTGAGCCACCCAAGTGCCCCTCAACACTTAGTTTTATAACATGTCTTAGTCTTTTCGGTTCCGATAGGAGACAGATGGCATTGTGTTGTTTTTACATTTCTCTCATTGTACTGAAGGTAAGAATCTTCTCGTGTGTTTAAGAGCTGATTTTTCTTTTTTTTTTTTTTTAAAGATTTTATCTATTTATTTGACAGAGAGAGACACAGTGAGAGGGAACACAAGCAGGGGGAGTGGGAGAGGGAGAAGCAGGCCTCCCGCCGAGCAGGGAGCCCGACGCGGGGCTCGATCCCAGGACCCTGGGACCATGACCCGAGCCGAAGGCAGACGCTTAACGAGCTGAGCCACCCGGGCGCCCCAAGAGCTGATTTTTCAATTCTTTATCTGTGCCGCCTCTGTGTCCTCTGCCCATTTTGCCGGGGGTCGGTAGACTTCTCACGAGTCTATAAGAGTGCTTATTGAACTACAGGAATATGCCGATGATTGGAATGGATTTTTAGAGAAAGGGCCACAGAGCGCTGAGTTTCCAGGCCTGTGCCCCGCCCCTGATCCTCTGCTATGGGCTCACTGAGGAACTGGGTGAGGCCCTGAGCCGGGTTCACCTGGAGGGGAGTGCCTGGGATCGCTTTTCCTGGGGCAGGGCAGAAGCTTTAGGGGAGCCTTGAGATCTGAGGACAGGCAGAAGGGGCCTGGGTAGACTGAGTAGATCTGACCGCTGCTCTGGGCATTGTGTGTGGCCCAAGTCTGCAGAGAGCTGACGAGTGGGGGGGGGCGCAGCTTGTCCAATCTTTGGGTCCAGAGTATTCCTCAGCAGAAGCCCAGTGGTGCCTGGGCCCATTCCCAGCTGTGCGGAGGAAGCAGCGGACAGGGGTCTTTGGCACAGCCTTGCTAGAGGCCAAGCCCCAAACCAGCTCACCAGCCACCTGGCCTGCCAGTCTCAGAGCAGGACTGGCCTGGGCAGCAAGGAGTCTGGGATTCCACAGGGAAGCCAGACCCCTTTTCTGTGTTTCCCAAATAGCCAGCATGGAGGGAGGCCTGTGGCATCTGCTTGGAGGAAGGCAGGGGCATGGAAACAGAGGATCCTTGGTTGCGGGGATGAAGGAGAGACAAACGGCCCACAACCACCCCCCCACTACCTCCCTGCCTTCTTGCTCAGCCCCCAGACTAGGGATTTCATAATGCTGAGAACCCTGGCAGAAGCAGCTTCCAGAACCTGCCTCAAATCCTGAAGCTAGGGCTGCTCAGTTGAGCCATAGACCTGAGGCCTGGGCTCAGGGCTCCAGGCAGAGGCAACATTTTAGGCGCCTTGTCACCTGGCTGGAGAGTGAGGGCAGCTTGGGACTGGTACTCTTCTGGGGAGCACGGGCATGGAGGGGGACAGGGAGTGCAGTGGCTCCTTCCCCAGTCAGCCAGTGAGGCCTGGGAGGGCCTGGGAAGGAACCAGAGTGTGGGAGTCAGGCCCTGGAGACAGGAAGCATGCTCCTCGCTGAAGTCCCGGGGAAAAGCCTCTGTTCCACCTGCGGAGAGTCTGACTCCGTAGCTGGTGCCCCGTGGCTGTGTATGGCTCAAGGAAGGCTGGTGGTCAGACTCCCTGGCCGGGGCAGAAGGCCGGAGTTACTCTGAGTCTTTCTTAGAATTCCCGTGTAACTCTGGGCTTGTCTCTTGGGTTCTCTGTGACTCTCATTGGCACTGTCAGAACTTTCTGCAGTGATGGAAATGTTCTCTGGTGTTCTCTTACCAGCCACGTGTGCCTTCTGAGCACTTAAAATGGGGCTGGCGTGACTGAGGAGGTGCATTTTCAATTACGTTTAATTTTAATCAATTTCAGTGTGAACAGCTGCGTGTGGTAAGTGGGCCCTGGGAGAGCGGGGAGGGGATGGCAACATCGGGTATAGAAGCACGTCCCCCGATGATTTCAATAAACCCCAGTCCTGTGATAAAGTCCATGAGAAAAAGGTCAGAAGCAGTCCACGGAAACAGCTTACTCCGTCCTTAGATTTTTGAGATGCATATTCGCATGTTAAATAAAAGCTCTGAGATGTTCTGCTCAGAAGAAACCCATTTGGCTTTATTTAAGCTCAAATTTTCCAATTGTATTTGACTACAGTACAGTTTTTTTGTGTTTTTTTGACTACAGTACATTTTTATGTGGCACATCTATCGCTGTTCTGTGAACACCTTTGAAATGCTGGACAAGGGGGCGAGACCCCTGGAAGAACTAATGCCCCCAAATGGGGCTCCTCCTGGTTGCTGCAGCCTGTGTAAAGGAAACCCCAGAGCTCTTGGTTAAAACTGAAGGCATTGCCTTGGGTTGCCACAGCCCTTGCTGGCCTGGGCAGGAACCCAGCTGTGGCCTTGGGAGGTCCCATCACTACGTGCTCGGCCCTGGACAAGGCAGCGGTGGGGCCTGGAGCAGCTCCCTCCCACTGTGTCCACTGGCCTTAGAGCGTGGGGACAGGGGCCTCTCTGTGGGGAACGCAGGGGCAGCGGCCTCCCTTTCGTGTCTTTCAGTCCTACTGCTTTGACCGCGGCGCTTGGACTAGGAGAAGCTCTATCACTCTTCCAGGATCTGAGCCTGTGGGACCCTGTTAAGAAAAGAGGAGAGGTGGGCTAGCTATATGTTAGGTGCTCCCTCCCTTTGCCCAGGTAGGCAGTTTGGAGGTCGAGGCCCAGAGCAGGCTGGGACTTGCACCCTTGCATCTCTGCAGGGAGACTCCAAGAGCTCCTACTGGAAACGCTTCATGCTTGCTGGGATGAGGCGGTGCCCAGCCCCGGGGACTTCGTTTTTAAACCAAGTAGCTCGGGGGTGCCTGGGTGGCTCAGTTGTTGGGTGTCTGCCTTTGGCTCAGGTCAAACCAAGCAGCTTGGCAGCTGCAGCCCCACCCACAGCCCAACTGGCCCCCGTGGTCTGGGATCACACAGCCCCGGTCTATGGGGCACCTCAGTGGGCTTGGAGAAAAGTAACAGTTACTCTCAGATGAGGCAAGGGATTCCAGCTGGGGGAACGTTGAAAGGTTTCCCACAGTGTTTCCCAGAATAGGGAATGGCCGGCAGGAGAGAGGGGCTGCTGTGGCCACTTTCTATCCATCTCTGGAGGGTTGTGGCCTGGCAGCCGTCTCTCCCTCAGGGGAAGACTGGGCAGAGGGAAGAATGCCCTTGCCCCGACTCTACCTAGAACTCTGTGGGCGCAGGTCTCTGCCCTGCACAGAGGTCTATGCTCCCCTGCCCACCCCAGGGCTCTGAGCCTGATATGAGGGGCATTGATGGGAATTCTGGAATGAAGTCCCATCTGGGAGACCTGGTCAGGCCCTCTGGGCAATTACAGGCCTGTAGGGCTTGGGCTTATATGGGATTCTCAGCTCTGCCTTGTATAAGGCCAGCCTGGCCCAGCCCAGAGCCCCTTGGCCTGGCCCGTCTCCCCACGGACACACCGTGCTCACACGCAAAGCTACCACGGCATGGTTCTGTGGGTACTGCTCACAAGGGACCCGCGTGGCCGTGCTGGGGACAGACACACATGCGTATGGGTCAGTCTTGTCCCGGTGTACATCTTCCTTACCGGACCTCAGTGCTCTCAACACATGGAAGCCCCCACCTGATTAAGAATAGGCAGTGGTCTTACCCACCGCAGAGGGGAATGGCTTCCCCTAGGGCATTGGAAGCAGGTTGCATTCACATCTAACTTTGCAGGATCATATCCAGCTCTATCGAGTGAGGTGCACCTGTGGTCCGATGACTCACACACGCCTTCAGATTGCTAGTAGATATATGACTCAGGGTCGGGAATTCATAAATCACCTTTATTCCCTGGAAGGATGATTGCGCGTGAGCTTGAAAGAGGCCTTGGCTGCAGGTGGCTTTGGCAAGCCCGGGCCAAATCTGTGAACTAGGCACCTGGGAAATTCCACCAGTTCTGCTGGGCCCTGAGAAGACGCAGAGGCCGCAACCAGGAAAGAAGATTCGAATGGACATCTCTGATAACCTAAGGCTCAGAGTGAATTGACTGAACTGTAGGTCTGTGCTTTGGTAGAGCACCTCTGTTCCTTCCACAGGGGGTGGGGATTGGTGACGGGAACAGACATGCTTTATGAGCTCTAGAATCAGTGCTGGAGATCACCTCCGAAAGACCTGTATGTCTTCTAGCTGAGGACACACATCCAGAAAGGTCAAGGCATGACCCCAGGTTTGAAAAGCATGTGAGAGACAAAGCCAGAACCCCAACCTTGGTTTTCTAAGCCTGGCCCCTGTGTGGGAGCCTTCTACACACAACTCCCTCTCCAAAACAGAGAGAAGCCCAAGACAGTGACTCAGAGGCCCCCTTGGTAGTTTTGCTGATAAATTCTTTGTTTTGAAGTGAGATGTTCTGCCTCCATTAAAGTCTTTAGGAAATTATAGTGATTTTGACTTTTTCAGACATGTTTGAATTACTCACAGTCTGGAATTCCCAGGCAGGAGGTGAAACCCAGAGAGGCTGCAGAGAAGCTAGGGGCACGGAATTTGGGGTCAGATGGATCTGCGTTCAAATCCCCACTCTGTCACTTGCTAACTGTGTGTTAGCCTCTCTGCACCTCGGCTTCCCTGCCTGATTTTATAATTAAATGCTGCACTTACTTCAAAGGTTGGTGGGCGACTAAATGAAGCCACAAGCAGAGAGTGCTTGGTCTCTAGGAGGCATGAGTAAGTGGGCGCTGGGGTCGTTCCCTGGGCACCTGACTGAGCAGGAGGGCCAGGGTCTTGGTCAGCAAGCACAGAATCAGCCAGAAGCACTGAGGCCTCAGGCAGAGTCTGCTGGGCTTTATCAACCGGGAGCCGGGCTGCCTGGCTTCAAATCCAGCTCGGCCGCTGACCTGGGGCCAAAGGACATTTCCTCTCTGAGGCTGTTCCCCTCAAGGAAAAATAAATGTGATCAATGACAGCTGAGGTCTGTTGCAGAGACCTGTGTGTTCAGGGCTCAGAATGGTGCCTGGCATACAGTTGGTGTTCATAGATGATCGTTGTTATCACGGTTCTTTCATTTCATCCTGTGCTTTCTTCGGAGTAGCAAGCGCTCGTGTGTCTGTAGAGTTCGTGGAAGAGTTTTCATAGCTCTCTTTCAGCCAAACATGGTGTGAATTTGCACTTTGCCTGTTCAGTATGTGGCTGAGCCGTTGCCCATGCTGTTCCCGTGCCAGGAAACCCTTACTTCTCCATGCCCCCCTATCAGCGTCCTTCCCAGCCCCTGCCTGCAAGACTGTGGGAAGAACGTTCCCCAGGAATATTCCCTGAAAGTCTAACAAATATTTATGGAGTGTCTACTTCTGTTTGAACACTGTGCTAGCGTCAACCTCCCCATTCTTTTTTTCCAGCCTATTTCTGTACTTGAGCCCTTATTTATTCCAACCTATCCTATCATGAATGTTCTCTCTAGATTTTAGACAGTAAAGGGCCTTATAAACTTGCATAAGGTTCCATGGCCAGTTTGTGCCCCGCAGCCTCTCTGTCCTGGAGTTTGCTCCCTGAGCACAGACCCACCCAGGGGACAGATGTGTTTGTCTCCCATCCCCGAGCCAAGGGCAGATGGATCTGAGCATGCTCAGAAGGACCACGGGGTACCACCATCCAGTTGGGGGTTCAAAGCCCTAGAGAGGTAGCCCCCAAAGGGAGATGAAAGCTGTAAACTGTTATTGTAAGTGTGTCTTCTCCTCTGTGGGTTGCATGGGGATCAAAGTCTGAAGGAAGTGGAAGGTTGCTCTCTGACAAAAACACCGTATTTTTAGAAGTACTTGGTGGTTTAGGATGTTTGCCCCAGTGCTGCCTTTCAGTGGCAGGGGGTGGGGCTGGGGGTGGAGGCCCAGGGCTCCCACCTCGAGCTGAGGCTTGGTGGGAGTGGGTTTCCTGGCAGAGGGCCCGAGGGTGGAGGCTGAAGGTGGGAGGATAGTCCATCATCGATCACAAAGCTTTCCTGAAGACCAGAGCCCTTAGGCCACACACTGGGTGGGGAGCCGTGGGGGGCTCTTTCCTTCAGAGATGGGAACACTGGGGCGCAGAGGGGAGCAGAGGCTTGGCCAATGTCCGCCCCCACCCCCACTCCCATCTGGGGATTTGAGACTTGCACACATGAAACTGTTAGAGAACAATGCATGTATTCTGCAATCAGGGCTAATTGGGGTGGTTCAGAGGAGGAGGAGGAGGGGTGCCGGGAGTTTGGGAGCAGGACATCAGCGGGTCTCTGAACCAAATGTCCAGGAATAGTCCGTGGAGAATTAGAAGAGCTCCCGGGGTGTGGAAGGGTTACACTTGGGTAGGTGGGAGGACTGTGTGGGCGAAGGCGGGGAGGAAGGAGTTAGCTGGGCCTGAACATGGGGTGTGAGGGGAGGCATGGCGGGGCAGGAGACAGGAGGTGACCTGTCCATGCTCCCAGCACCTCAGAGCCTGCCTCGCTAACTCCTACGGAGCCTCATTTTCAAAGAACCCTGGGCGAGGTGAACTGGCTAAGCCCCGCACCAAGAGGGGAACGGAGAAATGCATGTTGGGGGGCTGCCCGGCCCTCCCCACCCTCCCCAGCGTCTCTACCTTATAATCAGGGTGGCCCTTCCTTAATGTTTATGCCAAACTCCCAAACAGCCAGGCTGGGATGGTGAGCTATAATACATATCATTTTTCATATGGGTTCTGGGCTCCAAAGGCTCAGACTCCTTCAAATGGGAACCACATTGGAGAAGGGGTAAACCAAGAGGATGGAATGTTAAGAAATCTGGTCCCAGGAAGCCACCTGCTTCTCATTTGGGACGTGCTTGGGTTTATTGTTTGTTTCCAGTGCCCAGCTGGTTTTCAGAGGTGGCAGGGCAGCCGTGGACCACTGTCCTTGCCAGGCGCCTGTGCCGACGCTGGGCGAACCTCCGTTGGGAGTCCTCGCGGCCTCCAGGGTGCCCCCCAGGGGAAGCTCTGCGGAGGAAGCTGGGAGCCCACTGCTCTTGGTCCTCGCCTGTCCCCACCGAGCGAGGCCAGCTGGAGACAACCGAGCCTGGGCAAACCCCCACAGCCTGCGGGAGGCTGGCGCTGCAGGCTAGCTCGAGGGAGTGAGGACTCTGGGCTCCCCCACGCACTGCTTGTTGCAAATCAAGAGGCAGTGAAGCCAAGTAGGCCAGGAGGCAGGCTGCCCTGACGATACATGAACCAGAGCGACACACAACAGCACGGATGGATCTGAAACACGTGGTGTCGAACGAAGGAAGCTGAAAGAATAGGTACTGTTGATTCCATTCACATGGAGTTCAAAACCAGGCAACACTTTCTACGGTGTTAGAGGAGGTAAGCTCAGGGGGCAAAACTCAAGTTGGAAGGGATTGCCCTGAGAGCTGGGATAGAGTGGTGAGCTGCGGTGAGGAGAGAGGGGAAGGGGTGGGGCGGGGCGGGGCAAGGGGTGCACAGGCCACCTTCTAGTTCTTGATCCCAGAGCTGCTCCAGGAGCGTTCGCTCAAATTCCTCATGCTATACATCCATGCGTTATGTCCTTTTCTGATTATTTATGTTACTTCTTGCAATACAAAAGGGTAAGAAAGCAAAAGCAGAAGCAAATGAAATGACTGAGCGTGAACCTCACTGCCCTCCCCAGGCTACCTCTTCTCTCCAATGCACTTTCTCCCAAAGGTCCCCGTGCCCGTGGTCAGCCCCCTCCCAGGTGTCCCACCCAGACTTGCCTTGGCGCTGATGGGGTCATAGGCCAGGGGGCCCCCCTGACCCCCCAGAGAGCCCGGAAGCTCAGGAGTTGTGGGGCCCCTTTCGGTGTGGCCCCCGGGCCCGGTCTGGAACTGCCTGTGGGCTGAGTAAATGGGCCAGAGGACCTCTGTGGACAGCCATGGAGTGGCCTCTGGCAGCAGGCCTGCCCTGCCGGTATCCACGCTCGAGCGACGCCCTGGAGTACCTCTACTGTGAACGAAGG